>NW_024543078.1:21875000-22540000 GCF_018167655.1 Microtus oregoni
ATAGCTAAGGATACACAGAGAAACCCTGTCTCCAAAAACAAAACAAAACAAACCCCTTCTTTCATGACAACAAATACAGTGATTTGAAGTTGAAATTCAACCTCCCCACTTACTTAATATTTATGTGGCCGTAGGCAAATTAATGTAACTTCTTAGTGCTCCATTTTTCTCATCTAGAACATGGATATAATATTGTTACTTCTGGAGCTGGAGAAGTGGCTCAGTAGTTTAGGAGCACTTGCTGCTTCTACAGAGGACCTAGGTTTAACTCTCAGCACCCACATCACATGGCTTATAAACACCTGTCACCCCAGGCAGCTGCATGCACATGGTGCATAATGTATAATCACTTCAAAAATGCTTCTGTGTCTTAAATGAGCCAATATTTGTAAAGCAAGTAGAATGATGGCACATGGCAGGTATGATTTAACTATGATTTATTAAATAAAAACTGTAATACATTACATCAGGTCTTTTCAGTGTCTCTTCAGAGAATGAATACCTTTGGTCTTCTGCTAAATTTAGTTCCTTACTTTTCTGAACTGGGTTATTGTAGACAGAATTTTCTTGTCTCCCCCATCCACTCTCAAGTAAACATACTGAGGCTTATATTACAAATGCTCAGTCAATAGCTCAGGCTTATTACTAACTAGCTCTTACATTTAAAGTTAACCCATATTCCTTATTAACACTCTGCCACATGGCAGCACCTTTATTAGCATGACATGTTCATCTCCTGTTCCTTCTGCACCTGGCTGGCAACTCTTCTGACTCTGCCCTTCCTCATCTCATCATTCTTAGTTTGACTTTCCTGATTAACTTTATCCTGTTCAGCTATTGGCCAGTCAGCTTGTTTATTAAACCAATCATGGTGATATATTTTTACGGTGTACAGAAGTATTATTCCATAGCATTTCCCCCTTTTTGTCTAATTAGGAAGGTTTTAACTTTATTAGCATAGTACAACAAAAACAGTTATCAAGTGAGAATTATATTTATAATATCCAGTCTATTTGTATTTGACAAAATTAGAAAATATTACCTATCTTATTTTGGTGAATCTAAAGTTTTATACTTAATTTGATTTCTGTCATAACTAAGGAAAACTATAAGTTTAACTATTTAGTCTTTAATGCCATCAAAGACCCCAGAAGGATGAAATGTTTGTTAATGACAGAGACATCAGGCTGCCTGGACAGTCATCCAGAGTTCCCCTGCAATGTTGGGGTATCCAACTTTGGCCCACAGGCCTAGCATATCTGACAAACTTTCTTGTGAAGGAGGGAATTTTGAAGGACTGTCCTACCTTGTCTTGGCAAAGTTTGACAGTCACCTTTTTTTTTTTGCATCCTGCTGGTCCAGTTTAAACAGTATACTGTCAACGTTTGAGGCAAGGGCAGGTTCTTTGCCCACATGACTAGCTTTTTCCATTAAAAAAAAAAAACCTCTATACAGAGTTTCCTCCATGCCCATCATCTTCTCTGAAGTAGATTGGTACTGTCAGGAGCAGATGTGTCTCACAATCATGAAAATCCTTAGGTTATTAATCATATTAAATGCCCATATTCTCTAGGTCTTTGAAGTGTTTGAAGATATCTACCTATGTATGACCTTGAAAGCATACCTAACATGCCTATAAGTTTGACTATTATAGATGACTACTAGTATTTCTTAATTATACATTACATTTTTAGATTAACTGCATAAACACAATTCCTTAAACAAGAGTAGAAATATACATACAGTATAACAAAATTAACTTTAAATTTGTATCAATAAACCAAAATCCATACCAATGTAAAATATTTAAGATTAATAGTTCATTTTTGGATTAAAGTAGATTCAATAATATACCATTTTATCCTATCATTTCTATATCCCACCTTTTCTTTTTAGAACAAAATCCCTGAATCTAATCTCCTTTGTTCAGCTTTTTTACTGAACATTAATAATGACAACTTGTAACCAGTCCCCCCCCTTAAATAATAGTAAATATCTGTAACCCATCTTTTGGAAATATGGGTGTAGTTCTCTAGACTGCTTCTCTTGTTTGTGGGTGCTGTTATCTTTGGGAAACCCTGAGAAAATTTAGGATTATGGTTAAGTCCTAATTGGAATATTCTGTGAAGCTGTTCTGAATGCAGAATTTTGAAGACACTGTATCAGAGACATTTTGAAATGCTGTATCACATGGACCGTGGATTTTTTTTTTCTGGTGGTTGGCCTCCTTGCTCTGAAAATACATAAACTTTTGTTGTTTTTGTTGTTGTTGTTGTTGTTGTTTTTCAAGACACGGTTTCTCTGTGTATTTTTGGCTGTTCCTGGAGCTTGCATTATAGACCAGACTGGCCTCGAACTCACAGAGATTCACCTGCTTCTGCCTTTTGGGTGCTGGGATTAAATGTGTGTGTCACCACACCCGGTGTACATAAACTTTTTAAAGATATATATATGCATATATATATATATCTTTATATATATATATGCATTAATAATACAAATATAGACTTCATTGTACACAAGTCAGCCAAAGATGATTTTTGTTTTATGTTTGAGCAGGTAAAATATATATCATGTGTCATGTAGTTCTTCTAGGTTTATTTGTTTATGTTTGTAGTCAGATTTTTCAAGGAGTCTTCCTCAATCAAACCTGATTTTCCTTAACTCTGGAATGAATTCATAGCCTCTCATTTCCTGTGGAAATAAAAGCATAACCTCTCCCCCAAAGTAACATTTTTTTTTACTTAAATTTTGAAGTCAAGATATTTTTAAAATATAGAGATTGGTTTAATCTAGCAGTTTTTATAATCCAGTGTCTCTTAGCAGCCAAAAAATTCAAAGACAACACAATAATATACAGATCATTTTACTTTAGCCATATTTTAGCACAGCACATATTTGGAAAAAGTATTCAGATAACAATTCACTCAGTCCCAAGTGCACAACAATTGAAGACATGTTTACATGAGATTCCTTACAAAGTACATCTGGTTTCTTTCATAAGAATGGGTACTGTTGACTCAGAGATAGTGCCCAAGATTTAGGGTCTAGGGGGCTTGGCTGAGGTAAAAAACACCCGTGGGTGTCAGGGTTGGCCTGGCCCTAAGATAACATAGAATCACTTAGGCTACTATAAAGCACAATTGAACTCACACATAAGAGTGGGTTTATGGTTTCAAAACAATGCTGAAGATTTAGAGGAAAGATTTAGAATTTATGTTTAAGTAAAAACATAAATTCTGGAAGATAAGGGTAGAGCATGTCTCATCAGAAAAGGATCACCAGGTTGTAAGACAGCATCATTCCTAGCATTCCAGGAAGACCAGCTTCACACCTCATTCCTTTAAAGAGGTAAGCTGTATGTTTAACTTTCCTGGCTTCTTCGGTGCTTATCTGTGTGCACAAGGCTCTTTACCATCTACAGTGGCAGCTTACGATTGTCTGTAACTTCAGTTTCAGGGGATAGGCTGTTGGATACAGCCTCCATAGGCACCAAGTATGCAGGTGGCACACCCATATCATCACTGCCATGAGGACCAGCCTCTAGCAGCTCAGGAACTGAAGGAGAGCCACGGACTAATCACTCAACTTGACATTTCTATCTGAGGGAGTAAAAGTTAACTCTCTGGGGCCAGCGAAAGGGGACAAAACTTAGCTTTCTCAGACTGGCAAAAAAGGGAACACACACGCACACACACCTCTTTATGGTCTCTCTGTTATCTTCTCTCCAGTCTTAGTTTCTTTTCTTACATCTAGATGTATCCCTTCTGTCTCTCTTGAGTTCTTCCTTCTAACTAACTTTATATTTTCCCTTTTTATATCCAGCAGAATCTCTCAAGCGCTTTTATATCCAGCAAAATTTTTCAAGCAGTATAAAAATTACAGGGTGGTTACAATCTATTTTTAAGTGAATGATTACAATAAATACAAGTAAAAAACAGCATATTTTCCCTATCCCTCACATGATTAAACATTTTACGTATTACAGGTGAAAAACAAGTTGTCCCAAGAACCCACATGTATTCATGTCCAAGCAACTTGTTATAGATTAACAGAGTGTAAGCAAAACAAGGTATTTTTCTCGGCCAGTTCTTTTGCTGGCAGACTGCATTTTGCCATTAGAAAGAAAGGACCTACCATTTTATTATTTATCTCAAAAGGTAATCTTTTAAGAAAGCTTAGAATAATCACAAATCTAAACGTTTGTATATGAAAAACAGTCAGCTCTACTTTAAATCCTCAGGGTGCATACCCACTCATCAGTAGTTTTTTTGTTTGGTTGTTTGTTTAATTTCAGGAAGCTGAGGGCAGAAATGAGTACAAGGAATAAATCATCATCGACCCATCCTAGCAAGTCAGTCAGCAATAGCCAGACTGTCATTGTTCTTGTTTGTCTTTAAATTGTTTTCCAAGATTTTTCACCACAAATCCATTAACAAAAAAAAAATATCTTAACCTAACTTAAGATCTCTATTTAAAGATTTGTTTCAGCTATGTTGCACACTGAAACTCATGAGCATATCAACATTAAGATTAAAAGAACTTGAGCTAACTTAGCTTCTGGGACACAGCTGTTTTTCTTAATCATTAACTAAGCCACAGTTTATATGTCTTCTCAAGAGAAACAAACTGTGTGACATTTCCTTGTTCTTATTTTCCATCCTCTTCAGTCCCCGCTTTATCAGGGGTTGAGGCAGCACCATATCTTGCTTTTACTAAAGACCCTCAGTCATCAAAATCCTATTTAAACTAACACTATTATTGTATAAAATCATTGCTTCAGTTAAACAGCTTAGGAGGAAAACATCTTCCTAATAATCCACAGGTAAAAATGCCCAGTAGTTAATCATATAACATAAGGGCCAGTGGGGCTCTTCCCATGCCCATTCACACCATGCCAGATACCAGAGAAAAATGGCAGCGGCAAACATGGAAAGGCACAGCAGTAGCAGAGACATTCTGGGGCCCAGACTCTCGGAGCCTTGCCTATGAGGACCCATCAGGACCTTACATGCTGGTGGGCCCATCCACTGAAGTTAGTTGCCACCTGATGCTCCTCTGATATGGCCACTGGCAAAATAGAACTTACATATTTTTTAAGTCACAATTTAGATAATAAGTTACAACTTGCAAAAATTAGGTGATGCCTCCCTTATATCAAAACTAGAAGCGAATGTCATGTGATATACTCTGCTTAGAAATAGTTCATATAAGTTTTAAAGTAAATCCAAATTTAATATTTTACCTGAGCAGTTCTAGCCTTTGACGTGATGACTTTTTTGCTCAAACAATAATGGTAAAGAAATGGTTGTCGGGACAGGTGGTGATGGCTCTTTAATCCCAGCACTCTGGAGAAGGCAGAGAGGCAGGCCGATCTCTGTGAGTTTAAGGGTAGGTTTTCTTTTGAGCATGATATTGGTTGTATTTTTGTACCTATTCTACTTGCCAAGTTTTTTAACTTATATTTCATCACAGTTTTAACTTCATTGTGCTTTTAAAAGGGGCAGTGGTGGCACACACATCCCAGCCCTTCAGAGGACAGACTGTGCTACACAGAGAGAGCCTGTCTTGAGGAAAAAAAAAAAAAAAGGCAAATGTCACCACAAATTTAACTTAACCAGAATCTTTGTTGATTCTGTTAGCTGCGTTATGTTGAGCTCTTTCCCGGTGGCTGGTGCTGTTAGCAGATACTGGTTATTTAATATTTATTTATTGCTCCAATCCAGGGGTTGGCACAGAATGGCCTAGGGGACAAATCTGTCCCTTAATTCTTGCTTTAGTACATAAAGTTTTACTGGAACCCACTCAGACTTGCTTGTTTAGAGATGGGTTACAAAGCTTAAAGTATTTACTGTATTACTGTCTGCTGAAAACCTTGCTAACCCCCATTTTGCCTCATCTAACAAAAGATTGGAAGTAAATGTATTTTATATCTAATTCTAAAGACACGTAAAACTCAGTTTTAAATATTTGATGTAGTTTATATCCTTTGTGGAGAAACGCTGAAGAAAAAGAGGTCGAAGTCATTAGGTTAATGGAATTTCCTCCCTCAAATACACTGCAGTCATTTGAGCGCTTGTTCATTGCTAACCTCAGACGCCTAAGTTACATGTAGGATTGCCCAGCCAGTTGAATTTAGGATTCCTGTTTACTTCTGGTGACAGGTTGAGTCTTTTCCCCCATCCCTTTAAAAAAGTAACAAAGATGATACAGTAAAGATTGAATTTTCTGGTAAATAAAATGTAATCCTGGGTGAGTTTTTATTTTCCTTCCCTGCACTGGAGGAAAGTGCTCATCAGGTTTCCAATTAGATAGTTATCTGATCTCTTTCAGAGGCACCTCTACCTCTGTCCGTTCCCCCTGTTGAAGCCAGTTAGTACTGGGTCCCCCTGACAGGCTCAAGTTTCAGGAGCCTGGGGATCTTTAGTCTACCCTTTGCTTCAGGGTTCATAATTGAAAGTGAGACTTGTTCATCTCCCATGAATCTAATGAGGGCGGCAGAGAACTTGGCAGAGTTAGCAAAGGAGTGCCCTGAGACTAATTATAAGTGATAAGGCTTTTGCTCTAGTACAGCTTCCAAAAGGGAGATTTGATCACTTGGAAAATGTGATTATGGAAATTATGCCCTTTGTCTGTCTTTTTCCTAGTTACTGACTACAAAAAGGAGAACTCAAGTGTTAACTTGTTTGTGTCGGTAGCCAGGAGGAATTTTGGTGTGATATTTTTCTGTTATCAACTTCAGTAGTACATTTAATCTTCTGACAAGCTTTAAGTTATAACAATTGTATTTCTACTAATGTTTAAATAATAAACTTTACCCAGTTTTAAAATGTCTTGTATGTATATGAAACACAATTAATGGAAATAAGGTTGCATATACAACAAATTACAGTGGTATCTCCCCTAAAAAAAATCACTATTCTGAATCCAACAAATTTGAATTAATTAAAAAAAACTGAAAATGCCAAGTGAATTTATCTGTTTATTTTATGGTGAAAGATACTCTAATAAATGTCCAGGCTTTATCTCAAGGTAAGTAAAGAAATGGAATTTCTAGAGGATAATGCATAATATTAAAAATGATAAAGAGATGTTGAATTTTTTTATCAGTAAAAATTGAAACACTCAGGCCAGCAGGATGGCTCAGTGGGTAAGAGTGCTTGCTGCCAGGTCTGAAGGCCCGAGTTTAATTCCTGCAATCCATGTGGTAGAAGGAAAGAACCAACCTCCAAAGGGGACCTCTCTCCTCCAGATGTACACCGTGGCCAGCAGTCCTGCCTCCACTGCTGCGCAGAAAATAAATACATGTAAAAATAGTGACTTTATTATCTTTAAGTCTGTGGAGGTGTGTGTGTTTGCATATGGGCATGGGCATGTGAGTGCAGGTGCCCAAAGAGACTGGAGTTGTGAGCAACCCAATGTAGGAACTTGGGTCCTCTGAAGAGGAGACGTGCTCTGAATGACTGAGCCCTCTCTCCAGCCCCACCTCCAATTTTTTTTTTTTGAGACACTTTTTTTTTGTATTCTGCACTTGTTGCAGCAGAGGTATTTCAAAAAAAGCTTTCGTGGTTAAGTGTTTATGTCAAGAAAATGGTTCTGATTAGCTGCTGCAGCTACTTTTCCAAATACCCCCACCTTCCTTGGCCTGTGTGTCTCCGTGTTTACTCTGTTCACTGAGTAATGGAAAGAAGATGAGCGCTGAGTGGTTTTATTTTCCTTTGGTTTGACTTTTGGAAGATTATTCAAACTTGGAAGTAACTTTCTTACTATACAACAGAGTACTAACTTTTTCTTTGAGGAGACTCTAGCAGACTAATACTATATGGAAAATACAGTGGATGCTTCTTAATACTTCCCTAGTTTGTCACCTGCTGAGCACAGCAACAACCGATTGCGTGGTCATTTAGAGTAGTTGTTGTGAAGTTGTCTCTGTCACTGTTTTCTGTACTGGAGTGGTGGTTTCCTTTATTCTTACAATAGTAGATTGTTCTGTGTGTGTATGTGTGAGTGGAGAGAGAGAGAGAGAGAGAGAGAGAGAGAGCGAGCTTGCACTAAAATTATGACATCATTAAAACTGAAGAAATGAAAGTGAACTTTTTGGGGGTTGATTCAGACAGCTTTACTCAACCGGTTGGAGAGAATTTTCGAAGCCTGTTTTCCTTCTGTATTTGTCCCTGATGCTGCCGAGGAAGTTACTTCCCTGAAGCACTTGCTGGAAACAAACACCTCGCAGATAAAAACAAGAGAAGCCTTAGCTGAAAATGGGTAAGTAGTAGATAGTTCTTAGAGAACATATGACTGCTAGTTTCAGTTCTAATTTGAGAAGATCTCACAGCATTGTTTAAAAATATTATATTTGTAGCCTAATCATGCACTATAAGACTAGAAAAATATCCCTGTTTCTCTACTTTTGATATGTTTCTTTTGAAGTTTTTAAATTAACATTCTAATCAGCCAATGTTATGTTACCTCCTGACTACCTAGTGTGATAAATGAGCTGGTTTTTGTTTTAGGCAATGTCTGACTATATAGCCATAAAAAGCCACACACACACACATACACACACACACACATACCAAGCTACACTCAAACTCAAGGACCTCCTACTTCAGTCTCCCAAGGGCTGAGATTACCCACCTGACATCTGTGAAAATGTGTCACCACACTTGGCTTAATTAAAAATGTAGATCTTCTGTTTTTTGTTTTCATCTTCTCAGGATACTTACATCACAGCTTTTGGTTTATTTTTTTAACTCTCATTTTCTTTTTAACTGTGTAAATACTATGTAATGCTAAGTAAGCCCTTGTTTTCTTTTATACACTATCTTCCTAAACTTTATGCAAGATGAGCATTCCCAAACTGGAAATCCAAACTTTGAGGTACTGTGAAACCCAGCCCTAGGGAACTGCGGATGTGGATCAGCTGAAGATTGTTGGCCTAGCCTGCTTGTATAAGGTCCCAGGTTTGGTCTCCAGCACTGAAAAAGGCAGAGAGGTTGATTTTTGTTTTAATCCACAAATTTTTGAGCATTGACATGGTGTCCAAAAAGTTTGTGACTTTGAATGTTTCAGGTTTTAGATGCCCAACTGGAAAAATCTACCCAGATATTCCAAAACCTACCAGTCTGAAGCCTAAAACACGCCTGCTCTCAAGCACCTCACATATTCTGTCCTTTATCTTCTACCCTGAGCCCTAACAGCCTATTCTTACAATTTTACTTGATCAGGTTTTACTTGTGATTAAATTTGTCAGGCTGTCATCTCCTGCTTCACCCTCCACCAACTGCCTTGCTCCTATTTAGAATGGTTCAGCCTAGGCCTCCTTATACCTGTCCTCTTAAGACTTCCCCTTTATCCAATTTGGTATAACCTGTTAGGGAAAATGCACACAGACAAAGTTTACTGTATTCTGTTAGTACAAATTTATACGTTGTTGCTGATCTGAAATTTCACAATGAAATCTCTTTTTTTTTGATGAAGTCTCTTAATGGAGTCCTTTCACTCATCATGGTGATGGCTTGTCCTTCAGTAATGAGTATTCTTTTTATGGTTTGACCTTTATGGTTACCATCTCCCCTTTGCCTCTATTTTCCTTTCCTAGAATTCCTATTAATTATTTGATGTTAGGGTGTCTAAATTTATTTTCTGGTTTTAATTTCAAAGTTACTTTTATTTTGGGGCTTTCTTTTTATAATTTATTATTCATTCTCTGCCTCTGGAAGCAACCTTTTCCTTCTCAAATATTCCCTCTTCCATTTAATTAAGTCACTTGTAACTTGTTTGTGTCTCATTGTAGCCTCAGTATTTCTGTTACAGACTTTCAAAAAGAGCACAAATATACCATACAATAATTTACCTCATAAAATACCAAAAAGTGGTCATTGCTGGCCTAATAATAGGATCCAAGTAGTAAAAGACATCTACTGAGAGCTGAAGGCTGTAACTAAACTAATGATAGTGCATTGACCTAACTACGTGTTATGTAGCCACTGGCAAAGTCAGAGCAATCCCTCCCTGTCCATAGGGAATATGTTCCAAGATCCCTGAAGGTGCCTAAAATATCGAGTAGTGGTAACCTCCAAACCTGCTGTGTTTTTTTTCTGTATGTTCACAAAGCCTCATTTATAGATTAAAAATAGTAAGAAATTTTAAATAGTAACTAAGGGTAGAAGATCATACAGTGATCAGAGTTATATGACTTGATCTGAGCATACCTTACTGTACTGTGATATGAGATGAGATATGAGGCAGATACTTATAATAGCACCTAATAAATTAATGTATTATTCTTACTAGAATTTCCTTTTTAATATTTTCATAACATAGTTGATCACGGGTAACTGAAAACCGTGAGAAAGAAATGGCAATGGCAGATGGGGTAGAAGATGCTACTGTGCATATGCAGGCCAGAAAATACAATCAGAAAAAGAAATAGAAAATTGCATATTATGTAACTATATATAGAGAGAAAGACCTGAAGAACAGTTAGGTGGTAGCATACAAATCCAGCACTCTAGAGGCTGAGGCAAGAGGAGCCATAGGCCAGGTCTACCAGAGCCTGTCTTAAGCCACAAAAAGGAGAAAATGCAATAATTGGGAAACTCTATTAAAATGGTGGGTGCCAGGTGATTTTTTTTTTCTTTTAAATACTAATTTTTCGAAACAATATCTCATGTATCACAGGCTAGCTAGCCTGGAACTTCCTCTGTAGCCAAGGATGACTTTGACTTTCTGATCTTTCTCCTGCGTGCTGCTGGGGATGTAGACCTGCACCACGATGCCAGGTTTTCTCAGTGCTGCGGATAGAAGCCAGGGATCTGGGCATGCACTGCAGCACCCCAATTATACTGTACTCAGCCCTTAAATGTCTTTCTTCTACAATAAAAAGAACAAGCTAGAACTGGAGAGATGGCTCAGCAGTTTAGAGCACTTCACTCTTGAAGAGGACCTAGTTTTAGTCCCTGGCACCAACATGGTAGCTCACAGCTTTCCATAACTCCACTTCCGGAGATCTGATACCCTCTTCTTGCCTCTGAATATATGAGGCACAAATGTGTACACATATACACATGCAGACAAAATACTCATAATATTAAATAAATAAATAATTTTTTTAAAGGAACAAGCTAATTCCTGGACTGTATTCCTTCATAAAAGTTTAACTTAACCTTTCTAATTACTGTTAGTGCTGACTTTTGGTTGCACTGAGATAACAGTTGATACAAGATTAATTGCAATGCATAGTATACCGTCAATGTATTGAAGGTGAAGTTTATAGTGAAAGCGCTCGAGTAACCTGTTGTTGGCTTCATTGTGGCCTTTACAGTGAACTGCTGGATGTATGGACGGAACTGCAGGATATTCATGATGCACATGGCTTGAGATACCAGTGGGGTGGCTCCCATAGCAACAAGAAGCTTTTGTGTTCCTTGGGAATAGACACTCGAAACATTGTGAGTTTGTCAGAATCTTGGAAAACCCTTTAATTAACCTGTGTATTTTTTAAATTTACTATTCAGTTTAAGCTGTGACTATCCAGCTCTACAGAGAAATGGTGGCTTGAATGTTCTCTTATTTTGAACGTGGCAATTTTAAGACACTAATGTTCCTCTAAAGTCAGTGGTCTTTTTTTTTCTTTTAGATTGATTGATTGATTGTGTATACAGTATTCTGTCTGCTTGCATGACTGCACTTCAGAAGATGATCTCATTATAGATGGTTGTGAGCTACCATGTGGTTGCTGGGAATTGAACTCAGGACCTCTGAAAGAGCTGCTAGTGCTCTTAACCACTAAGCCACCTCTCCAGCCCAAGTCAGTGGTTCTCAACCTTCTAACTCTGTGGCCCTTTAATACAGTTCCTCATGTTGCAGTGAGCTCCAATCATAAAGTTAGTTTTGTTGCTGCTTCATAACTCTAATTTTGCTACTGTTATGCATCATAATGTAGATATCTGATATGCAGATTGTCTGATAGGCGACCCCTCTGAAAGGGTTGTTTGACCGCAAAGGGGTTGCGGCTCATAGGTTAAGAACCACTGCTCTATTTTTTTTTTTAAGAAAAGTTTTGTTTTTCCTTAACTGTAAAATGAAAAATTCTATTGGGTTACATATATACACACATTTATATATGTGCACACATGTAGTGTGTGTGTCTGTATGAGCCCGTAGGAAAACTTAACTTTATTCTGTTCATCATTCACAGTATAATAAAAACATTGTAAGCATATTAGAAGCATTTTCAAGACAGACAAATCATTCTCTAAATACATGTTCTTTCTCCCTAATACAAACATAGCTGTTCACTGGCAATAAGAAGCAGCCTGTTATAGTACCCATGTATGCAGCAGGATTGGTAAGTGCAGAATATCTGTGCATATATTCATCTTTATCATGTTTAATTTTTAAATCATTTTATAGCATGACAAAAAGGTTTGTTTTGAAATACGGTCTTTGTATGTAGACCTGGCTGACATAGAATTCTTTATGTAGAACAGTCTGGCCTTGACTTAGAGATTCACCTGTCTGACTTTGCCTCTTGAGTGCTTAAAATTAAAGATGTGCGTCACCACACTTGCCAGAAGGTGGTGGTGGTGGTGATGGTGGTGGTGGTTTGGGTTGGTTTGGTTTTGGTTTTTTTCTTCTTGTTGTTTTCTTCTTGTTGTTTTGTTGTTGTTGTTTGTTTGTTGTTTTTTTTTTTTAGGGGGTGGTTTGTTTTTCCAGGCAGGATTTCTCAGTGTTATCAGCCTTGACTGTCGTGGAACTCACTGTGTAGACCAGGCTAGCCTTGAACTCACAGAGGTCTGCGTGCCTCTGCCTCCTCAATGCTGGGATTAAAGGCGTGCGCCATTACCTACACCGGCAGGGTGCTGACTCTGGTCTCACCCTCGTGAGGCAGTACTGAATCTGAGCCATCTCCCCAGCCTGTATTTTCTAAACTTTTAAAAAGAAAAAAGAAAGTGCCTAGAACCTTTGAGATATGTTTTAAATTCATTATTAATTTTAAATAAAACAACATTGAGGCTATGGATGTCCAAAAGAGCTTGAAAATATCAAATTATAGTACATGAAAACGAGCCACGACCTTAGTTAGAGTTTCCATTAATGTTTTAATATTTTTAATGTGTTAATTGTATTTTTCAGATATGCTAGGTAGTTCTGGCAAATGGGCATTTTTCATTTTATTCTTTAGCAAGATTCAGTCACATTTTGAAGCTTTTCGTGGAGTGAGTACACATGTGTGATCAATGCGCATGTGGGTGCAGGAGAACATAGTCCTGCTCTTCACTCTCTGCCTTCTTCCGTTGGGGCAGAGTCCAGCAGTGCTCCTGTGTCCAGCATTCACAATGCACGAACAGCCTCACCCACCGGTCCTCAGGCCTGCACAGCAAGCATTTAGAGCCAGCTTCTCAGTTACATTTTACAGTTTGATGTTTGTGGTTTGTGGGTGAATTATTGCTAAATGAAAATGTCCTATTTGTTAAACTAAAAATGTCATGTTGGGCTGGAGAAATGGCTCAGTGGTTAAGAGCATTGCCTGCTCTACCAAAGGTCCTGAGTTCAATTCCTGGCAACCACATGGTGGCTCACAACCATCTGTAATGAGGTCTGGTGCCCTCTTCTGGCCTGCAGACATACACACAGACAGAATATTGTATACATAATAAATAAATAAATAAATAAATAAATATTAAAAAGAAAAATGTCATGTTATTATAAGGAATAAACTGAATTTAAGGGAGAATAATGTAAACACTAAAGAAACCTGGGTGTGGTAGAGCAGACCTTGAATCCCAGCACTGAGGCGGTGGATGCAGGAGGAGTTCAGAATCATCCTTAATCACGGCTTAGTTCAAGACTAGCCTGGGCTACATAAGACCTTGTCTCAATGAAAGAAAAAGTAAAAAATCATAAAACAGTCTAAATTAACTTGACTTTTTTAATCCACATTTTATTTTTTGTGAATAGGCTCTAATTTTATTGGTACTGAAGTAGAACATTGTGATTTATTTTTGCAGTTTGTTGTGGAATTTTCTGTGCCCAAGCTTTCTTATCAGTTTGTATGCTTTTCTAGGCAAATAAAGTCCAGAACATTTCTTTAATTTATTGGTTATCTGGATTTCTTTTTTCAAACAGTAGTACTCCAGAGGTGTTGGTGTAGTCCCTTGATCTGAGTTAGGAACTAGGAATTCCTCTTGTGGACAGTTTGGTCATCTTGCCGACAGTGGCCTGCTTTATTCACATGTCATATTAGCGTATTGGCTCTGCGTCCTGGGAGGAGTTGGCAGCTAAGGCTTACGCTTCATTTTTTACTTTATTGCCTATAATAGTAAAAATATACTATTTTAAGCCCCATGCTAAAATTTATTTAGTGAATATAAATAGATCTTCCCACTTCTGTGTCTGTGGTTTGTGGGTGTGGGCTGTCAGGTACATGTTGTATGTCTCTGTCCATCTGTTTCCCTGCATGGGTAAGCAAGGGTCACTGTGCCAACCTTTTATCACCTGAGTAAACATTGAACTAGTAAGGGTCCTCATGCTTGCAAGGCCAGTACTTTACCCAGGGGTATTTTTAATACCAAAATTGAATTATACCTGATTTTTTCCCCCTGTGGTGCATTTTATATGGAGGAGTATACCTGAAACAATTATTTAAGTTTCTGGTTCTCCAACTTCCTCAAAAATTTTTGTAAGATTTAAGACACAGATATCTCTGGTCTAGGTGTGATGGTGCACACCTTTAATTCTAGGGAGGCAGAGGCAGGTGATCCTCTGAGTTCAAGGCCAGCCTGCCTAATCTACAGATTTAAGATTTTACTCTCTGTTTTAGAGGTACACAGAGTAAATTTTGTCTTGCAAAACCAAAAGACTCCAGGCAGTAGTGGCTCATGCGTTTAATCCCAGGAGGCAGAGGTGCATTTCTCTGAGTCAGAGGCCAGCCTGGTCTACATAGTGAGTTCCAGGACAGGCAGGGCTGCACGGAAAAACCCTGTCTTTAACTCCTCCACACACAAAAGTGTGTTTGAATTGTTTGAGATCAGTGGAGTAAACAGAGTGTTTTCCCTCTGAAATGGCAGTCTCTCTGTGCTTTCTTTTCCAGTACAAAGATCTAAGTACCAAGACACCAGCTCAGGTTTAAATATGTTAAAGTCATACTAACAGACATTGTGCTTTCAACATACCACATAAAAAGATTGCCTTTTTGTGTCATATTGGTATCTTAAACATCATTAAATAAAATCTTATTTAAATGGAAGATTTGACTTCAAAAATTTTATTCTAAAATATATATATAGTACTTTGGAAATGATCTTTTTTCTTTTAAATTGCCATTATTATAAACTTTGTATTGATCCCTCTCCAATTAATGATGAGTTTATCTTTTTCAGGGTATGTTAGAGCCCACCAAGGAACCATTGAAACCACTGTCTGCTGCAGAAAAAATTGCTTCTATTGGTCAGACAACCATTATGACACCAGAAATGAACACATGTACATCTGATCCATTCCAGGTAAAAATATTTGTATGTGTTGTAAGCGTGTATAAGGACACATAATTACACATACTGGTTTATTTTCTTTAATATATCTTTTATCGTTATATTTTTAAAACTTTACAGTAGATGTGTTTTGATTGTTAATTAACACTCTTAGAATATAATGGACAAATTATCTGTAATTTTCAAAAATAAAAAGATAGCCAGGCAGTGGTGGCACACACCTTTAATCCCAGCACTTGGGAGGCAGAGGCAGGCGGATCTCTGTGAGTTCAAAGGCAGCCTAGTCTACAAAGCATGTTCTAGGACAGCCAGGACTACAAAGAGAAATCCTGTCAAAAAAAAAAGAAAAGAAAATGATGCGTAAAATATAGGTCTGAGCCTTTCAAGTATGTTTCAGGAAACATCTGTTGTTAACTGCTGTATGCCACTGTGGCTTATTCTTTGGCATAGTTTAAAGTTCATTTCCAAGCCAGAATATCACTGGCTCAGTAAGATAGCCAGACATGGAGTGCACACCGCCTGGCTCTGTGATGGTGGGGCAGAATGCCTCAGTTACTCTTCTCCTTGCCCTCACACTGCACTCGCAGGCCCACACTGCTCTGGGATACTTACTGAAAATGGAGCTTTTGTATCGCAACGTTAGTGTCAGTTTTTCTTCTTTCCTCTTTTCCCCCTCTATACAGCCATCCCCATCACTATTGCTTATTCCGTTGGAGTTAGCTGTTGCTTGTCATTTTGCCCCTACAGCTTAGAAGCTTCTGGTCATAACTTTACACCATGTTATATTCTTACATAATTTAATTCAGACTTAACTGAAGGCATATTTCTAGGTAACCAAATGAAATACATGTATTTTAATTTAGAATTCTGTGCTAGTTGGCTTGGCTCCATACCTGTGATTCACCTTAAAATAGGACCTGAAGTGCATCATAAAGATCTTCATATAAAGTCCACTAGTCATTGGGACACCATGTATAATTTTTATGTCACTATTTTGGTCCATACAGTAATGCTGTTGTGTCTGGTGGTGGTTGTGCTTTTCAGGTGGCATGACAGTAATCTGTAATACTGGAAGCTTGCGAATTATATCAGAAATACCTGTTCCCTATCTTGTTTTTCTTTCTTTTCCTCCCCAGAAACCATAAACCGTGCTTCCTTTTGTTTTCATTTTTAGCATCACTGAACCACACTGCCACACCACAGCTGCCTATTTTCTTCTCAGTCTACCTACCCCATCCCAACTTAAATACTTGCCTCATGGTGTGGGTCCCCCCCCCCAACCTGAGTATGACTTGTCAGTCCTATAACCGTTGTTGAGGGATTTGAAAGCCTTGGAGCCAAGTGTACTGACACACCTGTAACTCCAGCGCGTGGGAGATCGAGGCAAGGAAATCTTGGGTTCAGACTGAGGGGGAAACTAGTAATGACACCATGAAAGTGTGGAAAGGTAAAAGCCTCGGAAGGAGGGGACACCAGGGTAGCTTTTTTGTGTGTGTGCGTGGGGCGGTCGGGTCTTGAACTTACATTTCATTATACAGAGGCGAGTATGACTGACATCATCCCCCTGGTCGTCAGTAGCAGCTTCAGCCACTTGATAGAGCTATTTTAGTTGTGAACGAGAAGGTTAAGACCGGGGCTGGGGAATGGATACCATGTACCCCCTTTTCAGTAAGGAAACATACCTGGATACGCCGAATGACTTGCCCAAGGTTGCACATCAGTAGGTCTCCTTTCGCCAGCCTCCATATTTCTGTTTTTGTTAGCACGAGGTTTTCCCCACAATTAGTTTTTAGCTTATTTGAAATAATTACAGATATCCAAGTTATTTCAAAGGTAGAACAAAGAAAAGCCCTGTGCGTCCTTTGCCTATGTACCCTCTTGGCTACCTTTTACATAATTATAGTAAATATAAAGTATAATCAGGAATAAGATATGATCTTGTTTATATAGCTATGAACCCCTTGGTCACATATGTGGATGCAGGTAACTACCCCACAATCAACATAGAGAATGTTCACTCGCCACGGAGAGCTTCTTAGGAGCTGAGAATGTAGTCAGGCCCTTGGGAGCTGTGTACTGCACAGACATGGAACAAAGACACCCTCAGTGGTCACTCTCCCTTCTGTCCCACTGTCTTTCAGCCCTGGCATCTCTTAATGTCAACATTTTACTTGGTTTTATACCTTCCTCCTCAGCCTCTAAGCTGGACAGACTGAGCTTGATTTATGGAGATTAAATGCTTATATTAATTTGCCTATCCCTATTTTACCAAAACAATTATATTATCTTCCCCAAAGAACTAATTCATGTTCCTATCCTACATATAATAGTATCTTTACCCAGGAAAAAAAAAAGTAAGTATAATGTTGTAATAGCACCTTCCTTACAGTGAAGCATGGCTAGAATGCCAACAACATGAATGTAAATGAGCAACAACATGTTGTATTTAAAAATCTAATAGAACACAAGTTATTTCCATAGGTGTTGCTAATACAGTCAACAAAAGAGAAAACATAAACAGTTTTCTGTATAAAAAAAAATCTTAAAATGAAGTTACTGCTTATTTAAAGAACGTCTGCCAACTATCTTCTATTTGATGTTACATTGTTCACTTTATGTTATGAACTTTAAAAACCTAGAGTAGTCAAAGCAGTTGTAAGACTTCACTGTCGTACATAAATCCCCTAGGTAGTGCATGCAGTGATCTCACTGGGAGGACCGAAGAGGAGTACGAGCTCAAAAACCAGCCTAGCTTCACATAGTCAGTTTAAGGCCACCCTGAGCAACAAAACAATACCCTGTCTCAAAAAAAAGAAAAAAAAAATCTGATTGCAAGTAATTTCTAAGCCAGAAAACTTGACTAAAATAAATCCCTGGCCTGTTCTGGAGGTACACACGACATATCTGCAGTCTAGCTATTGAATAGCTGGAAGCACAAGGACCACAGGTTTGAGACTCGGCTGAGAAATTTATCTCAATAATATATTAATTTATTAATTGGACTGGAGAGATGGGTCGATGGTTAAGAACACTTGCCTGTGCAAGCATGAGGTCCTAAGTTTGAATAACCGTGGACATATCCACTCGAAGTCTGTAACCCAGTGCTGTGCAGGACAAAGACAGGAAGGTCCTGGGGCCTGCTGACTGGCAGCCTAGCCCCAGGTTTGCTGAGGGACCCTGTCTCAAAGGAGTAAGATAGAGTGTGAAGCAGGATGTCCAGTGTCTTCCTCTCCCCCCCCCCCCAACTCACACACAAATTCTTTCTCTCTCACACACACACATACTCCCCCCCCTCCACACACACACACACACTTAAATATCTGGAAATCAACACTTTAAAAATGTACATCCTAGCCAGGCATAGTGATGCACACCTTTAATCCCAGCACTCAGAGGCAGAAACAAATTGATCTCCTGAGTTTGAGGCCAGCCTGGTCTACACAATGAGTGAGTCCCAGGACAGCCAGGACCTTGTCTCAAAAACAAGCAAAAAAGTATACATCCCACTTACTAGGAATCAGGAAACTTGTAAAGAACTAGAGATTCTGGAATCTGTTCCTTCTCGTTTTATGTATCCTGAAACCAGCGAAGTTAGTATAGATCATATGTAACTAGTTACCATCTTCAACAATCCAAATTCACTTTCGGTTTAGTTCCTTCTCTGTTATGTTGCACCTTATCTGCTAGTGTTACATGGCTAGTTTTTAAAATTAATGTAGTCACTAAAAAAATTAAAAATATGTGTGTTTTAAATCCTTTTCTTGAAATCTAACAGTTTAAAACACAACTTGAGAAAGATTAAAATAGAATCGCAGAATCAGTCCATAAGTTTGTTTGAAAATTTAAAGATACTCCATTTGTTGGATGTAAATTTTATAATGTCAATAAGTATACTGTTTATCAATTCTGCAATTTCAGATTGTGTTAATATTTGCAAATAACCTGAAATTGTATACTATCCAAATTTTGTCTATAGGTACATTGTTGCCTAATGATCTTGCTATATTTTGGGGATTTTGCTTTAAGGATTCTTTACGTTGCTACTACCTGTACTGATTAATTTTAATTTTTTGTTTGTTTGTTTGTTTTTATTGTTTTCAACTCTAGGAGTCTCTACCACCCGTCCAGTTTGACTGGAGTAGCAGTGGCCTTACTAACCCTTTAGATGGTACGTCTCTCCGTAGAGCCTCTAGCACCAGAGCTAGAGTTAAGAAAGCTACACAGTTCAGACAGACTTCTCTCTGCTGATTTCCTTTTTTGTTTGAACATAACTTCTTACTCTTATCTTTGGAAATTCAGGCTTTCTTTCTAAATAGTAATTGCTCAAGATACCAGCCATTACTATTATCAACAATATTAATGCCCAAGTATTGGTAGTAATAGCAAGGTAAAGTTTTAATTCCTTTATCTTAAGTCAAAATTAAATAGTTTAAATGATATTTTAGCTAGAACCAATTTATTTGAATGTTTTATAGCATTACTTTGTGAAATTTTCTTGGGTACAAAGTCTTGTGATTAGAGGTTGCTTCAAAGCATAAAGCACAATTATTCACTTAACCAAAAACTGCGCAGATAGATCCATATTTATTGATATAATGTAGTTTTCGGATTCAGTAGCATTTTATAGAGTACTTAAATGCAAATGGACGATGAATGATTTTCATGATTCTTTTTAAATAACTTATCTCCAAATACTAACAGAAGTCAGTGGTTCTTCTTACAACTTTAAAACTCTGAGCAGGGAGTACCTTACACAAGTGCTGTAGGGTCTTTAACACACAGTGCTAGTTTCAGAGCCCGTGCTAGGGGTTTTCAGTGGACCCTGAGTTATAATTGCTTCCTAAGCCGTTTGAGCCATTGTCTAGAATATCTGTTACCATCTTCTCAGTGGCATTTACCATCCCATTGCCTGAGACACTGCTGCCCGCTTTTCCTTGTAGCTTAGGCTCCTAGGGCACCTGGAAACCATCAATTGAATGTCCTGCTGAAGGAAAGCCTGGATGCACCTTTTGCTACTATTGTCTGGTGTCTTCAGTCAAATCATCATGCTTTTTATTAACAACTTCTTTAAAAATGTATACTATTTGTGATTACTGTTGCAGAGTTAAAGGGGAACAGTACAGCTTGCACATCAGGGTAGGGCAGTTACACCGTCCATATTACTTAAAATATGTTAAAGTATTGATTCATGTCCTGAAGCTCACAACTTTGTCATTGTTTTTTAAAAAGCATTAGAAACCAGAAATTGTTCATAGAAACTAACATGAAAGATTGGGCATGTAGTGATTTAATGTTGGGTTAAGATTAAGTATTGTTTCCCTTTAACTAGTCTGCTTTCCCTGGTCTTTCTGATACCTTTCAGTTTTGGTTAAAAGAACTGACTTCTAGCTAAAACCTAACAAAGTGTTAACATTCTTTACATTGTACATGAGAAAATGTACATTGAGTTAAATTGTTACTTTAGTTATGAAAACCTAATACTGTACACGTTGTTTTAATGTTGATTTTTTAAAATGTGTAATGACTACTAATTATAACCTGCATGTTCAAGTGTGTGTCTTACCCCTTTTTACACATAACCCCTCCTCCCTTGGCTTCCCTTCTGTGTGGCTGCCTACCAACACGGTCACTGAATTCCAAGCTAGTGGAGGTTCCACTCTTCTGAACCTTGATTTCTTTGGGCCCGTGGATGACAGTAGCTCTAGCAGCAGCACAATCCCAGGTCAGCAGAGTGTTTAAGCACAGTTCTGGTTACTTACTAAAGCATGACCACACTTGACTTTCCTATAAACAAGGAAACAGCTAGATGTTGGCTCTCTTGCACTTTTCCTTCCCCGTCCCACTTTCCAATGCCTGACTGTAAGAAACAACTTACACGGGATACATTTTAAAGAAAACTTTCTCATTTTCAGAGTTGGCAGTGGTTTCCACAGTAATACAGCCCTACTGGCTTTAGACAACTAAGGATATTTTGTTTTTCACCTCTCTAAGTGGAAAATATATTTATATGCTTATTTTGAAAGCATATTCTATAAAGCCATTTGAAAGTAACACTAGTTTAGAAAGAGAAGAATGTTTCAGTACACAAAGATGGCTTCATATTATAGTGTCTATAATAATGTAAATTTTACAAATTCTAGCATTTTAATTAGTTCTTATTAGTGCTGCTAAATATATAATTGAATCCAAAATGTTGGAATCTAGCATGTCCCACATCAAAAAAATGACTGTTTTTATGTAGCTCTTAAATAGAAAGCATACTGTTAGTTTCCATAGAGCAATAAAAATGTTAACAAAAGTTAATAGAAGAAAGTAATTGCTATGAACCTAACCCTAAAAGTTAACTCACTATACCTGTTAATGTTCAGCCCTGCAGTTCATTAACTAAAAGACTAATGTACTTTGTTGTTTTCTAACCAAATAAAAGATGGAAATTATAATGGCATTTTAATGTTTACATTTTATTGAATATGATTTTAATGAGTCCCTGCCATCCCAAGTTGTGATCTGGTAATCATTGATCATCAGACAGCTACTGGGGTTCTGTTCAGATGCTAACTTCTGGAATGCATATTGAGAATTCCCTTCTGTACCTACTAGTGGCCAGTTTTGTAGCTAGTTCCTGAGAATTGGGGGTATTTTGTTTGGGGTGAGTCTGTTAGGTAACCCAGCCACCACTTCAGTGGTTTCCCAGCCGTGGTGGTATAGGAAGGAGAACAACAGAGTCAGCTAAGGGCAAGCCTGGACCCAGGATGCCATCTCTCATAGCCAGCTGCAGAAACCTGCCCCTGCCGCAGGAAAGCCATAGATCCTAGAGTAGAATGACAAGATCTCTCAAGTCTAGCTACTAGTTTTCAAAATCCTTGTAAGTATATGAAAAAGTCTGTAATCCGGTTTTGCTACTTACTTAAATTTGATATTTTACAACTTAAAGTTCTACCAAGTATATCTGATTTATAGAACAGCCTGGGGGAGCTAGAATTGTCTGACAACTCATAATACTTACTGAAGGTAAAGGAGGAGCTGAGAATTATCCAGATCCTCTCAGCTGAGTTTGGTTGCAATCCACATTATAATTAAAATGGGGCCACTTTCTCTTTGAGGTGCCTAAAACTTGGTTTAGATATTAAATCTGCTTATATTTTAAACTCATTTTGAACGCATTAATAGGAACACCAGTAACCTGATTGCTTAAAGAAGTGCAGAGATTTCCTGATACCTGGGCTCAGGACACAGCTCTAAGTGTGAACTGTTTAATGCTGCGGTGGACGTGAGCACAGCATGGTCCAATGCAGTCTCTACCCCTGTTAAAACTTTACAATTCTCAATTTTCATCAGTATGCTCTAGCTGTGGACAAATTGGATTACAATAAATTTGCTTTGGCTTTTTATTGTTATTGGGTTTTATTAAAACTCCCCTCAAGCTCCAAGTATCATGCCTTCCTTAGTGCTCCATCTTAACACTTGTTTTTCCTTTTCAACTTGTTTATGGGAAAGTCATTTTATCTTAGCTTGCTGTTAATTATCTTGTGTGTGATTCTTAGGAGGCTGGCATAGACCTTGGATGGCTACTTAATTGTGTGATTAAGCTGTGCCTCATTAAAGTTCTGTTTAAAAAAACTTCCATTAAAAATTCTCTCTAGTTTTTAGTAGATAATTGCCTTGTTTCTAAAAATGTTAACTGGTTGTTACAGCTCTCAGTCATTGTTTGGTTTGGGGGCAGTTTATGGAGGGGAAGAATGCTTTGGGGGCCTAGAAAGGTGATTTTTTTCTAGTCATGGTCAACACTATTGCTTTCAGTCTACACTTTACTCTGACAGCTGAGTGTCCAGTTTTATAAACCCACCTGAGATTTTGGCACTTCCCTGTTGCCAGTCAGAATGCGGGTGTTCTGTACCATATAGAGATCTAGAAGCTAACTTTTAGCTGTGGAAGAGGGAACAGTCTGGGCTCACTTGGTCTTTATACAGACAGCTACAGTTTTAAACATCTTAACTTTGGCCTGTATGCATATTGTAGAAAAAGTTAGGAAGTCTGTCTCAAAAGTGTATGTATGTGAATGGGCTGTTAAGCACTTGGGAGTCAGCATGCACCTTCTCTGGCCTTTCTCCCTTGGTGGGCTTGGTAGCCGTGGAAGCAGCTGTTCCTTTATTCCTGTAGACATCTGAAATCTACACTGCTACCTGCTCATCTGCAGGGTGGGTTCAGAAAGGAAAAAGCTTGTTCATACACTTAGATTTTTGTCTAATCTTGTAGGCTTTTCTTAAAAAATAAAATGAAGCCAAGTACAGCCACGTACGTACATCTGTAGTCCTAGCTGAGGCAGGAGGATCACCTGAACTGAGTTCAAGGCCAGTCTGAGCAATATTAAAGTGTCCTATCTCAATGAAAAAAGAGAAAGAAAACATTGGAGAAGCTATCAAACATTTTTTGTAAACTGATGCTTAACTATAGCCCCAACTTGGCTTCTCTTGTGCTGTTCCAGCTCGATATTTAAGGGAGACTGCACGCATACAAGTGAGCTGGAAATAAGAGAGCTCCACTCACCTCTCTGGAGTGTGCTGCCCTCCCCACCTCTTACCTGAAGTACATCAGCATATTTCTAGTAATAACTTGATGTTCTGAGTAATCGCTCACACCTTTAGTCATAGTTAAGATAACAAGTCATTTCTACAGTGGAGACTTTATATTATTCTCCCAAGTCTCTGACATGGAAGAAAATCCTGGAGTTAAAAAAAAAAATAGATAAGATGGGATTAGATCAAAATTCAAAATGAGGTTCATTGACTGATTTAAAAATTGGGAATGTTGAGCTCAAGAGGTGGCTCAGTGGTCAAGAGCACTGGCTGCTCTTCCAGAGGCCCTGGGTTCGATTCCCAGCACCTACATAGAATCTCACAACTGTCTGTAACTCTAGTTCCAAAGGATCCAAACACCTTTTCACAGACATACAGCCAGGCAAAACATCAACACACATAAAATAAAAAATGTTTTAAAAAGTTGAGAATGTTGGAGGTCAGATGTGGTACCTCATGCCTATAACCCAACACTCAGGAAGCTCAGGCAGGATAATTGTCATTCATGAGTCAAAGCCAGTGTGGGTTGTAGAGTAAGAACCCATCTCAAAAAATCAAAGATAGAAGTTGAGATTATCATGGCATGCTTATTCTATTTATAAACACTGAGGCTGTGTCAGAAATGAATGTAAGATGGAGTGATAGATTCCTGAAGCATTTGAGAGGCATCAGCTACATACAGCATTAATTCCAAAATGGAATTGTTATGTTCCTTCTACAGATACTTCAGAGCCTACTGTTTAATTAAAAATAATAAATAAACATGGGGTTAATAATTTCAGTAGTTAGGAGCACTGGCTGTCGTTGGAAAGGACCTAGGTTCTGTTCCCAACACCTACATGGTGGCTCACAACTATCTCACTCAAGTTCCAGGAGCTCCTGCGTCCCCTTCTGTCTCTTCAGGCATGCATGTGATGTGTGTACATAATTAAGACAAACACACATAAAATGAAAAAGGAAACCCAGATAGCTCAAGCAGGTAAAGGTGCTTGCTGCCCAGGCCTGGTGACCTGAGTTCAATCTCCAGAAACCATGTGAGGGTGGAAACCGAGAGCCAGCTGCACAAAGTTAGCTGGCACCCACCCACTGTGGCACACACAGTAATGACTGTCACATTCACTAGAGTAGTATGTGATCTGACAGTGAGTGCTTATGCAGACTCAGTTGTGGCTAGGTATTGCTGTTGCATTTGGATTGTGGCTCACTGTAACCGTGCAGCTTGCCCTCACTCACTATCGTTCTGTGCTGTAAGGTGTGGATCCAGAGTTGTATGAATTAACAACTGCTAAGCTGGAGACCTCCACCTCAAGCCTCAAAGTGACTGATGCATTTGCGAAGCTCATGTCTACGGTGGAGAAGACGAGCACATCGACCAGGTAAGGCACTCTAACTCTGCCCTGACTTTGGGTCCTGGTGTAAGCAGCCACAAGCAAAGCATGCCAGCGGCAGTGTTTGTGTTACATGTGTTAAAGCCGGGAGATGGCGAAGCCTAGGAAACATCATGAAATTAACATTCCATGACAAACTTTATTGGAGATTAACAGACCACGTTTCTCTTTGCCACACTCCTCCATAGAAAACAATTCTGGTAAAGTATAAGATGCTGGTGCCACTGAGGAATGCCCCCCGTCCCTTCATATTTGTGGAGAAAAGCATTTTTCCAGACCGGTGTCAGACAGGCTACCAGGTTTACTTTGAAGCTAAAACAGTAAAGATAAGACCTTTTTATTTTCAGAACATTTTCTATTGTACACCCTAACTTGAGGCTTTGTACACTCCTTTTTTTTTTTGAAAAGATTTATTTATTTATTTATTCCTTCCATATGTGCTTGCAGGCCAGAAGAGGGCACCAGATCTCATTATAGATGGCTATGAGCCACCATGTGGGTGCCGGGAATTGAACTCAGGACCTCTGGGAGAGCAGCCAGTGCTCTTAGCCACTGAGCCATCTCTCCAGCCCTTTGTACACTCCTTTCCCAAACTTATGGAGAGCCTCTTTAGGGACAGTTTCCTCCTGGTATTAGAACTGTCACTTGAACCTTGTATTTAGAGTTTAACACAGTTAAGCAATCCTTGCCTTGACACACTAGGCATCAGATAAGCCAGTTCCTAGTAGAAGGGAGTTGTTCCTGGCAGGACATCAGTAGTGCCAGGGCAGGCACTGATTGGTTAGATTCTCCATTTCCCAGACAACCGTCAGGCTGCATTTCCTAGAGGGATGTTTGTGTGTCAGTTGCCCACTTTGGGAGAAGTTTAGAAATTCCGATTGGATAACACATGCCACTTAGATTTGTCTTTTAAAGTTAATTCTTTCATAAGAAACATCTATTTCTTCATTTTTTTATAATTTTTTAAAAAAAAATCTTAGCTTAAGTGATTGCAGTCTCTTTTTGTTTGTTTTTGAAGCAGGGTCTCTGTGTAGCTTTGGCTGTCCTGAAACTTGTTATAGGAACCAGGCTGGCCTTGAACGTAGAACCCTCTGCATCTGTCTCCCCAGTGCTGGGGTCAAAGCTATGCACCACCACCGCCGCTGCCACCACCACCCCCTGACTTAGATGACCGCAGTGTCTGCTGAGCTTTATTCTCTGTGGGTGTCTTCTCAACAGATAGTAACTGGTTTGAAAAGCTGCCGTTACTGCTTTTATGACTGTAGATGCCTTTAACCTTCCCAGGAAATAGATTTGGAGCACATAGGTCCTTTTATCCACAGGTTCACTTCATTGCTGTAATGGCCCTGCAGTGTCTTTGCCTTTAAATGAACCTTCTGTTAATGTCGTCTGTTGTGGGATCCCTCCCTGTTTCTGAGCCAGCCCTACTGCTTCCTTACCTTTCCCCTGCACCACCTAGAGAACTTCCCGGCTGCGACAGTTCATCCTCTGTGCCAGTAGGAGGAGCTCTACCCACATCGTTAGCTGTGCTCCTCACTGTATTTATTGCCCAACCTCTTTTACTACTAAAGGTCTCCCTCATTTTCTGAACGAAAAGAAGAAACTAAAATTGTAGCACACATCTAGGAGGCAAGTTGTAGCAGCCAAAGAGATTCTCTTAATAATTACCTGACCTTTCTGTTAGTGAGGTCCTGGAGAACAAGCCCAGGGCCTGGCATACTCTAGGTTCTTACCACTGGGCTGTTTTCTCAGATTCACTTTGACATGTAAATGAAATATATTGAAAACAAGCTGCCAACTTTGGATTTCATTTTGAAGAATGTTTTGTTCTTGGAAAACAGTGAGAAAAAATATCCACATCTTAGTACTTAAAATTATAAAGTATCACCAGAGGAGTTTGGGGGTTTTGTTTTTATTTTTGTTTTTGCAGGGGTGAGAGCTGTTTTCTTGTGTTTGTTTGTGTCAATGCTGAGATCAAACTGAAAGCCTCTGCATGCTAGGCAAATGTTTAAAAGCAGCGTCAGCCCCGGACTTCCAATAACAGTTTTTAGTTGTACTTAGAAAAGACAGGCAAGTGTGAGATTTCAAAAGGCTCTTTCAATACCTTCATCTTTAGGATTTATTTCTTTTTCTTTGTAAGTAAAGGTTAGCAAAAGCAACTTGGCTCTTATTACATAAAAAGGTTAAATGAAAGAGCTTTATGAGAGCCATAAGATAAGAAAGGGTTAAAATAGGTGTAGTGTCAAAGCCTATAATTTGAGCACTCAGAAAAGCTGAGGCAGGAGCATCATAAACTTGAGACCAGCCTCGGCTACAAAGAGAATTCTGTCTCTAAGAGCAAAGAAACTGTAGTTGAGATAGAGAAGGACATTTAACATGGAACGTGTCTCTTTTCCATGTTTCAACTGATGGGCAGACAACTGTGGTCAGTTCTCTCCTTGTGGTTCCAGGATTGAACTCAGGTCATCAGGGTCCTTGACTGACTGAGCCCTTTTGTAGGCTGACATTATTTCCTAAGAGCCTTTGAATATTGAGGGAACATGATGGGTCTTTCTTCCCATGGACTGTAATTTCTCACTTCACTTCTTGTTTATTGTGGCGGGTGTTTTGATGTACTTTGTTTGACCAGGCCAGTTTGTCTCTCCTTAAGCAACCTGGTAGCCGCACTGGAGGGGCCACCACCTGATGTCAGACTTTGTGCAAACCAAATTGGCATAGCACAGGACAGGCTTGTGCCGCTGCGTCTGGCTATGGCAGGGGCGTTGTTCCCAGGCGAGCACTGCACCCTGGTCTGCATCGCCAGCGCTTGTGTGTTGTCTTTAGAGAAACCCAAGCTCTTAGTTTGAAGATGGTTCCATCTTCTTGCTCAACTGTCCTGTTATGGAGAAAGGTTATTTTCTAATTTAAATTTCTAGTTTAAATTAGTGCATAGCCAGCTATGCACTATAGTAGCTACAGAGAGGCCACTAACTGACATGTGTACAAGCCAAAGCACTAGTGGCTGACAGGAATGCTTTGGGGTTCTCAGTTTTGGATTTTGTTGATAAAATCTTTCTCTTTCTTTCCTGTGTGTAAATTTACTAGTTTTTAGTGGGCTCACAAAGCTTTGCAACTGACATCATTAAATTAACCCAGAAAATGTTTATTACTTTAAGCCTAAAATCTCCTGTATACATTTGCTTCTAATTCAGTACTCCTCACCCCTCCTAGGTGCCAGATTACAGATGTGCACACCACACAGGACTTTGCGGCTATGGTGACTGGTTAACACAGGGGCTCATGTTGCCCTCTGGCCTTGAACACCTGATCTCTTAGCATTCGCCTCTAGAGTGCTAGGATGTAATGTTTTGTGTTCCCATCAGTAGCAGGAGTTTCCAGTTTCTCCACATTCTCTCCAAGCTTGTCTGACTTTTGCAGCTATGCCAGTGGGTACGAAGTTGTCGTCATTGTAATTTGCATTTCCCTGGTAGCAGAGCTACTGAGCATCTTCTGATGTGCTTATTAGCATTCATGCCACTGCCTCCAAGGATGCTGCTTCAGATTCTTTCCGTTTCCAGTCAGACCATTTGTAAGCTGTCCTTGTAGGCTACAAATACCAGACCTTGGGGTTGGAGAGATGGGTCAGTGGCTAACAGCCCTGGCTGCTCTTTCAGCAGACCCAGGTTCAGTTCCCAGCACCCACATGGCAGATCACATCTGTCTGTAATTCCAGTTTCAGGACTTCCAACACCCTCAAACAGACACACATGCAGGCAGAACACTGATACATATAAAATAAAAATCAATATATTATATTTAAAAATACCATCTTTCTCAGATACATATTTTTCAAATATTTGCTATTCTGTTATCTTTTCAGTTTTTATACCATGTATTGACACTCAAAAAAATTGGGTTTTATCAAAATCAAACTTTTATTTTGTTATTTGTGCTTTAGGTTGAATGATTGACTGATTCAAAATCAGGAGAATTTTACACCTAAGAGTTTATAGTTCCACCCTTGTATGTGGGTCTTTAATGCATCTCAGTTTGGGGTTTGGTTAGTGCTTTTTGTTTGCTTTGAAACAGGGTTTCTCTGTGTAGCCTAGGCTGTCCTGGGACTTGCTTTGTAGACCAGGCTGGCCTCGAACTCAGATCTGCCTGCTTCTGACTACTGAATGTTAGGATTAAAGGCGTGTGCCGCCACACCCGACTCTCTAATGCATTATTAATTCATTTTCATGTAGTGGAAGGTGGGAGAGGTCTATATTCTGTTCCTGCCGCCCTGCCCTGCATAGGGATATCTGGTTACCCTATTGAAAGGTCTCATCATGTCCGTATTTGGGGGGAGTGAATTGATCATAGGCCATGTTGGCCTGCCATTTGTGTGTGATCATTAACAAAGGTATATCTCAGCTAAAAGATGGAAAGCCATATAATTGTTCCCAAATTCTCAAGCATGTGCTGTGTATATTTTAATAAGAATAGTTCACACAAATAACTGCAAATCTTAAACATTGTAGGAACTTTTAAATTCAGTTTCCTATTGCCTCTGAAATCCTTTGGTCAAACCTAGCCCAGTTGTCAAAGTTGTGTCCTGGTGAAAAACTCCCTTGTCCTCCCGACCCGCCTGTGCTCCACAAATGGGGAAATTGGCAGGACCACTTCTACTTCCTGGTGTTTTCTGAAGTAGTGTCCACTAGTTCTTTATTTCCCCAATCTTCTATAAACTGGAAATTATATCCAGAGGCTCGCAAATACAGGGTAATAAACATTTGTCTAGACTACGTCCAAGATCTCCCAGCACGTTGAAAATATCTGACACCCTGCTGACTGGATGGCTATGGGCTGACCATATTAGTGATGCTAAGACCCAGCCTAGGAAACAAGACACTTGTTTGACTTTGAAGTGATGCAGTTGTCTTCTACTTCCTCAAGCATCTGATGATGTGTTACCATTAAGTGCGATCTAAATGTAAATTTTAATTTTTTTAAATGTAGGATAGCCATTATATATAGAATAAAGTAGGACTGGGTTGAATATTGATTCATCTGCTGATATGATTACCATAAAAGAAAGAACTGGGCTTTCTCTAGACAATTTCAAATGATCTTTGGTCTGAAATTGATCTGTGTACAAATATAATCTGTGTGACTATAATAATCCTTTCAGCATATTTCACAGCCTGGATGGTTTGGATGGCACTGTGCACTGGTTGGGCACGTGTGATGCCCACTGGGCACTTTCTTCCGCTTGCCCAGTAGTTCACCAGGAATTCTTGGGCACCTGTGATATGCTTCAGGCTACTTACTTGTTACAGTGAGGGAGAGGTGGTTAAATAGACATTATCCACAAGGCCAGAGTCCTGGAAGGTTTACAGATTGCCTCGCCTGGTTCCTGCCTGCACCCAGTTCTCATGCTGCCGCCTGCATCCCAGCTTGGCTGAAGGCTCTCTTGGAATTCCCCATTAGGTTAAGAAAGCCTGAGGTTAAGTGACTTACCAGGCCTTGCACCACACCTTTCATGTTGAGGTAATTTTGGTAGTTTTGCAGCAAGCAGGGGAAATCCAGATGGGCGGACTGTTAGCAAGGCTTTAGTACTCTACTTGCGCTTAGTAATGTTTGAAGACTGGCTGGGTAGGTGCTTCCGGCCTTAACTAAAGCTTTGAGCCCATACACATGTGCATAGCGATGTCTGTATCCGATTATGCATGATTTCATGGACAACAAAAAGTCACATATATTGTTCTTCATTCAGCAACTAGCAGAGGAAAAGCCAATCAGATGCCCAGGACCGTTGACTGCAAACCTTGAGATGGAATTCCCATTAACACATTTGTCTTTTCTCATTGGCTGATAGGAAACCAAAAAGAGAGGAACACCTAAGTGAAGAAGCTGTGAAGGTGATCGCCAGCCTTCCGGACTTAACCTTCATGCATGCCAAGGTGTTGATGTTCCCAGCCACACTGACACCTTCCACAAGCTCCCAGGAACAAGCAGAAGGATAGCTGGTTGAACTGGACAGTTTCAAATACTTTTTCCTTTCCTCTATCCCTTCCCTACCATCAAAAACATATCTGCTGTAATTTAAAAATGAATAAATACATTCAAGTTCAGCTGATTTGTTGGTAAGCCACACTAGAAAGGTATACATAGTAATGTATATTTATTTACATACTGAAGTCCTAAATTTATATTAGAAAAAAATGTAAATAATTGGGGATGAACATTTTTGAAGATTTATTCTTTTGTGTTGCTGGGGTGTATACATTTATGTCTTTGTGAAATACACTGGTGGTGTCCTTCTTAAAAAAAAAAAAAAAAACTTTTGAAATAAAAAAAAAAAATTAAAACCTCAAATCTCCACTGTCTGAAATCCCCTTCGGTCTCTTCTCACTGCACTGGCCGCTCTTCCTTTCCTCCTGGATGCGCTGTCACTCTCCCGTCACAAAGCTCAGATCCTGTCCGATTTTCAGTTTGGTCTGTGATGGGTTGTGTCAGGCCTGGCTTTTGTTAACTTTGCTGGGCTCTGTTTTAGTCTTTTCAGTCTTGCAGAGGTCATCACTGCTCTCTGATTGTAGGGTATGGATCACTGTCAGAATTGGATTGGAGGCTTGACCGAGATTGTGCCTGTTTTAATTAGTTTGATTTGGAGAAGGACCAAATGATATGAATGTCTTAAAATGAAATTTGTTAGGAATCTTTCTGTTCTATCATACCATTATTTTTTGAAGATTTTGCACAATGTAAAATGACATAATCATAGATTGCTATGGTTTAGGCTGTATATACAGTTAAAAAAAAAACTATGGGTTTTAAATGTTTGGGGAAATTCCTATGGAAAAAAGAGAGCCATGTAGAGGAGCCTCTAACAAGGTCAATGTGCATGCCCAAGGCTTTTGAGATTTCAGTGTGTAAATTTCCTTTTAGCTTACACAATAATAAAATAATTTAAAAGAAATTTAGCCTTTTGTCTTTGTATTTAACATCTCAGGGAAAAATGTAATCCATTTGAATGTGAGGTTTTATTCAGAATTAATGACTTTTGTTCCAAATGAAGTGATTTGGTAGGACTTCTACCTGGTTAAAATCAGGTAGAATCAGAATCTGGTCTCTTAGAATTGAATTGTGAGGCTGGAGAGATGGCTCAGGGTCAAGAGCACTTGTTCTTATAGAAGACCTGTGGTGGTTCACAACCACCCATAACTTCAGTTCCAGGGGATCCGACCCTTCTGACATTGGAGGACACCAGGCATAATTAGGTTAGCAGACATCCATGCAGGCAAAACATTCATACACAGAAAATGAAATAAATTAGGCTAACAAGCTCTAGGGGCAACTAGCCCAGTTCACACAGTGACAAGAGTTTGTCTCAGACGAGGTTTCAGAAGGGCAACCTCAAGGTTTTCTGCATGACACACGTGTCCCCCCAGCACACACATACCAATAGGATCGGTTCTTTTTAACAGCTGATCTGTCATATGTACAACATGAGCTGTAAAAGAAATCCCCATGATTCATGGTAGCATGATTTCAGAATATTGAGATAAATAAGAACTTACAGGGCTGTGCAGTGGTGGCGCACGCCTTTAATCCCAGCACTTGGGAGGCAGAGGCAGGCAGAGATCTTTGAGTTTGAGGCCAGCCTGGTCTACAGAGAGTTCCAGGACAGCCAGGGCTACACAGAGAAACCCTGTCTCGGGGGGAAAATTTATAGGGAGCCTCTCCCCAAAAATGTTTGTGTCATATTAGGTTGAGCAGAAAATGACTAAGAAAGTGGGGGTCCTAGAGAGACGGCACAATGGTAAGAACAACTGTTGCTCTTGCAGAGGCCAGGGTTTGCTTCCCGGCAGCCACAAACATCTGAGACTCCGGATCCAGGGGATCCAGTACCCTGTTCGGACCTCTGGCACCAAGCACACGAGTTGCACATATATACCTAAGTCTAAGACAAAAGTAGTTTTAGAATATTGTCGTTAGATGGCATTTGCCAGAGAATAAGCTGTCAGCCACTGGCAGCCTACAGTGTCCACTAGAATGTTCTAGTGGAAGGCGGGACACCACTGACAACCTCCTGTCGGGAAAGTATTGCCTAGAGTCTCAGACACTTCAAGTCTCTGATATTCCAGGCATAAAATAAGGAATTGAGGCTACTGTACAGCACTGTCCTCCCAGCTAGCCAACATGTCCACGAGTTCTGCTGCATCTACTTACTTTCTTCACAGATGGGCTTGCTAACTGTTGACCCCTCTACAGAACGGAGGATGTGGAGTCATGGGACCCATGCCTGAGGACCCAGACAGCTGCACGTGGTCTCTGGGTCTTGAGAAGGGGTTATAGTGTGTAGTTTGAGGAAGACTGGGAGAGTGGGCTCTAGCTACACAGCCCTGAGGAAGCCACCCCCCCCCCATGGGGTGAAGATATTCTGGTGCTCCTGTCAGTAGCCCCTCATCCCTGCCCTGCAAGTGTGCCTGATAAACTTACTAGGTGTGGGGGAGGAGGGAAGAGATCTGATGACTCAAGTCATTGGGACTTCACAGGGAGCAGGTGTATATTGCATGGTCTCCTCAGCCAGAATGAAAATGCTCATGGCAGGAGTGTGATGGCTGTTCTAGTTGTAGACTTGACTACATATAGAATTAACTAAAACCCAAAGATGGCTGGGCACACCTATGAGGAATGTTTGCTAAATTAAATCATTTTGAAGTAGGAAGATCACTTCTAATCTAGATCTTTGAAGTAGGAAGATGCGCCTTTTTTTTTTCTGGTCAAAAAAGGTTGCTGAAATTTTATTTTACAATTTACAAATGCCCAAATCTCTGGATTTTTGTCCTTTGATATTCATTTAGTACTTCCAAGTTTAAACAAGTGATAATGGCTCTGTGGACCTGGTAATTGCTTCTTTCTGATACTCCGCCAGGAGTTAATTTACATACTTAATTATTAAGTCTATTTTAAGGGGGCTTTGGTGTAATGTAAGTTAACTGAATGCTAGCAATAAGGAAGATATGCCTTTAATCCAGATCTTTTGAGGTGGGAAGCTTCTAATCTGGGTCACGCCTTCTGCTACAAACCTACATAAAGATGAAGAAGAAGGCAGCTTTGTTCTAGCCTTTCGCCCTCACCGCCAGAGCAAGTTTACTCCTTCACTGGCGGCAGAGCCTACTTCTTCGGGGTCCCGGCATATGCTAAAGCAGCTGAGACATCCAGCCTGTGCACTGAACAGCTACTGGAGTTTTGGACCCTCCAATCATAGACAGCCATTGTTGGGTTAGCTGGATCACAGCCTGTCAGTCATTCTAATAAATCCCCTTTCTATAGAGAGCGCTTCATTCTATAAACTCTGCTACTGTAGAGCCCTAACTAATAGAAAGGACTAAGGCATCAAGACTATGGGGTATAGCTCAGCAATTGAGCGTGTTTCACACGCTTAATGTCCTGAATTTGACCCAAGCACATATGCTTGTCGACCCCAAACCCCCACACACAGAAAACTGAGGTAGAAGCAACCTTAGGGAGTCTGGGCTTTTAGGGCTGAAAGATAAGCTACTCTGCTCCCCCAAACTCCCAACGGCATCAGAGCCAGGACACACATGCAGCTGGGTTGTCTTGCTATAACACACCCTAGGCTAATACCAGGGCCAAGTGGCTACAGAAAACCCTGTTCAATAAAAGCACTCTATTGCTGTAAAATACTAAGGGCCAGGGATGAGTCAGTTCTCATAGCTTCAACTGAAGAAACTGAAGCATAAATAAGGAAGCTGACTTGTGTACAACATCACAACTATATCCAGAGGCAGGACCCAAACCCAGCTTGGCTTATACCTTCCTGTGTGTTCCTCAGAAGGAACAGCCTGTGTGGTTTGAACATGTGCAGGGACACCACTGGGGTCACCACTGGGCTCACGACCCGAGGGAACCCACACATACTCGCTTTGTCACCAGAACCACCCTGCTGTTCTGAGCTGTCCCCTTGTGTTGTTGATAAACCTAATCCAGTTTCCCCACATACCTGAAGGTCACTATCATGTTCCTCTTTCACTGGGTCTTCCCCTGAACACAGACTTCTCTAAATGTCAGTGTGTCCCCCAGGCTAGACCAGGTATCACCTCACCACTGATGTGGGCTTCGTGTTGATTCTGTTTCAGACACTTAGACTATCCTAAAATTCTATCCTTAGTCACGATAAATCTGCCTCTTTAACCCATGTTTCTGAGTAGCTTCCCCTCCCCCCTCAGCAACTACCATCAAATCAGACTATCATCTTATATCACTGAGTTTTTAAAAACCTAAAAGCAGTTTTTACATGTATCATTTTCCAACCCTACTATGTCTATTTTAGGCACTGTTTCTGACACCCACTGCCCCAAATGGTCATTGGACCCCATTGTAACAGACTCTTCCCTCCTTCCCCAGCCTTGTCCTCCACTGACTGATAAACGTCCTTCATGATCCAGATGGCCAGAATGAACACTGACCAGTAGGAACCACTACAAATGCCTGCACGGGGTACCAGGCAGGCTCAAGCACTATGGCTCCTCAACCAAGTACACAGTGTTCTTCTTGGCTACAGAATACCACAGGCAAAGCCATCATAAGCATTTACTCTATGTGCCTCAGGAGGTGCTAAGTCTAGGATGAAATTGCCAGGTATGGCAGCACACGGCTGTAATGCCAGCACTCGGGAGGCTGAGGCAGGAGAGTCAGGAGTTGAAAGGCAAGTTTGGGCTACAGAGAGAGATTTGAAAGGATAAAATGGTATCCGTTCAGGCCCAAGGAGAACGGATAATCCATGTCATCTGTGGCACACAGTAATTTTTATCATTTATTCGGGTCAGTATTCTGTCACTACCGATGAAGATAAAGATAAAGGTAGAAGAACACAGATAACTGTCTCCCGAACAGTAGTAAGCCAAAATGTCATCCTCCCTTCCAGAGAGCTAAAGCCGTCCTTGCCATGTGTGTCATGTTTCCGTTAGCCACCATCTCAGTTACCTTAAACTCTGAGTGACTGCATGACCTGTGTGACCTTAACTCCTGTTCTCCCTCCCTCCCTGCTCCTCACATCCCGCCCCGGAGCCTCAGCCCTCTCCCATCTCCATCTCAGAGGGTCAGTGACACAGACCACCACAGACCAAAAGGGCCAAGGCGAGAGAATAAGGCGAGCGCCTCAGAACCGGCACTCCAGTCTTTAACTTGAGTCTCTTCCCACCCTAGGTTCCCCAAGCACAAAGCTCCCAACAGATCGGACCTGGTGTGCGGGCTGCAGTTCCAGCTTTCAACAGGCAGAGGAGAGAAGATTCCAACTTTGATGCCAACCTGACTAACACAGCGAGATCCTGATTCAAAACATCAAATGAGAGAAGGCGAGGAGGAGAAGGAAGGGGGGGGACCAGTCCCAGTGTGCTGGGTGGAGCCTTCTGGCCTCTCCTTGGGCTGCAGGTCTCTTCTGCCCCTGGCCAGCCCCACTGGAGGTCCAGGGCTCCAGCTTTAGCCCATGTACCTTGAATGAATCCTTACAGGCCCCGTGTTCACTGCCCTTGCTGGGCCCTCTCTCCGAGAGTCTACAGCCCAACGTTCACTCTTGTCCTGGTCCCCCTCCTCACCCTTCAGCCTGTGGCTCTAACATCCTATCAATCACACCTCTTACACAGCCACCTCCTCCTCCAGGCCCACTCATCTCTCCTGACTACTGTTTCACCTCCAGGTGACAATCTTTGTCTGTCTTCCTCCCGATCTAATCTTACACTGTGCTGACAGAATGTTCTTGACCAACAGCAAGTCCTTCCTGAAGCCTCCTGAATGCAACCTTACCACATTGCTAAGGTCTGGGTTCTGCCTCTTCTCTACACTGTGGGCTCTTCCCTGGCTACCAAATGCCCCAGCAGCTGGCTAAAAAAACCACCCTCTTACCCAGGAGAACATGTCCTCCTTAATTAGCCAGCATCATCTCCTCTGGAAACCTTTCTGCCACCTACACTGAACAGAACTGGCCCTTCTAACATCCCCAGGTTGTTTGTAAACCCTCTAGCCGCATAACAATTAAAACAGTTATATTAATTAAAGGTTGGTTGTATGATGAAATACACTCCACCACCACCACGACCACCACACCCTGCCAGCTCATATTTGAGCATGTGGTTCCCAGCTGGCAGTGCTAACTTGGAAGGTTCTGGAAACTCTGGAAGGCGTGAGTAGTGGAGTCACTAAGGACAGACCTTCCTTTGAACATTATATCCTGGTCCCTCCCTCTCTGCTTCCTGGTCCACAGTGATTTGAATAGCTGTTAGCACATGCTCCCTCAGCAACAAACACCACCCCATCTTCTCCACCACAATGAACCTCAAACCAAAAGAAATCTTTCCTCACTTAGGTTGCTTCTGTTTGGTTCTGTCACATGGACCCAAAAGCCAACTAATAGAACACTACCCAGCAAAGGATAGCCCCTTTCTATAACACCAAGAGCACTGCCCAGCGAAGGATAGCCCCGTTCTATGATAACACCAAGAGGCACTTAGTGTACTTGCTGGTAAGGACACCAAGACAGGAGATGTCTACACCTTCCCCTCAAGGCCACTGAGCCAGGGAGCAAAGTCCTCCTCCCAGGACAAGACGACCACCGAGCCTGACACTCACACTGTCAGCCACCTCACTTCCCGCCACCTCACCTCCTGGTCAGCCATGTGCTATTCTCGCTGGTCTTTGCTCCTTGAGAACAAGGTCTGCCAGGTCTGTCCTTGGGCTCTGCATGACGCCGAGCACACCTGCTCTTTCTAGAAACTGCTCTGTCTGCCTGCAAATAATGTAAGCCCGACCTCCAGCTTTGTCTGCAATCACCCCCCACACCCCCAGTTCAGTCACCAGGCTCTCAGACAGCAACCCCAAGTCCGGGAGGCTTCAATGTTGCTGCTGTGGGTTGGTTTGGTTGAACTTCACCCCTGGCTTGTGTGAACTGGAGAGCACTGGATCGGGTGGGAGATTGCAGCCACTCCTGGCATAGTCTCAGAGCCCCCACCATCACTCTCTGCTTATAAACGCACACAACTCGCGTTGGTGTGGTGGCACAGACCTACAAGGGCAGCACTGGGTGGGGTGGGAGATGGCTGAGACAGGAGGATCTCAAATTCTCGGCTAACCTGGGCTACACAGTGAGAGCTTGTCCCCAAAATGGCAAAAAACAAACACAAAGAACCCGGATGTGTTGGCTGGTTTTACACCCACGTGACATGACATAAACTCGAGTCGTTGGGAAGACAGAACCTCAGCTGAGGAAATGCCCTCGGGACTAGATTTACTTGCGGCTTGTGGGGCATTTTCTTGATTGATGATCAATGTGAGAGGGGCCCAGCTCACTGTGGATGGTGCCACCCCGTAGGCTGGTGGTCCTGGTACCATAAGAAAGCAGGCTGAGCAAGCCATGAGGAACAAGCCGGTAAGCAGCACTCGCCCATGGCCTCTGCATCAGTTCCTGCCTTGATTTCCCCTACCCCGACCTAAGTGATGGATTGTGATGGAGAACTGAGATAAACCCTTTCCTCCCAAGGTTGCTTTTGCTTTAGGGTTAGGGTCATGGTGCTTTATCTCAGCAATAGAGACACCAGCTCTGCAGAAGAGACCTAGGTACCATGCTTACAAGAAATCAGTAAGGACACTTTAGTCCCTGACCAGGCCATGCACGGCTCACAGTGCTCAGGTGACCAGTTCTTGGATCCCCCAACGTTTGAGATTGCTGAAGGAAGGCATCCATAGATGTGATAACAGCCGTTAAGCTCTAGCTGGCACAAGATGTGTGCTCGAAGGCTAACGGCACAGACTGCTGAAATCTGCCTGGCCAGCCGCTGGCTAGCAGCACTTACTAAGAGAGGATTTCCTCCTGTGTTGGTGATAGCAATAGCCACGCAAGCAGGGTTGGGATTGCCCCTGATTGTGAGCTTCTGAGAATGACCCTAGGATCCCAAATCCAGCAAGATCCTACCAGAGTCGCCCCCAGGAGACTGCACCATCTACTGGCCCTTTTCCTGCCACCCCTATTTTTAATCTGGCTCACAGCGAAGGCCCTAGCCTTCCCCCGTCCTCCAACTCCTCTCCCATCTATGCCTCTCTTCCTCTTCCCCTGGTTCCATGCAGCATTGGTTGGAGCAGGGGAGACAGGGGTGTTGCTGGGCTCTTCATTCACAGTGCTGGCTGTGGTAGAATCTGGAACGAAAATGCCTTAGTCAGCAGCCTGGCGTCCTCCACTCTGAAATCTGGACGCTTCTTTCCCGCCCCAGGTTTTTTTGGTTTTGTGGCTACAGACTAACATCTGTGAGGCAGACAGGATGGCATGGGTCCTATGTCACAGACACCTGTTGAAAGGATACATTATGGGTAGAAAATCTGGGCACGGCCCTCAAGGGACAGCTGGTATTTATCCAATATCAGCCTCAGCCAATGGGAAAACAGGAAAAGGACGGGCAGCCGAGCACTGGGGGAGCCACGACAGCAAAGGTGGCCTGCAAGACGCGCACGCTGGCAGGGGCCCCGGCTTCGGGCTCCTTTGTTTGACTGACTGTTGAGAGAGCAAAGCCCTCTACCTACCCTCTCCTGAAGGAGAGCATCTGCCACCGTGGTACACTCTCCACAGATGTGGGTAAACATCTCCACAGAGAAAGGATCCTCCCAGGCCCTTCCATAAAAGGCAATGTTAGCCAATCTGCCAGTTTGGGGATTGTGAAAGAAAGGGCATGAGCTATTGTTTTAAATAATTCAACATGTGGCCAGGGAGGGAACAAAGACCAGGCCTGGCTGGAGCCCATGCCTGCATCAGAGACAACTCACAGACCCGGCCGCCTCAAGGCTTCCCCACGTCCTTGCTCACAAGCAGACACCTGCCCCAGGACGAAAAAGATCTTGAGTCCAGGCTGCGGTGGTGCACGCCTTTAATCCCAGCACTCAGGAGGCAGGGGCAGTTGGCTCTCTGTGAGTTCGAGGCCAGCCTGGTTTACCGGGTGAGTTCCAGGGTAACCAGGGCTACACAGAAAAACTCTATCTTGAAAAACAAAACAAAACTAAGTGAAGGAGCTTGAGCCTTCAATGGCGTGGGTGTGACCTGCACTGCTGCTTCCAGAAGAAAGGCTGACAAGGAGGAGCCACAGTGCCCCACCAGGAACATGGCACTGACACCTACTGAGACCACAGCCCTTAGGAGGCTTAGGGAGGCCTCCTTGTCTTAGATCAGGCACTTGCCTAACAGAAATTGGTTGTTCACGATTCCAGAAATGAGAAGTCCAAGAGAAGGTTCTAGCAGACTCCATGTTGGCCAGAGGCCATCCTACCTTATAGGTAATATCTTCATGCTGCCTGCTCACAAGCAGGAAGGCTTCTGGAAAGGGCCCTCGGGCCTCTTTCATTAGGGCCACTAATCCCATCTGTGAGGACTCAGCTCTTAAAGGACCCTATCTCCTCCCTGATGCCTCAGCTGGCAATGGAAGGGAGCCGGGCGGGGGTAGCTTTCTCTGAATTTGGAAGGACAGCAGCCCTGGAACCACACTGCTCATCTACAGCACGGCATTCGGGAATGCTAAGAGCTCAAGGAACCTTCGGTGTGGCTATGCAGGGCACTGTTCCCATTGAATGCCTACAGTATGTCAGGCTTGGCGAGACAGAATCAAATCTCAAGGAGGTAGCAAGCCAGCTGTCTATAGTCAGGACAGCCTGAAGGGGCACAGCCTGGGCAGGGGCAGCATCTCTTCCTAGGCACTTCCAGGAGTTTTAACTGTCTCACGGTGTACCTGCTCCTGGTGAGCTTGAAGGTGGGTGGGGTGTAGATGCGGAAGGAGCACGCTCAGCTGAGACCATTCTTGGAGTGAATTCCAGCAATGCTCTAGCCATGATTTCGTTCACACGTGATCAGACACCTTCCAGGTGCCACAGGCTAGGGCACACTTCAGGGTTTGCCAAACCTCTGGTGCCTGGCCAGCCCATGAAGGCTGCCCGTCTCTGGAAGCCTCTCATTCTACCGGCCATGAGTTCTATCCCAAGTCTTAATTAGCAGACTTACTTTATATACTTAGCTGAACTTTTTCAGAATTAATGGTGAACACCGTCACCCGTACAAACCCAGATTAGAGGCATCTTTTCCTGACTGTGTTCTTCACCATTGCACTCTCACACCTGAGAGAGGCAGCAGTTCCTGGGCGCCGTCTGAAACCCAGGCCCTTTTAGCACATGCGTTATGTCTGCTAGAAGACCACATGTCCCTGTTTGGATATGACCTATTCTCCATTCCCGCCCCCGCCCCCGCCCCATTACACGGTGGTTCTGTGGACTTTCTCATATCCAGGGTTTATCTGACTGTCTCCTTCTGGTGTCTTTTAGCTTATCCTTTGGTTCCCTATCATTTCCCCTGATGGTGTTCAGCCACCTTGTCACCAGAGACCCCTGCAGTGGGAACTGGCCCTGTGGCCAGCACTCCTGCTGGGCTGACCAAGTAAGCAGAGTAGACAGCCTCCTGGGAGACCTTCCATCCTTGCCTGGGCCTCCCCAGCCCTCAGTACAGCTCCGGCCCTCGCTCCTTTGGGCAGCATGTCCTCCTGCCAGCCACCTAAGGCAAAACCCCTGCTCTCTCCACACCGCTGCTCACCGTGGTCTTCCTCTAGTTCACACTACGATCCATGTGTCCTTATTACTTCATCCTCTGCCCCCTGCCCACACTGGAGACCTCATCAGGACAGGAACCGCTGGCCTCTCTCCCAGCTCTTAGAGCGGGTCCCACGTGGGAAGGACCTGGAGAACTGGGAGGAAGGGATGATGAAGCCCGCAGCACCTAATCCAATGCCAAGCACACAGCTGTCCCCAAGACAACGCTGTTTGAAGCAAGCACTGGCCATCTTTGCAGGGACACAGAACAAAATTCTGAAACTCTACTCAATAGACTTGGGGTTGGCTTAAGGATGCTTTAGAGACAGAGTCTCACTCTGTAGCCCAGGTTGGCCTTTAACTTGCCACGGACCTCCTGCTTCAGCCTCCCATGATTACATACATGATGAAAAGTATACCTCACGTTAAGCTGGAGACACCCACATGGTAACAGTAAATCTCCCAGTATGCTGGCTGACTCCCCCAAGCACTGGGCCCTCTTCTCCCTCATCCTCCACTCGGGTGAGCCTGGGCCTATCAGCCATAGACACCGTTTAGTCCAACTCAGTAAATAAGGTGCCTGTGAGCCGCAGCCCTAAGATTGAAAGACTCATTTTGTCTGGGTTTTTAAAGATGAATTTGTGCCCCTTCCTGGTTCATTTTTAGCCTCACATTCTGAACAGGGGCTGTGTTCAACAGCTCACCAAGGACTGCAACTTGGGACAGACGCAGCCAGAGGCCCTGTGAAGAGAGACCGTCCACTAACAAAGGAAGGAAAAGGGCTAGCTTCTGCTTTGACGCAATAGCAAAAGTGGGGCTTCCTGTCATGGCTGGGTTGGGGAACCAACCTCCTGAAACTACCTGCAATGCATTGTAAGTGTTTCCCAACCCCTTTGGGGAGACAGGGTCTGTGGGTGTCATTCATTTCCCACGGGAGTGTGTGACTCACCACCCCCTTCTCCCAAAAAGAAGATTAAAAACAAAAAAAAAAAAACAAAACAGAAACTGCATCAATATTGGGAACTGTGGACCCCCAGACCCTGAATTTCCTGTGACCTCCTGCCTGCCAGAGTAAACAACTTGTTTCCCTATGCTTGCAGCTGCTCTGAGCAGAAGACCCTCAGGAGTTCCTGATGGCAGGGGAGTGGTTTCTGGTGGGCTTGCAGCTGAGAGTTAGGGCGTGGCCCTTAGCCGAGGAGATCCTATATAAGCTGCCCTGGAACACACTAAAGGGGCATTCTTGGCACCCGTGTCTCTCTGTGTATGTTTCAATCTCCAGGCCCTTGTCTGACTTACAAACCATACCGTAGTGAGTAGCGCGTAGAGCAGGCATTTGCGCTACACACCAACAAAATTTGTGTCAAACTCCTGCCCTGGGCCACCTACCTCACAAGGATTTCACACTGCTGTAGGAGACAAGGCCTGGGAGGGGGTGGGGCAGGATCTTCATTGCTTTTAAGCATGAGAACCTGAGTTTGAGTCTCCAGCACCTATGTAAAAAGCTGAGCTTGCCAGCACACATCTATAACCTGTACCCAGGTGTGGAGAAGGGGTGGCGCCTGGAGCTTACTGGCCAGTCAGCCTAGCTGTACTGGCTAGTACTGTGTCAGGTTGACACAAGTTAGAGTCATTGGGAAGGAGAAACCTAAATTGGGAAACTGATCCTACCAGGCTGGCTGGTGGGCAAGCCTATGGTACATGTTCTTGATTGATGATTGATGTGGGAGGGTCCAGCCCATTATGTGTGTGGGGGGGGGCTACCCCTACACAGGAGTTCCTGAGTGATAAAAAAGTAGATTGAGCAAGTATGATGAGCAAGTCAGTAAGCAGCACCCCTCCATGGCCTCTGCATCAGCTTCTGCTTCCAGGTTCTGCTGTGAACTCTTGTCTGACTTCCCTGGACGATGGGCTTCAATAGGAAGAGGAAATAAACCTAGCTGCCTTGGTCACAGCCGATTGTTTTATCACTGCAACAGAAACCCTAACTAAGATACCAGCCAAGAGAGTAAGCTGCAAGTTCAGCACGAGACCTTGTCTCAAAGAATAAGGTGGAGAAAAAACTGGGGAAGAAACTTGACATCCACTTTGGTCCTTCACGTGCGCATGCCCAGTCGAACACATGTGCATGGGGCATAATGACAGACACACACACACAGATAAATAAAAATCCAAACAAACCAGCAAATAAATAAATGTAATCGGAGAGAGATGATATGAATGAGAAAATGATGTAGGCAGCTTGCTCACAAGTCCAAAGCGCACCTGTTCAAGCCACATGACAGAAACCATTCACAAGCTATGGTCCCTGAGCTTCAGTTTTGCACTAATTACCCCGTGCTATGGGTGAGCACACCAATGCGGGCGGACACACCAATGCGGGCGGACACACCAGTACACACCAGTGCAGGTGAGCACACCAGTGCAGGTGGACACACCCGTGCAGGCAGACACACCCGTGCAGGTGGGCACACCTGTGCAGGTGGGCACACCCGTGCAGGCGGGCACACTCATGCAGCTGGACACACCCATGCAGGCGGGCACACCCGTGCAGCTGGACACACCCGTGCAGGTGGACACACCCGTGCAGCTGGACACACCCATGCAGTCGGACACACCAGTGCAGGTGGACACACCAGTGCAGATGGACACACCCATGCAGCTGGACACACCCGTGCAGCTGGACACACCCATGCAGCTGGACACACCAGTGCAGGTGGACACACCCGTGCAGCTGGACACACCCATGCAGTCGGACACACCAGTGCAGGTGGACACACCAGTGCAGATGGACACACCAGTGCAGGTGGACACACCCGTGCAGCTGGACACACCCGTGCAGTCGGACACACCAGTGCAGGTGGACACACCAGTGCAGATGGACACACCAGTGCAGGTGGACACACCAGTGCAGATGGACACACCAGTGCAGGTGGACACACCCGTGCAGCTGGACACACCCATGCAGCTGGACACACCCATGCAGCTGGACACACCCATGCAGCTGGACACACCCATGCAGGCGGGCACACCGAGGCTGGGAAGCTTGCTGTGCTTTACTTGTCTTTGAGGGCTAAGTGCCAGAGAGGAGCCAGAGGAATTCAAAGATCCCTCAGGGAAGGGTGACCGGAGAGGGTCAAACAGGGAACGGTGGAAATCTGCAAGGCCCTGAAGCGGGAACCGAAGGGACCCCTTCTATGTGGACAGGGGTTCCCCTTCTACAAGAGATGAGTTCTTCTCCCAGAGACATAGAACGAGACCCAGTCCTCAAGGCTGGTGCCCATTCTTCTAGGCACCACAATCTCCCGGAGGAAGTTTTCTGAGTACAGTAACAGGGTTGCCACCCAAGCCCCTCATTGGGCCTTGCCCTACCTTCTGAGCAGGTACCTATTTCCAGTATGGGCAAGAGAGATGCCCACAGTGCCGGGATGCAAGCCATGAGAAGGCTGGGCCCACTGGTAACCACTGCTATGGCAATGCTGAGACAGCTCGTCTGAGCAGGCCTCAGAAAGCCGTCGTTAAAGGTTTCTAAGGGGGGAACAAACACATGGCTCAGCAGTTGAGACACTGGCTGCTCTTCCAGAGGACCTGGGTTCAATTCCCAGCACCCACATGGCAGCTCACAGCTGTCTATAACTCCCGTCCCAAGCGACCCAACATTCTCACACAGGCATACATGCAGACAAAACACCACTGTGCATAAAATAAAAATAAATAAATAAACATGGGGGAAGAAGGTTTCTAAAGGTGTCCCCCAGGGCCACTAATACTTCTCTGCACAATTCCAAGGGGAACCTTCTCAGAGTCAACAACAAAGACGGTGCCCTGCCTTCCCCCCACAGAAGCTGCTGCACGCCACATCACCATGCCACACGATGACCTTGAACACGTCTGAACAGGTCAAATGCTAACTGACAGGTAACTCAGAGTGGCAGGCCAGGCTCCCCCAGTTCCGGCTGTGGCCAGTGTGTCTTGGTATACGAACTGCACAGAATCCGTCCAGCCTGAGGAGGAATGAGATTTGTATCACGAAACCATTACCCAAAAGCAGAGCCAGAGCAGACCTTTCTGAGATGTTCTGTGTGCATTGTTCATCTACCTACCGCTTGAGGTAACCTTTCCCCTCTGCTTCCAGCTGATGGTCGGCCTACCTCTGCTTCTCTAAATCCTGCTGGCAGAGACACTTTAGGGCAAGTGAAAGATGCACGTGTCAACCCCTAGGCACTGCTGATTGGTCCAGAAGTGGGGTGTGGCTCAGGTACCTTCAATCACAGAAGTCTGATTTCAAGGTTGATTGATGGAGGGGTGAGCCTTGACTAAAGATCCTCTTATCTAGATTTAAAACAATTTTTAAATAGCAACAACCAAAACCCTTTTATGTCAGACTTGAAACTGGCAAGAGGCCCACGTGTGAGGGCCCAATTGCACCCTTGCCCGTTGGCCATCTAACCTTTATCTAGATTGAGTAAGCGAGCAAGTGCTTCCTGGTGTGGACCTTACTGTCAGATTTTCTAGAACGCTTCTTTGAACCATCGGGATGTGATGGAGGAAGGTCATTGGCTAATAAAGGAACTGCCCTGGCCCATTTTATTGGTTAGAGGATAGGTGGGAGGAGTAGACAGGACAGAACGCTGGGAGGAAGAGGAAGTGAGGTCAGAGTCTTGACAGCTTTCCTCTCAGGAGCAGACACCTGGGAGAGACGCCATGCTCCCGGCTCCTGGGCAGACATACACCATGAAGCAAGCCGCCAGGTTAGACATGCTGAACCTTTCCCGGTAAGACCGGTGCTCACCGATTATTAGAGATGGGTTGATCGGGATAACAGAATTAGCCAGTAAGGGCTAGGGCTAAAGGGCCAAGCAGTGTTTAAAAGAATACAGTGTCCGTGTAATTATTTCGGGGCATAAGCTAGCTGGGCAGGCGGCCGGGGTGTTGGGGATGCAGCCCCGCCGCCGCCGCTCCTATTACTACATATTTTTTCCCCTTTTTCGGTTTAAACAAACAAACAAAAAAAAGGCTTTAACTTTAACATAGCAAAATTACATACAACAAAACAGTTATCAAGTAAAAGTTACAATAATCTTTATCATAACTAAGGAAAACTATAACTATAACTAACTATTCTTAACTCCATCAAAGACTCCAGAAAGATATATTACCTAAGTAAACAAGAACTAAGAAACTTCAAACTCTAGAAATGACAAAGACATCTCGCTGCCTGGACAGTCACCCAAAGTTCTTTTGTACCGTTGGGGCATCCATCTTCAGCCTTCAGGCCCATGGTATCCAGCAGACATTTCCATAAAGCAGGAAAATTCAAAGTCAGTTCAGTCACTATCTGTTGTGTCCTGCAGAATGTCTCGCAGACTCTTTCAAAATGAATCAGGAACCCCGAAAAATCATCTCACCTTAGGCAAGTTCAGTAGTCCTCTCTCTGTGGGTTCTCTGTGTCCAGTTTATGCAATAGTCCAGGCAAGAGCAGTTTGTTGCCCAAATGGCTATCAAACTCCATAAGGTGCCTCTTCGATGCCCATCTTCCTCTTGAAGTACATTGGTGCTGCCAGGAGCAGAGTGTCTCATTGTCATGAAAAGTCCTCAGTTATTAAAACATTAAATGTCCTATTCTGTAATCTTTGAAAGACATGAAGAATGTCTATCTAAAATATATCTCTATATATCTAGAAAATCTAACTAACATGACTACAAGCTTTACTATTATCGATGATTATCCATTAACAACCTATGTTTCTTAATTATACAGTACATATTTAAATGAACTACACAATCACAATACCTTAATCAAAATCAGAAACACTTATACATATAACAAAATTGACCTTAAATCTCTATCAATAAAGCAAAATCTATACTAATGTAAATTATTCATATCTATATCATATCCCCCTTAAAATGTAAAAGGATGTTTATAAACCATATTTGGGAACATGGGCGCAGTTTTTTCTCTCCAAACTGCTTCCTGCTGAATGGGGGCGTCGTTAATTAGGTCTTTCACGGTATAACCTGTGTGCTAGTTTCATCTCAGTTGGCAGTTGAGCGAAGCAATTTTTTGAAGGCGTGCACAGGAACCATTCAGGAGGACGTGGTCTATCATACCAAATTGGAATAGAAGAAATGAACAGCGTCTCATCCTCTGTGAAAACAAAATAAGAAACTCCTTTCCAAAGTATCATATCCTTAGACCCAAATTCAAAATATCTATGTTGGATTAGTTCAGCAGCATTTATAAATAAATATCTTTTAGCAGCTGTTGCTCCTTCCTCAGCATTCAAATAATTCAAAGAGAGCATAATAGCATACAGTATCAAAATTCTCTGTGTATTTTCCATCTTTGTGCAGCTTTGTTTTAACCTCTATTTTGTTTATTTTTACTTTTAACTCTTTGCTTTTTGAGACAGGTTCTCTGTATCTTTGACCTGAAGTAACTCTGTAGACCAGGCTGTCTTTGAACTCTCAGGGATCCGCCTGTCTCTGCCTCCCAGGCATTCGGGATTAAAGGTGTACACTACTACACCTTGAACTCACAGAGATCTGTTTGTCTCTGCCTTCTAGGCACTGGGATTAAAGGCGTGTGCTACCACACATAACAATTCTCTTCCTTTTTTTGTTTTTTACTTTAAGAACTTTAAATTTTAGTCTGCATATATTTTTAACACACTTCAAACCATTTAGAAATTTTCTTTGTCTTTGAATCTCTCTTTACTGTATATCTCTCTTTTTCTGACCACACGAGCCTTTAAATTACTGAGCAATATGGGTAGGATTAAAGGCGTGGCTTTGCCAGCTAGATCCAGTCCATTCCTTAGCTTTCCAGCCTCATGGCTGAGGTACTGGCTGTAGCCAAGTTTACTGCGACAACTCTATGGCATTTCAAGGTTCCTGCCAGCAAGCGAGCTTCAGCAGCCTGTGCTTGCAAACCGCACGAACCGCCTGCGTAAAAGAGTCAGAGTTTGCCCTGGCAGGACAGCCCAGAAAGCTGGCATTTTTAAACGGCGCAGCTTTTTTCCTGCTATGGCTGAGAACCGAAAAGCATGCGTTCAGCTTTTCGTCAACACCGTTTAAGTGTTTCGTGGCAGGACCTCTTAATGAGCTGCAGGCTTTGCAGCTAAAGCTGAGTCAGGAAGCTTCTCTTAGAAGAAAGCGCATGCTTGCCTCTAGCAAGCAGAGCAGACCCGAGAACACAGCGAGTCTAGTTGCCATCAAACAAATCGTAGCACTTTACTCCAAATGCTCTATTCAAAAGCTCTGTCTCCTGTAGGAGCCAGACAGAGATCGCAATGGCAGCACAGCCCCAGGAAGTCGCGCTTTAAAATGACACAGCATTTTTTTTGCTACTGTTGCCGAATCAGGAAATCTCTCTACAGCACACCACCAACAAACAGCAAAAATCTGTGTTAAACTCTCACTCCCTTATTTTTAAGTCTTCTCAGGTTTTTTAAGTGAGTTTAGTCCATCACGTGGGGCGCCATATGTAGTAATAGGAGCGGCGGCGGCGGGGCTGCATCCCCAACACCCCGGCCGCCTGCCCAGCTAGCTTATGCCCCGAAATAATTACACAGACACTGTATTCTTTTAAACACTGCTTGGCCCTTTAGCCCTAGCCCTTACTGGCTAATTCTGTTATCCCGATCAACCCATCTCTAATAATCGGTGAGCACCGGTCTTACCGGGAAAGGTTCAGCATGTCTAACCTGGCGGCTTGCTTCATGGTGTGTGTCTGCCCAGGAGCCGGGAGCATGGCGTCTCTCCCAGGCGTCTGCTCCTGAGAGGAAAGCTGTCAAGACTCTGACCTCACTTCCTCTTCCTCCCAGCGTTCTGTCCTGTCTACTCCTCCCACCTATCCTCTAACCAATAAAATGGGCCAGGGCAGTTCCTTTATTAGCCAATGACCTTCCTCCATCAGGGATGCTTTATGGGAGATTCCTTTAATGCAGAGGTCTGAGGACATGTTGGTCTATGGGTTAAATGAGGGAGAAGCTGTCATCAAACTCACAAACTAAAAAGCAGGCCATCTTGAACACACCAGAAAAAAAATCTATAGGGCAGTGAATTCAAGTTGAAAATAATGTCATCGGCCCAACCTGAGAAACACATTGATAAACTGCCAGGAGTCTGAAGCCTGAACTGAGCTTCCAGCAGTGAGAGGTGACACAGTGGTGTGGTAGTTTGAATGGAATTAGCCCCCATAAGCTCACAGGAAGAAGCACTATTAGGAGGTGTGGCCTTGTTGGAGGAAGTGTGTCACTGTGGGGGTGGACTTTGAGGTCTCATATGCTCTAGCCATTCCCAGTGTCTCAGACCACTTCCTGTTGCCTGTGGGTCCAGATGTAGGACTTAGATCCTTCTCCAGCACCATGTCTGCCTGCATGCCACCATGTTGCGCCTTGATGGTAATGGACTGAACCTCTGAAACTGTAAGCCACCTCAATTAAATGTTATCTTTACACGAGTTGATGTGGCCCTGGTGTCTCTTCACAGTAATTGAGACCCTAACTAAAACAGCGGCAAACCCAAGTAAAATTTCAGTTTCCAGGGAGAGCCTCCTGCCCAGCTGGATTTTCCAGTCAAGCCTGTATATTGCTCTTTGTTCCTTCCTTCATCCTCTGGCAAACATTTCTGCCAAACCACTGGAGAATAGGCAGATTCCTGAGGCTTCTGTGTTATCAGCCCTCTGGGCTCTGCCAGCTGCACTTGGCTATCCTCCCCGGCCTAGACTATTGCCACCCTCTGCCACTTACATGGGGTATTTAAGATGGACAGTCTCAAATCAGATTGTTGAATGGAAGCAAGGGAGGGTCATTGGAGCTGGGAGGAATCTCAGAAACCTATCCCGTTGACCCTGCTGTCCACTAGGGACACTGCCAGAGACACGAAGGGGTTGCTGAAGGCCATCACCTGTGAGGCCTTCACTGAACAGACCCCACGTGGGTGGCTGGGCTGAGAGCCTGGCAAGAGATGATACCACATGGGACCTTTATCTCCTGTGGGCAAGGACCACCCTGTTCTCTGGTAGCCGAGCTCTGAGGAGGAAGGCTCTGAAAACAAGGTGCGGGTGGGCTCTTTCTGCCTACTTGGCATAGCCAGCTTTCTTGGCAGTTGGAGAACACTGCTGTGTTAGGTGGCACAGGGTTGGTCCCCACTCTTCCCGGTCCTCTGTCCCAATACATTGGAGGGAATGGGTGATGTCACACCTGATCAGGCATCCCTGATGGCCACAACTTTGGGTCCCTGGTTAGGCGGTAATGCCTGGCCCTGGGCCTTTGAACCTCCACCTGGCACCTTCTTCTGGCTGTCACCAATCAACCCATGTTTCTCTAAGTGTTGTTTTAGGACCAGCGGCAGCAGCATCCCCGGGACTTCAGCCCAGACCTCCATGATCAGTCTCTTGGCCCTCCACTGGTTTCTGGTCACCCTCTGCTCTTTGGTCACAGCTCTCTGGGAGGGTAAACCAGACCCCTTGAGGTTAGGGATCCTATCTTGAGTGCTGCTGATTGGAGAACCTGAGAGAACTGTTCCTACAGGCAGCCCTGGACTGAATAGGAATGGTCTTCCTTGGACCATGACTAATAATGATGTGGAAACCGACAGAAATGTCCTCAAAGGATTGATATACCTGGGACCTGCTTAGATTAGATTTGTACAGCGGGGCTGTATATCACGGCCTCTGGTCCCAGGACCTCTGAGATGCTGCAAGACAGAGCTGGCCATGGCCTTTAGATGGCCTTCCCGGATGAGTGAACACCTAGCTATCTGAGGAGGCTTAAAGATTTCCATGCCATAGGGAGAAACTACTAAAAACACGGAGATTTTAAAATAGACTATGACTTTTCCCTGCAGAATAGTCTCTGGTTTGTCTGCTTGTTTGGCTTCAGTTTTCATTGGTATATATTTATTCTTCATAGTAGTGGGTTCCATAAGGATGTTTTCATACAAATATGTAATATATTTTTACCATCCCCTCCTTATCTTTCCCTTTTCCATACTCTGTTCTGGGATATTTGTACACTGTGTAATGATATATTGCTGTGATTAGTTTAATAAACAGCAGAATGGCCAATAGCTAAGCAGGAGGTATAGATGGGACTTCCAGCAGAGAGAGGAAGTAGGAAGAACTAATCTAGGCACACAGAAGATGCCAGGAGACATGGAGGGGGAACAGGAGGTGCAACATGGAAGAGAGGTAACACCATGTGATGAAATGTATATCATTATAAATGGGTTAATTTAAGATGCAAGAGCTAGTTAGGAATGAGCCTATGCTATAGGCCGAGTTTTCAAAATTCATAAGACATCTCTGTGTTGTTATTTGGGAGCTGGCTGGCAGGACAGAAAAAGACTCAGAAATTACATATATATAATTTAGGGAGCTGGGGTTCAGCAGTAAAGAGAACTGGTTGCTTTGCAGGGTGTGAAAGGGAGAGGGTATTGGCTCTGAGCATTGCATAGTGACTCACAACTCCAATTCCTGAGGACCTCACACCCACTTCTGGCCTCTGCAGACAGAAGCATGCAGGCGACACACAGACATTCATGCATACCAGCTTACACACATAAAATAGAAATAAGTAAGTATTTTACAAAATAATATTTTCTTGACTTGCTTCCTTTCTTCCTTCTCTCCTTCCCTCTTTTCCCTCATCCTGCTCTCAATATGGAGACAGCCCAGGTATAACTACAGGTTATACCCTCTTCTTGGCCTCCAAGAGCTGTGATTCTAGGCTCCTACAATCACACCCAATTCAAATAGTCTTTAAATAGTAATACTTACAGTAAGACATAATACATGTCTATCTCTATAATTTTTACACCGATAACCTAGTGACAAAGACCTAGTAGCCACATTCAGCTTGGGGCCAGATATCTCTTGCTGGAAGTCTATTTGCAGACAGTAGCCTTGGAGCCATGCTGTTCCTACCTCAAGAACATAATTCTGATGATGGAGTCCAGATCAGAGATCTGGGGCAAGTCACTGAGGCTTCTCAGTGTCAACTCCCAGGTAGCTCTCTCATCTGTTTGTGACACTGGAGATGAGAAGGGTCTAGAGGACAGGGCTTTCTAGAGTGGGTGGGCCAGTGTGGGGAGGAAAGACCAGTGTGGGGAGGGTGGACCAGTGTGAGGAGGGAGGATCAGTGTGGAGAGGGAGGACCACTGTGGGGCGGGAGGACCAGTGTGGGGAGGATAGACCAGTGTGGGGAGGATAGACCAGTGTGGGGAGGATAGACCAGTGTGGGGAGGATAGACCAGTGTGGGGAGGATAGACCAGTGTGGGGAGGGAGGGACCAGTGTGGGGAGGGTGGGCCAGTGTGGGGAGGGTGGGCCAGTGTGGGGAGGGAGGGACCAGTGTGGGGAGGGAGGGACCAGTGTGGGGAGGGAGGGACCAGTGTGGGGAGGGTGGGCCAGTGTAGGGAGGGTGGGCCAGTGTGGAGAGGGTAGACCAGTCGTGTATAGGGAGGAGCAGTCGTGTGGAGGGCAGATGAGTGTGGGAAGGGTAGACAAGTGTGGGTAGGGTGGACCATTGTGGGAAGGGAGGTCCAGTGTCAGGAGGAAGGACCAGTGTGGGGAAGGAGGACCAGTGTGGGGAGGGAGGACCACTGTGGGGAGGGTGGACCAGTCATCGGGAGGGAGGACCAGTGTGGGGAGGGAGGACCAGTGTGGGGAGGGTGGACCAGTCATCGGGAGGGAGGACCAGTGTGGGGAGGGAGGATCATTGTGGGAAGGGAGGACCAGTGTGGGAAGAGAGGACCAGTGTGGGGAAGGAGGACCAGTGTGGGGAGGGAGGACCAGTGTGGGGAGGGAGGACCAGTCATCAGGAGGAAGGACCAGTGTGGGGAGGGAGGATCATTGTGGGGAGGGTAGGCGAGGGTTTAGCATGACAAGTGTCTGTTCAGGGCTAGTTGTGTAAAACCCTCATCTCTACCTAAACAACCCACTTAAGAGTTACCTGGGGTGGTAATCAGAAAGGCCTTCGTGAGCATTCGTGTGAGGATGGTTAGGAGAAAAGTTCGGCAGCCACCAAAACTCCCCATCTGGGCCTTGATGTAACTCAGTGACAGAGTGCTTCCTAACACACACAGGTTTGACCCCTATAATCATAAAAAGAAGAGACAGCTCAGCAGGATAGGTGAGCTCTTGCTCTTGTGTAGGACCCAGGTTCGGTTCCTAGGTCCTCACATGGCAGGTCACAACCATGGGTAACTCCAGTTCCAGGGGATCCAATGCTTTCTTCTGACCTCTGCAGTCACCTGACACTGCCCATACATAAATCAGGTGAAACAATAAATAAATAATGAAGAATCAGTGAGCAAATAAATATGTAACTACTTTTTCAGGATTAAGAGAGATGAAGTTACAATCTCAGGATCCCTGAGATGAGAGTCTGGTTGTGCTAAGGGTGAGATGTGGCACAGGAGATGATAAAGTACAGTGCCCATGGTGCCCACACTGTGAAAACAAGTATTACTTGTCTAAGGAAAACTAAGATTTTAGTTGAGTGGGGCACCGTGCTGTGACAAGCTGAGGTGGGAAGACCCCTTAAGAGAAAGGGTTTTGGGGCCAGCTAGAGCAACATCTGGAGACCAAGCTGACTCAAAAACAAAACCAACAAATAAAAACCTGAAAGACACATTTTCTGGCCCCTCTCCACTCCCCCCACACAGAAAGGACGTGAGAAAATAGAAGCATGACACTCTGGGGGCAGGCGAAGGACAAGGCAGAGAAGGAGCATGAAGCAGGATCCCAGGAGACTCGCATTTAACCCCCAGGGCAGGCACAGGTCAGTGTCCACAATGCAAGAGCTGAGCGGGCTCGACTTTGTTCCCCTGTGACATGGGCAGGCACGGTAGGCTGGGAACACAGCTCAGCTCAGATCTTGCCCTAGCATGCACAGAGCCCTGGGTTCAGTCCCTAGCACTGCAGAGAACTGAGCAGAGTGGTACAGGCCTAATCTCCACACCCAGGAAGGATGGGTTCAAGGTCAGGGGCTGGGAGGATTGCTCAGTCAAGGTCAGATCCTCAGCACCCACACAGAAAAAAATAAGGCAGACACACCCCTAGTGCACCTGCAATCCCAGCTCTGGGGAGGTGGAAACTGGGGAACTGGGGAGCTCCAGGCTTGGGGAGAGAATCTGTTTCAAAATCTAAGGTGGAAAGCAACAGGAAAAAAACACGGAAGTCAGTCTCTAGCCCACACACTCATGTGTGTGCACATACTCACACACACATACACACACGGGGTGGGGAGAGGGGTGTAAAGGTCATCTTCAGCTAAATAGCAAGTTCCAAAACAGTCTGGTATGTATGAGACCTTGTCTCAAAAATAAATTAAAAATAAACTAAAAATAAATAGAATATTATTAAAATACTTATTATGAATATAAATATTTATATAATTAATATAATTATAAACATTATAAATATTTTAAGTGTTTTTTATAAAATATTGTAAATATATATTAATTAATTAATTAAAATGAGCAATTAATAAGTCAATGGAGACAAATGATCTCTAGCACAAAGTACTTAGTAACTCAAGTCAAGCCTGAGCAGGAAAGCACAGGGCTGTCAGAGGCATGGCCTTTGTAGAGCAGGTGGGAGATGGGGCAGGGAAGATGGAAACCTCAGGTAGAAAAGACTGGCAGAGGCAGAAGACACTGTGTCTGGGGACTGGAGGTTGCAAGGAGGGTTAGCTGGGCGTACCAGCAGCTCTAGAGCCACGGAATATGAAGAATGAATGGTAAATCAGAAAAGATATAATTCCAGATTCGATGCTGCACACCTACCATCCCGGGGTGGACTAGCCACCACAGAGCATGCTGGCACACTTCTGGGGTCTACTGTGTGCCATCTGCGACTTTTTGGTCCCTTCATCAACCTCAAAAACCACTGCCATCTCCATTTTCCAGATGGAAAAGCTGAGGCTCAGGCTTATATTGAGCATCATAGAGGCTGCTCAGGCTACACACAATGCTACCCTGAAGACCTGCAGGTGCCATCCTCTGGCCATAAGGTGATGTGGGATTCCCCTCTGTGTGCTGTGAATATGTTTTATTACCATTGGTTAATAAAGAAGCTGCTTTGGCCTACGACAGGGCAGACTAGAGCAAGGCAGGAATTCCAGGCAGATAGAGGAGAAAAGAAGGCAGAGTCAGGGAGACGCCATGTAGCTGCTGAAGGAGACAGCTGCCCCGGAACCTTACTGGTAAACCATGAGCCTCATGTTAAAATATAAAATAATAGGAATGGGTTAATTTAAGATATTAGAGTTGGTTAATAAGAAGCCTAAGCTATTAGCCCTTCCATGCTGTAATTAATATAGTTTCTGTGTGATTATTCAGGTCTGGGCAGCCGGGGAAACAAGCAGCCTCCACCTACAAATTGGTGGGCAATGTGGGGCAGTTACATCCACATAAAACCTGAGAGAGCTTGGGGGAAAATTCTAGACACACACACACACACCAAAAAAAAAAAAAAAACAAAAAACAAAAAACAAATTCAGCACAGCCTCTTGGTAACTGTATTTTTTCCTGGATGAGCTCTGTTTGTTGGTGGCAAGCAAAGGCACTGCGGCTCCTTTAAGAAAAGGCTTATTCTCTCAGCATAAGAAGTGTGGCTTCCTGGTTTGTGCTGGAAGTATGAACTCTGGCTTTTTCAGGAGGTCAAGCACTTGAATGGGGTTTATGGGTAGCATGCTACAAGTTACTTGGTGGCAACACAGGCCAAGTGCTTTCCAGAGTTGAGGTGGTAAGAGTGGTTCCCTCCTGGGTCCCAGAGCTGGCAGAACTACCTCTGGTTAAAAGGCCGAGAGAGGCGGAGCCAGTATCCAAGGCCGGACCGCACTGCTTACCATTTTAAAATGCATTTTGTCAGAAAAGAATTTTGGTATACAATAGGACAGATTCAGACATAAAAGACCTCTAAACAAGACACAGTGTGTTTTAAAAATGTATGTAGACATATATATATATATATATATATAATTTTTTTATAAAGTAAATTGTTTTAAAAAATAAAACTAAGTCTTTAAAGAGACAAAGTACAGACAGCCATAGATTAAAAAAAACCTCAAGCAAAGTTCAAGTTGGAATAGCACAGGGACAGCCTGGTTTCCAGGGACTCTGGTTCCATACCTAGGAGGACCCTGAACATGAACAGAACGGGAGAGGAGAGGAGACACTGCAGGAAGAGGAGTAGATCCTTTCTTTGGGTTTGAGGGAAATGAGACTGTCACAGACCCCTTAAGAAAACCAGAAGCAGTAGCCCTACAATTCAGGGAATTCTTTTCAAAACAACTAGTTTGTGGTGTGTATGTGTGTGTGCCTATTAGTATTGTGATTGTGTTTGTGTGTGCGCGCGCGTGTGAGTGTGTTGGTACGTGTGCCCTGTCCTGAACAACTCCACCTCTGTGCCCTCCTCACTTCCAACTTCAGTCCGTTTCTCTCTCCTTCCGAACTGCATCCAGGACACAGCCTGGATGAAGCGCTAATCCTGAGTCTAGACGCCGCCGGTGTCTGCCAGTGGGTACCACAGAGTGGCAAGCACTCCTAAAACCCGCTTTTCCCTTCCAGATAGAGTACTGCTGTTTGCAGCGACACCCGTGCATTGAACAAGTACTCTCCACCCACGTTTCCTGTAAGCCTGCCTGCCCTGCGGGACTAGGGAATTTGCAAGGGGCGGTGGTGCTATGCACCCTTGCAAGTCTGCTGCACGTTTTTTGTTTTTGTTTTTGTTGTTGTTGTTGTTGTTGTTGTTTTGCCAGAGCAAACTGGTGTCCAAGGATGAGATTCTGCAATGAAAGCGTTAGGAACCAGACAGTAGGAGAAATTGAATTTTTAAGAGGCGTTCTTACACCATGGCTCCAATTAAAAGCTTAAGAATGCTTCCTAGGCCGGGCGGTGGTGGCGCACGCCTTTAATCCCAGCACTTGGGAGGCAAAGGCAGGCGGATCTCTGTGAGTTCGAAATCAGCCTGGTCTACAAGAGCTAGTTCCAGGAAAGGAACCAAAACCACAGAGAAACCCTGTCTCGAAAAAACCAAAAAAAAGAATGCTTCCCAGGCCACTAGTGCCTAGGCCCCTCCAGCGGAGACCCTGGGACGAAACCCTCCTCTCCTTCCTTCCTTGGTTTTACAAGTCAGCCATGTGATTGTCCTATGCCAGGCCTGAGAACTACCCATCTAAGATGAGACACTTGTATTAAAAAGAACAGCCAACAGAAAGCCAGAATAAAGCAGGCTAATAGGCACATGGGAACCCATTGACCCCAGTGAATAATTAAAGAATGCTAAATAAACAATAATGAGATAACATTTCATGTATCAATTGTCAAGCTTTTTTATTTCCTAGTGATAGATTATTCCCAGGAATCCAGGAATCACAAAGGCGTTTCCAGGCATTTGTTTTTCTAAAGGGGAGAGGATTAGGTCCAAATCCCATTTGTAAAAATGAATGTCAATCATATTTTCAGAGGCCAGTTTGGCACACAATTTTGACCCATCAGTTTCTCATAAAGACTCTAGACAAGGTTGCCAGGGTTGGAACCAGAGTCGTCAATCGCTGCCGAGCGAGAGAACTGCTCATTCTAACGCCGGATACTAGGAGATCGGTTCAGTGGGCTGTGGGGTCTCCAGAGACTAGATCTCCACAGTCGCTGGGTGCCAGCCACAATGGCAGAGTGCAGACTGTATCCGCCAGTACTCAGAGCCTGAAAATAGCCTGCCAAGCTTTTTTTGTTTTTAAAGATCTATTTATTATGTATACAATGTTCTGCCTGCACATACATTTGCAGGCCAGAAGAGGGCACTAGATCTCATTACAGATGGTTATGAACCACCATATGGTTGCTGGGAATTGAACTCAGGACCTTTGGAAGAACAGCCAATGCTCTTAACCTCTGAGCCATCTCTCCAGCCCGCCTGCCAAGCTTTTAACCATCTACACCTCCAGTTAGAAGGAAGACAGGAACCTTTGTGTTTTTATTTCTCTGTTTTGTTTCTCTGTACATTTCTACCAATAGCATACTTGGATTTTAAAGAGAAAACTACGTTTTATTTAAAATGTTACTTTGCGGGGACAAGTTGAACAGTGTCTTTTTTTTTTTTTCCTGGAAGATGATTGATGATCTACACGTTGAATGAAACCTCCAAATATGCCCGGATCCTCTTGTTTTTGCATCTCACCTATGACTGGTAGACGGATTTATTTCCTCCTCAGGCCTTTTCCCATATTGCTGGGCTGTGAAGGGAGAGAGGACTCAGGGATCTGAGGCATCCTGGCTCCCGTTCTGTTTAGGCATGTGATTTGGGGTCACGCCTTTACCCCAGGCCTGTGTGCACTCCTGTAAAAATGAGAAGAACCACAGGCCTGACTTCCAGACTGGATGTGAGTTTGGTGAGCTGACACAGTGTAGAAGGCTCGGCGTGTGACTTTTACGTTGTGTCCCCAGGTACAGGACGTCCACTGGATGCCATCTGACCTTTCACTCTGGGAAGCCAGACATTTCCCTGCCGAGAGGTGGGGAGATCACGCACAGTGTCTGGGCTGCAATGCTTCCACAAATCCACCTGCTGTCGGATTTTCCTTTACTCTGCCCTATACTAAAATGCCAAACTATTGTTGGTTGTTTTACTCTTTTGGCTTTTTTGGGAGGCCCAACACCCAGCTCCCAAATAAATCACACACACAGTATTATTCTTTCTTATAAATAACCGGCCTTAGCTTGGCTTATTTCTAGCCAGCTTTTCTTAATTTAAATTGTCCCACCTACCTTTTGCCTCCAGGCTTTTCTCTTTCTCTCCTTCTGCATACCTTTCTTTCCTTCTTTCTCCGTGGCTTGCTGTGTAGCTGGGTGGCTGGCCCCTGGAGTCCTCTCTCTGTCTTGCTCCTTCCTCTGAGTTCTCCTCCTCTTTATACTCTCTGCCTGCTAGCCCCACCTGTCCTTTCTCCTGCCTAGCTATTGGCCGTTCAGCTCTTTATTAGACCAATCAGGTGTTTTAGACAGGCAAAGTAACACAGCTTCACAGAGTTAAACAAATGCCACAGAAAAGAATGCAGCACATCTTTGCATCATTAAACAAATGTTCCCCAGCATAAACGAATGTAACACATCTTAAAATGATAATCTGCAGCACCCACCTGGTCCAGTCTGGGAGGAAGGCTGAGGACAGAGTCAGGCCCCAAAGTCACCCCATCAATAGGACCTTCCTGGTTTCCAGGCCTACTGGAAGCCAGTCAAATAGGGCTTCTGACCCAAGTGCCTTCTCTCTCAGCCTTCTACTGACAGAACCTCCTGAGACACATCTCACTAAAGGTCATCACCCCTATAATAAGGTGGTTCCTGGGACTCATAGGCCAGTTCTTCCCGCTAATCCCCTGGACCCCATGAGGGAGGTCTGGGGAGCAGAGAGTGCTCCAAAGCCAGAGCCTTCCTCCAAGCACCTGGACACCTCAGTGGCCATGCAGAACTCCATGGACAAAACTGGAATGTGAAATGGCTGTATTCTACAAGTCAAATCTGGAGATCAGAATTGCCGGCCCAACCTTCTCTCCCCAGCCCTCCAGCCTCGGCCTGACTGGGGCTAGGGTCTCCCAGAGTCCTGCTTGCCAATGATTTCCCAGACTATAGAGTAGGCTGGGCCCTCCCTGAGGTTTGTAAACTCCCTTCCCTGAGACTAAGGGGTTGGCAGAACACATGGTCAGCTCTGACTTCCACACCTCCTGACTTAGGAGTGAATGACTGGCTCCTGTCCACCTTTTGGCATAGTTAGTTAAGGTAGAGAAAGACTAAGACATCCGCCGTGCTAATGCCAACTAAAAATAGAGAAGTCCCGAAACTTCACCGAGCATGGCATAAGTGTCATCCGGCGGTAAACTCTGCACCGTCTACCCGCAGCTGACCCAGAAAGCAGGCCCGTGGTTCAGCTGTATGAATGAATAAAGGCCCTCACCGCACATCTCAGAGAAGGGGTGGGGAGGCGGCAGGAAGCTCGAGTGTTGTGTCTCCACACCCACAGGGAGTTAAAATCGCTTGTACTTGGTGTGATTTGACAACTCTCTGAGCCATGAAGGCAAGCACCTGCAGACGGGAAGCACATTTTTAAAATGAAATTAACCAAGTAGGAGGGGCAGGGGCAGAGCGCAGTGTTTAGCTTGTACCCCAGGCTGCTCTGCTAGCATTTTGACAATGAGATCAGGGCTTCTGCTCTGTCAGCTAGTGAAGGAACACCTGCCAGGCCTCAGGTCTTCCTCTCCAGCTGCCTGCCCTTCACACACACACACACACACACACGCGCGCACGCGCAATGCATGCACACATGTGCACACACACACACAGGTGCAATGCACACACACGAACATACACAAGCACACACATGGATGTGCGTGTACATGCATTACACAAGCACACACACCAACAACACTCATGCACACACAAGCACATGCACGCAAGCACACACACGTGTGTGCTCACATGTGCAAGATGCACACACCCAGTATGTTCCTGTCTGGAGCCATGCTGAGTGCTCAATGCTTGAGTCAATTAGAATTTATGGACAGTTGAGTTAAAGAGGGACAGCAGGGACAAAGAGACTTAAGACTACAGGTCATTACCCCCTATAATAAAGGTGGGGTTGGGGAATCATAGGCCAGCTCTTCTCGTTAATCACCTGGACCCCACATCTAACCCATGACTTCAGGGACCTCGCAGTCAGCCTAAGGAAAGCTACCTGCCAAGATGGTCCAGCTCTAGAATACAGAGGGAGGTCTGGGGAAGAGGGAGTCCCCCAAAGCTAGAGCCTTTCTCCAAGTACCTGGACACCTTAAGGTTCAGAGGTTAAGAGCACCACCACTGAGCAGCTCATAACTGCCTGTAATTCCATCTCCAGAGAGATGAGACGATTCAGAACTCCATGGGTTCCTATAACCATGAGCACACATGTATGTTCATGCACTCACACACATACACACACACAAATAATTAAGATAATAGAAAAAAAAGAATTTATAGGCAAAAGAAGCAGGGAGAAAAGAATTTATAGATAGTATTTTCTGGACTTTGAACTTCTGCCTGAAACTAGGGACCTAAGAATTCCCGAGCCCCTCCCAGACCTTGTGTTGTCTTAGCAGGAGCTTTAATACTCTGTTCGAACTGGACACAGCTCCGGGGCTTCAACCTGATCCCGTATCCCACCTGGACTTCCTGAGTAATGAGTTCCCCAGTGTGAGCAGAGAGTGCCCAGGTTGACAGACTTCACCCCAAACAGCATTCAAGCAAGGAGGTGTGCCTCCAACAAGCCGACTGAATTGGTATTTTGCTTGAGAAGGGGCCCCCTTTTTGTGACTCAGATCCTGGGAATCTGAAAGCTTGCTGGCCCCAGCTAGAGTTATGATCTCTGGAGCCCTCACCAGGGTTTAAGTGAATGTACTTGGGTTTCTTAGCTCCCCCCATCCTCCCAATTCCCCTCGGTGGACTCCCTTTGTCCTTGCTAAATCCCCTCCAATCTCCCTTCCAAAAGCTGGCAGATCCAAGTGGAATCCAACACCCAAACACTCACACAAAGGCTAGGATTAATAGCTGGCTTTGTCTGGGCACAGATGTGCGGCAGCTTGGGAGGGGGCACATTTCTCCTGTCACTCGAGTCAAGCGGCCAGCTGGCTCCACACTTAGGGGCGGGGAGAAGAAGGAAGGAACTAGAACACAGATTCCCCTTCAGGGCACCACGCCCTACTTCTCAAGCTGGTAACTTTGGGGGTCATGCAGCTGGTGATGACTGTTAAGGCCTGTTTCAGGCCGAGGAGTCCTTTGGTCTGCCCTCCTAGCCCTTCCAAAACGTTTCTGCACTCAACTCGGGCCTTCCAAAGCCTGGATGCTGAAAACAGGCTGCAGCAATCCTCCAAGCTGCCTGAGAGCAAGGCAAGCCCCTGAGTTCTCAGGACACTTGCATTTTAGGCGGAGTAGAATGTTCCTAGAAGAGGCAGGGCTTGAGCTGCGTGCAGGGGACGGGAGGGGGGAACTGGACGACAACAACTCGGGACAGGACGACACGTGGCTGGGTGAGGGAAGAGGAGCATCCTTTGGGGGACTTCGGGAATCAGTAGGCCAGGAGAGTTGAGGCATGGGAAAACATTTACCTCTGCAGGGCACCCGGGAGCCACTCTGGCCAAACCCCAGAGGAGGAGCTCCGCTTAGCAAGGGGGCGGGTTTTGTTGTTGCCAAGGAAACAACAAGGTGTTGCAGAGCAGGTTCCTACCCAGGCTTCTCACCTCCAACAAAATCCTTTTCCTGAACAAGCCACACTACTGTTCAGCCATGTGCTCTTGGAGATTCTAAATGTAGTTTTCAACGTATAGGACAGAAATATCATAGCCACAGGTATGTCAGATAAGCCAGGCTCCACTCCTAACCAGAGAGCTGATCAGAAATATTACATTAGCCAATTTTGGGGTGGGCGCAGGACCTGCTCTTCCCTAGGTGGTGCAGAAATCTAGGGTCTGTAGGCTCATGCTTTCTGAGAGACTTGCTGGCCAGGACACACTGCCCACTGTCAGGGTCTGAGGTGGCCACAGTGAGCTTGTCCTTGCCGGTGTTCTGCAGACTGGAAAAGAGAGTGCTTATGAGGAGAAGGAAGGGTTGCTTGGCAGCTCCTTCCTTTGAAGAAGGTGAAATAGAGAGATGTTAAGGCCAGAGAGACGCGCAGAGCACACACCTTAGAATTTAGTTAGTGCGGTCTCACGAGGGCCCAGGGTCTCTCTCTTCTCCACAGGAGCAGTGTAGACACCGGGTGGACCCTTGCTTCCAGCGTAGCTGCCGCTAGGAGTGTGTAACAAAAGAGGTCCAAACTCCCCTGGAGCCCCCTGAAACGGCACCCCGAGGGTCTGGGGCCTAAGATTTGGACAGTGTGCCTGCAATGGGGATGAGGTGGTCAGAAGTTCTGCCGAGGAATCGGTGTTTGCGCTGAGGCTTGCCGGTGAGGAGGAAGGAACACTACAGGCTACATTCGTGGCCTTGCCTGACATTGAGAAGTAGCTATTTCCAGGGACTCACGCTGAGCGTGTTCACATTTCGAGGACAAAATGCCCAGAGAAACGCCCCAAAGGAGGAGGTCTTTGGGTCCATGGTCTCGGGAGGTTTCAGACCGTGGCTGTGGGAAAGGCATGATGAAGTTGTGGCAGGAGGAGCAGGGAACAGTGACTCACATCACAACGGACAAGAAGGCCAGGAAGCTGAGACTGTGAGGCGGGAAGGGGCGCCAGACCCGGCCACCCCTAGTGGCCGCACAGTGAGCAGCTCTCTAAGCAAGCAAACAACAATACCAGAACTTGGCCTTGTTTTCCTCTTTCCTCAGCCCTTCTCTGACCTTCGGAAAATCAACCTCTTCTATTTTGTGGAATGAAGTATTGCTCAATTCTAAGGTTATATTCAATTCTTAAATCTAATTGAGGTCTTTAAAACTAAATCTGCCAATCTGAGAAGGTGGCTCCGGCGGCAAAGTGCTTGTCATGCAAACATAAGGACCTGGGTTTGATCCCCTACAGCCCCAAAATCAGTGTTTCCGTCCATTTTCCAGCCTAAGTGATCTCTTTGGGTCCCCTCCCTCTGGGTGGGCTGTCCTTACCCCATTCCTTTCTCACCCCCCCCCCCACACCCTCCAGTCCTCACAGTATATCCCCCACCTTTGTCCCCACCTCCTCCAGGGATGGATTTTCCAAGCCCCCAAGGATGCCTCTCTTCTGTCAAGTATCGATCCCAGGGCAAGACACAGTTCCATAGGAAGCTAAGCCGCTGATGGAGAGAAAGGGAACCCTCTAAAAAGCTGTGTGGCACCAAGCAGGAGGCGCTCGGATGGGTGCTGGGTGGGAAATATTGTGCTGATCTCGCTGTAGTGACGATTAAATAAGGTTAAACAAAACCCACTACAGCGCAGAGCAGGCAGAAGAGGTCAGGAGTCAGTTACGTGACTGCCTGTCCCTCTGCCCTCTCCTGCTGGACAGAGGACAGGTTCCAGATCTGCCCTAGGCTCTCGCCCCCAGCATGTAGTGTCCAGCCCTCCCAGGCGCGTAGACTCCTCAAGAGAGAGATGTTCATCAACTAAACTCCACTCCGGGGCTATGCCGTGAGGAAGTGACAGGGTTGTGACTGTGAACTGGAGCCACTGAGCCAGTGGCTAGCTGAGACAGGCCCTGGGGAGGGAATGTGAGGTCACCTGGGTAAAGGGGAGGAACCACAGGAGGGCTGGGGCAGGAGAGAGGTGAGTGGAGGAGAGGGGAGGTGAAGGGTTGGACACGTTGTGGGGGCCACAAAGGCTATGACAAGAGCTCTGGACTGGGTTCCAGGGAAACCAGGTCCTCAGAGCACGGGAAAAACATAGCCTAACATTTGGTTTCCAGGTGTACGGCTGGACCATCATGGCCTAGCAAGTTTCTAGACACTAGGAGCTCCGGATGCATCCCCAACCACCCAAGTAAGAAAGAAGCTGCGTTGCTCTTGCAACCTTATGTCTTGTCCCTCCCTTCTGCTCCTCCCCTCCTTCTCTTCCTTCCTTTTGGGACTGGAGAGATTCTAATATGATTCCAGAGATTCAGGTGTGCTCCTAGACAGGTCTCTACCACTGAGCTGCATCTCCCGAACTTCACCCTTGTTTGCAAAGGCTCACACTGGGCACTGTCTTGACTGGACAGGAAGCCACCCAGGAGGTGGAAGTCCTGCTGAGGTTGACTGTAGGGGTGGAACGTGTCTGGTTTTGCCTTTCCTGGTGGAATGATTGACTCTCAGGAGAGGCTCCTGGGGTGGGGGTCAAGATGAGATTTGGTTTTAGGTGAATGGCGGTGGCACCTCATGCCACTTCCAACCCTCTGGAGCACAGGGGCTGAGCCTATGGTTAGCTGAATGAAAACCAATGAAGCAGATGGGCCTGCGTGACACACACCTGTAATCCTGACTCTTGACAGGCAGAGAGAGGAGGACCTTCTGTAACTTCAGGCTAGCCTGGGCTTCAGAGTGAGCTACAGGTTAGCCTGGGCTACCATGTGAGATCATGTCTCAACAAACAGACAAATCAACAAGAAAAAAACAAAACAACAAAACGAACAAACCAAACCAGAATGATGGGACCAGAGAGACGGCTGCTTGGTGGTTAAGAGGAGCCCGGCACCCATTCAACAGCTCCCAACTGTGGGCAACTCTAGTTCTAGTTAATCTAGCGCCGTCTCCTGGGCTCCTCGGGTACTGCATGCGCATGGTGCACTTACATACACATAAGCAAAACACTCATAAAATACATAAAAATACAAAAATCTTAAACAAAACAACTGCAGAAACAGAGGCAGCAGAGGCTTGCATCTTTAGTGCTTGGGAGGCAGAAGCAGGTACACTGGAGTTCGAAGCCAGCCTTGTCTATATAGGAATTCTCGGCCAAGCACAAGTGGCAGAGAGAAAGAGAGTATGCAAAGGAAGAAAAAAGAAGGGAGCAGGGGAAAGTCAATGAGTCACGAGGCTGCAGTCGCCCAGACGGCGGTGTCACAGTGCCTAGGCTGTCTGAAGATCCCTTGGGAAGCTCCGGCCTCTGCCCGGCTGAGCTCAGGGGAAGGTGCAAACATGCTCTCCCGACAGCCTATTCCTCCCTGCGGCCAAGCTGAGGGGCTGGCAGGACAGGGGCACAGACTGTTATTGATAAACAGGTGGTGGAGGACCGGTCCCATGAGCGGCAGTGGTCCCACGAAGGGCAGTGTCGGGTCCCCTTGGTGGTGGGAGACCTTGGGGAATGAGAGTCAGACAGACATGCCATGCAGAAAGAGTTTGGGTATAGAGTTTATTTAGTGGGTTATGGAGGGGGGAAGGAGGAGTAAGGGAAAAGGGAGGAAAAGGGGAGGAGGAGAAACAGTAGTCACCTTTTCAGAAGAGGGACAGAGAGAGGTGGAAGATCCGATTGCCTCTGCAGAAGGAGGGGTTGGGAGTGGGGCAGGGCTTGTCTCTTAAAGGGACAGGGTACTCAGGTGTCAGACTATGAGGATATGGAGACTAGGAACTGTTCTACTTTGCTTCTCTGTTGCTAGGGGAAAATAATCAAAAACAAAAATGGATCAAAAACCATTTGGGAGAAAAGGGTTTCTTTTGCTTATACTTTCAGATCCCAGTCCATCACGAGGGAAGGTGAAGCAGCACTAAAGGCAGGAACTGTATCAGTGGTCTTATCCAGCCAATGCCCACGGCCTGAGGATAGGACCACCCACAGTGGGCTGGGCCCTCCAACACCAATCAGCAAGAAAACAAAAAATGTCTCAGAGCCCTGCTCGCAGGCCTGTCTGCTAGAGGCAATTGTTCCAATGAGATTCCCTTTTCCTAGATATGCCAAGTTTGTGTCAAATCAACAAAAAACTAACCAGAGCCTTTGACCCTTGGCGGCTTGACACAAAAACATGTCACTATTAAACCAAAACCTCTACTTTCTTCCTTTCTTGTTCAACCCCCAGATCTTGTGTTACTATCACAACATAAAACAAACTAAAATCCCACAGTCCTTAAACATTTTCAAACGTTTTAAAAATTCAAAGTTTCTTTAAAAAATATCCAAAGTTCCTTACCTGTGGGTTCCTGTAGAGAGAAAACCAAGCTAAATACTTTCTTATTCCAAGAGGGAAGGACCAGGGCACAGTTACAATCAAACCAAAGTAAAACCAAATCTAATGGTATATGTAGTTCTATGTAACATATACACCCCACTCACTCATGACCATTTAGGCCCCAAGGGCTTGGACAATCCCACTTCTCTGACTGTTCACATTCACAGCCTGGATGTAGGCTCCACACCGGGAGCTGTACCTGGGGGTCATCTCATGGTCCTGGGGTCTCCAGTTTAGGTGAGCCTGCACGTTCACTGATGGCTTCCGGGACTCTCTTCAAAGACTCCAAGTCTGTCACACGGTGTAGAGCCTCAGGGGCTTCTCTCCACGGCCCCTTCAATCCCCAGGTGTTCACTACACCTGAGGCAACGCTTTCACCAATGGCCGCCCGCGCCTAGCTTCCACAGCTGTTCTTTATAATGGCTCCAATCTGTAGCTCTCATGAAGCCAAACCCAGTTCACACTTGGGGGATTCTTACATGTTACCGAGTTTAGCTGCCAGACTGAGATACAGCCCTGGCATCTTCCGGACCACGGCTCCTGTGTGCTGCCTCTGGGGAAATAACTCCTAGGAGACTTAGCTTCAAATCACGCTGGTCTCTTCTTAGTCACGGCTGATTCTTCAGTTCCAGCTGACCAGAGACTGGAGATCCTTAATTCAAATATCCCACACGCTTTTGACAGTTTAAGGGCCTTGCAAGCATCCCTGTGAAATGTCACAAGCCAGGTCTCCGCTATTTCTCCCAGCAGTCTCAGCTTCCTAGCTCCTAGAAAACATCCCATTATTCTGAGCACTCGATGGCTTTTCTAGCCCAAAGTTCCAAATGCCACAACAATCTCCCCAAATCAGCATAAAAAAAAAACAAAAAAACAAACAAACAAAAAAAAAAACAACCGTCAAAGCAACATTGCACTGTTAAATTACCAACGTCTGTCCTGGCCTCCTTTGTTGCTGTGATAAAATACGAGGAAAAGCAACCCCGGGAGGAAGGACCAGCTTGGCTTACACTTCAGATCACGTCCAGTCATCGAGGGAAGCCAGAGTGAGAACTCAAGTCAGGAATGCGGTGGCAGGAACTGAAGCAGGGGCCACTGGGGAAAGGGAAGGTGGCTTACTGGCTTGCTCGTATACCCTCCAGGCCCACCTGCCCAGGGATGGGGCTGCTCATAGTGGGGGGGGGGCTCTCTCCCACATCCATCAAGCACTCAAGAAAATACTCTTGGGCTGGAGAGATGGCTCTTAGTGGATAAGAGCATTGGCTGTTCTTCCAGGTGTCCCGAGTTCAATTCCCAGCAACCACATGTTGGCTCACAAGCATCTCTAATGGAATCTGATGCCCTCTCCTGTAATACATGCGTACAGACAGACAGAGCACTCGCACACATACACACACAAATAAATATTTTTTTTAAGATTTATTTATTATGTATGCAACATTCTGCCTCCATGTACGCCCACACACCAGAGGAAGGCGCCAGATCTCAGTACAGATGGTTGTGAGCCACCATGTGGTTGCTGGGAATTGAACTCAGGACCTCTGGAAGAGCAGCCAGTGCTCTTAACCTCTGAGCCATCTCTCCAGCCCCACAAATAAATAATTTTTTAAAAAAGGAAAGAAAATGCTCCACAGACATGCCCATGGGCCAATCTGAGGGAAGCAATTCCTCAGATGATCTAGGTTTGCATCGACTTGACAAAAACTAGCCAGCCCAGAGGCTATTCCCCAAGTCTCCTCTGAGCCAAGCTCAAACCAGTCAGGGTTTCTGTTTCCTGACATGTTCATAATATTGCCTTATATGGCCTGTGTCCCCTGGACAGCACAGCAGTGTGTCCCCAAAGTACATAAAGGTGCCTCATAGCATGCTTGGGTGTCTGCTCCCGTGCCAGCTGGACCACCTTACCTAAGCTTTCTGGATTGGAGTTTCCTGATTTTTGCCTCAGTAAGGAGGTGACCTGAGACTGAAAATGCCCTCCAGAGGTACCTTTGCCCACCCTGCCTCCCCCAGGGCCTTTATCCCAGCTGCTGACCTCCCCCTCCCCATTTTCTTTTTGCAAATCATGCACCTCAAGCCTGCTGCCTGCTCTGTGCTAGTGCCATGGGCTTCTACCCTCTTACCAGCAGGTGCTTCTTCGCAGAACCGTGCACCTGTTCGTGCTGGCAGGCCAGCATGGGCAGCCTCTCTGCCTAGACTGTTCCTCCATTCCTTTATTCCTGTACGTCAGAGCTGAAGACCAACCCGGCAATAGGGAAATCTTCTACGACACTGACGGAACAGCTGAAGGACTGAGTAGCTGAGGCCAGGCACTTCGGAAGCACCCGATCAGTCATGGGTCCTCCTGGACCTTTTGTGGTGACTCAGAAGTTCCAAGACCTCCATGAGCCAAGCTCTGGATCCGATCACTGGGTCTACCTCAGAGCCCAGAGCTGAAGACAAGTCCCCCCGACCCCCAGACACAGGCCTCATGAGGCAGAGGGCAACCAGCGTCCTGTGGCAGCTTCAAGTAGGCAGGCAGGATGAAGAAGGGGTTGATTGACAGGCAGAGAGGAAAGCGAGGGAGAGAAAGTTGGTGAATGGGCTTCCCACTGTCAGGACAGGTTGGGGAAGACCTAGGGTTTGGCTCACAGTAGTGCTGGCTTTCTGGCTAGATTGTTCATGCTGACCATCTTACAGCTGGGACACTTCCATCCCCTCAACTACGGGTAGGCATATGTTTGGAGAAAGGGGAGGTTCTCCAGGGCAGACAAGGCTAGACTGGTCCCTCCCAATGGCTTCAGTGGACAATCTCTGCTGCAAAACTCCAAGAGAAAGTGTGGATTCCCAGTGTCTTCAAACCACAACTTCCCTCAGTGGCCGCTGTGGCAGAGTTCTGCAGTGACCTTGGAGGTCTCCTCTGCCTCTGTGCACTTCCCCACCCCCTCCCATGCACACGCGCGCGCGCACACACACACACACACACATGCACACACACGCGCGCGCACACACACACAGACACACACGCACACACACACACACGCACATACACACACGCACACACACACACCCTCTCTGAACTGGCGCAATCACAACCGTCTGAGAAACACTGTGGCTGTACACACATCAGGGTCGTAATCTCTGGACCCTCTCCAGACCCAACAGGCGCACTGCACAGGAGAGCACAGCCTGGGCAAGGGCAGGCCACACAGCACTGACTTGGGCCACTCAGCTCAACCCTGAGGCAGCTGACGGACTCTTCTGTAGGGTCCAGAAATGGGGCCACACGCTCCCCACATCACACGGCCAGAGGAAACATCGGAAAGGAAGCCTGTTGGCCCGCGAAGGCGGGAGGGGATTGTCTGAGGGGAGGGCTGGATTCGCCTCAGACTTCTCCCGGGTGTTGAGAGCTTCCTCCCCCATCCCCCACTGTTGCCTCCAGCCTTTCTCCAGCCTGAGCTCTGCAGCCATTTCTTGTCACTGCTGAACAATAGGCCTTGCTGGCAGCTGGCAGCCTGGCCCTGCCTGGGAGGTGGGGGAGAGGTCTGGAGAGCTACGGGGGCTGAGACAGCCCGCCTGCTGCAGAGAGGGTTCCCAGCTCCGGGGACAATGTCACCATGTGTTGCCCCGTCCTGTCAGGCACATGACATGCCATCTCAGATGCCTTGAAGGCTGGCACCTCAGGGCATTCAGCTTTGGCAAATCCTTGAGGCCTACATAGAGCCCAAGACCAGCCCTCCCTCTGTGGTGACAATCTGGGGGAAGCCAGAGATATTCAGTCATTCAGTCTCCTCTTGCCCCCATGGGACAGTGACTAACCTGAAGTCCCACAGCCAGGGCAGGAGAGCCTGTGAGCACCTGGGGTGTTCAGCCCTGAAAAGCTCTGCCCTCCTCCGCTCCCTCCTGCTCCTTAAGGCAGTGATGTAGGTAGTAAGTCAGGACACACACACACACACACACACACACACACACACACACGGAGGACAGGAGTTCCCAGGCCTTCAGGCTGAAGCCAGGGTGTGCTGTGCTAAAGAGATCTCAAGAGTGACAGAAACTACAGTGTGAGCAACTCAGGAGGCCAAGAGAGAAGAGCTGGCGTGCAGTCATCTGAGACCAGCCTGGGTGACAACTGCTTCAGTGCACACAAATAAAAGCAAACAGAAACTTGTTCAGGACCAGAGGGCGAGAGATGAACAGGCTGGGGAAGGTGACAAAGGGGCACAGATTGGTACAAACTCAGGTAGTCTGCTATGAACCAGGCTGACGCATCCCTCGGAGACCAGCCAGTACCACTTCCCTTTTCTGTTCTCACAACTGACACCAGGCTTCTCTGAACAGAAGACCCACTCCCAGACCCCTTACAGGCCTACAGCTTTCTGATAACGTCCCCTCCTGTGTGGTTTTCTTGACTGCTGTCCGCTCTGGTCCCTCTTCCCCAGCTCTTGGAGGCACACGTCCCTCCCGAAAGCCCCGAGCCTGGCTTGCCTATGGCGGACACTATCTTAAGGACTGTGTAGTTGGAAATGTCAAGAGTTAGACAATGTTTTTCTGTAAAGGTCCGAATGGTAACTCTTTTGAACTAGGAGAGTCAACTTAACTGCACCTGCTCAGCTGTGCCATGGAGACAGACGCCGGAGGTGACACACAGCTAAGCAAGCATGACCAAGATCTAGGACTTTACTGCTTATTAAAACAAGCAGGGTGTGTGGCATGCCGAACCTGGGAGAAGAGGAACACCCCTGGGGTTCTGCTCGTCAAAACTGCAGTGTTACAGAGAAAACCACTTGCAGCAAGTCTAAAGCCAGGGCAGGATTTGCCAGGGGACTTCACCATGTCCAGGGCCCTGCAGGAACTCAGGGAGACTGGCTCTTACAAGGGAGATGCCTAGACGGATTCGTGGACACGCGCTTGAGGTCGGTCTTGAAATGAGGATGTTTCCCAGGGCAGCAAGGGCACAAAGGCAGGGTGCTGGTGTGTGCCAGAGATGGGGCCGTGCAGGCAATGAGCAGGGACCTGGAACAAGGAGGGGTGATGCTGAGTGCCGGCCTTCTCTTTCTGTGGAGGAGTGGACAGCCATTCCTCACCCAAGCCTTGTGTGCGCTCTCTCTCTCTCTCTCTGGATAAGGTCTCCTGGATCCAAGGTGGAAGGCAAACCTTAAGCTTATCATCCTGCTGCCACTTCCTGGGTGCTGGGGACAGAACTCAGGACTTCTCTGAGGGACATGGTGCTCTGTGGAGCACAGCTCCGTTTCCAGCCCACCCACCTCCTCCCCTCCATATCCCAAAGCTGATTTAACAGAGCACAGATTTTCCAGGTCTCTCACACCCACCTGCGCCGTCTCACCAGGTAGCAGTGGCCCAGCCGTCAACCAGTGCCTGGACATGCCCACCCCAACTAGCCCCCGAGGATGGCGCGGTGGCCCAGACTGGCATTAAAACATGTTACCAAAATCACCAGGACAGGAAGACCAGTGACACACGGACACCGGCAGTAGGGGAAGATGACAGAGGGTATGGGCCAGAGAGGCAGCAACGGGAAGGTGTCGGAGGGGACAAAGAGACTGGAACTGAGGAGACCCCGAGGGGGCCAAGTGGCCTACTGGAGGAGACAAGGTCCCATGGAGAGTGGCCAACAGCGAGAGACACTCTGCACCTCGGGTAGATGGTGAAGCCCAACAGCTGGAAGGGGCAGGGGCTGGTCACAGATTTTCAAGACCTGAGCGAAGGTGGGAGACAGCTCAGGTTACAGGCAGGGGAAAAGAAAAGGCTCTGGGCAAAACCCATGTCTGGAGAGGGTGCGTCAGGAAGGAGAAGGAAGTTGGGGGGGGGGCCTCGGGAAGCCAGGACAGGTCTCAGCAGGACAGGACGAGCACGGGGAGAGCACCCGGGGGCTGCACTTCAGTGGGACCAAACAGTCACGACACGGTCAGAAGAAAACACAACACAAGTCTCATCCTTTAACTGTTTATTGTATAATATAAAACTACAAAAGACCTCATGTCCATGTCCACTTAATCTGTCCAATTGTTCAGAATACAGCCTGAATGAACCTACATTGAACACAGCCCTCTGGGTTCTGATGTGACATCTGTAATATTGCATAGAAAAGGCACAGCTCTCAGGTCTGTGGGGGAAAGGTCACACCGACTTCCGACAAAAAGCCCTCCTCAGAATCCACGTCCCCAACATGTCCCTATGTACACGTTCAACACGTCAGTTGTACATACGGACTGCTTTTCCCTCCCAAATTCCCCAAGAGAAGTCCAAAAATTGTATTGGCTTTGTCTGCAAGAGCATTTGACCCTGGCTAATCTTCAAGACCCATGGAGACTCATTCTTGGAAGCACTGGAAACAATCGCACACAGGCAGACGCACACCCCGCCGGCATCCCGGGGCGGGGGCCGCACCAGGATTAACCGCTTAGAGCTAGGACAAATCAAATATGCTCTTCTCTCTTGGCTGTTGTCAGAAATGTATAAAGGTCCAATTTGTAAGAGCAAGGTTTCAAAATTAAGACAATTCACACGAAGTAGAGGAACAATTGCCGCAGAAGCAGTCTCTCTTTTATGTCTGTCATTTAAGAAGGCTGCCCTTGCGGTATTCATAATTCATTGTTTACCGCAAAGGTGGTTAATAAATTTAAGCTTTAAAAATGATCCGTAAGTTGATACTTTGGCTCTTTGGAGCTTACTTCGTTAAGAAATTTTCCTTGATTGACCTCAGGACGGTTGGGGCACTTCAAGGGGCTATGGCGATAAAAAGCCCAGTTGCTGAGGACACTCGAGCGGTGTGGGAGGTTGTGGCCACTCCTCACCCTTTGGTATGAAGGTGGGTGCCTGTGTGTTGCCCCTTCTGTCGATAAGTCAAAGTGCTACTAAGAAAACTTTAAAAAATTACCAACCCTTTTATGCTCGATATTCTTAAAAATTTAGAGGTATTAAAACATCCCCCGCCCACAGCTTTTGCATATTTTAAATCGACCCATACTGGAGATGGGTGAAAATGAGTGTCGACCGTGTATCTGATGCAAAGACAGGGTGGGGGCTGCCTTGGCTCCCCCTCTTAATACAGATTTACATTCCTACGAGAAATACATTCCTACCATACATTCTGCACCAAACCAGCCAGCTGTTGTTAGAGCGCCACAGTCAAATAAATATATTTACAAAGGAAAACAAAGGAATAAATAAGTTATGGGGAAGCCACCACTCTACGTCTCTCAGGAGTCTGCTCCCACCTTGCCATGCCATTGCACATCACAGTCCTCAATAACAGCCTCTCAGGCCCCGGCACCCCCAGGCCGTCTGCCCGCCTCTGGGTGCCACAAGACTGTCTTTGTGAAGGTGAGCCGCTGCTGCCAGGAAGCATCTGGAAGCATATCCCACACTCAAATTGGGACTTGATCTCACTCTGACTCCACCTCTTCCCTGTTGGGACATCACTTAATATAAATAGGACACAAAGTCAGTCTTAACTCTTGATGGGCTTGCTCGGGTTTCCCAGGCACAACTGGAGAATACGCGCGTGCCCGCTGCTGCTGGGGAAGGTGTTGTGATGGTGAAGAACTGGAGTCGGAGAACTGAGTCTGGGCGGACATGTCTCTGTGCTTATCTGAACTGTTGCCCAACATAAGGGATCGTTTAAACACACAATTTGCTAATCCAACAAAAGTACAGTTGTTCTAAGTTACTGTAAATCAGTTTTTGACAATGGCAATCAACTGCTTTGTGCCATTCTTGTTGGGAAGAATGAACACATGTCTAAGCACATGTATGGAGATGTGTGTGGCATGTGGCCAGTTCACAGGATCCTCCAGTTCTAAAACACAGAGGATGGGATGGGTCGACCTGCTTTCTTCCCGGAAGAAAAGTTCTTCAAATGGACAGGCACAACGACACTTGGAAGCATCAACGACACTCACCTTCCCATATGGTCCCTAGTCCTGCATCAGAGGAAACACGTGTGTGATGGTGAGAGGCCCGTGGGGAGGGTGCCCGCAGGAGCACAGTGCAGCGCGATGGGCTATCCTCACCGCTCTACAGAGCTGGGGAGCAGCCCTTCAATCACGTGCACACGGGAAAGGGTAGAGATTAGAATGTAAAAAAGTATTAATCACACCATACACAAATCTTCTGCCTGGATGAGCAGTTCCTTCATCACAAACACATTTGCTTGCCATGTGCATTATAAAAGTAAAACTATCTATGGCTTGTTTAAAGTGCCATTTACAAATTTATCTTTTTAAGTGGCCGGAAAGACCCAATTTTATCCATGGCAAGAAGTGAGCAGAACTGGTGACCGACAACAGTGACAACAAAAACAAAAACAAAATCCCATAATTTAAAATTTTTAAATAAATATAGAAGTTATTCCTAAAGAAGCCGTCTGCATAACAATACAGGTTGTAAGCTGCACTCCATAGCTGAAGTACCACTGCGAAAGGAAGGCAAACAGAAAGGAGGGAGGGCGGCAGACAAATGGGTATGATACACGGAGACAATAACTACAACTGGGGGATCACTGGAAATAAAGAGCCGCTTTGGGGGTCAGGAGACGGGAGGGCCAGAAACACGCACAGAAATTCCCGTTGTGTATTTGGATATAACAGCTTTGTAAAGTGTGGTTAAATCAGCAGTTGATTAAAGAAAGCAACCAGACTGGACACCAGGACGTAAGGTGGCGGACTGTGGCTCTGGTCACAGATGTTGAGAGAGTGCATCCCGGATGGCTGAGGTGAGCAAGCTTACTGTGGTGATCACGAAGATGCCATTTGCAGCTCTTAGCAACAGAGGGAACAAAGCTCCAGCAGGGAAGGGACGCTGGGAAAGGCAGTTCAGCAGCAGGATGGATGCCTTCCGGGGAGAATTTCTTCTTTAGGAGCCCTAGCACTGAAGTAGGGGCTCAGCTCCATGAAGAGGTCAGTTGCTTGTTGTAAAATTGTTATGTAAAATTGTGGTCTCATCATAAAAGCTATGCCCAAGGGGTAAGACTGGGGTTTGCATTTTATAAAATTAAAATAAAAACAATTAAAAGAGCAAACTTGGCATAAATACAGTCTTTCTCCTACTCCCCCATCCTTGAGACAGGGTTCTCACTGTAGAGTTCTGGCTGGGCTGGAACTCACAGAAGTCCACCTGCCCCTGCCTCCCAAGTGCTGGAATTAAAGGGGTGCACCACCACAGCCGGCCACGAGTACACTCTTACACAAGATGCCATAGCCTCTGCTCAGAAGAGGGAGCTAAGGAGACCATCACATCAACCCCAGGATCCGCAGCCATCTCCCCCTTTGATGAGCAGACAGGGCTCTGGCTTTGGACGTCACAGTACTGGCGGGTGATCGTGCCAAGGGCTGGTGCTTGTGAAATTTGGGTGTCAGATCACCTGGCCCTTTATTAAAGCGCTGTGTGTGTTTGCATTTGGGGACATCAACTGCAGATTGATTTGATCCAATTTTCTCTTGCACCATACACATATAAAACATTACGACTCTATAAAAGTACAAGTGCAACTTGTACAGCTTACATTTGCAGGAACTACGTGAGCAAATCCTATCAAAATAGCTATCTCATAGGTATAAACAGCATTTGTTCTTAGAAAAACAATATCATAAACTGCAGAATCTGTACAAAAATAGAAAATAAATTTGGGCAGCAGTTTTCTAAACAGCCATGTCAATGCAACACTTACGAGTAGTTAATGCCTCTAAAAAGGCGGAATTGCCAAGTCAACTTATACAGGGCAAAACGCCAGGAAAGGTACTGAGATTATCCAAATAATATAGATATATATTCTTTTTTACCTCTTGCAATAAAACTTATAGAAAAAATAGACAAATATGCACACGCAATTTACAGCTTTTCCAACGCAATCCTTGTGCTTCATTTGAACTGCTCATGTTCACCTTTCAGCATTGGCGACAGTCTTCAAACGTCTCCTCTCCTAGGCCAGGGCAGCAGGTCTCTGCGGAGCCCACGCAGAGAGTGTATTAAAAGTGGTCATACTCGAATGAAGGCACTCCAACTCTGCTCAAAGAAAATACTAGTGTGATCCGTTTGTGAAGTTTTCTTTTTCTCTGAAAAAGGCAAGCAAGGGTACATGCACAGTGCGGAGAAACTGTCAGGGCGGCGGGGACGCTTGCAGGGCCTGGCTAGGCACAGTCTTAGGACCCGACAAGAACCTCCATGATGTGGTCTAGCTCCGTGAGATCCATTTTGAAAGGCTGACTTGGGGCGACAGGCTGACTGCTGTAGGGGGCCAGGGTCTTGAGGAGGTCGTCAGCTGACACGGGGGCCATTTTGGAGGATGTCCCTGATGTGGATGTGCAGGGGTCGAAATCATACATGGATGTGTCAATGTCAGCAAACAAGATGTCGTCCAGGGTCAAGTCTGTCAGGAAACCTGTGGACGTGGTGATTTCAAAATTCCCAGGCAGCGAGTCCATGAATCGTGAGTCATCCGGGCGGCCTTCCTGCGGCCCCTCAGGCTTCTGGACGCCAGACTCACTGGAGGTTCCTTTCGGGCTGTCGGGCGCCGCTGATGTCACGACAGCCTCTGTGGAGGTAGATGTGGGGCAGAGCTCCTCGATCTCGTCCAGGGCGGAAGAGAAGCTGTCCTTTTCAGGCGGGAGGGCTGGAGGAGAGAGTCTGGGAGGAGCCGCGGGCGGCGCAGCCGGCAAAGTGCAAAAAGTGTCGTCGTCGTCCTCTAGCAGGGAGGCAGGGGTGAGGCAGGCCTCCAGGGGTGCAGCGCTTCCTGGGTCACAGGGGTGAGCGGGAGGCATGGCCGGGTGCGTGAAGGCAGGTGGGGCCTCCCTGCAGCTGTCACCCAGTGAGTTGCTGGGCTGGGAAGTGGGGGTGAACGCAGGCCTCAGGCTGCCTTCCTGCTTGAGTTCCTCCTGGATCCGCCTCAACATGTTGTTAATTAAGACAGTCTTCTGCAAGCTGGGCTCTGTCAGGGGCCTGTGGTTGTACAGTTTCATAAGGGAAATGTTGAAGACAGTCTGACGCTGTAAGGTGTAGGACGCCCTGGATGGACCGTCGGAGGGGGACACGATTTTGCCTTCCAGCCCATCTTCATGGTCATCAAACTTCCGCTTCCCTCCTTTACCCAACATAAATCTACAAAGGAGAAAGACAGGAAACAGCATGAATCGCATGAAGGCTAATCTCCACCGTGAAAAAAGACGACATTTAGAGGTTAGGACCCGGCTGTGGAGTCTCCTGCCCGGGGTTCCTCAGAGCAGGTGGACTCACGGGGAAGACCCCGTAGACGGAGAAGTAGGACATCCACCCTTGTCCGCCTGCAGAGCAATTTTTACCACTAGGTAATCCTGGCCAACGTTCTGCGTGAGTAATGTGTACAACACGACACAGAGAAGTTAGGGGTTACCATGGAAACCATGGTTTTGACTTTCTCAGCTCATGTGCTTGCATTCACATGCCCAACATTATCACACAGGTTCACCCTCCCTCCCCCAAATGCATTTATTTTTAAAGCTCAAGAACATACAATGCACAACCTCAACAGACAGAGGTGTTAGAAATGACAGCTTGAACACAACTCCAACAACCGAAAGCATCAAGGGAGAGAGGGAAGAGCACATACAGTTTTGGTAGAACCGTATGTGCTTTCAAAATGCTTCTCCTTCCCCATTATACACAGAGCCTTCCTGCCTGTCGGGGGCCACGTGGTGAAGCTAAGTGACCACAGAGACTGAGCGGCCGCTGCCTTTCATTCTAGACTAAGTGGAATGCATGTTTCCCAGCCCGGGTTTCTGCCTGGCTCTGTCTGACAGCACACAGTTGGGCATGAACACGGCTGCTTTGCTTTGAAGCCATCTGCTTTGACTGTGAGCCCTGCTCCTTGGGTACCGGAGACCTGTCATAACCAAACACCGTGACGACACAGAGACCTGGGTGTCTGAAAGAGGTAAGGTTTTTATATCCTAGACCTTGAGAATCCGCTGAAGGTTACAGTGAGGTCCCGTTCTGAATACTGTAGCCTAGCTGGCGGTCACTATTGCAATAGCCCGTCCTAGTCCCCCACCACCCCGCCACCCCTTTCAGAACTGCTGTGGACACAAGCTCTCAGGACTTGCCCCACAACCCTTACTGTCTTGTTTGTGTCTCACTATTTGAAGCAGACTTTCAATACAAATCTTCGGACTGAGTTCTTAGATGGAACTCAAAATCCTCGTGCCTCAGCCTACCAGGTGCTGGGTTTCTGTCCACTCACCACCGTGCCCAGCCCAACCTGGCTTCCTAACCACTTCTCAGAGTAGGAAGCGTGGTCTCACTAAGCCGGGCACACTGCTCACTGCTTTGAGGCACTCGGCCTTGGAGCCAGCGAACCCTCTCCTCAGGCGCTTGGCAGCTACTTCGTTTTCCGCCAGCTTTTACATCTCTTCTTCACCCTTCTCTAAGACACACTCCACCGCTGTGGTCTCCCAGGTGGGAGGAGCCACCGCACCAACTTCCCCTCCGTCTCCCAAGTCTTTTGAATTTCAAGTCGGGTCCCCAAAGGAAAGGCTAGCAGAAGGAATACACCCCAGACGTCCTGGAGGCCAGGGAGCCTGGCACACGACCCCACGGAGGATGTCTGACTCCTGCAGGGAGAGCTGACACAGCTGTAGCCTGTCCATGCCAACACCGCTCTGAGATCTGTCGCTGCTTCCAAAGAATGTGCAATTACTTGATGAAACCGCTTCCCTCATTTCGTAAGCATTAACAAAGATGGGTATCAATCATTAGGACCAAAAAAACGGACCAAAGACAGCAACCAATACAACTGTTCGGTGAGACAAGGAGGGTCTGATAAAAAAAACGGCTGGCTTATCCTACCTCTTATAGACTCCTACCTCTAGTGAGTCTACTGCCTGTCTTCTTTGCATGGGACACTTCCTTGGGAGTATCTGTACTCATTTAAACTTGATAAACCAGAGAAGAGATAGTCTTACGTCACTCTGCAAAACAATGCATCAGAGGCGTCACCAGACAACTGGATTTTGAAGTAATTGTATTCACATTTATATGTGTATCTGCTTACAATTAATGCATTTAATACTCTCAGAAAAAAAATGTTCCTTTGACTAAACAGCTTAGGAAATGCATTTAATTTGGACACGGCGCTATCTGATCTGTTAGTTATCCTGTGATCAGGCCACTTAAATGTGTAAGTGCACAAATATGTACACGCACACCCCAGACCAGCATTTCTCAAACTACTGTTCATAGGTGGGACTAGCCTGTGAACTGGTACCCATTCAGATGACGTAAGCAGAGGCACTGTATTACTTGGGGAGAGGCTAGCCTGTGAACTGGTACCCATTCAGATGACGTAAGCAGAGGCACTGTATTAGGGAGGCTTATAGTGAATTACAAAGTGGCTGTTAGGTTTGCAAATCTACCCCACAACACAAGCTTTTACAAGCTTTTTTTTTCTCATTTTCCTTTTACTTTGCTTTTCAAATAATTGTTTTTATGCTTTACTGAAATTCACAAATTCACAAATGACTGGGTAGGGGTGGGGCTATCAAGATGGCCCATCAGCACGGAAGTTTGAGAAACACTAAAATACAGTCAAGACCAAACCAGAAACTCACTGCCATTAGGCACTTTTACTGATCTTCTCCGGTAAAGATGACCTTCGGTAACAGCATGTAGACATCCAATCGTTAATACAAAACTGAGCACAGGCTTGTGACCAGAATACAACAGTACTGCCTGTAGTTTTTGCTCCTTCTCTTCCTCCCTCCTTTATCTCCCTCTCTGTATTTTTTAGATGAGATCTCTGCCAACCAAACTGATCGAAACTTTTAGACTTAAGCAATCTGCGTCGTAGTCTCCTGTCTCTCGGTCACAGACACACGGAACACAGTACTTTTTCAACAACACACTTCTTTATAAAGGTCCACGCCTTTGATCTCTGACTCAGTGAGTCAGAGCAGGGAGATCGGTGAGGTCCAGGCCAGCCAGCCAGGGCTCCTCAGTGAGACCCTGGTTTTGTCTGTTCATCTGTTTGTTCAGAGTGTATGAAGTGTGCACATCTGTGGGCGTCGGGCATGGTTGCTGGAGTTAGTTCTGTCCTTCCACCACGGCTCACGCAGAGATTAAGGCTCTCAGCACACACTCCTCAATGAGCCATCTTGCTGGCCTACTAATACATTTCTTTAGAAATAATTGCCACTTCTACAGAAGTCACACCTGCAGGCTGGAGAGATGACTCAGGGTTAAGAGCACTTGTTATTGTTGAGACCCAGGGTTCAGGTCCTAGCACTTCCATGGTGATACACAGCCATCTCTAACTAGTTCCAGGGGGCCTGATGCCTACCTCTGATCTCATGCCCTCTTTTGACCTCCAAGGGCACCACCAGGCACACAAATTGTGCATATATACACATGCAGGCAAGACACTCACACATAAAAAATAAGATACATCTAAAACAAACAAAAGAAACCCACACCCAGGCATGTGATGCTGCAGGCATGTAGCAGAATTCCCACAGCTGAACGGCATCTGTGGAGATGTTTTCAGTGTGAGAAGCAGCTAACTTCCAATTAGAGTGAGCATCTGGCTGGAGCTGCATGCTAACCCTGGTGTTGAGGAAAGCCTGTAGAGGTATCTGTTCTGCTGCCTTCAACAGGAGGGTGAAGGGACCCATATGCAAAATCTGGGACCAGGACCAGGTAGACAAGTTGAATCTTGGGTGTTCTTCACATGTGTCAATAAGGACCTCTGGTGGACTATGTCTCAAACAGGCTTGTTTCCATGTTTCTGTTTTGTAATGGAATCAAATAAAAATGGCTCCCCGCACCCAATGGAACTGCAAAATGTACACAATGTAGCTAAGCCATATAGAAAAGCAAAAGTGTAACAAAGCTGCCTGGAGCATCCCCCCAAATCTGACTGATACAAGGTAACAGCCTTGCCACTTGCTGGCTCAGAGAACCTCCAGCTCCACAGACCTGGCTTTGTGTGCTCCAACTCCTTAAGCAAGCTATAACTCAAAGAAGACCCGGCATGCTCTCAACAGCCAGACAGCAACAGCCAGGCACACGCACGGCCCTGCTGGTTGCTTTGGGCCTGGCGCAGGCTACTGGGCAGGGTGGCTGGCTCCCCAGAAGCCTTTCTCCTCAGACACTCAGAAAAAATAACAATAGCTCTTTAAGGGAAGTTGGAGAGGCACGTGACCTCTCAAAGGCCTCACAAGGGGCAGCCTGCTGGAGCAGTAGCTCGGACTCATTAAGGGATTCCTGGGAAGGTTAGGAAGGGCTCCAGAGTCATGGCCCTCTAAAGGGACGCAGGCTACTGGCTTCCTTGCTGAAATACCTGGGCTTTGGTGCTCCCCTCTGTCTCCTCTCTCAGCTTGCAAAGAAACAAAATCTACCCAAAGAGCAGAGGAGCTCCTAAGGTTTGGGCTAAGTTAGGACACCCCATGGAGGTAAGGGGTGGATGGCCCCTCCTTTCCTCTCCTGCTACCCAAACCTAAAAACTATCAACAATTGCTTTTCTTCCGAATATCTAGTGGCTCTTACTGTAAGGTTGGAGATAAAATGTGACCCCTTCCCAGTGGTTAGGAACAAACTCTGGACATTCGATACTCAAAGCAGCCTCGCTCACACTGGGTAAGCGCTCAGACACGGAGCTGTACTGCCCCCCCCCCCCCCAGTCAGTATTTTGTAGAGCTGATCTAGCAAATACTAACTGCAGAAAACTAAAATGTAATCATAAAGGGCAAACACATTGGTAGGAAACAAACAAAACTCAACTGTGTGAGGCGTGGTCTCTAGTGCACAGCTTCTCACAGGACACCGAAATGTTCCAAAGCTTTGTTCCAGTTAATCCTAGCACTGGGAAGGCAGAGGCAGATAATCTACTCTGAAAACACGGCAACAGAAAAAGACAAGTGTCAGTACAACTTTCCTCAGAAGACAAAGGTCTAGACTCTAGACAATCAGAAGACTGTGATCTGCTACCCACGGTCCCACCACTCCCGGCCCTGAGAAAGTCACAGGGTATGGGAACGGGCCTGCAGCAGCCTGAAGGAGCAGCAGAAACCCTCTGGAGCCCCCTCGGTGGCCCCATTTGCATATTTGTCAACCACCTCCAAAATGTAAGGCCCCTAGGGGCGTAAGAGGTTCGTTCTGTCACCTCAGTACTCAGCTCAGGGCCCCTCCCTGACACCAAAATCTTCCTCATTAAATGAACAGTTAAGGGGAAAAAATGAAAAGACAAGAGCAGAGAAGCGCAGGGCAGAGGAGCATGGAGCGGAGCAGGGATGTCTGTGGGTGGAGGAGAGCCTGAGTGGCCACCAGAGGAGAAGGCTGTGGGCCTTCGGGCAGTGGGGAAAGAGATCTCCAGCTGGGAGACCCCACCCGTGAGCCCCTCACATGTACCCTAGTCTCAGCTCTTGGCTTGTTCAATCCCAGATGCTGGGCTCTAGGAATCGGTGCTCCCCAAGTTTCCAGTGATGCTGGATGTGATCGCTGAGATCCACGATTTCCCCTGGTCTCTCTCTGCCAGGCCACCTCTCTCTGGGCCCAAGCACAACACTGCTGTCCTGATGGTGAAGGCCCCTTTCTGTTCTAAGCAGGCAGGGTGGAAAGCGATGAGCAGCACTTTATGATGACAACGGACAAGCAACCGTCCAGACTAGAGGGAACGCCTCATGCTCAAGGTTCAAAGATTAAAGTCGTACCTGGGTTTAAGGGGTGACATCCCAAAGCCTTTATTTTTAAGGCATTCAGATGCCCCCCTCCCGTGCAATGTGAATTTAATTCTTTCCAACTATTCAAAAATGATATTTTTCTTTTATTTTTAAAATCACTGTCTTTTAATGTTATTTGGACTGTCAAAATTAAACATTTATGATTGCCGGGCGATGGTGGTACACGCCTTTAATCCCAGCACTCAGGAGGCAGAGGCAGGCAGATCTCTGAGTTCGAGGCCAGCCTGGTCTACAGAGTGAGTTCTCGTACAGGCTCCAAAGCCACAGAGAAACCCTGTCTAGGGGGGGGGGGGAAGAAAAACAAAACCAAAATAATCTATGATTTCGTGGGATAAATAGAAAATCTTTTACAAACAACCATTTGCAATCCCACCACCAAAACACCTGCTGTCTGTCACCTGCAGGCTTCCCCAGCCCATGGCTGCAGGGCTTCCTCGCTGACACCTGCCGACTGCAGGATGGGCTGGACTATGGAGCCCTGTCCTGCCCACCAGGACTGGCAGACTCAGTGCCAGTCAAAAGGAGATGTAAAAGTTTGTTTTAACTCAATTCATTCCAAACAATGGCCATTATACCTGACAGGAGAAACACACTAAGATTTCTTTCACTTCTTACTCAGACAGGGTCAAAACTGATACATGAGTCCCAATTTCAAAGCAAGGAGATGACTGGACAAGACAGAACTAATCTCACATCCAATTAAAGCATCAAAGAATGCCTAAGAGTAAGCAGCAGCACCTGGTCATCAGAGCAGGGAGGGCTAGAGGCAGGGCTCTGATGAGCAGAACGAATGTGAGCATGCTTAGCATCCCGGATGTGGGCAGGTTAGGATGAAAGGGGACTCGGGCAGTCATCAGTCACCGTGGAATACCCCGGGGCTCGATTGATTGCTACCTTGTACACATTCTAAATGGCGTGCACCAATTTCTTCTTGAACTTAGAACTCAGGGTTTGCATTTTCCAGGGATATAGTATAATTAAGTGACACGGTTTTTCTTTTTTCAAAAAGATTTAATTTGTGTTTATATGTATGGGTGTTTTTGCCTGTAAATATGTCTGTGAACCACTTTCATGCCTGGTGCCCACAGAGTCTAAAAAGCGTGTCAGACCTCCTGGAACTGGAGTAACAGACAGCTGTGAGCTGCCATGTGGGTGCTGGGAATCAAACCCAGGTCTTCTGAAGGAGAAACTATTGCTTTTTAGCCAAGGAGCCATCTACTTCTCCAGCTTCTATGACGTGGTTTTCAGAAGGCAGTTACACTGCCACCCTAACCGTGGGGTCGTCAAGAAGCCACTTCAAAGAGGTTGCCGGTGAGGCACGTGGGTCTTGTGAGGCTGGCCACATTCCCTGTCATTTCCTTCTTCCTTATACAGGTTCAGTGTGGCCACTGGTGTGACCAGGGACTGCTGAAGAGACCGACAGCATCAACGCTGACCCCCACCACCCCAGGCCTCTGACGACAAAAAGGAGCCAAGAAAGAGAAGGTTCCCAAGAGAGCGTGAGTGATTTCTCGCCTGCATCTGTGCTGCCCGGCTCTCAGCTCTTGTCTTGGAAAGCTGCTCTTGGGTCAGTGGCAGGGAAGGGTGCTCCTAACTAAATCAACTCTACAGCAGAATTCGGGGTCTCGGTACAGAGAGTGAATGGCAGTACAGGGGAAACTCCTGGCAAGAGGGTGGACCACCTCTGGCTGAGTAGACCTAACACTCGAGCTGTGCCTAGCCGGTCACCTGGCCCGAACCACCTCTAGGAAGTCAGCTCACATCTTTCTCGGTAGCACTCGGGAGGCAGGGCTATGTGAGCTCAAGGCCAGCCTCGTCTGGGGAGCCCCTGGCTGGCCAGGGGAGCCCCTGGCTCACACAAACAGCCAAAGAGACTGGTAGAGGATGTTTTCCCTTTAAGAGAAACTGTACTCTTCTTTTCTACCCTTTCCCCTCTCAGCCTAGCCCCTCCCAGTCACCAGGTCCGTGGCCATTTCTGAGGCCCAGCAAGGAAAGTAGAACTCTTCCTCTTTCTCTCTGCCTCTCTCTCAGAGGCTGGTCAGAACCTAAGTGTGCTTTTTTCTGATTCTCTGGGCTTCCTTATTCTTTCTAGAGCTGTCCTCCATGTCTGCCCACATGTCAGAGTAGGCCATGGCTGTGTCTCTCTCTTCCACCCTCTTCCTAGGGTAGCCGCTGATGTTTATAACTTCTCTGCCCTGGGGGTGTTCTTTTAAACTCTAATAAGCGTCCCTGAGCTTCTGGTGAACTCATTCTTACCTTTTTTTATTAATGAGACTAAGACCCCCATGGGGGGCACCCTGTTTCCACTCTAACAACGGTGGCTACGGTTGGGGGTAGAAACTGCAGAAACAACTTCTGAAACAGAATCTTCTCGGTTCCTGATCTCTACGCCTTTGATGACTTGTTTTGAGGTGGTCCTTGACAGACACCCCTACCAGCCTGGCCTTCCCTGGCATGAGTCACTGTGCTGTGGTGGCAGCAGCTGGCAGTGAGGAAAAGCCCTGTCCTGCTTCAATGGGGAACCACACTGGCTTAGACAGCCCTCCACACTTAACATGTTACACCATGAAGAACACCTATACTATGACACCTGATCATATCTAAGCTTTTAACGCCTGCTTTCCTCCTCAAGGCACAAAGTAGTGCCAGAACAAAAAGATCACACTGCAAGGGAAGTGGTGGTCAGGGATGTTGCAGACCCAGGGAAGCTCAGAGAAACAGACCAGCCTCCAGGTCCTGGGCGGTCACTGGACACAAGGGTACATGATAGGTGGGAATGGCAGCAGGCAGTCTTCTTCAGACACCAGTGAAGGCCCAAGGTCAGGGGAGCATCAGCAACAGAGGTAACAGCCCACCAGGGGAAGAGGCTCTGTCACTGCAGACAGGGGAAGACGCTGGCGGCACTCCCACCCCTCCACCATGCTGGCGACAAACTGTGAGGCTGTCGGAATCGGGAAGACCTTATTTTTAAACCGAAGCCTACCCAGGGTTTCAGAGGTCTCTGCAGTAACATCCATGCTAATTGGTAAGTAAGACAAAGCCTCCCCTAACGAATCAGCGAGGTAATTATAAAGTCACTCTCTACATCAGCCAGTCCCCCATGCTCACCCAGCCTGCTGTAACCCGACACCCGCCGGCGGCTCCACTCAGCCTGGCCCACAGTCCCGCAGGCCAGCCCTGCCCACCCGGCCCCCTGCAAACTCACAGCCCTCCTGAGGCCCCCACAGGCCAGGAGATGAGCTGAGCTGCCCCGAAGGCCAGCCTCCATGCATATCTAGGCAAAAAACTTTATAATGCGGGGTTGTTTTCTAATGTCCACATTGTAATAAAATTTAGCTTTCCTCTTGGGATTTTCACACGCCTCTATTAAACTGGATACGATTTCTAACGCTGATTTGTCAACTATTATCATTTCATTTGAAAACAAAAGGAATTAAAACAACCAATTACACTGAATAAACAAGAGTATAAAGAAGCACGATGTGGAAAGATAAAGTCTGCCCTGTTGGCGAACATGCGAAAGTATAGCCAGCTTTCGGACCACGTCCACAGTGGGACATGCTCCTACACCCTGGCCTTCGGTCCCTTGGATGCCATCCCCAATGGATGGAGGACACTAGTGGTCTTCCAAGGGTAATGAAAGTGCTAACAATTCCTCTATTTCACCCAACAGTTCTGGCCAGTGGCAATTTCTGAACTTATATTTTCACAGAAACATACCCAACATGATTGAGGCCCCAGGTTGGTAGAAAATACGTCAGAAAGAAACAAAAGATGGTCATGTAGACAAAACAAGATCAACAGAATGGTGACCCCTTTGAAGCTGGGTGAGGAGCACTTTACCTTCTGAGTCCGTCTGGAATTTTCCATAAAGTTAAACAATACATCAATATTTTTTAAAAACCCTACAAGTAGAAAAAAATCAAGTAAGCGCAGCAAATTTCTTTCATGAGAATTACACTAATTCCATAGGCATGTTTACACAGATGAGAGCTCCTGGTGGTCTATGTAAACAAGCATGTCCAGCGCAAATCCTATCAACGCTGAAAGACAGCATAGCATCCACCCACACGGGGGCGCCACAGAGCAGCAAGGCACCTCCAACTCCAAGTCAGTTCCTAGCTTCAGGGTTCTCAAAGCATTTACACTTCCAAATTCCACCTCTGATTCAGGAGTCCACGGGACAATGCTAAAAGCTAGAAGCCCTGCCAAGCCCAAAGCAAATTATATTATGCTATGGTTCAAACTTTTATTGCCTGTGTATAAGCAACACCAGTGCTTCAGAAACCACGGTTGGGAACCCTGGAGGATTACTGAATTAAGAACACACACAAAAACAAGCACCAAGTCATGAAGTCGGACTCGGAGGAGGGGACAGTTCAGATTTCAGCGGGGGCTCTGAGGCTGGCTTCCAAACACAAACACACAGCAATCTCCTGAGTTCGCAACTCTGAATTTTACTAGTGTAGCCACTTTCAATAATCCTATTGCCCCTTAATAACAGCAGAGTGTTTCCACACCAAACAGACAGTGCTTCAGGCAGTTATCTGAGAAAACCATTCGTTAGGAACACGGAGGAGAAGCCATTTAATTGTCAAATGTAAAGCAGTTAACCTCAGGGACACACTGAAGCAGGCTACTGTGCACTAGCTGGATTCTCTCTAGTCATATTACAAGCTTAGGTTATACGGTGTTTGCTCAATAGTAATGCTCCTAACAGATGAACTAGCATCTCTATTCCATTTGAAAACCAGTAATTATGAACAGATATCATAATGATTTACATTATGAAGCTGCTTCCTAATCATTTGGTGTCCAGGGTACATCTTCAGCATCCTGAGTCTACAGTCTCATTAGCATTAAGGAATCCTCAGATTTGACTTTTTCCCATAGGACTGCGTGCCAGGGAGGTTGCTCCAACTCTGCCCCTCCCCCATTCCCGGGCACAATGAAAATATTTTTCTCCTGTATTTATAATTGCGAAGATGGGATTCTGGTTTCAGCCCTTTGTAGCATCTTTTCCCTAAAGATACCTTGTTTTTCCCTCACAGAAGGGATCCTTAATAAACAATGTCAAGGGAAAATAAAAGAAGACTTGAGTAGGAACCAAGCGATTTGTCAAAAAGCACGTGAAAGTTTCCCTTTTGGCTTAAAAATCACCAGCAGCCATATGGACGCAGTAACTTTAAAGCCAATTCAATGTAAAATAAAACTGCATTTGAGTTAACTAGCTAACTTATCGCTAAAACTGAAGAATAAAACCTAAGAATGCAACCACAGAAAATATTTTAATGAAATGTTTCTTTTTGGGGGGTATTTTTTTAATTAATTAATTAATTAGATGAATTGGTGAAAATGTTTCTTAAGAGTTAAAAGATTAGCCTGGCAGTGGTGGCGCACACCTTTAATCCTAGCACTTGGGAAGCAGAGGCAGGTGGATCTCTGTGAATTCCAGGCCAGCCTGGTCTACAAAGTAAGTTCTAGGACAGCCAAGGCTACGCGAAGAAACCTTGTTTCAAAAAACAAAAACAAACAAACAAAGGAGTTAAAAGATTAAATTCAAAGAATGAATGGTGAATTTGAGGCTCATGTAAGTGGCCTACATATTCAGAATATTTATTGTAATTGCCTTCATGAATTAGGTAGACAAGGGCCGCAGAGCTGGCTCAGTGGTTAAGAGCACTGGCTGCTCTTCCAGAGGACCTGGGTTTGATTCTCCCTTCCCACAAGGAGGCTCACTGGCCTCTTTGGGTACTAGGTACACACGTGGTGCACAGACACATATGCAGGCAAAACACCTATGCACATAACATAGCAAAATAATTTAGAATGGAAGAACATGGCTGCTAAGGTTTCACAGACAATTTAAATTTTGTATTACATGATTGGAATAGTTCACCCAGTAGAAAAGGTAATGAAATTATAAACTAAAAGGTGGTAAATACTGTAAAAACAGCAATTTTTTTCCAGGCTGTTTTGAGATTAAAAGCTTCCCTCAAGAACCTCAGATATTTATAACCTATTGAATTTTAAGCAAAGTCATTTAGCTAAATAAATCAAAATAATCAGAGTACCACATTAGTATAATAAATATTTGTTCCAAAAGAAAATAGTTAATAGCTCCACTTCCAGCACTTTGAAGGTCCGATCCTCGTGGAAGGCTTTCCTTGCGGCCACCCAGGAGCAATTATCCCGAACACCGTTTGTCCCACCTGCCTTTGGGAGCAGCAGGGCCCTCTGAGAAACTGCGCTCTGGACTTGTAAATCAACTGCTGTCACACAGCTAAGAATCACTCCAGCTGAAATTAACTCGATTTTGTATCTCTACTCATAGTGAAATAATTTTTTAAAATCAGTATTTCAAAAATTGCTTTGTGCTTATTATTTCTTATTGTTTATGTAACACCTGGGGTTCCATCCTCAGCATTACAAAAAATCACTTACCAGTTTGCCCAGGGCTCAGCAGAGAGCACTTTCCCGGCATGCCTGCGTTCCATCCCCAGCACTGAGAAGAGGGGCAAACACACACAGCATCAGAGAAGCTCATCACATGTCTCACCAGGAAAGAGTAAAAATCCCTGCTGATGCCGAAGCCACAGAACCCAGGTTCTGCCAAACAGTCTTCTGGGAACGTAAAGAAAGACCCAAAGACAAAGACATACTTAAGCACAAAATGTTGAAAATGGCCCCTTTAAAAAAGGAAGAAGAATCTGGAGAGCTACCACCTGAACATCTCATTTGTGTGGCTGGAAGCCTGCGAAAACCTGTTCTGGTAGAGATGACCTTGGGACTTTCGGAGTCCCCGAGTCTAACTTGGGCAAGGCTTCTCAACACAGGGGTGGGGTGCTCCAGCAGTCTCCTCCAAGTTCAGAACCAGCATGGGCTGGAGTGATAGATAAGCAGTTCTCCAGAGAGGAGAGCAAAGGGCTAGGCGGCAGAGCTGCAGCCAGGGACTTTCATGACAGCTCTGTGACCACTGTACAGTTGGGGACACGCTACTATGGCCACCAGGCTGACTGAGCCGCTGTAGTCACAAGACTGGGGTAGAGTCAGAATCCCTTTCCCTTCACTGCTCTAAGCAAAACTTAGAAGATGAGAAAGTGTGGTTCAGTGGCTTCTCAGTTGCTTACGAAGGGTTTTAAAGGTGGAAAGAGAAGCTTAGGTTAGTTAGGGAGCCTGCGAAGCTGCAGGTTTTGCAAAGACACAGCCATAATATCGTAGATGTGCTTGAGTTTGAAGAACTGAAGTTTGCTGCTATTTAGAGTTACCAGAGAAACAAAGCTGCCTTTGGGCACCTTAAACTAGTCAGACTGGCTATAGCAGTCACACAGCCTGCCGCGGCTACGTCCTCCGCCCTCTCCCTCCAGCCCCCACCCCCACGTGCCCACACAGTTCAGTCCACCTCACCCATCCCTGTTCCTGCCAACCCTGCTGGGAGCATCGGGTATGAGGCCAGGAAGCTCCATTCTGATCTGAAAACTGCAGTGGGGGCAGAACATAGCGTAGGTGACGCTAGGCTTCTCCAAGAGATCTACACAGCCGTGGTGCTTGACTCTGCGAATCATAACAAGTATTTTCAACTGAGCCCAGATGACGGACAGAGGATCCTGAGAGGAGACAAATGAGTCTTCCTGGCTTGTAGGGCCCTCAGACGACAAACAGCCACCTTTCCAGAAGCAAGCTGCACGGTCCAAGAATGTATTTGCTTTGTTCTATTAAATATCATGTATTTTAAAAGGTATATGCTTTTTTATCTTGAAATGTAATAATTTATACATTTTTCAAAGAAAATCTTTAGACAGTCAAGCATGTTTTTGTCTCATGATCTTGGGGCGGGGGGCAACAACAACAAAGAGTCTATTTATTACCCAGAATAGGAATGCCGCCTTATTAGGCTGACATATGCCATTCACAGATTCATACAAAGAATGAACTGCTCGTCAGTGCTGATGGAGAAAGACACAGCTCCACACAATGAGTGACGGACGCTCCAGGGGACAGTTCTGTTCAGAAGGCTTTCCCAGTGTTTGTACAGGACAGAAGTTTGCCTTTAAGACTAACTACACTGGCTATTTAGGACAACAGATTTTTTTCTTTAAAAAGCAACCCAACCTTGGTAGTTGTTTCATTCTGAAATACTAAAATCAAATTAAATACCCAGACCCTTCTTAAACAGAAGTCACAGCCTGTAAGTGTCTAACGAATGTTTAATGAGTATCTATGAGTGGCAGATAGAAAACACAGTGCTGGTGCACACACAAGGGCCACAGCGTTTCCAGTCGGAACTAACTAACGGAGCCTGAGACATAGCTCAGCCGGCAAAGGTACTTGCCACTCAAGCATGGAGACCAGAGGTCAGTCCCCAGAACCTGAGTGAGAGAAGGAAAACTGACTCCACAAAGTTGCCCTCTGACCTCACATGAATCCTTTCTACACCACACGTGCGCGCGCGCGCACACACACACACACACACACACACACACACACACACACAACTTTGAAAAACATCTAATAGAGAGATATGTGAAGGCTGGCATTACTCTTAGCACCAGGAGCTTTTCACTTAAACTGAAGCTTTGCCCTCTGGTATCTTTAGCATAGGTCTGATCTTTGGACTCAACAATCAGACATGCTTCCTGCAACTAGAGAGAGCTCGCGCTCTCTCTCTCTCTCTCTCTCTCTCTCTCTCTTTTTCTCCCCCCCCCCCCCACAGCTGCTAAGTTTAGGAAGTTCTCTAAGTACACTAGAGTTCACCCTTCTGAATACCATACTTACTGTTCTGCAAATAATACTGGCTAAGTGTCTTCGTTTTGAAAATATAAATAAAATGAAAACAAAACTCATGTTTTGGCTGGGTGATGGTGGTGCACGCCTTTAATCCCAGCACTCCAGAGGCAGAGGCAGGCGGATCTCTGAGTTTCAGGCCAGCCTGGTCTACAGAGGATAGCCAGGACTACACGAAAGAAACCCTGTCTCAAAACAACAACAACCCCCCAAACAAACAACACCCCCCAAAACAACAGAACTCATATTTTTACTAGTGTTCTTTAATAAAAACCACAGCAGAAGAAACTTTAAAAATCTTGTTAGGGCTCTCACCTTTCTTGGGTTCTAGAGTCTACCATATTCTAAGCAAGGACATTCTGGAAGCAGGAACTTTTTTACCTTACCATCAGAGTGCTGTTTAATGCAGTGGCAGCCATAAGATCTCAGCCACCACACATACATTTAAGTGACTTAAAACCAGAAAATGATATGATGCTTCCCATGCCATTGTTAATAATTAGTCTTAGTAACTGGGTAAAACTTGTATTTCTGTTCCTTAATTTAAAAAGCTCTTATGTAGGAGAATTCAGCAATGGGAGTGTTTTCTAGGTGAGATTTTCTGAATCTCTCCGCTCTCTGCCAGAAGCTGGTCTAAGCAGCTGTTACCTGCGAGTCCCTGCCACTTACCTGACAAGAAAACTACCCCTAGGACATCTCCTGCCACACAGGGGATGCTACAGACCTGAGACCCTCCTAGCTGCTGAAACAGAGCAAGGGACAGAGCCAGGTGGAGGGGGGAGAGGAAGCGGCCAAGTCCATTCCCCAAGATTTCTCAGTAGAAAGCACACATGGCTGGATGTATTTCCATTAGCAGAGGAAAGATATTATTTGAAAGCATGCCTGACCTTAAAACAAACACTCGCTGGCCTGGAGCTCACCGTGTAGCCCAGGCTAGCCCTTAGATCCACCAGTGCTGTGATCACAGGTGTATGCCTCACACCCAGGCCAGTTCTATAGATGTTTAAATGAAGAAACTTATGAGACACTATCAGGAAAGCAAGGATCCACAATTATTCTCGCTCATGCCAGAGTTGGGATCTTATTCTTCCCCCTCAAATCAAAATAAAGTGAAACTAGAGGGGTGGGGTGGAGTAGCAGCTAGGGTGAGGTAAGCAACACACACACACACACACACACACACACACACACCATCCCCCACAGCAGACTAGCCCAGGACTCTCTCTCAGGTGTGCAGCCCTCCAGGGTTAAGTGGTCCACCTCACTCTTGTTAGTAACAAAAATTAATTATAAAAATCAACTTTGAACAGTTAGGGCCTTGGTAATCCTACTGGTGACTACAATTTCCAGGCTCTTTACACAGGTTCTGAACACTTAACATATATTGGGAAATCAAAAGCATGTTTCAAGAACAAAGCCTGAAAACACCGACACTCCCTTACGGCCAGCTAAGGTTTGACCGATTCTACTCAAATAAAAACTGCTATTTCTGAGGGTGAGCGTCTTACTCTGCTCACTGCCCTTCCCCGTGCTGCCTGGAAAAACCTACTTTCCACTCCTGGAACTACCTAGTTGCAAGCAAAAAGTTATTCTAAAACAGACCGTCTCATCCTTTTGTGAAACTTAACGTTCAACTCTCAACTCTATTGATTGCTACTATTTCTGCTAAAGCTAAGACAATTTATGGTGAAGAAAAAATATGAACAATTCAGTACTTTCTCCCGACGCAATGGTTCCCTGAAGGGTGCCCAGTGTCAATGGTACAAAGTCTACCCGTCGGGACAGCTGGCTCCCCTCAGCGCCGCCCCCCCTCTTCCCCGTCATAGGCGGTTACCACCAAGATGACTTGTAGATTTCTAATTTAAAAACCAGGGAGGCGTTAAGTTTAATATACATTCGGATCCAGAATCAATTCACTTGGGTACGGAAGAAAAGAGGGCGAAGAGAGCTGTTTTAACATATAACCACCGGGAAACTCTCAAAACACAATATAGCAAGTTGGATGCAAACCCAGACACTGAACTCAAAAGTGAAGCAGCCTCCATGCCAGCAACCAGAATCTTAAAAAAAAAAAAAAAAAAAAAAAGTCTCGCACGTCCTCAGCACCACAGCCACCAAGGCAAGCACAGACAACCCAGCTGTAAAGGCAACAGCTCCCGGGCCCGGTCGCCCGGCTCCTGCCCGGGGTCGTACAGTCGGGGTCTCCAGGCGGCAGGCGGGTGCACCCCAACCTGCCCAGCCCGGCCTCCTCCGCCTTGGGCTCCCGCCTGGCCCAGCCCAGCACCGCCCCCCGCCCGCCAGAGCCCAACCCAGGGGAGCCTCAAGCTCGGCCGGGAACTCACCACAGGCAGGTCCGCCCGGAGCTAACGCATCGGAGGGGTTTCCAATCACCCCTCAAGCTATGCCAGCTCCATGCGGGGCGCCCCGCCACGGGGCCGACGGTGGCTGGGAGCGCGCGGAGAGGCCGGAGCTATCACTCCGGCGTCCTCTGCCTGCGCGTCGGGAACATTATACAATGGTGGAGGAGGCGGCGGGCAGCCGGGAGGAAGCAGGAGGCGGGCGGAGGGGACGCCCGGGCCGAGCGACCCACGGCTCGTGCTCCAGCACTCGCGGTGCAGGAGTGACGTCCGCCTGCGAGCCTCCGGCGAGCTCCGGCCAGGCCCCGCCCCCCGCCTGGCCGGCCCCGCCCTGACAGCCCCGCCCCTGCAGCAAGGCCCCACCCTACCTTCCTCCCACCTCAGCCCGCAGGCCCCGCCCCGCCCCCCGCTCCACAGGTCCTGGCCCCCGCGGGCCCCGCCCCCAGATGGTCCGGACCCGCCCCAGCTCCGCAGGCCCCGCCCCGGACCCGCCCTCCATGGGTGGTGCCATAAATGCAGATTCCGGCCGGTTGAAAGCTCAGGAAGGGGCAGGCGGGCACCAAGCTTCTGCAGGCAGCTCTGTGGGCCATAGGCTGAAATAGGAGAGGAAGAAACCGGGGTGCTCAAGCTGAAGGGCCACTACTAACCCCCACGCAGTGGAAAACAGGCAGATGACGGAGCGGGCGGTGACAAAGGCGGCGGCGCGGGCACAGTCCGTAGAGGAGCGAGACCACAAATATGACAGGCATCCGAGCTATTCGGCCACTTGGGCCGGTCGGCGGGAGGATAGGGTCCACCAATGGCCCTGGGAGATGTCGGAATGGGGGGAGGGGTCAAGAGCTCCATCAGGAGTTGGCGACAGAAAAAGTTCGACAGTCGAAATGGGTCACCGAGTAGTACCTTTGGAGCCGGACAGACAAGAATTGTATCCTGTATGGAGACCCAACAGGCCAATCAGAGGGAAACCAAGCTTGGTGAACACGGGAAGCTAGAGGCGTCGTCCTCTGCCCACAAGTTTCACGCTGATAGCCTTAACTTTCCCCTTAAAAAAAAAAAAGGGCCTAATGTTTTTAACTACTCAAACTTAGCAGGGGACCTTACATTATCCTTAGTATTAGTATGAAATGCATGTGTCTAAGTGGTTCGAATTTAAGAGGACTAAGAGGTAAGGGAAGGGACAGCTCATCTGGAACATTTATGACTGCTTTAAAAATGACATGTACACTCTGCATAAATATATTACAAAAGTAATTCAGGCACCTTCAATTTTTGGCTGCCACCCCAATCAATAATTTCTTCTCAGACTACTTTGCTGTTTAATGGTCTACTACACTAGTTGTATTTAAGGATAATAAAGCTTTAAGACCTAACATAAAGGTTTTAAACATCAAGACAAATTTAGACCAACTCAAAGTATGTGTAATGATTTATTTGATGTTCTTATCAAAATTAAACATGAGTTAATGCCAGGTGTAGGATTCCTACACTAGGTAGACAGAGGCAGGCAGATCTCTTAGTTCCCGGCCAGCCTTGTATATATAGACAGTTCTAGGCCAGCCAGGACAACATAGGGAAAACCCGTCTCAAATAATAACAGCAATAATGTGGGCCAAAATGTTAAAGGAACCATGTGCATCAGGTTTTATCAGTTGTTCTTAGTAAATCCTTGATATCATCAAAACCTCATACAGATAGATGTTTCATTAGGCATAACCAATATCAAAAGCCAATTGTGTCTCTCTTTGGCAAGTCATTATAATAGCATTCAAAACTGGCACCACAGAAAGTATGCTCACGAGGCCCTGTGAGGTCTTGTTTGGTTTATGCCTAGGTGGCATAAAATTTTCAAACGTTTTGCTAGAGAGCCAAGCTATTTTTCATTTCTAGAGTTCTGCCTTTGAATACAACATAACTACACACAGCTCGCTCCCCACCCACTCACTTATACTTTCAGCGCTTACTTTAAGAACCAGCCATTGAAATAGAAGCTGCAATACTCTCTTCCTGTGATGATGTCTTTGTGGGAGGCCAGAGGTATTTAGTTCTGTTGAATTTAAAATGAATTGAAACTGTTATTCATGAATTGAAGTTAAAAAAAGAAAACAGACATAGAATTTTGTGACACTTGGATATTTCCTAGCAAATGGCTTCACAAATACAGTGGTCCTGTACAAAAGAAAAGAGCCAGAGATGAAAACAACATCTTTGCGTGGCTACACTGTGTGCAAAAGCTTGGGTTCTGAGGACAGCAGCCCATGGTGGATTCTGGGGCGAGGAACTGCCCGGGCTGTGGTTTTGAATGCTCAGTAGCCTATCAGGGCACGCGTTGCCTTTTCACCTTCCCGATTTAGAATCTGGCATATTTGCTCAACTGGCCCAGGTGTGAAATGGCAGCCACACAACCGCTGGTCTGGTGCAGCATCAGGTACCTCTTCCCTGCTCCGTCTCCACAGGCTGAGTTCCATGGAGGCCAACACAGCCATCTCTGTTGCAGCCCAGACATTCAAAGGTAAAGGAAGATCCTCCCTGCGCTTAATAACAAAAAACTTACAAGTAAGACTGTTAGGACTGCATGTATGTCCGTGAACCATGTGCAAGCCTGGTCCTGTGGAGGCCAGAAAAGGGTGTTGGGTTCTCTGGAGCTGTAGTTACGTACAGACAGCTGTGAGCTGCCAGGTAGTTCTGGGAGCCAAACTGGAGTCCTCTGTGAGAGGAACAAGTGCTCTTAACTGCTGCACCATTTCTTCAGGTCCCTTCCCTGAACTTCTGAAGTATACGCAATGACTATTTAAAAAAAAAATTCACATAGCCCGGCCGGCCCTGGAACTATGTAGACCAGGCTGGCCTCAAACTGAAAGAGATCTGCCGACTCAGCCTCCAAAGTGCTGGGATTAAAGGTGTGCACTGCCACCATGGCTGGCCTGGTTTTATGTTTTAAAGAAAAATACTAGCTATTCCTACAAAATGGTCAAGAAATTCTAAGTGAACATATAACTTTGGTTTACACATTTTAAAAGTCCATTTAAGGGACTGGAGTGATGGCTCAGGGTTAAGAGCACTGGCTGCTCTTCCAAAGGACTCTGGTTCAATTTCCAGCACCCACAGGGCAGCTCACAACTGTCTGTACTTTCAGTTTCAGGGGCTCTGGCATCGTCACACAGACATATATGCAGGCAGAACCTCAATGTATATTAAAAAAATCAATTTTTTTAAAGCTTCATTTCAAATAACCTTCATCGAGAACAAGTTAGTCAGTCACATTTAACTATCACACGTCTGTTTAGGGAGAAGAGAAGCACTCACTCCTTTTCCTCAGCACAGACTTCAATGGCAAATTTTGAAACCTGCGAAATCATGAGCTCATGCAGAGGGGTCCTGGTGAAGTCCTGGATACTAGTTTACAGACCTGCTTCTCTTGAAGTTCTATAGCCGTACGTCCTACAGACTCTGTCCGGTGCTGCACTGACTGAAGGGTGCTTTTATCACTCCACTAGCATGGACCAAGGAAACTAAGGACAAGTCAGATATAGGAACTGGAACAAAGACTACTTAGTTATTTGTATCTATGTCTGATGCTTTGTGTGAGGAGGGAACGGGACCCAGGGCCTGGGGCTCACCCTGGGCAAGCACTCGATCACTGAGCTACCCAGCCTGAAAAACAGATAGGCTTCCAAAACTTTTTTTTCTTTCAACTTAATTCTAGATTTGAGGCTAAAATACTAGCAATCATCCATCAACATTCTTAGTCTTGGTTTTAATGTCAAAAAAAGAACAAATGCTTTGATTATTAAAGCACTGTATAGAACAAGCTGGCTAGGTGTCTTTTCATGGAAAATATGAGATACCAACTACAGAATTACCATAATAGCTGAAAATGGGATAGATTTTCAAAATAAAATTCTGGAAGCCACATCCCTTACCTGACCGCGGGGACTTACATAGGATGTAAGGTCAGGAAACGCTAATCTCACGCAGATGGTGCAGGGTCACAGACTCCCCTGGTACCTGATGACAAACTAACCTACTCCGCAGGTTTCTTTCCACCTTTTCTACCTAGTCAGGCCTTCTCCTGCTCCTCCATCCGGTCTTCATTCACACAGCATAGCTATAGCCCCAAGCTAAGGATCTTTCCCTAGGAGTCACTGATTGATGTAATGGCTACCAGCTCAGGCCACAGGCACTTCGTTCTTGTATCAGCGATTGGGCTTTTTTCTTTCCTAAAAACCCGACAGTGTCTAAATCTTAACACAATACAATCTTAAAGACAACGTTTGGTGGGAGGGGACCCAAATGTTTCTGTTTCTCAATCTAGTACTATCTGCTGGTCTCCGCACACCGGCTCTCTCGCGCGGAATGTCAGAGGATGTTGAATGGCCGGCCCCCAGCTTCTCTTGTCCTAGGAACTAACTTGGTAGGTGAAGACTCTTGACAGGGAATCTGGAGACCCACAACTCCACTACTGAGCTAGGATTTAAACATTTTTAGTGTGTGTGTGTGTGTGTGTGTGTGTGTGTGTGTGTGTGTGATCGGTGGCCCACATGTGGAGGTCAGAGGATACTCTGGCAGTCTGTTTTCTCCGTTCACCGTGGGATCCAGGGATCACACTCAGATGACACAGGCTTGCCCAGCATGTACACCTCTCCACTGAGCCATCAAGCCAGCCCAATCTGTGACTTAATCTACTGTGTCACAGATCTCAGATCAACACGGGTCCTGAAACAAGCACAGGGTTATATCAGATAATTCTGGGTCTAGCTCCTTGGCCCCAGCACTGGGAGGCCGAATCCGGCCCTGGGCAGCACTGAGCGGACTTCTGCACCTTGGACTCTGGTTTCTGGAACCCTTTCTTGGAGCTTGGATTCTCTGAAAGGGAAGTGTCAGTCTTGCTTGTGGAGGAGCTCTAGGGCTAAAATGAGATACAATGCTTTGTGCTTTGTTCAACTTGTCTAGAAGAATATAAAATCAAGTCCACATTTCTAAATGGAAATAATATAAAGGTAATAATGTGTTCTCTTCAGTGAGTTATGTTCCTCAAAACTTCTCATGTCCGGATGACTCAAACCACCTCTGGTTTCAAAGTCCCGGAGAAGAACAGCACATCTGAACCCACTTGCCCGTCTCCACAGCACACTGCTGGGCTGCACACAGGGCAGCGGCGGCTCTCCAGGTCTCCTCGAGAAGCAAAGACACTCAGAGATGGCCTGATACTGGTGCATATCACTTAGACCCAACCAGAGACTAGGATATAGATAAAAAATAATTCTTGCTTCTTTTACCCAAAACTCCAACCCTGCCTATCCTTGGCCTTATTTTAACCCACAGAATAAACAGCCGAAGCACAGGATAAAAACGAAATCGCATCATCATACTCACCAGCCCTTCACTCTTCTCTACTATGCCTTCTACTGGCCACTTTATCACCCCACTGCCAGCCTCCATCCAAGACAGAGGGTGGCGGAGGAAGCAGTCACTAAGTATGTACTTGGAAGGTACTAGCAGAATGAGTGGAGAAATAAAGTGGTTAATCCTTCATAAATATAAACGTATAAATATGCTCTAATCTTTTACACAACCCAGTTTCAAACTTGTAGGCTCACGTGTTCTTACTACCTCAGTCTCCCAAATAAGGAACTACAGACCCAGCCACCATGACTGATTCCCACTGTGTGTGTAGAATCAAAATACTTAGGCGGTTCTTTTTAACTTTCATAACCACAGAGCACTAGTAATACTGTATCTATAACTACTTTTCAGTGTCTCTGTACTATACCATTAAAGACAAGCCTAGTTAAAAGAGCTTACAAAGTTCACTCTTGAAAGCTAACCGGTACAGACTTTCTATCTGGGTAAAGACTTTACCAATAAACATCGTTTACTGCTATCATTCAACTGCTCTGTACTTCCGTATGAAGACTTTTCTAACCTGTTTACTCTAAGAAAGTGTCAATTAAGCCATACAAACAAATATAGGACGTGGGGGCTGGAGAGGTGGCACAGTGGTTAACAGCACTGGCTGCTCTTCAAGAAGACCTGGGTTTAATTCCCAGCACTCACATGGTGGCCCACCATTATCAGTCACTCTAGTTCCAGGTGATCTAGTTCTGTCTTTCAACTCGGTGGGCACCAGGAATGCACATGATGCATAGACACACGTACAGACAAGGCACCCATCCACATAAAAGAAAAATAAACCTCAAAAAAAATTAAATGCCAGTAACCTAACACGTACTATAAATTAGTAGCCAATTTTAGACCAGTCTAATCTACACAGTGAGTTATGGGACAGCCAGAGCTAGATCCTGTTTCACAAAAAAAAAAAAAAAAAAAAAAAAAAAATTACCAGTCATTTTAACTGCAAAGAAAACTCGCCTAAATGATGGTAGAAAATACATTTTTGTAAAAGCACAACTCTAACACCAGATGCCTCTCATATTTCAAAATCAAGCACATTTATATGATCAGCTAGACTAAACTATATTTTCCATAGTATATTTTTCATATCCATTGCAGTAACTATGTAGGATCACCTTCAAACCATCCATAAAAGCCAGGGCACACCCATAGTCTCGGTCACCAGGAAACCTGGTGGAGGAGGAGACCTTGGGCCCAGAAGTTTAGGGCCAGTTTGAGCAATACAAACAACTCAACAACAAACAAAAATTAATTGTGAATAAGGAGGCCCTTCGAGGAAGAATATGATGATGTTTATAAAATAAAATGTTTTATTAAAATAATTTTTAAACCACAGCTATAAAATTTCTACTTTGAGACAGGGTTTCTCGGTAGCCTGGAGCCTGTCCTGGAACTAGCTCTTGTAGACCAAGCTGGCCTTGAACTCACAGAGATCCACCTGCCTCTGCCTCCCGAGTGCTGGGATTAATGGCGTGTGCCACCACCACCCGGCTAAAAATGTTAAGACTTTAATGGAACTGTCTGTGGAAAAACACAAGATCAGGAATTTACAGCTCCTCCCACTTTTATGTCTTGCTGGGGACTGGACAGGGCATCCTGTACGCTAATGAGGTGAGCCCTCTGCCGGAACTCCATCCCAGAGTAGTATCAGTCACAGGCACTCCCATGGTAATCCCAGCACTCTTCAGTACAGCACTGGACAGACAGGGGCCGTAGGTGCAGCTCTGTAAATCTGAGGCGGGCCAGCCTCATCTACATAGTACACTCAGGCCGGGCTGAGCTATACAGACAGACCCTCTCCTAAGATAGCCACCACCAGAAAAATAAAACAAACAATAACAACAAAATATTCTACTGCCAGAATGAAGGAGACAGTTTCAAAATTATCTAACATCTGGACCAGGGAGGACACATCTGAAACTGTGTCTCGAAAAAGCAAAAAGCAAAAAAGAAAGAAACTAGGTTAAGTAAAAAAGCTCACTGAACAAATGACAGGGTGAGGATCAGAGCGATGGCTCAGCAGGTAAAGCCACTTGCCATAAAGCCTGGCGCCCTGAATTTGCTGCCTGGAACCTACATGCGTACACACTAAGAGCATGTGCGCACATGCATACACTCTAATATTTTCTTTTCTTTTTTTTCCCCAGGATTCAGAGACACTAAGGGCAATGGTGGTGCATGCTTTCAACCCTAGCACGAAGGAGAGAGTGAGGGGGGAGGAAGTTCAACACTGTTTCCATTTCTGTATAACTTCTTTAAGAAATTAAAGCCTAGTCCAGGCTTGGTGGTAACATGCTTTGTATTCCAGCACTCAGGAGGCAGTCAGGAGACTCTGAATTTGAGGTCAGCCTCGTTTACACACTGAGTTCCAGGCCAGCCAGAGCTACACAGTGAGATTCTACCTTTTTTTAAGGAAAGGAAATTAAAACTTAAATTACAAAGAAGATAAGAAAAAAATTTAACTAATTAATTACATATCCACTTCAATTTGTTATAACCTTAAAGTTGCTGAACATTTTATTTCTAGTTTTAATGATGAAAATTAATAGCTGTGGGGATAAAGATTCTAGAATTACTACTTGCATATGGTATCCAGAAACAAAAAGTAAAGATAATAAATGCCATTCCTAAGTTCACAGACGAAGGGATACATAATGCAGACCCATGCCATTTCATGGACAAGAATACTTTACCCTATAGAAATGCTAATGTTCCCCTAAACCCATTAAATGCAACTCCAATTTAAGCCCCAGTTTTCAGCCTGAGGGTGTACTATAGTGGCAAGGGGCTAGCCTAATACGTGGGGCCTTGAGTCTAGTACCTAGCATCAAACACTTCAACAATTTCTTCTCAATTTTGTGTTGGGATGTGGTTCAGTGGGTAGAGTACTTGCTTACCATGAAGCCTTGCCAACTGCCTGGCAATGAAATTTAGCAAAGACGGCAGCAGGAGGTGACTGGGTCAAAGGGAGAAAGGCTGGGTATTCCTCATTGCAGCCTTTGTTGGGCCCCAACTGGCAGTACCCATCCCTCGGCCAACACAGTTGCTTCTGCGTGGCCCTCTATCGGTCCGCTGATTCCCACTGTGTTTTCTGGAGGCTTTACCCCAACAGCACCATCCTCCCCCCACAACTTTGGCTGTAACCACTCTCTATTATTATTGATGTGCCGTGTCTCAAATATCACAACTCTGTCCTTTCACTAACATCTCCTTAGTTGAGTCATTTATACAGAACTCCAAAAAAGAAGATACAAACCACGGAGAAAATGATCAGTAACGTTGGTTGCATTGTAAGTTAAGTACATGGCCGGCAGTGGAGGCACACGCCGTTAACACCAGCTCTTAGGAAGAAGAGGCAGACAGATCTCTGTGGGTTCCAGGCAGCCTATAAAGCAAGTTCCAGGACAGCCAGGACTACACATTGAAACCCTGTCTCAAAAAACAAAGAAACAACCAAGTTAAGGATCTGTTGAACAAAATGTACCACTAACAAGTTAAAGCAAGCTAAAGATTGTAACATGTGAGGTTCACAGACTCAACAAAAGTACTTAGAATTCATAAATAATACTTGAGTTAGCTTTTTAAAAGCTAAAAAAATACAATAGAAAAACAGATAAAACAGGAAACGGAATGTCTAATAAACACTTGGAAAGTTAGGAACTACAGTAAAATAATATGCAAATTATAAAATAAACAAAACTCATAGCTTTTAAATTGGTAAAAACTTCATCTAATGAACGATGAAGACAAAGTGGAAGCTCAGAATGGAGGAGAGGACCAGAGGGTAAGCACAGGTCTACGTTCAGATCCTCCTCTGTCTCTCTGCAGCCCCAGCACTAAGCAATCTCTACACATGTGGGTCCCCGGATCTAGATAAAACAGTTCCAAGTTCAGTGTGAGGGCTTTTCTCAAAAAACAAGGTGGAGGGGGCCAGAGGTGGTAGCACACTTTCTTAATCCCAGCAAAGGCAGGTGCATCTCTGAGTCTGAGGTCAGCTTGGTCTACACAGTGAATTCCAGGACAGCTAGAGCTACATAGTGAGACCCTGTCTAAATAACAACAACAACAACAACAATAAAGCAGGCGGACTGGGGAGGTGACCTGGTGGATAAAGCACTTTCTGCCCAAGTGTGAGGGGCAGAGTTTGGGTCCTCTGAACCCATGTAAAATCTGAGCAGGTCTGACAGTCACCTACAATCTCAGCCCTCAAAGGTAGAGAGAGAGCTCTGCATTGGGTGAGAGGTCCTGTCTCAGTGTGCAGACTAGAATGATCAAGAAGACAGTGATCCTCAACTTCAGGTCTCTACACGCACCCACACGAGTTATCATACATACACAGATGCATAACACACACAAATAAAGAGAGGTGACTGAAGACATCCCAGTGTCAACCTGCACACACAAGCGCATATAAACACACACACAAATTTTAAACTCTCACAAAGCTTTAATGAGTACACAAGTGGGTATGGTTATTTTAGAAAAATTTGAAACGATCCAGCAATATGCTGAAGGGCACATTCCCGCCTATGTACATATAAGACTTTCTTAACTAGGGTTCAACAGGAAAATAAGTCCTACAGAAGATGACTTAGGGATCATACCTTCAGGTCTTCAGAGGAAGGTATAAAATCAGTGCTAGTCTGGCAAATATTTAACTACAGGACAAGACCATGATGGATTCCTTATGGTATTGGAGCTTAATTCTCTTGAGAAGGCCATAGAAGGACTATATTCGGAGTCTAGAGAAATTTGTTTTTAATCACCATAGAGATACACACAAAAAGACAGGGAGACAGGCAGACAGAAAAAAATTGTACGCTGCTTATAACGGCAAATGCTGGAAACAACATTAAAGTTCCAGATGAGGACAAACCCATGTACCTGAAAACTGCACTGGCTTCAAAGAACTAATATTACATATCAACAAATGTGCAAATCTCAAAAATAGCTGAAGACAATAAAGCTGCTGTAAGGCATAACAATACATTACCACTTGTATAAGATACTGTAAAACAAGCAGGAGAGGTGGTCCATGCCTTTAATCCAAGCACTGGGAAGGTAGAAGCAGGTGGGTCTCTGGGAGTTCAAGGCCAGCCTGGTGCACAGGGGGAGTTCAGTTCAGCCAGGGACACAGAAAGACCCTGTTTCAGAACAGAAAGTGTTCAAAGCATGTTATTTATTGTTTACAAGTACATATGTAGGAACCATACGAACTATACGACAGATAATAGAGTTCATAAAAACACTGTCCACTGGTGAGGAGAGGAGGGGAATGGAATTGGGGAGCGACACAAAGAGTCTAGAGAGTTTATTTCTTTTAAAAGTATCAAAAACCAAATAAATGTGTTACAATTTAAGAATTCTAATTTACTGTTTCAGAATTTACTAAGTCAAAGAAATACATTTTCTTTGCTTTCTTCTTCATGAGTCCCACAAAGCAGAACTTAAGAGGAAATTTTTATCTACAGTCTCCAATGTCGGTTAATAAAAACTACTGGACATGGATTAGAGATGGTTCAAGGTTCAGAACACTTGCTGCTCTCATTGAACAGCAAGGTTCGGTTCCCAGCATCCATGTGATGGTTCACAATCACCTTTAGCTCCAGCTTCAAATGTACCAGGCACATATCTGACACACAGCTATACATGCAGGCAAACACTCAGACACATAAAATAATAAAAATAGGACATATGTACAGTAAATATTTATTATCTCCCATGAATTTAGTAGCAATTTATTCTCATTAATTTTACGGTATTACCCTTTACTAAAAACTTAATTATTGTGTATTTATATATTTTAATAGTATTATATAAATATTCTTAATAAAGGGCTGAGCAAGAAGCCTGGTGTCACGTGTCTGTAATCTGAGTATCTGAAAATTAGAGACATGAGGATGCCAAGTTCAAGGTCCGGGTTACACAGTGAGACCCTGATTCAAAACAAACAACCGCAAAGCTCAATGGCAACATTACAGTAACCTAAAGTCTTAATGAGAAGGCTGTCCAGCAGGGCTCACAGCTGTGCTCGGGCATAATTCCTGATTGCTAGCTAACTCTTACCATGCAAGAAGGGCTACAAACTTCCTCACAAAATTTAAAGGCCATCTGATCACCTCCTCAAAACTCCAAAGAACTTACTTAGCACATGAATATATATATGCATATATATATACACACATACATATATATGCATATCTATCTATCTATCTATCTATCTATCTATCTATCTATCTATCTATCTGGTTTCTCGAGACAGGGTTTCTCTGTGGCTTTGGAGCCTGTCCTGGAACTAGCTCTTGTAGACCAGGCTGGCCTTGAACTCATAAAAGTCCGCAGGCCTCTGCCTCCCAAGTGCTGGGATTAAAGGTGTGCTATCTATTTATTTATTTACTTTGTGATACTGCAGTTGGGCTATGGGTCATACCAATGCCAGGCAAGCACCTCACTTCTGGCTGTATCTCTGTCACTCACTATCTTTTAAATTTTAGTATCGAGACAACCTTGCTAAATTGTACAGGCTGGTCCGAATCTCACTATCCTACTGCCTCCCACTCTAGGGAAGCTGGGATTACAGGTGCATGTCACTAGACCCAAGCTGCTGTTTCTAAATGGAAACAAGATCATGATGATACAGGATCTTGCTGTCTGTGCACATCATGTTGTCGAATGCATGAGCAGTGTAAGTCTTTTTCAAAGAGACTGTCTAAGTGCACACTTCCCTCTGCAAGCTAGCAGGCGCTCTGAAGCTAGGTGGGTCTAAATAAAGAACTCTAGTCAACAACAGGAAATAACTCCCACAGAAAAAAGGGGCATAACACAAGCTCTCACCAACTCCTGCACACAGCTCACAACAGCCTTTTGTCCATGGCACACTATGCCTGAACTCTCTACTTTTCAGTGTTGAGGCCTCTGCAGAGCTACGAAACACCTGATTCTCTTGCTGGTGTCCTTGCTTTCTTCCCTCTGAGGAAGTGAACATATAAAAATTTCTCACTGTGAGACAGCAGACCAGAAAACAGGGCAGCTTTTTATTCTCATGTTGCTTTGTTTTAATGGGGCTTCTAAAAAAAATTTTTTTCTTTTCCTTAAAAATTCACCTTTTCAGCTAGGCTGTGGTGGCACAGGCCTTGAATCCCAGCACTGGGGAGGCAGAGGAAGGTGAATCTCTTGAGTTCAACGCCAGCCTGAGTTTCAGGACTGCCAGGTCTACACAGAGAAACCATATCTCAAGGGGGGAAAAAATCCACTTTTTCACCACGCTGATGGTACACACTTTGTGCTAGTTAATCTTATGTCAACTTGACCCAAACTAGAGTCATAAGACAGGAGAAAATCTCCACTGAAAAACCGGGCTGTAGACAAGCCTCTAGGGCATTTTCTTTCTTTCTTTCTTTCTTTCTTTCTTTCTTTCTTTCTTTCCTGTTTTCTGAGACAGAGTTTCTCTGTAGCTTTATTTGTTTGTTATGTTTTTCGAGACAAGGTTTCTCTGTAGCTTTGGAGCCTGTCCTGGAACTAGCTCTTGTAGATAAGGATGGCCTTTAACTCACAGAGATCTGCCTGCCTCTGCCTCCCTAGTGCTGGGATTAAAGGCGTGCACCACCACTACCCAGCTTCATCTCTGTAGCTTTTGGATCCTGTCCTGGAACTCTCTCTGTAGACAAGGCTGACCTCAAACTCATAGAGATATGCCTGTCTCTCTGCCTCCTGAGTGCTGGAATTAAGAGCGTGTGCCACCACCACCCAGCTTGGGCATTTTCTTAACTAATGATTGATGAGAAAGGGCCCAGACCATTGTGGATGATGCCATCCCTGGATGTGGTCCTGGGTTTTATAAGAAAGTAGGCTGAGCAAGTTATGGGAACTAAGCCAGTAAGCAGCACCCTCCATGGCCTCTGCATCAGCTCCCACCTCCAGGATTCTGCCCTGCTTGAGTTCCTGTTGTGACTTCCTCCAAAGATGTACTACAATATGAAAGTATAAGCCAAATAAACCCTTTCCTCCCCAATCTGCTTTTTGGTCATGAATGGTGTTTTGTTACAGAAATAGAAACTATAACTAGGGGGCTGGAGACATGGCTCAATCAGTTAAGAGCACTGACTGCTCTTCCAGAAGATCTGGGTTCAATTCCCAGCGCCCACATGGCAGCTCACAACTATTTATAGTTTCAGGGGACCCAACACCCATGGAAAAACACCAATGTACATAAAATATAAATAAATAATTTAAAAAGGAGCCATAATTAAAACACACTTGTAATTCTAGTGCCTGGGACACTGAGGCACAAGGATCATAAGTTCAGAACCAGTTAGACCTACAGATGAAGAAAGTGATTAAAAAAACAACCAACAAACAAACAACAAAACCCCTCCCCTCCCCTCCCCCCATCTCAGGGAATGTGCTCACCTGAACAGTTTGTTTCCATCCCTCTTAATAAGGATATGTAGTATCAGCCCGTAAATCTAGGTTAATGAATTATCAACATTTTACCAATGGCATTTCAACAGCAATGCAACAAGACAAGACGACACACTGATATTCTTTTCCAAGGTGTCCAGCTTGAGTCTTAGGAGAAAGAAGAAACACTTAGATTTCAAGTCAACCAAACAGAAAGACACCTAGACCATGCTTTCCTTTTTCTCTTGCTACTGGAATCAACTGTGGCGCTCAACCACGATGCAGGCACTCCTGACAGGTAGCTGACTGCAGACTGCATTTCCTACATCCCCTGCCACTCAGTCCCGCTCTTCTCTACTCGCCCCTTCTAGCAGTCAACAAGCCACAGAGCCAACGAGCTCTATCTTAAAACCAGGAGGAATTCTCTTCCACCTTAGTGCTGTACCGCAGCAGGCAGAGATGGCTCTTCCTGTTTTTACTCTTCACAGCGTTGACTCCTGCTCCAAGACAACTGTACTAGCCACTCCAGACACAGGGTCATCTAAATGCCACGGCCAAGTGACATTTCTTGTCACCTGCAGTATAGGTAGCCCCTGCTGTTACTGCCCACTTCCCATGGGGTTCTCCCAGCTCTTTCCCCTTCTGCCCACCGGAGGTTTGCCTTGCTCCTTCCTCTTCCTCCAGGTTCGTCATAAACCTGCAGCTCTAGACCTTTGCCCCTAAGCTGCAGATCAAAGCAAGGCCACTATGCAACTGGGCAAGTGTTCTTCCACAGAGCTACCCACAGTGCCTAGAACTGAAACAAAACTCTCTGACTGCGGTCCGGGGTCAAAGGGAAGCATGCACTGCGAGGGGGGGTGTGCCATAGGGATGACTGGTCGGGATACTCGAGTATAAGGAAAATCTGGGCATAAGAATATTGAGGAAACTTTTCCCAGTTGATAACTAATAAACGTATTTGGTAGGTTTTGTCTTTGCCTGTTTTTTTTTTCTTATTCTCATCCTGTAAATCCTCAGCAGGCAACTGTGCTCATTCTCAGGACACCTACATAATAACTTATCCCTCAGCTATGGGTTTGACCTTTCATATATATATACCATATATACATCCCAGTTCAAATCAGGGTCACTCCTGGAGTATGTCTGTTAACCTAATTCTTAATAATTATGTTTCTCTTCTAATCCAAGTGCTCCTGTCAACAGTAGCTGTATATAATTAGCCTATTTATAGCCCCTTGCAGATCAGATATCTCCACTGGTTATCCTAAAGGGATCTCCGACTCACAGCACAACTAGAACTGGTCCAGGAGATGGTGAGGTGACTTGGTGCCCGATGACCTCAGTCCAATCCCTGGAATCCTACAAGCTACCCTCTGACCTCCACACACACACACCATGCGTACACCTGCCTTGTCCCCATTCCCAAATCAAGAAATGTTATAAATAAAGCTGACCTAGCCACACCCTTCTTAAATACCCATTTCGTGTCTGGGTTGGAAACGGGCTTCGGAGAATCGTCCTCTCACTCAAAGGCTCAAGGTTCAAAGCTGTTCTCTTGCCATTTTCCAGACATCCTAGTTCTGCCATCACAACCTGATTCAAGTCCCTAACTTCTCTTTCACAGCAGTTGCTGCAACAGTCTATTTTCGAGTTTCTAGTCGAATGTTTTCCTCAGACTGTCTGATGGCAGCATGGTAGATACTAGACATACAAGATGAAGGCGAGGACTGAAGGTATACTCAGTACAAAAAAAAAAAAACCTTTGCCTAGCCGGCGGTGGTGGTGGTGATAAAGATTATGTCTTTAATCCCAGCACTCAGGAGGATGTCTGAGTTCCAGGTCGGTCTGCTCTGGAATGAGTTCCAGGAAAGCTAGGGCTATAACACAGATACCCATTCCCAACAAACAAAAAACAAAACCAACCAACCAACCAACCAACCAAACCTCTTGCCTAGCATGCCTGATGCCCTGGGAATAGAGAAGCTTCTACACAGCTCTGAGGAAAGACTAAGCCACTGTGGCACAGTGGGTCACACGGTGGCTGAACCATGCACAAAGCCGGTCCACGAGGAAGTAGGTACCGAGAGATGGTGATCGATTTTAGGGCAGTCAGATAGGGTGGCTGAAGCAAAGACAGGGAGGTGAAAAAAAATGCAGGACACTGGCATGTACTCGTGGTTAAATTCCAGCGGGGAGTGGCCATGCAAAAATGGAAGAGATCAATTGGGGCAGGTCCTAGAAGGCCAGGAAAAGTTAGGAAGAGATTTTCCATGGAAGAATGGCAAGACTTGATTTTAATTTTAGGACAGTAAATCTGTAACTACTCCTAAACTTGACAACTTGACAGAATTATCTTAGGATTTATTTAGAACCAAGAGATGAGGGGGAATATATATATATATATATATGCATACATATGTGTGTGTGTGTGTGTCTGTGTGTGTGTTGGAGACAGGGTCTCAGCCACGTAGCTCTGGCTGGCCTGGGAATTTACTGTGTAGACCAGGCTGGCATCAAACTCACAGAGATACACCTGCTTCTACCTCTGGAATGCTAGGATTAATGTTGTGTGCCACCATACCTGTCTTCCCCCCTGCCCCTCTCTAGACACGGTTTCTCTGTGTAGCTCTGGCTGTGCTAGAACTCTCTCTCTAAACCAGGCTGGCCTCAAACTCAGAGATTGGCCTGCCTCTGTCTCCTGAGTGCTGGGATTAAAGGCGTGTGCCACCACCACCCAGCTACAAGTCTCTTAAAAATAATTTTTAAAAAATTGTTTTAGGTTTATTTATTTATTTTTATTTTATGTGTATGAGCATCTGGCCTGTGTATATGTCTGTGTGCCCATGTTTCTGCCTGGTGGTGCCCACAGAGGTCAGAGGAAGGCATCGGATCCCCTAGAACTGGAGAAACCAATGGTTATGAACCATCAGACAGGTTCTGGGACTGGAACCCAAGACCTCTGCAAGTGCAACAAGTGCTCTAAATGCTGAGCCCTCATCTCTCCAGCCTCTTCAAAATACCTTTCTGAAAAGGAGTCCAAACCCTATTTAAAAGCTACAATAATTAAGGGTTGCGTTCTGGTGTTTAAACAAGAGAATGTATCTGAACCGAGCACTTGCAATGGTCCCACCAACTACGAAGGCTTAGTGTTTCAAGGTGTTACTGAGGCGCATACACTGTGGTCAGGGGAGGAGACAACATGGCATTCCTCTTCCACACACCAAGCACCACACCAGAGATTAACTAATAACATTAAAAATCATAAACATAGCTGGGCGGTAGTGGTACACGGCATTCGGGAGGCAGAGGCAGGTGAATCTCAGAGAGTTTGAATTCAAGATCAGCCTGGTCTACTAAGCAAGTTCCAGAACAGACAGAGCTGTTACACAGAGAAACCCTGTTTAAAAAAAAAAAATTCTCAAACATAAAAAAAGTTGAAAGAAATCACAGGTGAACAGTTGATTTCAGAACTAGACAAGAGCTTTCCAAATAAATAAGGGGAAAACGTAAAGTGACTACATTTTAAAAAATTGAATACATATGAAAAATTGAAAAAAAAATAGGAAACTAGGAAAAATATTTGCAACAGACTAACCATTAGAGTCTACAAATCAGTTAGGAAAACATCAGCATTAAACTAGAGAAATACTGAAATCAGATTGCCATTAGAAGAATGGGCAAAAGACAGAAGCTAATAAATACCATAAAAATACAAATTCACCTAATAAAAGCCCAATAAATGTAAAAGAAATAGAATTTCCATGTACCAAGCAGGCTGGAGTTGTTTATAACGGATGAGTATGAAGTGGACAGGGTTGTCTCGCAGTTGCTGATGGGATATGAATTGATTTGACCTCGGGCAGAACAGGGTTTTAGTCACGTGTTCCAAGAACCTTTTTAAATGTTCCTATCTGTAATGCGGGGAATTCACTTCTAGCCATTTGTCCTACTAAATTAATCAGAGCTCTGCATATACTCAACAAATACGGATTTAATACCCACCGAATGTCCTAGGTCACAGAAGCCAGGAACATGAGAAAAACAGAATAAGGCTGAACAGACAGCATTTGAGTCAGGGCCTGCAGGAAGTGAGGCAGCACCTCTCAGGCAGAGGGCTTGCTGAAGAGAGGGCAGCAATGCAAGCAGGCCTTGTGGGTAGGAGGACGAGGAGGTAGAACTGAGGGTGCTGAGTTGGGTTAATATGGGAAGAGCAGGGCAGGCTGTGGAGGACCCTGTAACCCAATGCAACCAGTGAGTGCCTTTTACCAAGTCAGACGTGAAGCGATTATTGCAACAACCAGTCACCCAGCTATGTGTTCTCAATATAGGATCTGGCCATCCTAATATAAACTTACTCTCTTTAGTTCTGGAGGCCAGAAGTCTAAAATCAAAGTGTTTCTTCTATTTCCTTGTCCTTTCTAACTTCGAGGGGCTGCCCACATTCCCAGGTTTCTGTCTACTTCCTACAGCTTCGAAACACATCGTTCCAAACAGCATTTGCTTCCTCATTTCCTCTGCCTTTGTCCTCCTGCCTCCTCCTTACAAGTACTCTCCCGATCACAAATGCACAGCTAGATAATCCGGAGCAGTGCCCTGTCTCAAGAACTGGAACCTAAGCACAGTAGATCCCTTTCCCCACGTACAGCAACACAGGGGAGCATTCCTGCAACCGTCACACCAGCCAATTATGGGACCACGGAATCTTAGGTCCAAGGCACCGTTGGTTGGGTTTCCTGTAACATACAGGTGGAGGCAGCACAGTAAACCACACACTGGTCATCAAAGCTTAGTTTGTGACTACAGGTGGGAGCAGAGGTGGACCACAGAAAAATGCAGAGGAATGTCTGAGAAAGTGATAATTTTCTTTCTCGAAAACATATCCTTCTGTATCCTGCTCAAACTCATAGAACTGGGATATTGAGGTATAGGCATTAGGCAGATATGGGTGGGCAAACCTCCCTAGGAGATTTGTAACCTCTAAGATTTATTATGCCTTAGTTTTCTTATCCAAAAAATATAATAAATGTACCACCAATCTCTCAGGATCATGAGAGATCAAGGAAAGGAATGTTTGGAGGGTATTTATTTATTCATTGGTTTTTCAAGACAGGGTTTCTCAGTAGCTAAGGAGCCAGTCCTAGAACTAGCTCTGTAGACCAGGTCTGGCCCTGAACTCACAGAAATCCACCCACCTCTGCCCTCCCAGTGCTGGGATTAAAGGCATGCGCCACCACCGCCCGGCCAAGGTAAGTAATGTATGTGGAGGCATTTTACAAAGGCTTTGTATTACAGTTGATCATTAAAGGAAACTGAGACCATTAAGAAACTGTGGTGGTAGACAAAACAGTAAGACTCCAGCTTTTCGGGATTTATAAACCAAGCAAAGCTATACTCTTGAGAAGGAAGAGCACCACAGAGCTGGCGCACCAACACACACAGTAACACGCATTCTCCAGCTACTTACTCTTACTCTTTTGTTCTCTCTCTCTCTCTCTCTCTCTCTCTCTCTCTCTCTCTCTCTCTCTCCTTTTGTGACAGGGTTTCTCCATGTAGCCCTGATTGTCCTGGAACTCACGTTGCCGACCATGCAGACCAGGCTGACCTCTAACTCAGAGATCCACTAGCCTTTCCTCCCAAGTGCTGGGATTAAAGACGTGTGCCCCTATCGTCCGGCTTTTAATTTTCTATATATTTGGCTTTCGCCCTTAAACCAAAGACTGTAAATGGAGGTTTAAAAGGGAGAATGAAATAGGCAAGAAAGAAAAAATGAAAAAAAAAAAAACAGCTAACTACAAGGAGGGTTTTAAAAACACTGATCACTGATTTTTTTTTTTAAATGTCCTGATTTGGGATGATCTAAAGCTCTTATTTCAACTGAATACCTTAGCACTCTAATGGTCCCCAGTCATGAGAAAAGGAAATGTCAACACTGCGTATGCAAAGTACGTAATAACGCTGACCACAGCAACAACTGTATAAAGTAAGATTTTCATAGGACCTCCGTGCGTCAAGCAAGTGTGATACACCTAGAGAAAAAGTTAAGGTCTCTATAGAACATTAGTGTGCTATGTAAACGGAAGTTCCTGCATGAGCTATGGCTGCAAATGTACATGTTCTGCTGATGCATAAGCAGCTCTCCGACACCCTAAGACCTCGGTAAATCTGTGCTGTCAGGAAACCACTGTGACACTGCCATCCCGTGGGCGAGGATGGGGACAGTCCAGCTGTGCCACACCCTCTAAAACTGGCGACTGCCCTTGAGGCTGCATAGCAAGCCCCGATTACAGAGTGGTCTGCAAGAGCCAGCAGCTGCTCTGCTGTGCATTTGGAGAACTGGCTCGGGAAGCCCCTCAGTCTGGGCACCATCCTGGGAATCCACACTGCTACTCTGGCTAATGTCGAGTGAGAGGCTCTTTGCCGAAGCACTTTCTAAAAACGACCTCCGATGAGAACTATGTGGGGATCTGTCTGTCTGCCTACCTAGTGGCATGGATCAGAAAAACTTTAACATATCTTCTTTTAAATATAGCCTGTCTTTTTCTTTTTAGTATGCCCACACACCAGCTAGCTTCTATAAACAGCTTTAGCTTCGAGTGAAATTTTACAACTGAATCTTAGACACTTAAATAGAAAATGTTAAGTTGGTTTCAGCTAGTGAAAGCATTATCTAGAAAGACAGAAAGCCCCCAAAGTACACGATTTCACAAGCACTGGTACTCTATGGAGGGCCACAGGTAACACAATGCTTTTTCACTGGTATTTGTATTTCCAGATACTGCTACTATGCTTGTTTCCGTGCTGCTCCAGCCCACATAGGCCGATGACACACACAGCCTAAAATGCCACGATGAGCCATTGGGTGGGGCACGAAGCTGCTCTGCCTGACGTTCGCTCACCCTCCTCTGCCCCCACCACACAAGGGGTGCTGCATATGACTCCGCAGCAACCACCCCAGACTGTACGACGCTGCACAGTTGAGGCACCTTGAGTCAGACATCATCCTGACTTCGTGACTGTCTCCACAGAAGCTCCTCACGAGGTTGGCCGCTGTTACGCCATTAGATTCCGGTTCTTTTGTAGGAAAACCGTATAGAGCATTTTGAGATTATTTGTAATGAAGTGTCATTTAGAGCAAGCTATTGTCAATATGTTTGACATTTCTAAGAACACTGACTTTGATGTCAAACATTCCTGGGACACACCGGGTTTCAAGTTCTAGCTTGATCCGGCACTGGCCTTAGTCTCCTCGTCTGTAAAAACGGATAGAGGCTAGCTATGGGGGCACCATCGGGAGCTCAAGCAGAGGCTAGCTATAACAGCACACTCAGCAGTAGCTCAGGCAGAAGACAGGCTAGGTCACATAGCAAGACCACGACTCAAAAAGGAGGTGGAGGGGAGGAGCCACAGTCAGAGTCTAGTGTTGTTGCTGAGGACGACGGATTGCTTATGGAAGATGAGGACCAATGGCGGAGGCTACAACAGACCCCCACCATGCTGAGTTCCCCACCATGCTGGTGGCCTCTGGAGTTGGAGAACCCAGCTACCTATCTCCAGCAGGCTTAGTCAGCACTGCACTGTGACAGATCTTATGTAGGGGTCTGTGACAATGCTATGGTGCCTTAGAGAGGAGATGCAACTCCATCCCTGTACTAGGTCAGCCTAGAGGACAGGAAAAAGCTACTTTCACTGAAAAATCTTCTTAGCTGACTAGCATTCAACCGCCCCCTGCCACTGCGATTCAATATCAAAACCAGTCCCACTATTTTTGTCTAACATTATCTGAATGTACTAATGTATACAATGTACATAATGTAATATAATTGTAAGGTCCTATGCAAAGTTTAACCCAGATTGTCTCACAAACCACCAAGAGAAAAGGGTAAGACTCTCAACTGGTGTGTTGTTTTGGTTGAGTCTGCACAGGTTTGTTGTTTTTAGAGGAGGTCTCACCAGTATAACTCACTACCTTTGCTATGACTTTGAACTGTTGACCCACTTTCTATACCCTTCATATGCGGGGACAACAGGCATGAGCCACCATGTCAGCTGCTGCCACATCCTTGATTGTCCTTATCCTTGATTATACTGTAAGAAGAAAACACAACAAAGACCAGGAAGGATCAGCTACGTTCTTCAATGGCTTGAAAACGCAGGAGCCCAGAAACGGTGGTGCACCCCTTTAACCTCAACACTCAGGAGGCAGAAGCAGGCGGATCTGTGAGTTCAAGGCCAGCCTGGTCTACAGAGCGAGTTCCAGGACAGCCGGGGCTACACAGAGAAACACTGTCTCGAAAAAGCATCAAGAAACAGAATGCAATAAGAGCTTGGTGAGTGAGCCCTGAGAGCAGAGAACACACACAAAATAGAGAGAGCTTTGGCCCTGCTTGGAGCAGACAGACCCATCCTTCTGGCTCCATTACGCTGGTGTTAATCACAGACACGGAGAGTTTTCTGACCCCAGGTTCAGAAGCTAGGGGCTTCAGACACTGACAATCACCAGCTTAAATGAACTCGGGTCTTTGTTTCTCATAACTGAGGTTAGAAGGCTAAGGACTAGAAAGACGGTAAAAAAGTACATCCTCAGGTTCTCAGTGTCCCCAGAGGCTGCTATCCATTAGCCATTTTATCTACAGTCTATGTGAGTAAATTTATATAAGAATATATATTCATAAATATAGTATTATATAATATATAATATAATACAATAAATATATGTAAGAATAAAGTTAGAAATGTCTTTTGAGGCTTTGTGCTTTTATAAAAAAGACATGCTGATATTTATATAGCATATATAATATATATTTTACATTTTATATTTATAATATAAACATAATTATATATATACATATATATCTCACATAAATCCTCCTTAGGAACTCCTATTCATGCCTCTCAGGCCAGAACAGCATGACTGCAAACAGTTCGGCTATGCAAATTTAACACATCAACAGTTTTTTTACCCTAGCACAATACTACCCAAATAAAATCAGTCTCCCCTTTAAATTTAGGGAAGGCTGTGATACAGATCGGTGTTCGAGCAGACTTGACACGTGTGAGTTCAATCCCCTGCACCATAAACAAAACCACAAAGGACAAACTAAAGAGACACAACACACATAAAAGAAGTCATTGAACCAGGATGCTTAAATGCATGGTTTCACTGAGGAGGAAAATGAAGTGAAGTGTCAAAGGAAAAAGTGGCTTTGATTGGTTTGTAGTTAACAGTAACGACCACACCGGCTACTTGGGTTCATTCACTGGCACCTTCCTTCCTCCAAGGTTCTCCGGGGTTCTCTGGGCACACTAACTTTTCTCATAACAATAGATGCTAAATTTCCCAAGGATATCTGTGTAAGAGGAAGACATGTAGAACACAGAAATACTGAAAGAGTCCCGAGCTGAGAGCTAAACACAAAACCTGCTGTTCCCCGCTCTTTCAGGACACCCTGTGAGGGGACAGCTCAGCCTCTGGCTGGGCGGGGACAGCTCTGAGGTGAAGGACTCCCATGCTGTTCTCACCACCAGCTCTGTCTTCTCACGTCTAAGGAGGACAAGGGTCAGATCACACACAGGGCAAAGCGGAAGTAAAATGGGTGAGAGTAAATACGAAAGCTCGAGAACTGAGACAGGCTGGACTGTCTGCAAAGAGAAATGCCGTCTGAGCGCAACACTTCGTGAGCCCAATCCCCCTCTACCCAAGCAGTCTGCATACAAAGCCTTGTTGAATACCATGTACACGGGGGGGGGGGGGGTCTTAGGGTCACCTAGTGAAGCTGCCGACAGTGCTAGAATCCCAGAGGAAGAGAGGGGAGCTAGCAGGAAGAAAATGGGGGGTGGGACTTTGATGGCTATAAAGTAACTCACTAAGATTCAGATGAAGTAAAGCCTCATCACCTAAGACATTACTCCCTTTATTCTTTAAATGTTTGTTTATTTTTATGTATATGAGTGTTTTGCCCATGTACATCAGCACTATGTGTGTGCCTGGTTCCTTCGGAGGTCAGAAGGCATCAGACCCCCTGAACCTGGGGTCACAGATGGTTGTGAATTTTCATGTGGGTGCTGAGAAACTAACCTGGTCCTCTGGAGGAGCAGCCAGGTCTCTTAACTGGCAAGCCATCTCTCAAGCTCAAATATTATTCCTTTTAATTCAGGTATAAATTCACAGAAGAGAGCTTTGCTCTGAAAAAATTAAACTCCAGAGACCTCGTATATATATATTAATATAATACAACTAATCCCAGAATGCATGCAAACTGGGAAGGGCATCCTGTAGCTAGCTATTCATTAACATTATAATTTATTCTTGAACATATAGGCTTTCTATCTCAGTTTATTCCCAAAACTTTAACCATTTTATAGACTAAAAAAATAGATTATTAGGTAAAATACTAATAAGAAACCTGAAGAATAGAAGTTATTCTTCTCCAAGAACAAGTCCCACTCATGTCAAAGCTGAGCACAGAGATTTGAAGAAAAGCACTCTGTAATGCCTCAGAGCCATGATGTGCGAGGTGTTCCTAAGACTGGAGGAAAAGCAGGAGCTGCTACAGGCTGGGTTCTCAAACATGTACATGTCAAACCAATAGGCATTGAATACAGTTACCCTACGTGAAATGGTTGCACCGCTGATACAATAGGTCACAGCCCTCCTTTTCGAAAGGAATTTTAAAAGATACACTAAATAAAGGCTCCCTTCTTCAGACAGCAAAACAGGGGCACCGAACTTCAGCCTGCTACCTGGAGTCAGTGTCATAATGACTGATAACCCCACTAGTAGCTACAGCAAAAACCTTTCATTAGAACTTTAAGTTCGCTGTATGTGACCGGGTACGTAGTTTTCAACACGACCTATGCAGACCACATGGTCTCAAAAACACATAAGCTTTCTCTGTGTGACTTGTTTTGTTGTTGTTGTTTGCTTTAGAGAATGGATTTGACAGGGATAGCAGGGGACAACTTGGAGGCTGGCAGAGGCCTGAGGGCTTCATCTAAGACTTTCACTTAAGCAGACTCACTGGCCCCTTTAGTGAGGACTATCTGCCTTGTTGTGATAATTTTTAGGAAGGGTGTGTGTGCTAGGGAATTTGACAGGATTTTTTTTTTTCAAGACAGGGTTTCTCTGTGTAACAGCCCTGACTGTCCTGTAACTCACTCTGTAGACAGGGCTGGCTTCGAACTCACAGAGATCCGCCTGCCTCTGCCTCCGAAGTGCTGGGATGAAAGGTGTGTGCCACCACCGCCCCGCTTGACATGATTTTTAATTGCATCTACCTGTATGGGTTTAATGAACTTTTTTGAGATTGTTGTTTTAAAACTAACAAACAAAAGAGGGGGAAATTTTTTTCCTCCCCAAGTGGACAAAGACCTGGGCCCTCGAACGGCTTCAAATGCATTGTTTTCTATAACCTGGAAACTGATTGGGTGACACTCAATCTCCGAGATTAAAATCACTTAGTGAATATTGTATTGCTCCGCTGCTCTCCCTGTCCTTTTGGCGAGTGGGGCCCCACACGGCTGCGTCTGCTGGCGCACTTACCAGCTAATGAAACCTAGCCTGGGAGCAGCTGCCCGAATCTATGTCAAACTGCATCTGGCATCCATCTATCTTCCAGCCATCGAAATTCACCTCTGCAATCCCACAAAGCAGTGAGAGCTCGCTCCCGGGCCGTGGCAACACCCAGCCTTTGTTTCATCAAGACTGAGAAGGATTTTACACTCATGCTATTTTATTTCAAATTTGCTACTTTTTTTTTTATAACGGTGGCTTTTGAAGGGAACGCTGTTTTAAATACAGATACTACCAAGACCTGAAAACATTCTGTAAACACTTCCCAGACCATCACCAGCACGGCTTTGGCTGAAGCAGAATGTCGAAGGGTTTGCCAGTAGACACAATGCTGCCGACGGATCCCAGACACAGAGGCGAGGCTGCTTACAATTCTTGAGTTGTCACGGTTGTTAAATAGGCTGCGCCACAAAACCCCCCAGTCCTCGAGGCATTCTCCCTACCGGCTCCTTGGCATTAGCAGAAATGCTGTTTTAGCAGGAAAATTACTGAAGTGCACTCGAGACATTATTTTCAAAAAACAGTATTTGAGAGAATAGTTTTCCTTAGTGTACACACACATTATTTTAAAATATAGTATTTAAACGATATGCTCGTGTGAGCATAACAACTCTACAACATAACCCCGAGGAAGCAGAGACAAGAATATCTCAAGTTCAAGGCCTTCTAACACTTTAGTTGGCTCACGCTGTAATAACTGGCTCTCTCCCGGTCTCCCGATGATAATGGCCTGTACACAGGGACATTATTCTCTTTAATTGTGATGACTACAATATGAACTACAAAGGAGTGCAAAAAAATGTGTATTAAAGAACCTACAAAGGGATTCAAGCCTAAAGCCAACCTAGAACAGAAATGACGGGGACTTTTTTTTTTTTTTTTTTTTTTTTGGCTTACTTACCTCTGCCTCCCGAGTGCTGGGATTAAAGGTATGCACCACCATCCCCAGCAGCTTCCTTACACTTTTTAAATATGCACTGGGGATTGAACCCAGATCCTTGGAGCGTGTTATTCAAGTGCTCTGCTGCTGGGCTATACCCTCAGTCCAGCCCTACACTTAAAAAAAAAACTGTAGAAATTGCATGTACTATTTCAAGCTTTTTGTCAGTATATAATTCAGTAGCAGAAATTTCTTGTACACTAGTATACAGTGAATGTTACATTGTCCGTTCCTGGAACTTTTTTTTTTTTTAATGAACTCAAGAGAAATTCTATACAGATTGAACAATTCTCTCTCCTGTCTTGCCGCAGCTTCTGGTAGCCTGTTTTACTTAACTCTATCTCCATGGGCTCATTTTGGGCACCTCACATGCCAACACATAATATTTGTCCCTTATGTCTGGTTTCTCTCACTTGGTATGTTTTTCAGATTCATAAAGGTTTTGCTATTATCTTTTTTTCTGTTTGTATTTTGAAACAGGGTCTCATTTTGTAACCCAGGCTGGACTCAAACTCCTGGTGGTCCTCCTGCCTCAGTCCTCTAAACTTTAGGATTATGAGTATACAACATCAGGTCTAGAAATCCCCCCGCCCCCATCTTATATTGTACTCAATTCTGGATGAAGATTTGGGGTTTCTACCTTCTGGTTAGTGAGAACGATGTGGCTACAAATACTTTCATGCACACATGGGTGTGAACTCTTCTTCCCTTCTGGGCGAAATAAGCCTAGAAATGGAATGGAACTGTTGGATTATATTTTAATGCTATGCTTCCCTTTCTCAGGAACCAAAACCTTTGACGCTTCATTTTGTCCTTGTAATGGAGCATTTCAGAGCACTGAGCAAAGTGCCCCTCTGTTCTGGAGACCACCAGTCACTTCCCTACCAGGGGCACACTTCCCAGTCTCTCCCAGCAGGCCTTTCCCTTTCTCCAGCCTCTGAACCTGTTCCAGGGGCTCAGTTCTTGGGTCTCTTCCCTACACTTCATTTATCTAGCTGCATCATCTTAAGTGCAGCTCTCAAATGTGTATCTCCAGACTTGAATTTCCAGATGGAAATGTGGACATCTAGAATTCAACATTCTGCCCCCTTCCTCTCAGAGCTGCTTTGTTGCTGCTTATTCCTTCTCCGCTAATGACAACACTTACACAAGTCCCCAGCTCCGAAAGCCTGACAGGACAGCCTGTTCTCAATCTCTCACCCACCCACCTACCTACCCATCTATCCTTCCATCCACCCATCCATCCATCCATCCATCCATCCATCCATCCACACACTCACACACACACACACATACATACACACACACACACCCATCTATCCATCCATCCATCCACCCTCCCACCCACCTACCTATCCATCCAACCCAAGCCTGGGAGGCAGATGAGGGGTAGAGGGCTTCTTTAGCATGTACAAGGCCCAGACTCCAGCCCACAACCACGACTCTAGTACCACCTGACCTCTCTGAATCACTGTCACCTCCGTGTCACCTCAGGAGAACTGACAAAGCTTCTGAAGGTTATACTTTCCCTTGTCCCCTAAGTTTCATCTTATTTTATTTATGTGTATGTGTGCGAGCGTACATGTGAATGCAGATGCCCACAGATGCCAGACGAGGGTTCAGATCCTCTGGGGATAGAGCCACACATTTGGGGTGCTGGAAATCAAACTCGGGTTCTCTGCAAGATCAGTATGCAATCCTAACTGCAAAGCTTTGTCCAGCCTGGGTTGTTCTCTCTCCATCTCTTTACCATGGTCCTCAACTGCCTCATCTTAACATAACCACTGATTATTTTTCTTTTTCTTTTCAGATTTCATGTGTTGAAGTGTTTTGCCTTCATGATGGCAGGTGCACCATGTATGCCTGCTGCCCTTGGAGGTCAAAGAGGGTATTGGATCCCTTGGAACTGGAGTTTGGGATAGTTGGGAAGCACCATGTTGTTCTGGGAGCCCAAATCCTCTGCTAGAACAGCCAAGGCTCTTAGATGTTGAGCCATCTCTCCAGCCTCCCAGAATTGCCTTTTAAAAATTTAGGCTGGGTCATGGCATTCTTCTACTCCAAATCCAACAGTGACCTCCCATTTCGATCAGTAAAAGATGAAGGGTTCAACACCTTCTCCACTCCTTTTTGTCCCCCTTCTGAGACAGTTTCTCTAAAGCTTTGGAGCCTGTCCTGGAACCAGGCTGGCCTCGAACTCAGAGATGTGCCTGCCTATGCCTCCTAAGTGCTGGGATTAAAGGCGTGCGCCACCACTGCCCAGCACCTTCTCCACTCTTAGTGTCCCTAGAACCCCATCACAAATTGCTCTCCTTGTTCATCTTCATTCTACCAACACCTTCTTTCCTTTGCTAGTTCTTGAAAGTTTATATGGGAGCTTTCTTCCTTCAGAACTATACTGGTCATAGCTATGTTATAGTTCTCTAGAGTAACAGAACTTTCAGAATGATATATTAATATATATGTGTGTGTATTTTTAATAAAGAAGATTTATTGGAATGACCTACAGGCCTCAGTTCAGCTAATCCAACAATGGCTGGCTATGAATGGGAAGTCCAAGCACGCAGTAGCTGCTCAGTCCATAAAGTTGGGTGTCTCTGTTGGTCTTCAGTATATGCTGGAAACCCAAAGAAGTAGGCTCCAGTGCCAGGGAAGGAATGGATGTGTTAGCAAGGCAGGGTAAGCAGGCAAAGAGCAAAAGCTTCCTTTTCTATGACCTTATATTGGCTTCTAGCAGAATGTGTGCTCCAGACTAAGGGTGTGTCTTCCCTCCTCAAGATCCAGATCGAAGGTGTGTATCTTCCTACCTCAAAGGTCCAGACTAGAGGTGGATTCGCCCACTTCAAACCAAGCAAAAGCAACCTTTCACACCCTCACAACTGTGCCCTTCATTTCTGTACTGTAGTTCATTCCAGATGTAGTCAAGCTGACAACCAAGAATATCCATCACAAGTCCACCCCTTGTCAACTTGGCACAATCTTATCTCCTTATGTCATGATTAATTTCCAAATTAAAACAATAACCAGGTCATAATAATGCCTAAACATGATATAACTCTCCCATGTTCAATCGCAAAAACATTATATACTTAACCAGGTCATTATTATGCCAAATATGCTATAACTGTCCCTTATATAACTGCAAATGCATTATACATTTAAAATAGGTAGCAATGTCCCTTGGAGGACATTCCTTTAGTATCTCAAACTTAAATATGATGACCAATGATATTCTCTTAATTGAGGTTCTATCACAATGGCCATCTCCTTTATTTCCTTCAGGACTTGGCATAAATGTTCTCGCTCTGTCTTCAAACCCTACTTAAACTTGCTATTTAGTAATGTTTCTATCTTTAACCCCTAAATAATGCTTTAATTTTTTTTCCTCAAAATATCGATTATCTCATAACAATTTAACGGACTATGATTATTATTTTCTGCTTCAGTTAAACTATAGGCATGGCCGGGCAGTGACAGTACACATCTTTGATCCCAGCACTTTGGAGGCAAACGCAGGCGATCTCTGTGAGTTCAAGGCCAGCCTGGTCTTCAGAGAGGGCTCCAGAACAGCCAGGACTTTTACACAGAGAAAACCCATCTTGAAAAACAAACAAAAAACTACAGACTTCATGGAGACCGGAATATTTCCCTCAGACTGTTTTACATTTTATGTTGTTTTGACTCAGTGTAAGGCGGATATAGTCTTGTCATTTTATACTGTTTCTTACTGAAATTTTATACACAAAACAAACATTTCCCTAAAATATTTATTCATTTATTAATTTTATGCGTATACATGTTTTGCCTGCAGAGGTCAGAAGAGGGCGTCAGATCTCCTAGAACTGGAGGTACCAAGAGTTGTGAACTACCACGTGGTGCGGAGGACTGAACTGGGGTCCTCGACAGGGTTAAGTGCCATCTCTCCAGCCCCTCCCTCAGACTTTTTTTGTTTTGGTTTTTCAAGAGAGGGTTTTTCTGTGTAGCCTTGGCTGTCCTAGAACTCACTATGTAGACCAGGTTGGCCTTAAACTCAGAGATCCCAAGCTCTGGGATTAAAAAACACTGCCGCCTGGCTAGCAGGCACAGATTGGATCGGCAGTGTTCTGGCCTACTGCCAGCCACGGCTTCTAGAATGGCTCTATCAAGACCCCTGCTTCTGCTCCCGAAGCGGCATGTCAACTTCTCCAGGTATCTGCTACTCACTCAATTAGCTACTGGAAAACGCAGATGCCTGGACTCACCTCCCACCTCAACTCATCCTCAGAGTCCACAGTCTAGTGAAGTTCTCAAGAGCTTATAATTTTTAAGTTGTATTTCATCTTGAGATTGTATTTCTATGGTGCACTTGTAAGAAACAATCTAAGAGACCTGAAGTATCCTTCACCAATTCCTCCAACGGTAATTAACAACTTGTACATCTATAGCATAGGATTTTGACACTGATATAAAATACATAACTTTGCTACTGTTACATAAATCTCTTGGGTGACCATTTTACAATCATAACCACTGTCCTTTTTCATACTTTCCATAAATCCTGGAATCTGGTCGATATTCCATTTCTGCGATTCAGTCATTTAAAATATGTTATACAGGCTGGAGAGATGGCTCAGCGGTTAAGAGCACTGACTGCTCTTCAGAGGACCCGGGCTCAATTCCCAGCGCCCGTGTGGCGGCTGGCAACTGTCTATGACTCGTTTCAGGGGAACTGACACCCGTGGCCAAACACCAATAAACACAAAGTCAAAATGACTTTTAAAAATTTTATATACATGGAATAATACGGTATGAACTTCTCTGAATTGGCTTGTTTCATTCAGCATGGCTCATCCATTTGTGGCCTGAGTCGTTAGCTAGTTCCTTTCCATCGCTGACTAGTACTAAATGAATCAAGCTTTGATTATTTATTCACTGAGGAGATTCTGGAATGTTTTTAGTCTGGGAATATTAGCAAGTCACTGTGGAGTCTGTATGTGGGTTTTTGTAGGATGTTAAGCTTTTGTTTCTCTGGAATAAATGCCCCAGTGTGCAGCTACTGGATTGTGTGGCAGTGGCATATTTAGTTTGTTTAAAAAAGAATAATCTGCGGGCCAGGCAGAGTTGATCTCTGTGAGTTCAAGGCCAGCCTGGTCTACACAGTGAGTTTCAGGACAGGCTCCAAAGCTACACATGGAAACCCTGCCTCGAAAAACAAGCAAAGAAACACACACATAAAAGGATGCTCTGCAGAAGGAGAGAGAGCACGAGCAAGGAACTCAGGACCGCGAGGGGTGCACCCACACACGGAGACAATGGGGATGTTCTATCGGGAACTCACCAAGGCCAGCTGGCCTGGGTCTGAAAAAACCTGGGATAAAACCGGACTCACTGAACATAGCGGACAATGAGGACTACTGAGAACTCAAGAACAATGGCAATGGGTTTTTGATCCTACTGCACGTACTGGCTTTGTGGGAGCCTAGGCAGTTTGTTTTGGATGCTCACCTTACTAGACCTGGATGGAGGTGGGTGGTCCTTGGACTTCCCACAGGACAGGGAACCCTGATTGCTCTTCGGGCTGACGAGGGAGGGGGACTTGATAGGGGGGAGGGGGAGGGAAATGGGAGGTGGTGGCGGGGAGGAGGCAGAAATCTTTAATAAATAAATAAATAAAAAATAAAAGAAAAAAAGGATGCTCTGCTAAGGTGTCTTCCACATCCTACATGGCCTAGCCGCCCGATGTCTGTGACAGTTTCTCTGCATCCAGCAGTCAGCACTTTCACAGTTCCCTATCTTAGCCATTTTCCTAGCCTACAGTAAAAGGTTCACGTGCCAAAGGAGTGGTCTCTAAGTGGTGGATCCAATTAACAAGAGGTGACTGGGTCGGGAGGGCTCTTCCCTAAGTAGTGATCATCATTTGATGGTGATACGGGGAAGTGAAAAACTTCTGGAGATGGGATCTAGTTGGAGGACGCAGTTATGGGGTTTTCCCTTGAGTGGTATATACTACTCCTGGCTCTTCTTTCTCTCAGCTTTGGGACCAACACAAGGCACAAACCTCTCTCCACGATGCTCGACTCACCACAGCTCATACACAGCAGAGGAGGGGGCCAGGATGAATTCTTTACAGCCGCTTCCAGTTCTTTCCTCGGGCCATGTCAGAACCATGAAAACTCTGACTGACATATATAGCAGTCTATTATATAATGTATTACACACATACTAATATACATACATACATACATATGTATACACACACACACCTCATCTTCATTTGTATTTTCCTACTGGGGTTATGCACAGTATCTCTTTTTTTAAAGATTTATTAATTAAGCATACAATGTACTGCTGGCAAGGAAGGCACCTGGTCTCATTACAGATGGTTGTGAGCCACCAAGTGGTTGCTGGGAATTGAACTCGGGACCTCTGGAAGAGCAGCCAGTGCTCTTACCCTCTGAGCCATCTCTCCAACCCAATGTACAGTATCTTTAATGAAGTGTCTCTCTTCATGACTTTTATCATATTTTAATTAGTTTTTAAAAACAGTTTAGTTAGCCGGGCGGTGGTGGCGCACGCCTTTAATCCCAGCACTCGGGAGGCAGAGACAGGCGGATCTCTGTGAGTTCGAGGCCAGCCTGGTCTACAAGAGCTAGTTCCAGGACAGGCTCCAAAAACTATGGAGAAACCCTGTCTCGAAAAACCAAAAAAAAAAAAAAAAGTTTAGTTTTGTTTAGCTTTTATGTTTCAGGTGGAACACAAAAGATTCATGCTAAGAGTCCTACATCCCCCATCCCCAGGGCTGAATTTTGACAATTCTTTTTTGTTCATTTGTTTAGTTGGTTCTGTTTCTTACAAAACAGGGTTTCTCTGTGTAGCTCTGGCTGTTCTGTAACCCTGTAGGCCACGCTGGTCTTGAACTCACAGAGATTCACCTGCCTCTGCCTGTGCTGGGATTAAAGGCGTGTGACAATTCTTTACATATCCTAAATACTAGTCCACAGTCAGCTAAATGTTTCCAAGTTATTTTCCCATCTATAGCCTCTACCAATCCCTTAATAAAGACTTTTATATAGTAAACTTTTAAACTTGACTGGACTATTTGTGGCAATTTTTCCTGTTATTGATGTAGTTTAACAGGTCTGATAGGATTTACTTTACGACAGTCTAAATCTGAAATGGTTGAGAGCTTGCCAATGGGATAAATGGGAAAGAATATTCAGGACTAATATCTGTAAAACTAATTAGGATGCAGGTGAACTTCAAACGTGAGAACAAGAGAACACTTTGGTAATCCTACCTTCAACAACACTGTAACCAAACAGATTCTCGACCCTGGGAGATGACAAGCACGGATGGGGTAACTGCTCTGTGCTTACAATCTGCAATGTTTGAAAGTAACGGATAGAAAACACTTCTTTAAAAACGAAGTCCTCACTAGTACCAACTGCTCTGAGAAATGTGTGACCCTAGACTCCAGAAATGGGCTTTGGAGAACATCTTCCTACAGGAACGGTGTGCAAGCAATAATTAATCAAGGTGAAGAATACAGCGAGGAGAGGGACCGTTCCTTTACTTGACAGCGTTTTTATAGAATGTTCTACACAAAGGAATTTCCCAGCTAATTGGTGAAGCTTAACTCTGAAGTTTAGAGTGCCAAAACCCTTTTTCTTTCAACCGCAGTGGAGAGAGTTCTGCAGCATCGTTAATCATCATCAGTGGTGTTTAATGTGTGGTACAGGCTCCAGGCCCGACCAGTTCACAGGACTCCTGCCCCTGCGCCACATCCCCTGCGCTGCCAGCCTGCTCTGCCTCAGTCTTCTGTCTGTCCATACTGGCCACTGGACATTCTGCTCTCAGTTTTCACAGCTGCCGGGGTGCCTGCCCTTCCCTAGGCTTCCTCTCCATCTGTACAGGTTTGTGAAGCTCCATAACCTAGTTAGTAACCATCAGTGTTAGTTAAGAGTGGTAAGCTCTGGCTGGAGACATGACTCAATGGTTAAGAGCACTGGCTGTTCTTCCAAAGGACCCACGTTCGATTTCCAGCTAACAATCATCTCAAATTCCAGTCCTAGTGAACTCAACACCCGCTTCCGGCATCAGATACACATATGGTGCCCAGGTATACATGTAGGCAAAACATCCATATACATGAAAATAAATTTTAAAATCAAAACCAAAGCAAAACGAGTAAGGAGCTCTGAGTTGGGACTCGAATGCTCAGCTATGGGTGAGCCTCAGCATGAGCAGCTGTGTGGTCCCCACTTCTGTGCTACTGGAAGTTTTGGCAGAAATGCCTAATTTCCCCTTCAATACTTGTACTCCTTTTTACCATGGTAAAATGGGTTCGAGACCATCTGCTCAGACTACATTTCCTAACCTCTTTTGTGGCTGGGTGTGGTTGTGGCAATGTTTTGAAGCATAGAACAGCTGCTTCTTCTGGTCCCTGTTCCACCAACCTTCTTGGTTTCTTCTAATTGCAACTTTGTTTGAGATGGGATCTTGTTTCTTTCCTTCCCTGACTGCCTTAAAACTCCAAAAGTCAAGCAATCCTCCTGCCTCAGCCTGGACTACAGAACTAGCATACCCAGCTCCAGGAGCTGTTTAAGGAGTCTGAGTCACCCTAGACAGAGGCAGTGAGACAGGAAGTGAGGCAACAGCACTAGTGTATTGTTTGTTACCCGATCTTTTTTCTACTCTGTCTCTGAGTATCACTAGGATTTTCAAAAGATACCTCAAAGTCAGTAATACAAATTAAATCTAAATTGAAACATGTATTATACAGAACTTTCTGAGAGAAACAAAGTAAGCAGGCTCTAAGATGAACCCCATTTCTCCTGCCTTTGGTATCTACTTTCTTGTGAAATTCTCTTCCCCTTGGGTATAATTTTTTTAATTTTAACAGATGCGACAAAGGGACCTTGCTTTCAAAATACGACTATGACTTTCATCTCGCTTGCCTTTTCCTGCTCTCTAGCTTGCTCTGATGGAAGCCAGCTGCACTCTGAGTCACTCCAGATCCCGTTCACATTAAGGAGCACCAGCCAACTGCCCTTAAGGAACTGGGACCTTATTCCAGCAGTCTGTGAGAACTGGATCCTCCTGCTCCTGGCCAGGTGAGTGAGCTGGGAAGCCAATCTTCCCTCGTTGTGGCCTGTAAACAAGACAGTGTCCTCTGCTGACACTGAAACGCCTGTGGCACAAGTGTCCAAGAAGGCCATACTTAAATTCTTCCTTCAACGTTTATTTTTATTATTCTATTTACATGTATGGGCCATGTGTGTATGCCATGTGTGTGTCTGCTGAGACCAGAAGAGGGTGTTGGATCCCCCTGGAGCCATCATGTGGCTTCTGGAAACCAAACTCAGGTCCTTTCGAAGAATAACAAGTACCCTTGACCACTAAGCCATTTTCCCAGGCCTGAGACGAATTCTTGATTCACAGAGAGCAAGATAATAAATGTCTATTACTTTAAGTTCATTTGTTACATAGCAAAAGATAACTAACACAAATATTACAAAATATAATTAGCAGTGGTAAGAGATTACTATTTTGGAGAGGTATATGTACATTTCATTTAATGATATTTTTCCAATTTTCAAAAAATTACTGGAAACTTAGAAGAAATATATGTGTGAAAAATAAAAGAACTACATAGCTCTCGGGAGTCTAAGGTAGAAAGTTTGGCAGTTCAAGGCCAATCTAGGCTACATAGTAAGATCCTGTCTCTGAAGAGTAATACATCATCTAGAGTGTGATAATAGCTTTGTACATGAGCTGCTGGTACAGAAAAGGCATTGATAGTATTATTACCCAGTGATGATGTGTTCACTGGTGCAATAATGGCATGAGGTTAGGAGGGTAACCAACCGCTTGGATATGAGGCCTGCTCCACAGGAAGGAATTCAGGCCAGGTACTGTAAACTTAATCAAAAGTCACGGTTCTAGAGGCCATAGGCCCTATGAGAAAACCTATTATTGTTTTACTAAATAGACACACTGTCTAAAGGCTTACACCTCCGCCTTGACCAGCAGAGCTGCTTCTGCACGGAGCAGCAGGTAATGCAGAGACTCACAACTAGTCAAAGTGCCGAGAATAAATGACTGCTGAATGCCCAGCTCTAGATCCAACATCTCTATCAACCCCCTGCAAGGTGCAGCAACATCCTGAAAGAAGAAGATGCTGCAGGATGGAGGAAATACTGCAAAATGCTGTCTTCTGAACACGACATGGTCACCTGCACAAGACATGCACAAGATGCAGGCAACATTAACTGGACAAGGTGGGCTGCCTCCCACCCCTAAAAGAGAGAGGACGTGTTGGGACGGGTGTCTAGAGGGAGTGAGGGGAAAGGGGGATGTGGATATGACAAGATACTCTGTATACATGATCTTAAAAAGAAAATGCCCTTGTTTATAGTGACAATTTGTACACTGGCTGCTGGTCTTTGAAAGCTGCTCACATAACTTTATCTTTTGGACCAAGGATTGAATTTCAAAGCAATAGCCTATATTACACAACTATAAAGATTTCATACTCTTTTCAATCAAAATAAAACAGCATCTTGATTATAACTGAATAGGATTCAGTGAGATTTACCAAGTGCTACAAAACCCATGAGAAGGATAAGTAACAACAACCACATTGCTAAGACTGGGGGACATTTAAACACCAGCAAATTAAAGGTTTGATCTTCAGTCTCTGCAGTTCCTACCTCCAAACAGACTCTTAACACATACAGAATAACTTGTGCTCTCTCTCCCTCTGTGTGTGTGTGTGAGAGAGAGACAGATAGAGAAAGAGAGAGAGAGACAGAGAGATCCTCCAGATTGATTTCTTTAAAGCTCAAGCGAGTCGAGAAGCATCTTTTAACAGTTTCATTGAGAAAGAATTCATACTGTACAATCCATCCAGATGACTCACCCAACTCAGCAGGCTTTCACAATACTGGCAGGGTTGAAAAGCTATCTTTGCTCTTGGTGCTTAGACAGGATGTGATAGAAAGAAGTCGGCGTGGGGGTGGCAGATGTGTGTACAGAGATCCCTCCCCTCTTTAGAGGTTAAAACAAAAATCTACCTTCCAAAGTCAACTGGCAGAACTTTCTTCCTGGAGTCCTTGGTCTTTATTCCAAATGACTGCCTGCACCTTCCTCAGGTCTTCGAAAGAATCACCTCTAAAAGCACACAGATTCCCACAGAGCCTCTGTGCCACGAGCAAAGTGTCAGAAGTGTAACAAGGGTGCCAGAGATGGTGGCCCATTAGGGCCCCTGGCAATGGAAACTTCTGCCAGGGACTATTCAGGGCTCCTGCTCCGGAATTTCCCGCCACAACACAGAGGAAGTTGTACGACCCCGTTGCAGTTTAGCTGATCCAGTGAACAAGTGTATCTTGTTCCCATTATTCTCCTAAGTGCACAGGCAATGCACCATCCAGAAAAACAGAAAACGTGCCTGTGAGACGAGCTCCCGGAGAAGATGGAAAAGAGGACACGAGCCGCCTCTAGGTAAGGTACAGCTTTGTCACGTAAGGTACAATTCCTGCGACGTTCATCACCGCATTCCAGCACCAGCAGGAGCTGAGCTTCTCCACCCTCCTCTTAGGCAATGTGACCCAGTAAGAGTAAACCTGTGAGTCTCTGCAGAATTACCAAACTACACTGGAAAGAATGTCTTCCTCTTTTATCTGCAGGATCAATGATTGCTCTCTGTGGACTCAACAACACGAGCTTCTTAGTTCTACATTAAATTTAAGTGCTGGAATTAATTTCACTATTTATGCCCCACTATATGCAAAGGCATCTCACTGGAAATTTGACAGGTTTCACAAAACACATCTGAAAGATGCCTACTGTCAAACAACCCTTGATAAGAAAATTAAGGTCACAGCCCCCTACCATACATGTGTGTGCACAGACAGAAAGGCAAGAATAGTGCTGAGAAGAAAAATTCAAGTCCTCCTGAGGCTTAGGAGACTTTAAGACTAATGTAACAAGGTGGAGGTGGCAGGGGTGGGGAGGGTGAGGCACATAAACAAGAATAACCTGAGAAATGGAAAAGTTCATTATTACAAAACCAAGGAGCACTGAACTTTCACCAATATAAATGGCTCAATGGGGAACAACCAAATTGGAAGTTACAAAGTTTAAAGAGATTTGTTTTTACTGTTTTTAATTATGTGTACGTGTACACAAGTGTGTGCTGGTGCCCAGGGTAGCCAGACGCATCAGTGCGAGCTGTCCGATGTGGGTGCAGGCCAGCGATCTCAGACCCTCTCTAGAGAAGGACATTTCTCCAGGGCTCTATGTAGAATAGAATCTTCCATGTTTACTTACATATTTACCATTTCCGTGCTATTATTCTTTGACTACATCTAAGTTCCCATCTGGGCTCATTTTCAACTTGAGAACTTCATTACTCTTCTTGATGTGCAGGTTAGTGTGCTGCTTGCTCAGCTTTCGGCGTTGAAATGGTCTTGGTGGATCTTCATTTTTGAGGGCTTTCACCTGGTCTGTGGTTTTGCGCTGGCTTTGCTCCAACATGGCGAACATGTACTACTACAGTCTTCTGCTGCACGGTTCCTGACAGGGAGTATCAATTTTCTAGACGGAACTTCCTTAGGCTTTTTTTTTTTTTGACATTTCTATCAGTATCATGTTTTTTGTTTTTGAAGCAAATGTGATTATGATGTAGTTTTGTGTTATTCTCTTTAGGTTCACAGAGCTGGTTTTCATCAAATTTGAGTACTTTGAGTCTTACTTTATTTCATTTATTTTTGCCCTTTACCCTTAGAACGTGTTCTGGGTTACTTAATAAGGGTTTCCCTGTCACTGAGATTCTCTGTCCATTTCTTTTACAGCCATATTTCCTCATGTATCACGCTGGAAAAGCCTCTCGTCTTTTGCTACAGTTTCTCATCTGCTGTGATGCCCATTTGGTGGTGTGTTCGTCTCAGATGCTTCTGGTTTAAATGAATCTTCAATTTTAATACTTATATGTTCATGTCTTAATTTAAATCCTTGATTACACTGGTAACAGTGGCCTGCAAGCTAATCTTCTTAGGCATTTCTAGTCCTCTTTACAGTGACCAGCACCTCTCTCTCTGTCTCTCTCTCCCTCTCTCTCTCTGTCTCTCTCTCCCCTCCTCCTCTCTCTCTCTCTCTCTCTCTCTCTCTCTCTCTCTCTCTCTCGTGTGTGTGTGTGTGTGTGTTTACATCCACAGACAATTTCTATACCCATAGTATCCATAGATATAAATTGTTTATATTTATATCCATACACAAATTGCCACTCTAATCAAAGAAGTCTCTCTTTCCAAGAAACCGCTATGAATGCACAGACTCATGGCTGCATAGAATGCTGAGACTAAATCACGGATGGGAACTCAACCCTTACCAAAGCAGTTGTTACATCCCCACCAAAGTGGGTCTGTGAATAGTGGGCCCATTACAGACTGCCAAGGATGGAGGAGAGCCAGGCACAGCAGCACTAAGAAGACAGAGGCCCGCTGGTCTACACTACACAGCGAGCTTCTGACCAGCCAAGTGAGACTGTATCTACAAACAAAGCCCCAGAATAAATAAAAGAAAGGACGAAGGCTCAGGAGACCCTGCTTCTCACTGCTGAACTATTTCCTACCAGCAGATTTAGGCAAAGGGGGTGTCATTGCCTTCAGCGGATGTACCCAGTGGTAGCCACACCAGGCTCCAATAGATAGTCCTAATCACACTAATGGTCCTCGTTAAACTAAATGGGTCCTAAAGCAAACCTAGAAGTCACAAATCTGGGGAGGGGACACATAGAGAGGAGAGGAGTTGACGGGGTGGGAGGGAAATGAGATGGCTGGGAGGACAGAATGCCAGAATGCCTTTCACACAGGTATGAAATTAGCAAAAAACAACCATTTTTTAAAAAAGTTGATCAGCATGTTAAGTCACCTGCAAATTAACTTGATCTTTTCCAGGCTTGCTCTTAAATTCTGTTGGATTCTAGCTCAGGGCTTCTCAGCTCTGGCTCTAAGGACGCTGGAGGCCACACCACTCACAGGGGCTATTCTGTGGAATGCAGCTGTTTCTCAGCATTCCTGGCTTCTAGCCCACGTGCCAGCGGCAACTCCTAGTTGTGACAATACAGAATGTCTCCAGAAACTGCCAAACGTCCCCTGGAGTCTCTCCTAGTTCTTTGCTCAGTATGCAGAGCCGAATTAACCCAGCAGGGCTGCCCCTAATAAAGCCCTAGCACCAAGGCTCGGGAAAGCTTCGCGAGGAGACAACATTTATACATACCCGTCACCACAGCTTGTTGCTAAGGAAACTGAGTGTGTCTGCATCCTGTATGATGTCACTGGGAGGGATTCTTAGAACCCTGTGCTCCTGACTTCACCCCACACTCCTCTTCCCTCTGCTGATGTTTCACTTTGAGTCCTTCCACTGTAATACATCTTCAGTGCCCCGAGTATGGCGGTATGTAGGTCCTGTGAATTCTCCCAGCATATGACCAAACTCAGGGAGACCCGGGACCCACCAGCACATCTGGCTTGGTGTTCTCCCGACTTAAGGGACCCTGTGCAAATGTGTAAGGCTCTTTTTTTTTTTTTTTTTTTTTTTTTTTTGCATGGTTCCTTCCTCTCTGGCATCTGGCCTCACACATACCAACCTCTGCAGCCTATTTCTTCAGCTCGGGTACACTAACTACAGAAGGCCGTGCTCTAACAGAACCAATGGTGACCTCAGGACTTACTCTGTCAGGCATTAGGGTCCACACTGCCTGACGCCTACTATATGAAACAGTTCCTTCGTGTATTTCTGTCCAGTTTTCTAGGTATCTGAGTTATTAACTCTATAGTGATGGACAAAAAAAAAATACTCATTGTAACATTTTGGGACCAGTGAGGACAGCTCAGAAGGGGGACACTTGCCATATACACCTGAGTGTGATCCCGGGAGCCAACCTGAGGATGGGGAGGCTGGACTCTACAACGCTGTCCTCCATGAACCGTGAAACATGAGCACATGTGCATAATAAAAGGTTTGTTTTAGTCACATGTCTGTGTGTGGGTGTGTACATGTATGTGCTGGTGCCCGAGGAGCCCAGGGGTCAGATCTCTGATGCTGGAGTTACGGGTGGTTGTAAACTGTCTGATACGGGTGCTGGGGCTTAAACCTGGGTTCTCTGCAAAAGCAGGAAACACTTTTAACCTCTGAGCCATCTCTCTAGCCCCTAAAATACAATTTAAATGTTGGTTTTAAGCTAATCTGAGGTATTAGGTTTGTGTTCCTCTGATAGGATCAGCCGCACCCTAGGTTGCTAACTCTGATTTTCTTCTTGTTATGGTTGTCACTGTTTCTTCTGATTCACTCTTTCACTTGACAATCTGGGAGGTTTGGCTTCTGAAAGCCTTTGTTGTTTATTCCTTGTTCTTTGTTGTTTTGAGGCTGATTTCACCATGTAGCCCTGACTGACCTGAAACTTGCTATGTAAACCAGGCTGATTACGAACTCAGAGTACACCTGCTTCTGCCTCAGGAGTTTCAGGATTAAGAAGGGTGCTCCATGCCTGGCTTGATGATTTGCTTCTTAGCCACATCTCTTTCTGTTAGATTTTGTCACACTCTCTCACAGGCCTATTTATCTGGATTTCATTTGTTCTAGCATATTTACTAAGCACTTACTAAGAGCTAGCCTGGTGTGGTGGTAAAGTGCTTAAGATCAAACTCTGGCCAGAAACAAGGTACTTAACCTCTCCCTGCCTCAGTTTCTTCATCAGTAAATGGACAAAATGGTCCTCCCTCCTAGGAGCACCGTGATGGGAGGTGCCTCTAAGAAAGGTCTTGATGCAGGGTCTGGCATCCAGGAGGACTCTAGATCGCTCACTACGACAGCGGCATACAGGGGGACTCTAGATCGCTCACTACAACAGCAGCATACAGGAGGACTCTAGATCGCTCACTACAACAGTGGCATACAGGAGGACTCTAGATCGCTCACTACGACAGCGGCATACAGGGGGACTCTAGATCGCTCACTACAGCACTGGCATACAGGAGGACTCTAGATCGCTCACTACAGCACTGGCATACAGGAGGACTCTAGATCGCTCACTACAGCACTGGCATACAGGAGGACTCTAGATCGCTCACTACAGCACTGGCATATAGGAGGGTTCTAGATCGCTCACTACGACAGCAGCATACAGGAGGACTCTAGATCGCTCACTACAGCACTGGCATATAGGAGGGTTCTAGATCGCTCACAACACTGGCATCCAGGAGGACCTCTAGAGCCCTATCACAATACTAAGAAAATGCCAAGTCCTACCATAGATGCTGGACAAGAACAAATAAAACATTTTAAAATAAGAGTCAAGGAGTTTATGGCTCAGTAAAAGGCACACAACAAGTTGCTTCTTAAGGATTAATAAAAACAAATCACTGAGCACTAAATACCTTTACCTGTCACTTAATCTTCGAAGTATCCTCTTGGGTCAGACACCATTACTGTGTCCATTTTACAAATAGGAAAACTGAGTGTCTGAAAGTTCGTGGTTACCCAACTACCAGTCACTCAGCTAGCAGAGAGCTGGGGTCTGAAGCCAGGCAGTGTAATTCTAGAGCAAGAGTGAACTGGAATAAACTGTGGAGTCATAAAAGTCATGACTGTGCCTAGTGAGGCCACGGCAGAGATTTAGACTGTGCACATCTCACCACGCAGCGGCAGGAGAGGCAGAGAACTGAGGATCAAGTGCATTAGGAAACTGAGACTCTTCTGCTGCAATTCTAAAAGTAATGCATCCGGGAGGTGGCGATGAAACGAGGAGCCACTGCAGGCATTCGTGAGCGTGCGCTTTGTCCTGCAGAGAGTAAGTTCCAAACTTCTCCACACCACGGTACACAAGGAAAATGGAATCTGCACAGGAGATTGCAGTAGACCAAAGTCCCTACTGGGAAAGACAATGAGGATTAGAGGAGCCAGCACAAGTTCCGGGAGCGGGGTATGAGGAGAGGAAGAGCGAGGGAGGCCGGAGTGGGGCCCCAGTTTGAATGCATGCAGGACAGAGGGCACTGTAGGGAGGAAGGTAGGGGCCAAGGGGAGAGACAACAAGTTTGTCGGGACATGGTGAGTCATCTGCCTGCCAGACCTTCAGAAGACATTTTGCAACACACTGCCTTGCTGGAGGTCTGGAGGAAGACCTACCATTTATCTGACTCATCAACCAAAATCCTTGTTTTCTTACCTTAATGAATCATTACCTGTAGGGCTGTTTTCAAGGCCTGCCCCAGTGTTCAGTTTAGGGAAAGAGGTCTACCGGTTTGAGGAGAAAGCAGAAAGACTAGAAAAAGTTAGAGTGATATTTATCTGCTATTTAGAAAAGGGGCCAAGAAATGCTTCTGGTACACCCTGACAGGAGCACAACAGCGTGACTGTTACAGGTAGAGAGAACCAGGCGGTGACGAGCAAGAGTGCTCGGGACTCAGGAAGGTAGGGTGCAATTGTGCAACACTGTATTTGCCAGGTCACTAGGGTCAAGTAGCTAAATGTACACAATACTTCTGTCTGCCTAGACTGGAAAAAACGCTTCTTTTCCTGTGCATTAAAGCAAAGCCTCCATTAACACCAACTTTCAGTTCTCCTGTTACTAATTCTGAATGTGGCTGATGACGAAGAAGCAGTATAAGCGGAGAGAAAACGTGATACCTGAAAGAGAAACTTCTCTCCGTGAGCTCAGGAGTCTGCTATATTAACAACTGTGGTTCTGCCGTGTGGAGAATATACCGACAGTTAGATTATGTTCTCACAAGTCACATTGATTATCCTGTAACTACGCTACACGGTGCCCCACAGCCAACACTGTAGCGAGTCTCCACTGCTGAGCATTATAGAAGGGACAGACACTCACTATTAACTACCATAAAAGGAGCAGGTGACTAAGAACAGAGAGGAAGTGTGACTAAAAAGTCCCTCCATGTTTTTCTTAAGTCCCTGAATAACTAGGCATACCAAATGTGGTCTGTCATAAAATTATTCACTGCTAAACTCTGCACTTAGACAACAAATATAATGTTTGCCCAAGGACTAAAGCCGTTGTATAAATCATTCAATTGCAAAGTGACAAGAGAAAGTGCTAATCAACCTACACTGGCTAGGCTGGATTGGGTTGATTCCAGAGGACTCCTGCAGTTCAGAAACGGAGACCATTGCACACTGGATACACCAGAAGACATCTCATGGAACCTCAAACAGTGAGAAAACCCCTCACTGGCACAGCACAGCCTACCTTTGGTCCCCAGATAAGCTTATGCCACAGCTAATCCCACAGCTGCAGCTATGACGAGAGACCAAGGTCTGGGGCCACAGTTCAGCATGGAGCTCTAGTTTATTACCAGCCAAGGCCCAGGGTTAGATCCTGGTAACCAAAACTAAACAAATAAGCGAGAAAGCACACCACAGTCCATGTTCAGAAACATAGCTTGGTTGGGGATATTATTTTCAGGTGTGACTTTTGTTTACGCTGCATTTGTTTAACTCTGTGAAGCGGTGTTACTGTGCCTGTCTAAAACTCCTGATGATCTAAAGAAGAGCTGAAAAGCCAATAGCTAGGCAGAAGCAAGGATAGGCGGGGCTGGCAGGCAGAGAGCATAAATTGGAGAAGTCTGGTAGAAGAGAGAACAAGGAGAGGAGGACATCAGGGGTCAGTCACCCAGCCACTCAGAGAGTAAGAAGGAAAGAAAGGTATACAGAAATAGAGAAAGATAAAAGGCCCAGAGGCAAAATGTAATTGGGATAATTTAAGAAAAGCTGGCAAGAAACAAAACAAGCTAAGGTCAGGCATTCATAACTAAGAATAAGACTCCATGTTTGATTTATTTGGGAGCTAGGTGGTGGGCCCCCCAAAAAGCCAAAAGAGTAAAAACATCCACACAACACTTTGGCACCCAATGTGTGGCTCAAGAAAAATCCATCTAGAGCCTGAGGAAGCTGAAAAGAGGTATGGCTCCTTTAAGGGTTTGTGCCTGCTGGTGAGCTCTACAGCAGCCAGTACATAAAGCAGGGACCAAAAAAAAAAAAAAAAAAACGCCTGCCACAGCACAAGCATCAGCATTCTCAAGCTCCAGGAAGGTTTAGTGCAGTTCTAGGTCATACATCTCTGACCTGGCTGCCAGCTTTAGGCTTGGCTTTCACAACCCGACCCAAATGGGCAGATCCAGGTGTAGTAACTTAACAGTCTAAAGTTTGCTGTGCAGTCAAAAAAAAAAAGTCCAGATGGAAAAGCCTCTAAACAGGTTCCAGTGTGTTTTACAATGTGCACAGGTGAAAGAAAGAAAGAAAGAAAGAGGTATAGGCAGTCATAGAAAGAAGTACATAAATTAAAAATAATAAAATAAAGCTTTAAAGAGACAGTACAAGTAATGTAAAAGAAAAAAGTCATGTAAAGATAGAAAACACACAGGGAGTCTGGATCCTGTATGCTATTTTGTTGATTTTGAATTTTTTGATTGATGAAAAGCAAAGGACAGCTGCTGAGAGACCTGGAGGGAAAGAGGGGCTGTGGACATAAACCAGCCTAGATACTTTAAAACGTCAAAAAATGCATTTGTCAAATGGAAATTAAGAATGCTTTGGAGAAGAGGTTTTGCTTTTGTTTCCACGGGAAACAAGAGGCTGTGGATTCATTCCAGGTTGATTTGGATCTGGTTTGATCAGGGGAGACCTCCTGAAACTTGACAGGTAATATCTATCAACAAAGGTTATAACTGGTCTTCCCAGGGCTTGGTCGTTATCTCAAATTTTCTCTCTGGGACCCTAAAAATACTTCACTCACATTCAGCAGGAAGCAGTCTAGAGCACACAACGTTCACATTCCCAAGAGAAAAGGGGTATGGGTAGTCTTTGGTTATTTTGTGGGTCATGGATGTTTATTATCTTTAGGAGAATATAGAACTAAAGGCTAAAAAAACCTAATAATCTCAAATATTTTCCATTGACATGGATTTTAGTATATGGATTCAAATTCAAAGTTAATTTTCTTACACTGTATATATGATTTTACTCTTCTTTAAAGACCATTTGTGTATTGACACAAATTTAAGGTATTTTTTGTTATAACACACTGTATATATGTTTCTACTCTTGTCTAAAGAATTTTGTATTTGATACGAATTTAAGGCTATTTTTGTTACAACATTGTATATAAGTTTCTGCTCTTGTTTAAGGTATTGTATCTACACAGTTCATTTGAAAATGTAAGGTAAAAACCTAGTTTTTGAAAACTATTATTATGAACTATTTAGGATAATCAAGAAACACGGGTCAGTAGTTAGTCATCTCTAACAATCAAATCTGCAGACAGCTAGGCATGCTTTCCAGATCACATAGAGATATATTAGATGGATAGGTGGTATTCAAACCTTTCAAAGACCTACAGAATATGGCATTTTAAAAGTTTTGTTCATTTAGGACTTTTCATGACAATGAGACACATCTCCTGGCAGCACCAATTTACTTCAGAGATGATGGGCATAGAAGAAACTCCTTGTGGAGTTTGCTGTCACAAGATTAGACATTTGAGCAAGAAGCTGCTCTTGCTTGGGCTGCTTGAAAGTATGTTGTATAAACTGGGCTGGGCAGTGGTGGCTCACGGCTTTAATCCCAGCACCCAGGAGGGTGAGGCAGATCTCTGTGAGTTCAAGGCCAGCCTGGTCTACAAGAGCTAAATCCTGGACGTGCTCCAAAGCTACAGAGAAACCCTGTCTAGAAAAACAAACAAATAAACAAACAAAAAGCAAAAAGTATGCTGTATAAACTGGACATTCAGGACCCACAGGAAAGGGATGAGTGAATTTTGCCAGGCTAAAAAAGGCAGAACGGTCATTCAGTGTTTCTGCTTCCCAGAAGAAACTGCCAGACATTTTGCAAGACACAGAGGAAAGTGACTGACAAATGGCCAGTACAGGTGCGACAATCTTTCAAATTCTCTGCTTCATTGAAAAGTCTGCCAGACACTATGGGCCTGTAGAGTGAAGATGGATGCCCCAACATTGCAGAGGAACTCTGGGTGACTGTCCAGGCAGTCAGAAGTCTGTCATTTATATAGAGTTTTTGAAAGTTGTCGTGTACTTTTTGTGTATTTAAATCATATTATATCCTCCTGGTGCCTTTGATGGAACTGAAGACTAGGTATAGTTGTATTTTTTATTAGATATGAAAGAAAGTTAGGTATAAAATTTTGGATTTATTAAGATAGGGTAGATTATGGAGTATTTTCTTTAAATTTACTAGACAAGAATTGAAATTCAGTACATTGTAAATGTAATATTTACTTGATAATTGTTCTTATTGTATACAGTCTTACTATGTTAAAGTTAAAACTTTTCATTTTTGTTTAGAAAAAGGGGAAACGTTGGTGAATATTATTTTCAGGTGTGTGACTTTTGTTTATGCTGCATTTGCTTAACTCTGTGAAGCTGTGTTAAAACACCTGATGGTCTAATAAAGAGCTGAATGACCAATAGTGAGGCAGGAGCAACGATAGGTGGGGCTGGCAGGCAGAGAGTATAAATAGAAGAAGAAATCTGAGAGGAAAAAGAACAAGGAGAGGGGGACATCAGGGGCCAGTCACCCAGCTACTTACGGAGTCAGAAGGAAAGAAAAGTATACAGAAATGGAGAAAGATAAAAGCCCAGAGGCAAAAGGTAGTCGGGATAATTTAAGTTAAGAAAAGCTGTCAAGAAGCAAGCCAAGCTAAGGTCAGGCATTCATAACGAAGATTAAGCCTCTGTGTGTGCTTTATTTGGGAGCTGAGTGGCAGGCTCCCCCCAAAAGCCAAGAGAATAAAACACTCACACAACACAGCCTGGCTTATTTGTTTGTTTTGTTTTTGAAGATGGGGTTTCTCTGTGTCCTGGCTGTCCTGGAATTAGTGTAGATCATGCTGGCCTCGAACTCACAGAGATCCTCCTGCCTCTGCCTCCTGAGTGCTGGGATTAAAGGCATGAGCCCCCCACTGCCAGCACACTTGTTTTTTTAATACAACTGTCTATGGATATCCTAGACCTCAGAAAGAGTGTCCTAAGAAAATGGTGCTTTCCTGCCAACAGAAACTCAAGTTACTATGACAAGTGACTACGGTTCTGTAAACATTAACCCTTAAACCTCGATGTCGTTCTCCCATCTTCCCCATCAAGAGACACACTCGAGACCCATGTTTGTTTCATGATAGCACATAGCACTCAGAGAGGGGAATGGCCTCAAATGACTGACTGTAGAACTACCTTGTAGCATACATAGAAGTGACGTTTATGGCACGTGACTGAGGTTGGGTTTTCTCCCTCCAGCTTTATATTTTTAGCTTTCCTAGTATAAGCTACTATCTAGACCTCTAACCATGTCCTTATCAGATACCACACATCTTTACCATATATGAATCTTCCATATTAAGAATCCATGTTCCCTGTGTGTATATAATTAAAAGGCAGCTTTCTTTTGTTTGTTGTAATTGATTATAACCCAGGCTGGCCTCAAACTCCTGACCCTCCTGACTCCCCATCTTCAGCATATCCTACTGAAGTTTGCCATCACAACAGGCTCATTTTTAAAATTGATTAAAGCGAGTGAGACATACCTTCATCATTGCCATTTTATTTTATTGCTTGCTTGGTTGATACTGATTTTTTTTTAAAGTAGGCACTCATGTAGCCTTATGGGCATTTTAGTATCCTTCCTCCTAGTGACTGATGTATATAGCAGGAAAAATAAACAGATTTAACAAATACATTTTAATTTTCTGAATCAATTATATTATAAAGCAGTGTTATGCACAAGTGAGTGTAGAATTCAGTTACTACTCCAAGTGTCCCAGCACAGAGAACACTGACTGCCTTGCTGCACTTGGTCCCTTTCTTCCAGAAGCGTCCCTAGTCAACGAAAAGTCCTGCTCCTTTTCTTTAATTTTCATTCCAGAAGATTCCACTCTCAATACCAGGGATGGCTATGTGACCCTGGCCTGGTCAATCAAAGCACGTCATGTCCCTTACCATAAAGATTGGTTCACTGATGCTTACATACCCCAAAACAGGTCAAAAGGCTGAACACCAAGGTGTTTGCACACCCACTGGCTGGGATGTACCCTCTAGAGACTGAACACCAGGATGTTTGCACACCCACTGGCTGGGATGTGCCCTCTAGAGACTGAACACTGAGGTGTTTGCACACCCACTGGCTGGAGTGTGCCCTCTAGAGACTGAACACCGAGGTGTTTGCACACCCACTGGCTGGGATGTGCCCTTTAGAGACTGAACACCAAAGTGTTTGCACACTCACTGGCTGGGTGTGCCCTCTAGAGACTGACATCAAGGTGTTTGCACACCCACTGGCTGGCATGTGCCTTCTAGAGACTGAACACACAGGTATGTGCACACCCACTGGCTGGAGTGTGCCCTCTAGAGACTGAACACCAGGATGTTTGCACACCCACTGACTGGAGTGTGCCCTCTAGAGACTGAACACCAGGATGTTTGCACACCCACTGGCTGGAGTGTGCCCTCTAGAGACTGAACACCAAGGTGTTTGCACACCCACTGGCTGGCATGTGCCCTCTAGAGACTGAAACCAAGGTGTTTGCACACTCATTGGCTGGGATGTGCCCTCTAGAGACTGAACACCGAGGTGTTTGCACACTCACTGGCTGGGGTGTGTCCTCTAGGGACTGAACACCAAGGTGTTTGCACACTCACTGGCTGGGGTGTGCCCTCTAGAGACTGAACACCAAGGAGTTTGCACACTCACTGGCTGGGGTGTGTCCTCTTCTAATTTTATAGAATATTAAGATAGTGAAACTAGGTTCTGGCTTTTTGCTACCACAGGGTAAAGCACTGAGATAAGGTGAGAACACACATTGACCTCAACCATTCGAGGAGCAGCAAATTCAGGGCCCGTTCCTCCTCTGGTCCAGGCCTGCGGCTTCCTGGACTCTACATTTCTAACCTTAGCAATGCTGGAATGCCCAATACCACGTCTGACTTAATTAGGCCACTGTCAGTTTCTAGTTTTGCAAACAAAAAGCTTGGTTAGTCCAAGGGATAAACAAAATGTATGAGCTTAAGGTGGAGAAAGATAGAAATGACTATGTAATAATCCATAAATAGTAATAAAATAAAAATGATAAATATTTAATTCTTAAGATTACCAGTCAATAAGTACATAAAAGGTACTGACATTAATGAGGAATAAATGAAGTTTTTAAAAATTCTTTTATTTTACTTTACGTGTATGAGTATTTTGTCTGCAGGCATGTTTGTGCATCACATGTGTTTGATGCTCTTGGAGGCCAGAAGAGGGTGTCAAATTCCTGGAACTCGAGTTAAGATGGTTGTGAGCTGCCATGTGGGTGCTGGGAATTAAACCTGGCTCCTCTAGAAGAACAGTTAACTGTGGAGCCATATCTTCAGCAAGAAAACATATGTAGCTGGGCAGTGGTGGCACACGCCTTTAATCCCAGCACTCGGGAGGCAGAAGCAGGCGGATCTTTGGGAGTTCAAGGCCAGCCTGGTCTACAAGAGCTAGTTCTGGGACGGGTACCAAAGCTACAGAGAAACCCTGTCTCGAAAAACCAAAAAAAAAAAAGAAAAGAAAAGAAAACATATGTAGAAAGATTATAGTTTTTCAAAATAAATCCTGGCAAGGCAAAAAAAAAAAAAAAGGGTATCTATATTGTTTGCCATTGAGACTCCAACATCTGGCATATAGGATTCAAAAAGTTAATAAGGAATTAGTCCCACCAGGAAAGATGACACTGACAGGACAGGACAGACCTTCTCGTGCACTGTTAACAGAAGCATGCACCAGTCCAGTCCTGGAGCAAGCCAACAACACATAAAATATCGTACGTTTTGTTGGAATCATGAAGCCCACACCTATGAGTTTATCCTATGGAGAAAAATGGAAACATATGCCAGGACAGAAGGAGGGTGTGTGATGTTTCCAGCGCTGTGTCGCTTATAAAGAATGAAAGAAACACAAATGCGACTTTCTGAAAAGAAGACAGCCACTGCCAGAACACTGTTACAATGGAAAAAGATATTCTGCAGTGTCAGAAGAAGATCCCAGGACAGGAAAATGAGCAAAACCAAGAACAGCATCAACAGACTGACAGTGCTGACAGAGTTTATTCATACATACACATATACACACATACATACATACACATACACACATACATACACACACATATACACACATACACACACACATATATACACACATACACACATACATACACACATACACACACATACATACACATATACATGCATACATACATACACACATACATACATACACACATACATACACACATATATACACACACATACATACACACACATATACACACATACATACACACACATATACACACATACACACACATATACACACATACACATACATACACACACATACACATATACATACACACATACACATATACATACACATACATACACACACATATACACATAATACACATATATGTAAATATATCTATTTATATATGCATATCCTAAGGAAGAAAAGAGTTTAGAAGTTGGTTAGGGGTTTTTGTTTGTTTATTTGTTTGTTTGTTTGTTTGTTTGAGACAGGATTTTTCCGTATAGCTCTGGCTGTCCTAGAACTCACTTTGTAGACTAGGCTGGCTTTGAACTCACAAGTAATCTGCCTGCCTCTGCCTCCCAAGTGTTGGAATTGAAGGCGTGTGACACCACACCCAGATGTTTGTTTTTAAAATCAACATTTGCCAGTAGATTCTGCATGAGGAGACTGAAGGGGATACCCAATAATGGTTTGGATTTCTCGTGCAAACATATATTATCCTTGTAAACAGGTAAGTAACAAAATACATACTACACACACACACAGACTCACACACACACACACACACATACCACACATAAACACACACACAGGATTAGAGCTATTTCCAAAGGAGTAAAATTTAATATGGAGTCTGCGAAAACAAAAGAATTCCTTATCTGTTCATACGATAGTGAAGGTCTAAAAACTTAGCATGCCTGCCAACAAGGCTCCACACTTTAAACCTTTGTAATTCTTGCACAGAAGCAAGACTGGTTTGAACCCAGCCTGGGTTACACAGCAAGAGCCTGTTTCCAATGCCAAGATAACATGAAGTCTCCTTCTCCTTCTAATAGGCCTAGATTATCTACCAAGGTAGCTAGAAAGCAGCTTGCTTTATCGTGCTCTTCGGAATTGTGCACAGCAGCTAAAGCAGCTGAGATACTCTGAGGGAAGAAGCAGGGCAGCAGACTAGCTCAGAGGGCGGCTGCCTCTCTTGTGAGATCCGGGCACACGTGCAGCCTGGTGACAATGTCTGTTCACAGTACAAAGACGTCTCTTTAGCTTGCTTACCACTATGATAAAAGAGGACAAGCCTAGTACTGAAAAAGCTTCCGCTGGGGATCTATGCGTTTCCCCCATGGAAACGAGCTGCTTCCCTTTCCACACTTCTCCGCTTCATCTATAGCCACAGTGCATCAGCCCATCTCCAGGCTCACACACTGCCCCTTTCAACAGGGACACACTTAAAACAAAGCCTCTCCTGCCTGGCCCACGCTCAAGACCTAAAGTCCAGCACCTCACCGAAGAGACTGCCTTTAACCCCAGAGTACCACCTTCTCAGGTAGAGCAGGAATCGCCTACCTTAATTACTTCCCATTCACCTGGGTGCAAAGATTGATTTTTGTGTCCTGACAAGTGGGTTTGTTTTGTTCTGAGTAAGAAGAGTGATCTCCTTTAAGTAGGTTAAATCCTTTTAAAGTCACAGCCCCAACCCTTTCCATAGTGAGAGCATCTAATCTTGGCCAGCAGCTCTTTCATGCAATGCTTGACTGGAGAGGCAGGATTATCTCCTGGGCCACAGGTCATTTTCATAAAACTCTGTCCTCGCAGTCTGACACCGCACCATGCTCACAAATCAGCACACACCATCACTACAACCAGGTCCATGTCCCTGGCTACACAGACACAGCACATGGAATCCTCATGCTACTTTATAGATAGCTGGTCACAGAAAAAGACAAGCAGTGACGTGAAGGTACAGTGAGTGGTGCTGATGCTGGCCCCATGCTATCTCACTTCGTTGGAGACAAGGTCTAGTGTGTAGCTGTCTTAGTTACTTTTCTCATGGCTGCGACGGCAGAGGAAGGGTTTGGTCTGGCTCTTGGTTTTAAAAGATGTGGTGGGCCGGGCGGTGGTGGCGCACGCCTTTAATCCCAGCACTCGGGAGGCAGAGGCAGGCGGATCTCTGGGAGTTCGAGACCAGCCTGGTCTACAGAGCTAGTTCCAGGACAGGCTCCAAAGCCACAGAGAAACCCTGTCTCAAAAAAACCAAAAATAAAAAATAAAAATAAAATAAAAAAATAAAAGATGTAGTGGGGAGAGGATGAAAGCAGCTAACTACACTACAGAGAGAGGTGGGTTCTGGTGCTCAGCTCATTTTCCTCTTCGTGTTCGTACAGGACCCCAGCCCATGGGAGAATGCCACCCACATTCAGGACCCATCTCTGCCAGTTAATCCTCTTTAGAAAGTTCCCATAGATACACTCAAGGTATACCTTGAGGGACTAAGAGTTTCTTAATACAACCAAGGGGACAACCAAAAATAACTGTTATAGTAGTCCAGGCTGGCTTGCACATCAGCATGTACCCTTGGCAGGAACTCGGCAATGTGGGATTTACAAGCATGCTTTACCATGTCTCAAAGACTAAGTTCTTTTGTTGTTGTTGTTTTTACTGAGCTATATATTTTTCTCCGCTCCCCTCCCTTTCTTTCCCCTCCCCTTCTTCCCTCTCCCATGGTCCCCATGCTCCCAATTTACTCAGGAGATCTTGTCTTTTTCTACTTCCCATATATGTCTCTCTTAGGATCCTCTTTGTTGAAAAACTAAGTTCTTAACTATTACACTTTCTTAGAAATAATTTTGGGCAAGCAAAAGAAAAAAAAACAAGCACAAGGCCATATGTAATGGCACATGCCTATAATCCCAGTGCATATGAGGCAGAGGTAGGAAGAATGGGAATTCAGAGTTATCCTTGAGTATACAGCAATTTAGAAGCCAACCTGGGCTACAGCCTTTGCCAAAACATACATATACTATACACCACACACACGCACACACACCACTACCACCACCACCACCACCAGAAATACAAATACAGTAGTTGTGCACTATCTTGAATTTAACTCTCACACTGGAAGTAAGAGTTTAGGTAGCATTGTTACCCCATTTGTACCCTCAGCAGCTTCCAGGTCTTAAGTACTCTTCCCCAGCAGCCTGAGCACCTGTCCTTAACAATATTTAATTAAGATGGGTAAGTTCTTATAGTATAGGGAATCACTTTTTTAACTTTTTTTTTATTTTTTTATTTTTTGGAGACAAGGTTTCTCTGACTGTCCTAGAATTCACCTTGCTGGCCTCGAACTCACAGAGATCCACCTGCTTCTGCCTCCCAAGTGCTGGTGAGATTAAAGGTGTGCGCCACCACTGCCTGGCTGAGAGTCACATTTCTTTCCCCCACAGTGTCAGTGTATGAATATCAACTAGTTCATCTTCCTGTGAAGACGGGATGTTAGCCCCACCATTCACCTTCCTCAGTGACTTTAAGAGCAATTTTGAGCAAATGCTAACTTGCAAACCTGTCTCCTGCTTTCGGTATCTCCCCACTATACGCATGAACACTGCATGCAACTTTAATAACAGAGCAGTAAAACCAGGTAATAAAAATTACAGAATGCAACTCCTGGCCACCAAGGCCATCCCTGTGGATTTGCTGGTCTCTTATTTCATTTTCTCGGGTCTCGTATGAAGATCTCAAGCAAACTCAAAGAGATCCACGCACAGGCAATAGCAGACAGTGGCACGCACTCTGAGACAGCTGGAGAGGTCCTGGCACCAATCTCTCCGTCTACTTTCCCCACCAAACTCCCGTCTCTGCCCAGCCTCCTCTGCAGCAAACTGAAATAATCCATTCGTACTTATTTACTGAAACTGTACTCTCCCAAATCACCAAGGCCTCATCGGCCAGGTCCAATAGGTCCCCAGTGTGTCTGCCTCTCCTCCTCATTCTCGGCTACTACAGCTTTGCAGCTCAGGGTGTAAGAGAAACAATGAAGCTAGGCTCCACCCTCAGGTCCAGCTTCGGTGTGATGGAAGAGAGGTGTGACACTTCCTTCAAGCTCTGAGGCACAGCCAGGGCCACCAACACCAACCTACCTGGTGACTAACCCCTCCTATTTGAACCTCTTGGTGGCTGTGGTATTTGAAGGTAACTGGCCCCATAACCTCACAGGGAGTGGCCCTGCTAGAGGTGAGGCTTTGCTGGACTGGCAGCATAGAGATACCTGTCGCATGACAGGGAGCATGATGGTGTGCAGGCAGAAGTGGTTGCAGTTGGTTTTCCTTTTTTCTTTTTGCTCTTTACTCTTTGGGGGGCCGCTACCCAGCTGCCAAGTAAATACACAGAGACTTATTCTTTTTTTTTAATTGTTTTTATTGAGCTCCTCATTTTTCTCTGCTCCCCTCCCTTCCTCTCCCCTCCCCTTCTACCCTCTTTCTTGGTTCCCATGCTCCGAATTTACTCAGGAGATCTTGTCTTTTTCTACTTCCCATGTGGATTAGATCCACGTATGACAGAGACTTATTCTTACCTATGAATGCCCAGCCTTAGCTTGGTTTGTTTCTAGGCAGCTTTTTTTTTTTTAAAGTTATCCCAACTACCTTTTGCCTCTGGACTGTTACCTTTCTCTATTCTTTATGTCTTTTTTTTTTACTTCTGTATGCCTGGGTGGCTGACTCCTGGGTCCTCCTCTCCTCCTTTCCTTGCTCCTCCCGCTCTCTCTTCTCTTCCTATTTATTCTCTCTGCACGCCAGCACTGCCTATTTCTCTCTCCTGCCTTGCTATTGGCCGTTCAGTTCTTTCTGAGACCAATCAGGTGTTTTAGACAGGCAAAGCAACACAACCTCACAGGGTTAAACAAATGCAACAGAAAAGAATGCAACACATCTTTGCGTCATTAAACAAGTATTACACAGCATAAATGAATGTAACACATCTTCAACTAATATTCCACAACATTAACACACACTGGTGGCTACATCTTAATAAGCAGGCCACAGGAAGCTGACTGAGGAAATCTGAAAGCCCGCCTCCACAGTGACACACTTCCTCCAACAAGAATGCCCAGGCTGGTCCCAATCTCTCGATTTTCCTGACTAGCCTCCCAAATCGCGCACGATTACAGGCATGAATTACTATACCCAGCCAAAATTCTTATTTGACCACATTGTTTCTCTGCTTCTCGGTCTCTCGGAGGCTCTACTCCCTCAGGCTGCCTGCCTTGGTTTCTCACTTAAATACTCTTCCCACTCCCAGCTGCCAACTGTGGACTCTGTGCTGATGTGTATCTCCTGCTAGATAGTTAATGAGATTCAGAATTACAAACCCTAACACCGGACTCTACATCTCCTTTGAGATATCTTATTAGTATTCTAAGTTCAAAGGGTGCAAGGCAGAATGCACTCTCCTTTCCCTGCCTCTTCTGTCACCAAAGGTGCCCACATCCACCTAACTTCCCAAGCCAAGAAAAAACTCGTATCAGAAGAAAACTGACTCCATAGCTCTTCTCTGCTCATCACACTGGGGCTACGGAACCTCATGCCCACACACGTATCACACCACACACTGAGCGCACACGAGAGAGAGAGAGAAACATCACACCACACACTGAGCGCACACGAGAGAGAGAGAGAAACATCACACCACACACTGAGCACACACGAGAGAGAGAAGCATCACACCACACACTGAGCGCACACGAGAGAGAGAGAAACATCACACCACACACTGAGCGCACACGAGAGAGAGAAACATCACACCACACACTGAGCGCACACGAGAGAGAGAGAAACATCACACCACACACTGAGCGCACACGAGAGAGAGAAACATCACACCACACACTGAGCGCACACGAGAGAGAGAGAGAGAGAGAGAGAGAGAGAGAGAGAGAAACAGACAGAGAGAGACAGAGAGAGAGAGGAACAAACAACTTTTTAAAAAATTCCACTGCCACTTTTACTGGACTTGTACTATAATGGGCAGACTGTCTGCTGTGTGTGGGGGTCCCATCTGAAAATAAATGTTTTTTCTACGTACTATCCTTTCAGCAAAAGTTACTTACAATTATGTACCCTACAGAATTATTACTAAGGTTTCCCATCCCCACAATTTATAATTTTAATAGGTATGGTTATTAGGACTTTTAAAATGATGTTTTTGAGGTGGCTTTAATGATCTACAGGAAAACTACCCGATTGTGAGCTTAGGCTGCGCCTGACCACTCTGCTGGGCTCTGCCTGTGCTAATGGCTAGTTCTCCAGGAGACAGAAGGTATCGGGTTCCACAGGAAGGAAAAAAAAACAAGCAGCGAAAGCAGGTCTGTGTGTAGCACAATGAGGTCCATTTAAGAGGGTCTGGGCTTAAAGTGACAAGCCACACTTGTAAAAGCTGTCTTCAAAGTACACAGAACGCACGATTCCAGCCAGGAGAGAGGGTCAGGGCTAGACAAGACGGCAGAACTGGACATGTCAGCTAAGAGGTGAAAATTATCTTTGGGCGCAAAACTGATGCCAGGATTAATGAAGAAAAAATGTTTCACTGCTCCAACATCTGCTGTGCCAAACAGAAAGACAAGTTTCTATTGCCTGGTGGTGTCGGGTTACAGTAACGGAGGACAGACCCTCAAATGTACTTTTCCAAAAAAGAATTTAGGAGACCAGGGTGGGGTCTCCTGACTGTAGCTCTAGCTACTACTAACTGCCCTGGGATTCAAAGCAGGGATGGGGGGTCTCAATGATCAAACGTGAGGGAGGAAATGGGTGGAGGGAAGAGGAAGTGCTGAACTACAAGGTCATGGTCAGGAAACCAATTTGGCAAGGCATATGGAAAAGCAAGGCATATAGAATCAAGCACCACACAGAGCAGTGTGCAGCCCAAAGCCAGCTTTGTTTTCAGCAGCAGGACTCGGATGACAGGGTGAAGGCCAGCGCCTGCCATCCACACAGGAAACCACCTCTAACGCTCCCCGACCCAAGAGGATTTTTCCTTCCAGTTATTCTTCTGCCCGAAGCAGACTCCAAAACGGAGTTTGGGTAAAAGTCAATGTAGGTCCTAAGAAACACGCCAGTAACAAACACCTACTGGTGACTATCGGCAGCGTACATAAATTCCACTTTCCCTTTACTTCCATTGTTGTTTAAACCAGTCAAGAACAATACAATTCATACAACGGGATAACACTAAGATATGGTATGTGTAGTTGGTATCTAACTTTACAAAGGTGGTTATTAAATAAGCACAAGAAGCATATTTATCAAAATGTTAAAAATGACTTATCACTAAGTAACAAAATAAAGCCTAGTTTTTATTTAATTTATTTATTTTGGTTTTTCAAGACAGGATTTCTCTGTGTAGGCTTGGCTGTCCTGGAACTCACTCTGTAGACCAGGTTAGCCTCAAACTCATAGAGATCTGCCTGCCTCTGCCTCCTCAGTGTTGGTATATTAAAGGTGTGCGCCACCACCACCTGGCTAGTTTTATTTTTTAACAAACTCTTTTCTGCACTTTTACCTTCCTGTAATGTTGTAGTTACTGTTCTTTTTTTTAAATTTATTTATTTATTAAGGATTTCTGCCTCCTCCCCACCACCGCCTCCCATTTCCCTCCCCCTCCCCCATCAAGTCCCCCTCCCTCATCTGCTCGAAGAGCAATCAGGGTTCCCTGACCTGTGGGAAGCCCAAGGACCGCCCACCTCTATCCAGGTCTAGTAAGGTGAGCATCCAAACTGCCTAGGCTCCCACAAAGCCAGTACGTGCAGTAGGATCAAAAACCCACTGCGATTGTTCTTGAGTTCTCAGTATTCCTCATTGTCCGCTATGTTCAGCTAGTCCGGATTTATCCCATGCTTTTTCAGACCCAGGCCAGCTGGCCTTGGTGAGTTCCCGATAGACCATCCCCATTGTCTCAGTGTGTGGGTGCACCCCTTGCGGTCCTGAGTTCCTTGCTCGTGCTCCCTCTCCTTCTGCTCCTGATTTGGACCTTGAGATTTCTGTCCGGTGCTCCCATGTGGGTCTCTGTCTTTGTCTCCTTTTTGCTGTGAGTCACCATGACAATGGCAACTCCTAAAAAGGAAAGCATTTAGCTGCGGGCTTGCTCACAGTTTTAAGGGGTTAGTCCATGGTCTCCATGGCAGGAAAAAGATAGGCATGGTGTTGGAACGGTAACTAAGCGCTTTAGATCCTGATACATATACACACACACACATACACAAACACACACAGAGAGAGAGAGAAAGATTGGGCCTGGCATGAGCTTTTGAAACCTCAAAGTTCACTCTCAGTGATAGTTCCCCTAACAAGGCTATACCTCCTAATCCCTCCCAAACAGTTCTACGAACTGGGGCCCAAGCATTCAAACATATGAGTGTTGAAGGAGCTGCGGGCTGCATTCTTGCCGCCCGGCTCCTGGCCGCCAGCTAGCTTATGCTCTGAAATAATTACAGGGAAACTGTATTCATATAAATACTGCCTGGCCCATTAGTTCTAGCCTCTTACTGGCTAATTCTCACATCTTGATTACCCATCTTTAGTAATCTGTGTAGCACCAATCTTACCGGGAAAGATTCAGCATGTCTGACCTGGCGGTTTGCTTCATCGCCTCTGCCCTGGAGAGGAGAGGCATGGCGTCTGCCTCACTTCCCCCCAGCATTCTGTTCTGTTTACTCCACCCACCTATGTTCTAACCTATCAGGCCAAGCAGTTTCTTTATTGATTAACCAATGAAATCAACAGATTGATATGACACTCCCACATCATTTCCCCTTTTTCTGTTTAAACAAAGAAAAGAAGGCTTTAACTTTAACATAGCAAAATTACATATAACAAAACAGTTATCAAGCAAGAATTACAGTTACAATATTTACATCTATTTTATCTTTTATCATAACAAAGGAAAACAACTATAACTATCTATCTATTCTTCAACTCCATCAAAGACTCCAGAAGGATATAATATTACCTAAGTAAATGAGAAGTAAGCAACTTATAAAACTCTAGAAATTACAGAAACATCTTGCTGCCTGGACAGTCACCCAAAGTTCCTCTGTACCGTTGGGGCATCCATCTTTGGCCTACAGGCCCATAGTATCCAGCAGACATTTCCATGAAGCAGGAAATTTTAAAGGCAGTCAGTCACTATCTGCTGTGTCCTGCAGAATGTCTCGCAGACTCTTTCATGAATCAGGAACCCCAAAAGATCATCTCACCTTTAGGCAAGTTCAGTAGTCCTCTCTCTGTGGGTTCTCTGTGTCCAGTTTATGCAACAGTCCAGGCAAGAGCATTTTCTTGCCCAAATGGCTATCAAACTACATAAGGTGCCTCTTCAATGCCCATCTTCTTCTTCAAGTAGGTTGGTGCTGCCAGGAGCAGATGTGTCTCATTGTCATGAAAAAACCCCAAGTTATTAAAACCACCACACTAGTCATCCATACAGGCCAGGCAGTGGTGGCACACACCTTTAAACCCAGCAGCCACACTAGTTAGCCAAAGAGGCCTGGTGGTGGTGGTGGTGCAAGCCTCTAATCCCAGCACTAGAGAGAAATATAAGATGGGAGGAAGCAGGTCTCAGTCTCAATCTGAGGATTAGTGGAGACAGGATCACACATTTGCAGTCTGAGGTAGAAGAGCCAGTGGTGGCTGCTGATTTGCTTCTCTCTCTTTTCTTTTTTTCTTCCTTTTTTGGTTTTTCAAGACAGAGTTTCTCTGTGTAGCTTTGGAGTCTGTCCTGGAACTCACTCTGTAGACCAGGTCAGCCTTGAATTCACAGAGACCTCCTGCCTCTGCCTCCCAAGTGCTGAGGTATGGTGGCTGCTTTGCTTTTCTGATTTTCAGGTTGAACCCCAATGTCTGTCTCTGGGTTTTTATTATTTGCACTACACTGTACAGCTATGTGCTAACATTTTATGTCTTATATTGAATAAAGTATTTTTAGGCCTATCTGTAAATCAGGACTGGGGAATCCAGCAACTTTGACAATGTCTAAAATGTGGAAGGCCAGAGCTGTGGCTTGCGCTTCCGTCTGCTGGAGCACAAAGCTTGTGACATTGCTATTCCTCTACCTCACTGACATTTCTTAGCCTGTACCCTGTGCCCGTGATCGCTGTATGCACAACTGCAGCTACTCTCAGGAGGCACAAGAACCCATCTCCAGAGCGGAAGCCCACCCACAGAGAGGCCTGCGGCCAGGCTGGAAGCACTGAGCTGTTGGTGTCTCTAGGGCCCTGAGCCGTGGCCCTCACTCACGGAGCTTCAACTGGCTAGCTTTAGAAGGGAATGAGGTTGTAACTAGGTAAATCTGAGTGAGGAAGGAGCTGCAGGGCACACGGACGTTCTTGTGCCGTTTTCATGATTGGCAAAGGCATGCTTTGTTGGCATCTTGCACATCAAGGTGAAAAGTGTAGAAATGGAGAGTCAGCTAAGGCTGGGAAAATGAACCTGGGAGTGGGGAATAGCTGGATGGGCTGGAGGGGACAGAGTGTGGGCAGACACAAGGCTTAGTTCGGGCTTACAAAGCTACATGTCGAAAATATAGAAAACAACTTCTTGGAAAAAGATCAGCCTGAGAGCAGCTAACTCAAAGCTTACAGGAAACACTGCACCTTCATTTGTTAGATCTGTATATATCAGCTGAAATAAATCCAGGCTGGTCCGTCCTTCCATCATTTTTCCATCCATCTCTCCTCCCTCCCTCCCTCCCTTCGTCTTCTTCCAAGACACAAGGCCTCACTCTGTAGACCAACCTGACCTTGAATTCACAGCAATCCTGCCTTGACCTCCCAAGTGCTGGGATTACAAGCATAAGCTGCTACCATGTCAAACTTTAGAAATTTCAAAACATGCTAAATGTGTAAATATGAATATCATATTACGAAGAAAAGAAAACTTGCATTTTCACAGATTTAGAGCTTTAATAAGAGTGATACAAACCTGGAAGCATCAAACAGAGAAGATAATATCCACAATTTTAGAAACATAATAAAGGCTGTGGCTCACTGACAAGTTAATGAAGTGATTTTTGGTTTAAGTTATGAATGAAGATATATTTTTCAGATGATAAATTTAAGACTGAGGCTTTAGCTCAGTAATAGAGTACTTGCCTCGCATACATGAGGCCCTACGTTCAATCCCTAGTCTTGAAAGAAAGAACAAAGTTAAATTGAAGGAATAATACTTTCTCAATTTGAGATTTAAAAGCTAGCATCAAAATTGTGGTAAAATAAGAAAACATCATAGTTTCTGGGTGGATTACCTAAGTACTGAGCAGATACAGGATTTATTTTCAGAAAAAAAAACTGTGACAAACAACATAAAGATATTATTATACCCTTGGACTCAATAAAAACACTTGTATGAATCGATTCTAGGGAAATAACTGAATAAAAGCTAGAAGAAATACATAGAAGACATATATGGCCATGATTAGGATCTAAAAATAAGAATAATACTTAACATTAGGGATGGCTTGATTGACTCTGAGTTATAAGCACAAGGAATTATTCATAATGGTAAATTCTATTATAAAAATGATCCTGAAATACAATAAAATTATTATTATAATTTCAAGTGTACACTCTGGGATACAGCATCATACTGGGTATTATTTGTAACTACATAAAAACACACATATGAAATGAGGCAAACCGCATAAACACGGGGATGAAAAGGTTGACTGAGCACCTCTTCTGATGGTCTACCGTCTTTTCCTGTCACTGTACGGACTCTTCCTAGGGAAAGCCGCTGTCCTTAATCTCACCCAGTATGGATTCTATGGGCGGCTTTGCCTAATCAGTGTCCCTCCTAGGGCAGCACGACCAGCTCCTCTCACTCTTAGCCTCTGCACTGAATGCGAGTCACAGAAACCACGACCTTCCCATGCCTGGGCTGGGGCAGGCAAGCAGCACACACCCACACTCCTTCCTGACTTTCCAGAGATGCCAAGCATGCCACTGGGTGCCGCATGCAACAGGCTCACGACAAACTCTTCCTATCATAAATAAAGCTCTCTGTGTTCCTACATGGAACTCTGTTCATATTCTCCCAAGGGTTCTGTCCATCTCGGCCATCACATAAAGAACATCTGACAATGCGAGGAAGATCTAGAGAAGTCAGACAATCTTCCAGAGGTGTCTAGAAACAATCTAGCAGGAACCAGCAGTTACAAGTGGACTGCAGTGGCCACACCTAATCTTGAATGCCTTTTCAATTGTCTAGGTCCAAACAATAGTCGTCAAGAAAAATTCTATTTTCTGTACCTTTGCATATCTCTCTTCTCCCCCACCCCAAATAGACATTAAATCTGGCCAGACTAGATCTTGCACACTATGCAAGGGTGGGTAGAATAGAACAATGAGCTTTCTGTCCTATGACTAAATACCTGTTTTCATCCAGTTACATGCACATCACTCCACTGCCACTGTCCTTGGTTCACACACACCATCCCAACCCACCTCCACAGCCCTGTCCTCGGCTCTCACTCCGTCCATCCACCTCCACAGCCCTGTCCATGGCTCTCACTCCGTCCATCCATCCCGCCTCCACAGCCCTGTCCTCGGCTCTCACTCTGTCCATCCCGCCTCCACAGCCCTGTCCTCGGCTCTCACTCCATCCATCCGCCTCCACAGCCCTGTCCTCGGCTCTCACTCCGTCCATCCGCCTCCACAGCCCTGTCCTCGGCTCTCACTCCGTCCATCCATCCCGCCTCCACAGCCCTGTCCTCGGCTCTCACTCCGTCCATCCACCTCCACAGCCCTGTCCATGGCTCTCACTCCGTCCATCCATCCCGCCTCCACAGCCCTGTCCTCGGCTCTTACTCCGTCCATCCCGCCTCCACAGCCCTGTCCTCAGCTCTCACTCCATCCATCCACCTCCACAGCCCTGTCCTCGGCTCTCACTCCATCCATCCCGCCTCCACAGCCCTGTCCTCGGCTCTTACTCTGTCCATCCCACCTCCACAGCCCTGTCCTCGGCTCTCACTCCGTCCATCCCGCCTCCACAGCCCTGTCCATGGCTCACATGCACCTTGGCTCACACAGACACTCCTATTCTACTGTCATGAAACCTTTTTTCTTCAGGAAGGTTATCGACAGAAAGACGCCTCCCATTCTGCACTTGTACCAGCTTGTCAAATTCCTCACCATAAGCCTCAAGTCTCTCCTTACCTGGCCCACCTACTTTTTGTTAACCCCCTTTAAATTTAGAATTTCTGTCCCTAACAGCACCCAGAATCAACCGCTTATACTGCCTTGAGGTGCACCATCTCCATGCTTTCTCTACCACATCTCCCCGCTCTGAAAAGCCTCCCCCTTCTCCTATCTATAACCATACATGCTATTTGTTTATTTTGAGACATCATCCCACTTAGTCCCAGGTAGTCTTGAACTCACGATATAGACCAAGCTGGCCTTGAACTCACAGAGATCTACTTATCTCTGACTCCAAATACCAAAGTTAAAAGCATACATACACAAACACACACACATACATACACACACACACACACACACACACACACACACATGCCACCACCACCACCACCACCACCACCTCTGGGGCCTCTGTTTGCTTTTGTGTTTCAAGACAAGGTCTTGTCACGTAGCCCAGGCTGACCTCTTGCCTTAGGCTCTCTGGTGCTGAAATGATAGCCATACACACTACGTCTAAGAAAGTGCCTTCTTAAAATCCAGTCCACAGATATGCTTCAGAAGGACTCCTGCTGGCACTGACTGCATGCTCTGCACTGGCATGCTAAAGTCTGCCTCCGCTTGGCATGCATGCCCCATGGTACCATGGACACCTTGTAGCCACTTGTGAATTAAGCCTTTAACAACAGCGTCTCCTCTACATCCCCCAAAGTCACGATAAAGGTGGACCACACGCATGTGAGGTGTGTGTGGGGGGGGGGGGTTGGTGTAGAAGCCAAAATGGACAAGTTCTAGATGTCCTTTACAAATGTCCTTACTCTAACCCCCACATTTCAGAAACTTCCCAGCCCGCACTGTTAGCTGTCACTTGGGAAATGGAGGCAGGAGGGCCAAATTTAAGGCTAGTTTGGCTGTACATTAAGTTCAAGGCTGGTCTATGCTATGAGAGGGAGGCCCTGTGGGAAAGGAGGACGAGGAGGAGAAAATGATCCAGACCGATGGATTAGAAGGGCCCAAACATGGTGGTTTTAAAATATGCAGTCAATGCGCAGATACAGTACTCATTAGTAGTAGTTCCTGGCCAGCAACAGTGAGCATAGAGTTCAGTGCAGGCAAAACATCTAAATATTATATTATTTATTATTATTATTTTTTAATTTTTTATTTTATGTGCTTTGGTGTGAAGGTGTCAGAGCCCCTACAAGTGGATCTTCAGACAGTTGTGAGCTGCCGTGTAGGTGCATGGGAATTGAACCCGGGTCCTCTGGAAGCGCAGTCAGTGCTCTTAACCACTGAGCCATCTCTCCAACCCCCCTCCTCTGACCTTTAGAAGTCTCCTCTCCCCTCTTCCCAGTTCCATAAGCTGTCTAGATCCCCTGAGCGCCCCCTGTCCTTTCCCCTAGCATCTACTACCTTCTCCACGCCAGGAGCTCCAGGGAACAGACTCAACGAGACTCTTGGAAAAAGCACTGTCTAAGAATAATTTACCCTGCACAGATCATTAATAAGCTTTCTTTTGGTGTGAAGTCTCCCAAGAGTTATCATGTACTGAGTTCACCATGTCCTAGATATGGGATGATATAAGCTCAATGGTAAGTCTGGAAGGTAGGTACAAAAATTTCTATTCATAGAAGGTAAAAAGAGACTTAATTTTGACGATGAAGCAACCCGCCTGAAGGCCACAGGGCTGGGAAGGGGTGTATCCCAACTTCCTGTCTCATAAGATATAACCTCTTTGCTAGGTGTTAAAATACTTGTGTTAGGATGGACACAGCACTGGGGAATCTGAAGCAGTAGGACTTGCTTGGAGAGGTTAGAGGCCAACCTGGGCAACATAGCAAGATCTTGCCTCAAAAAGTAAAAATAAAAACAAACATCAACAAATGCAAAGCCTCACATCATTCCAAACTTGTCACTGGGTTTTGCAGCACACGACAAGGGTAAACTAGGAAAACAAAACCACGCTAGCGCTGGGCAAGAACACAGGAATGAACTGTTAGAACCCACAGTCCAGCTGGCCCCTGGGTCCACTCCCCTGGTAACTGCTTCACCAAAGCCGCCTCCCTTCCTCCACACCAACTGAGTCTCCGTGAGCACCACAATGACTTCTGCAGCTGCAGCCCCAGGGCCCAGTTCGAAGGGGAAACTGGGGCAAGAGCTGCAGCCATTCGCAAGGAGGGGTTGCGTATAATTAGAGACTGCCCTATTTGAGATGCATTAGGAAAAGCACAATTAGCAGATTCATTTAGATTTGTTATATTTAACTTGTGAAACACGCAGACTCAGACCATATGCTTACAAATAATATTGTGGCTGGGGTTGATCAGACCGGTGCTCGCTGGCTCTGGGTCCTGGCTGCGTAATGAGGGCCTGCGCCAGCCTCAACGCTGCTCATTTATTTGTGGGCATCCCGCTCACACGCGCATGGTATGTGGGGGTCAGAGTGGATGGCGGGTGTCCTCATCAAGTTAAGCACTCTCCGCCTTATGTTTTGAGACAGGGCCTCTCACTAAATCTGGAGCTCATTAATTTGGCTAGAATGGCTAGATAATCAACCCAGGAATCATCCTGTCTCTGCCTCCCTGGGGCTAGAAGTTCAAATATTTCAAATGTGCACCGCCATGCCTGGTTTTTGTGTGGATGCCGGGTCTGAAATAGCTTACTCAGCGTAATTCTTAGTTTAAAACAAAACAGAGATGAGTATGGGGGTTTATATCTGCAATACCAGCACTTAGGAGGCTGAGGCAGGAGGACTGCCATGAGTTCAAGTCGGTCTGTACTATAAAATAAAATCAAAAAACAGCCCACAAAGACTGACTACATGGAAGTGCACTTTCTATGCTGCCAAGCATGGCCTTCAGTGTGCGCCCAGGTACGTAAGCAAAGGGGGTTGATTTTCCATCTCTCCACTGCTAAGAGGAATGGATCACGGTGGAGCTGACCTGTGGAGGAAAGCATGAACTTCCCATTCTCCTGAGCTGCCAACAAGAATATCTTCTCAGTGGACTATGGCGGTACTTGCCTTTCTTCTCAGCACTTGGGAGGCAGAGACAGGCAGATCTCTGTGAGTTCAAGGCCAGCCAGGAACAAATTCCAGAACAGTCAGGGATACATAGAGAAACCCTGTCTTGAAAAACCAAACAGAAAGAAAGAGAGAAAGGAAGAAATAAAAAAGGAAGGACACAGAGAAAAGAAGGAACAGAAAGAAAGAAGGAAGAAGGGGAAAGGAAGGGAGGGAGGGAGGGAGGGAGGGAAAGGGGAAGGGGAAGGGGAAAGGGAAAGGGAAAGGGAAAGGGAAAAGGAAAGGGAAAGACAACAATCTCCTCTTGCTCCTTGGCACTGGCTGGCTCATAGCATGGTTTCGGTGCAAAAGTGTATGTACTAAAACAACGATCCCAGTATAGCTGCAGGTTAGGCAAGGACCCTGGTTTGTGGTGTGGTGAGTGGTGTCCTGGGGATTGCTGGTTTGATTTGTATGGGAGTCTTCACCAAAGTGCCAAGAAAGTGCCTACATGGAGCGAGGAAATTAAAATATAAATTAAAGTTTTTATACTTTGCCTATTCTAAAACAAATGTTTCTTTCACAGAAAAACACACAACATCACTATTACCTAACAAGCACCATCCAGCCATGTATTCAACCTTACACACCCCCACCCAGGCACAAAAGTTGTGTAGTGGTAGGGACATAGGACCCTGGTGGCTCCCTAGACTCTTTCAAGGGATGCACAGTCAAGACCACTGCCATAACTCTGATACATTACTCTTTCACAGCTAGAATTTTGAATAGGAAAAAAAAATCCGGGTCCTTCACATAGGCAAAGTTAGGAAGAACCATGATGGCATGTTCCCTACATTCACATCAGAGTCACTGCAAATGCCCAGGTAATGAGCAGTCTTAGTCTTACTAACCCTCTCCTTTGAACACAGCCCTAGCCCCTCTGTGTGGGAAACCGGAGAACACACATGCACGTGAGCCAGCCAAGGTCTGCCCCTGCCCCTGTCGGCCCATGAGCAGATGGGGCTGCTGTTTATCAAGCACGGGCCATGTCACCTTGCTGGCCTGACAGTCATGCACACTGCGGATATTCAGATTTGAAAGGACTGGCAGGAAGTTTGGGTAGCAGCAATAAAACTCAGAGCTGGAGTGAAAGGAGAGTTCAGGACAGTTTGTATCTGCACCCTAAGAGTGACTCCTTCCCAGCACTCAGTGTGTGCCTGCTGAAGCCAGCGGTGAAGTTAACAATGAGAGATTTTAATGTCATACAGTGAAAACCATCAGCTATGAAAAGTTATGCATAACCAAGTAAACCCATATTTTCTAAATAATCAATGGGTGATACACCGTCATCAGGTACAAGTAAAAGCTTATCCAGTAGCCAAGGTAAGCCACATTTACTATAACAAATAATTAAGAGCTCAGGGACCCGGTTTTAGGTACTACACTGCACCAACCTTTCAAGTTTTAATTGGGTATAAAAGAACATCCATAATTATCTGAAAAGGTTATTTAAATGCTCCGCCTTTTCCCAACTACGTATCTAGGGGAAACTACATTTTCACTATATACTTCAACCCAAAGAACACATATCTGCCTAAACGGAAAAGGAGATGTGGTTATCTAGCTGTCTTCTGTGAAGACAGACGTCAATCAGATTTGCCAGAGTAAAACAAGATTCTCATGGGAAAGGTGGCACGCATCTTTTGATTCCAGCACTCAGAGGCAAAGGCAGGTGAATCTCTGTGAGTCCAAGACCAGACTGGTCTACATAGGAAGTACCAGGCTAGCCAAGGCTACATAGTGAGATCCTGTCTTTAAAATAATAATAATAAAAAGGATTCTGTTTGTATTTTTGTCTTGGAAAGTTTATAAAAACAAAACAACAACAGTAACAACTACCCATGTCATCTGGGATGGAGATGAGGCCAGGAACTGGAGGAGTAACCACACCTACTCAGCCCTGGCCTGGACCCTAGTCCCCCCCCAAAAAAAAAACAAAAAACAAAAACAAAAAAAAAAACAAAGGAAATCGCCGTTCATGTCAACAACTCTTGGGGTGGTTTCAACATCACTAGGCCCAAAAATTTTTCATGGAAAACATTTGACTTTTTTATTTGCTAAAATGGTAGGTAACATACGATTCATGTTAACATAAGTTCTTTGAGGTCCTCGATGATATATTTTAAATATATCATAAATGTGAAGTGAGATCAGAGGGCAGGAGAAACTGCAGCTTGAGGAACTGTGGTGACATGCGTCCCTCTCCTTCCTGCTTCCTAGACACTGTCAGCCTTTATCCCACACATGGTGAGGACACTCCCATCAGCAGTTAATCAAATATTCAGAATCCAAGCTGCTTATTATATGGGTTCTAAACACTTTCCCCAATCTGTCTTTCAAAGAATAAGAATTAATCAGAAATAGTCATCACATTTATCAATCTTTCCTGTTCTGATCAATACTTGCTATGTTTTAATGGAGAAACCTCTCCCTCTTCCTAACTCTATGTCATCAGATAGTCTCAGTCTTTCAGTTAGAGCCACAGGCTCTGACTGCGAGCAGCCAGAAGCTGTCTCTTCTCCCTGCTGGCTGCTTGGTCCCCAGTCATGACTGCCAAGCTTCCACTGCAATCTGTCAGTGCAGTGAAGAGATGGAAGTGATGGATCCCAATGCTTCCACAGGAGATTAAAACACAAGAGAGCAGCCATCTTCTGAGAGCACAGCTGAGATCAGGAAGGCTCACCATCATCCCTGCTGCCATTTCAAGGAAGTTGTGCTGATGCTGAAGGAGACCAGAAGGCAGGCTGGGGAAAGGTGTGCAGCATCTCCACTTCTCAGGGAGAGGTGACCGCAAAAGCCAGTGAGGGACGCTGACAGCACAGGACACTTGTACCTGACTGGGGAGGGACGCTGACAGCACGGGACACTTGTACCTGACTGGGGAGGGACGCTGACAGCACGGGGACACTTGTACCTGACTGGGGAGGGACGCTGACAGCACAGGACACTTGTACCTGACTGGGGAGGGACGCTGACAGCACGGGACACTTGTACCTGACTGGGGAGGGACGCTGACAGCTCGGGACACTTGTACCTGACTGGGGAGGGACGCTGACAGCACGGGACACTTGTACCTGACTGGGGAGGGACGCTGACAGCACGGGACACTTGTACCTGACTGGGGAGGGACGCTGACAGCACGGGACACTTGTACCTGACTGGGGAGGGACGCTGACAGCACGGGACACTTGTACCTGACTGGGGAGGGACGCTGACAGCACGGGACACTTGTACCTGACTGGGGAGGGACACTGGAGAGAACACTTGTGGCTCTTAGAGGACTGGGACTTGGTTCCCAGCACCCACGTGGTAACTCGCACGTGTCTCTAACGCCAGTTCCGGGAGCAGAAGCTCTCTTTTGGCCTCCTCCAAGGGCATCTGGTACACACGTGGTATACATACATACAGACAGACAGACAAAACACTCATCAACGTAAAAATAGAATCTAAGAAAAGGAAGTTTAGAGGGTCTCTTCAGAATATTCCTCAGTAGGGAAGCTGCCAGCATATCCACTACAGAAACTGGAAAGGACATTCAATCATGTCACCATGACTCTCTGACAGGCTAGCATCTTTACACAACGGTGATTTCTTCCCCTCATAAATGTTCACAACAGGGTATGTGTAGAACATGAGCTTCCCTTCGACTGTAACATCTCGCACAGAATTCTTCCAACTACAGACCATGAATGAGTTGTGAAGTCAACAACGTAGGTTACGATCAGCGTTATTTTCAATGAACCACCTTGGAGAAGCAGAAAAGAAGACCGCAGTGCTGAGAATGCAGCGGGGTGAGTATTGATTTGCACATTTTTTCTTTTCAGTCAAACTTGTGTGTATATACATGCCTCAATGCAAAATGCATTATTTTCCACAAATCTCCTCAAACATCTGACAGGCACTAGAACCTGCCAGGTTATAGTGACAAATGTGTAGGGGATTCTCTTCCCAGTCACCAACCCGCACCCAGGGAAACCTACCCACTTAATAGCCCATGTGTGCAAAGATGTTACCACGGTTCTATATAACCTTCACATCTCCCTACCTCAGTGATTCTCAGCCTTCCTAACTCTGCGACCCTTTAATACAGTTCCTCATAATGTGGTGACCCCAAACCATAAAATTATTTCGTTGCTACTCCATAACTGTAATTTTGCTACTATTGTGAACTATAACATAAATATCTGATATTCAGGCTATCTGATATTCGACCCCCAAAGGGTCATGACCCATAGGTTGAGAACCACTGCCCTAGCCCTGGGTGAGTAACCAACAAGGAATGGGTACATGCCCATGTTGCTCACAAGTTCCTTGTCCATTATCTTCTAACTTGGTACACAGAGGGCATTTGAGTGGCAGAGGAATGAGATAAACATGCAAAAGGAGGTGGAGATGAGATTCAGGGACTACCGGCCCAGGAAGTAATCCTTATTCAAACCACTTATTCCTTTTGTAGAGGATGGGAGTTTGGGTCTTAGTACCCCACTTGGTGTCTCACAACTATCTGTAACTTGTTCTAAGGGATCTTACACCCTTTTCTTGCCTCTGCTGGCACTGCATGCTTGTGGTACCCAGACATATATGCCAGCAAAATACCCATTCACATAAAATTAAAAATAAATCTTTGTAAAGGTATTTTATTATAATTCTATTTTTGGTCTTTACTACTAAAATAAAATAAAGGACATCTAAGGGCAAATTTGGTAAATGGAAACAGGAACTTTAAAGTCTCTAGCAAAATTCATGTATAAATACATCATTTATAATAGTATTTCTGCCTCTGTGCTGACTAGAAGCCAGTGAGATACCTGGCAGCAGAAGGTACTGCAGAGACTGCTGTCAAAGGATATATGGGGGTTTTGTCGGGGTGTGTGTGTGTGTGTGTGTTTCTTAAGCAAATCCCAAAGCACTGTGTCAAGTTCTTAAACCCTGGAGAACTTGGTGAGGGCAGGGTCCCTGGATTACAACTGAGTTCTACTGAGGTGTTTGCTGTTCAGGGAGTTGGAGGCAGAAACGTGAGGGAACGGATGTAGAGCATAAACCAAGACAGTAGCGCAGAATCCAGACCAAGAGGCTAAGAGACTGAACGCTGGTTTCTAAACTACAGAGAGATCTTTCTTCCTCTAAGCATATAACACGCTTCCTTCTTCATCTGTTCTCCTGAATGCCAGCTCGCCTTTGAGGCATGCAGCCCACTTATCTGTGTGTCTGTCTGAGCGTGTCATGCAGTGCACTGCACGGACTGAACTTTTACACAGTGCTGTTTGTTCCTCTCTGGAAGAATCTACCAAGAAACACAGGGCGGGACCATGTGGTGCTCTGTGAGGGCACTGGCAAAGTGTCTCTTGTACAATGGAACTGTAATTATCCGACCTCCTTCCCTAGCAAGTCAGTGTCCCTTGGAGACCATCCAAATGATCAGTGTCACAATCTAGAGAAGTTCACAGGGCAGTCACAAATGCCGCTGCTTAGTTCTTTGGAAATGTCTTCCGAGGAGTTAAAGGCCAGTATCTGGACTCTGATACCAGCATCAACAACACGGTTTCTCAGTTAATGTGGTAAAGCCAGGGGTGGCGGGACATGCTGGAATCACAGCACTCACAGGAGTCCAAGACTAGGCTCAGCTGCAGCCAGTTCCAGCAGGCACCAGCCTAGAACCCACTCAGTGGCCCAAACTAACCTCAAACTCAAGATCCTCCTGCCTCAGCTGCCCAAGAACCAGAATTAGGCCACAACACTAAGCAAGAAAGGGCATCTTCCTGGGTATACTTGAGGCTTTGAAAGGGGGAACACTTAGCACTAGGGTCATTTTCCTTGGATCTGGTCTCCTCACAATACCCTAAACTTGAACACAGCAGGGCACACATGTTACACAGGAATGCAGGCTGCAAGTTCAGGTCAAATTAGCTCCCAGGACAAGAACTGCAACCTCCACTAAAGGAGTCCTTTACAAGAAAGGGCACGGAGGCCTGGTCTGAAGGAGTGAATGCACTTAACTGTAGTACACACACACACACACACACACACACACACAATTTAAAATAAGACAGACTGAAGAGTTGGCTCAATGGTTAAAACACTTACTATACTTGCATAAGACCAGAGTTTGATCCCATCAACCACATGGTAACTCACAACTGCTTATAACTCCAGTTCCATGGGATCCTACAACCTCTTCCGGCTTTTGCAAGTACCAGGCATGCACAAGGTACACAAACAGACATGCAGGCAAAACACCCATACACACAAAATAAAATAAATGTTAAAAAAAAAAAAACTTTTTTAAGTGGGAGGGCAGAGTGAGTGTAGCTCAGTAGTAGAGCACTCGCCCAGCAGGTCCTAGGTTCTCCCCTAGCACTAAAAATAAACATAAAAAACCTTTAAGGGTCCCTACTATTGACTCTAAGAAGTGACATGGACCCTGGTTCAAATCTATTTTTCAGGTCAGAGTTTAACCAAGAAGCTGCCACTTGATAGACATGTACTGTTCTTAAGCAACAAGAACCAGCCATAGACGGACTGTTCTGTGCCCAGAGGGAGCACCAGGAAGCCAGGCCACCCAAGGGCTGGTTCCAGGCATAGCAGAGGGAATGCAGGAGCAGGGTGCTCTAGATGGGCTGGCTGGACAGTCTAAAACCACAGGGTCTCATTTCTAACACAGGAAGGTGACACTTCACAAGGCGGTTGTTGCTAAAGTGTTGCAGAGGAGAAAGCTCATGAGAGCACCAGTAACGCGGTCAGAGAAGGGCAACGCTGTCAGGCTAGACAACAGAGCACAGTCGCACACTGGAGAAAGAGACTGAACTCAGGGGCACTCACACAGACAGTTTTTTTTAATGAGAAAAAGAATGCAAAACCATTCAAATCTCATGGTATTAACTGTAACATTTCTTTCAAAAACAGTATTTTTCAACAACTGGTTTTTTAAAGCTAATACTTCAATGAGGAATTAAAATTAAAAGTCTTTGTGTTCTATGTGGAACAGACAGCAAGATCATTTGCTTTGTGCGTTACAGTGGAGGCACCATTTGGCTCCGCGGCAGTTATCTGACTTGGCCTCTGCCCGGAACTACTATTTGTTTACAATTATAACAATCGCATGCAGAGCTGAAAATGCCCAATGCTATACAATGGTACGCTGCGACACTTTAGGAGTCTCTTTTTCTTCTTTTCGTTTTAAAGAAAAAAAAAATCAGAAACAGAACTTTTTGTTATTGGGTTTTTTGTTTTTTTTTTGTTTTTTTTTTGTTTGTTTGTTTTTTTGCGGGCTGGGGCAGATCCTGACTGCTGGTCGCTTTCCACACTGCACCACCGGGCCGGCAGCGCCAGGCTGGATGGCCACGCCCTTCACAGCAATCAGGCCCCGCCTCGCGCAGCGCCGCGCCCCGCCTGCATCACGAAGACCGCCCTGCCCGCAGCAGCAGCAACAGCAGCAGCAGCCCCACGTTGTTAGACTTTCACTGCAAAAATGAGTCTGGCTGGCAGCTGTTACCTGCTCCTTTTCTTTGTCACTCAGAGAACAGAGTGAACGATGCGGAGCAGTGACTTGTGTTCTTTGTCTGGGCCAGATCTGAGTACTTCGCCTCTATTCTTTCTGCCCGCTAAAGGATTTAAAAACTGCCAGTTTCACCTTTCAGTGCACAACTTTTTTCCCCCGTTAAATGAACTAAAATGCAAAATAAACAGTCCTTTTGGTTCTGGTAAAATTATTCAGTAAGATGTTTCTTTTACTTCAAATGCGCTTTCGTTCCTTGAATACACTGTCAATTGTTGTACAGATCCTAGCTGAGTTTGCTAATATTTTATGAGCACGATAACTATTTAAATGCATTCTGCGTACCAACTGTGGGTCAAACTTAATTTTTAAAAGTAATTTATAAAGTAATCATTTTTGCATTTTTTTAAAAAAGTGTCTCTGGTAGCCCAGGTTGGCCTCAAATTCACTCTGTACCTTGAACTTCTGATCCACCCGCCTCTACCTCCTGGTGCTATTATTATGAGCATATGCCACCATACCCTGTGTGGCACACAGAGGGAACCCAGGGCCTGGTGTATTCTAGGAGAACACTAACAACGGAGTTCTATATTTGCATTTTCAATGGATAGGATTTAAACACATCTTGTTAGGGTTAAGTGAAAATCAACATTAATTTATATTCCCTAAACATAGGCCTTAAAGGCAAGCAAGCTGGGGGTTCTGGCTTCTAGCGGAGAAGTTAAGCTGTGCAGTTTGCTGTGGTCAATGGGCACCTGTCAAAGCATGGCTTCTCTTTGCTCTGGCTTTGTTTTCACTTGTCTGTCAGAGCCAGGGTCTCTCACTGGAACGAGAGATGGCCTGGAGCTCATCAGGAGAGATCCACCTACCTCACACCTCCCTGACACTGGACTGCAAGCACCATATGTCTTTTTTTTTTTTTTCTTTTTTTAATGTGGGTTCTTGGGGGTTGAGAGGCAGCGCGATGGCTAAAAGCCTCTACACCTTTGCTGCTCTTCCAAAGGGAGTTCAGTTCCCAGCACCCACATCAGGCAGGTCAGAACTGTCTGTAAATTCAGTTCCAGGGGCTCCGTCACCCTCTGACCTCTGCATGTACATGGTGTGCATAAATTCATGTAGACACACATACACACAAATAAAAATTAATCAATTAATTAATTTAAAAAAGAAAGAGAACGAAATGTGGGATCTGGGGGACCTGAGCGCGGGTCCTCTTGCCAGCAAGCAATGTGCTGACTGCACTATCACTTCAACCCAAATAAGGTCAATCTTAACCTTCAACTTGTACCTTCTCCTCAAGGGAAATGCTCACTTGTAAACCTTACTTTTGTCTCCTCGAGTTAGCAACACAAGAAACTAAGTTCCTCCTCTCAACTTTTCATAGCTTTCAGAGGCAAATGAGCAACAGGGTCATCAGGACAATAAACCTTTCTAACTCCCTGCTGAGTGTAAACTTAACGCTAGGTGTTTCACAAGACAGAGAGTGGGCTAGCTCACTGTATACAGTTTCAATGTACAGAGGTCTTGACAGAGGCAGGGAACCCCATAAATCATCTTCCCACGTTTAAATGGGAGAGGAAGTAACAACACTTACTGTTCTACAGAACTTACTTAAGAAGTGAAAAGCAAGAGACCCCAAAGATAATTGTCAGTCTTCTACAATTCCAACACGAGGAGATCAAGAGTCAGATCAGCCTGGGCAGCAAAGGGAGACCCTAATAAAAGAATGAAAGTGGCTAGTGGTAATGGGGCTCACGTTTAATCCCAGGCAGAGTTCGAGGCCAGCCTGGTCTATAGAGTGAGTTCCAGGACAGCCAGGGCTACACAGGGAAATCCTGTCTTGAGAAAACAAAACAACAACAAAAGAATGAAAGTGGGGAGGGGAGGCACCAAGGGTCTGGCTCTGAGTCTCTGTCACTGGTACATTCCTAACATGAATCATCACAATTGTCTAGTTTGCTGTGCTGGGCTATTGTTCGGACTGCGCATGAAAATCCAAGAATAAGTACTGTGCCTTTAAAACTCTTAAAGGGTTACCCCAGTATTTCTGACATTAACCAATTTCTCAGCACTGCATTTGCTTGAGTGTGCCACAAGGGAAGCAGAGCCAGGCCCTCCATGGTTCCCGAGGTGGGTTTTCTCACATCCTGGGGTGATGTCAGGCTGCTGTTTACAGGAGGAAGGCTGCCAATTTCCACTGAGCCCAAGAGGGCCTGGGCTGCCTCCCCGGGCTGCATGTGCGCAGGAACGGATCTTTATGTGGCGTGAGTGCATGCCCAGAGTCATATTCAGGGCACTAAAACAATAAAATCTCCTGGTGTGTGCACAGCACACGTCTTAGGTTTCACTAAGATGAAGCAAAGTTGATCAAACACAGCATTCACTTTTGTTACTCAGAGTAGGGGGGGGTGGGAACTGTCCCTCACAAAGTTCGTCCTTTATTTAATCTTGAGAAAATAACCTAAAAGCAGAAGTTCTGGCCTTTACAGAGCCCTCCACCCAGTTCTACAAACATTCACTAACAAGAATTATGGACAAACTTCAAAGCTCTAGTGAGCAGGTTTGTAACAGCTTCATTTGAAGAGTCGTTAGGGTTGCTTTTACGCACAATTCTGGAAGCAATTGCTCAAAACACTAACACACTCTAACTGAATCCACCGAGGGAGAGATTTTGTTACATCTCTTACTATAAAGGAAAAAATATGGCTCTTGAACACTGCCCATTCATAAAGTCCCCCAACGGAAATCAACCCATAATACCAGTTACAGGAGCGGCACTCAACTTCCTGCAAGTCCCCCGCTTCTGGGGCAGCAATCTGACCCAGACATGAAGCAGACCATGCTTATGCCTGGGCTGAACCTGCACAGAGGCAGACCTGAATCCTAACGCTGACACACTGAAGAGACGTGGGGACGTGACCAGGGCTCGGAACACACTTTCTTGTCCTCTAAGGACATCTGAACAGGGGAGAAAGCACAGTTAAGCAACAAGATGAAGCCAGGGAAGAGTCCCGTGTTCCGGTCTGGCTCTGTGGCTAACAGGAGCTAAACCCTGGCCAAATACTAAACTGGGATGGGCTTTATTTTCAGCATCTGAGAAATGGGAATGGAAACAGTAAATGCTATTTTACAACTCACAGAAGACATTAGAAAGAAGCTAACAAGAGGAAGCTGTGTACATTACATGAGGAATTAGAAACAGAAAGAGGCTGGGACATTGCCTGATAGTGGCCAACTCCTCCGAATGCCAGGGAGGCAGACCTGCTAAGTCGGTAGGAAGTGTTATCAGCACTTCCTTCATCTTCTACTTAGACACCACAGTAGCACAAAACCATGGCACCAGCTCAGCTTCGCCAGGGCTGCTTCCAACAAGTAATACTGGCCACTATTCTAAAACACCCCAAGGGACCTGAAGGGCCACCCCGAGTTCCTCCTGAACACGAGCTCCAGAAACAGTTGCTAGAAACCTTCACAGAAATATACAGATGTAGCTGCAGGCTAGGAAATGGCTGCGAGCAGCTTCACTGCCTCACGCATAAAGGACACCTGAAAACCTCCAAGGACAGCAGGTGGCAGGAGTGTGGATGAGCCCGTGGACAAGGCTATGACTGCAGGGGAGAGACTCGCCTCCAGACACAGGAGACAGAAGTTCATGAATTTTATCTGGTTTATCTATTATTTTTGACAGTAAAAAAAACCCTCCTTTTCTTTTCTCTTTTCACTTAGGTATTGACCCCGGGGCATTAAGGATGCTATGCAGGCAGTCTGTCTCTGAGCTAGGTCCCAGCCATTCATACATTTTATGTTTAAAGGAAACAGACTTTTATATAAAGCAAAGCAGTTATCTTGACATTGATAGGCAAGAAGAATAGTAACACAACACAATCCAAACTAAAGGAGATTCTCACTCATTCTTTATTACATTTTTGGGGAGCGGGGGGGGGGGGTGAAACTGGGAATTGAACCCAGAAACTTGTGTATGCTAGGTAAGTGCTCTGTCAATGAGCTAACATCCCCAGCCCTCTTATTCTTAATACTTTCCCTTCCCTAACTTAAAATGTTAAAAGCAGGGACTCAGTCAGTAAAGTGCTTGCCACACAAACCTGAGAGTCTGAGTTGGATCCCCAGCCGTCAGAAGAAGCCAGTACCATGCATATGCCTTCAGTCCTAGCACAGAGGATGCTGGGGCTCACTAGCTAGCCAGCCCGGCCGGTAGATGAGCTCCAGGTTCACTGAGACTTTCGACAGACCCGAGAATCGACGTCTGGCCTCCGCGTGTGCGCACTCCGACATGTGCACTCAGACACAGATAAATTCTAAAATTGGCCATTTGGGTTTTTTTGTTTCCTTTATATTTATTTAACAATTTGACAGTCTCGTTATAAAGAGGTGTACACAGAACTAAACAGGACATCTGAAGCACAGAAATTTATAATCAGACTGACCAACTGTCTAGTTTCCAGAATACCACCTGCCAATCCTAAGCCCTCTGCTGAGGCGGTCACAGTGCACTCGCTCAGTACTCAACACTATATGACAGCCACCCGGGGAGCAGGAAGGAGGCCAGGAACTCACGGGGGCGTTCACACAGGTGACCGCAGCAGTCATGCCTGTCGGTGCAGAAGTGACCAACATAAGATGGAAAAAAAATCCAAGTGTGGTACTACAGGCTTGTAGCTCCTGCTAGTCTGTAAGCTGAGGCGGAAGCGCCACCTGAGCCTCGGGTTCAGGATCAGCTACCCGAGCTACACGGTGAGACGTCATCAGAAAACAAAACATCCTGTTGAGGATGCAGTTCAACTCAGCATTTGCCTAGCGCAGAGCCTCGGTTCAACTCCCAGCACTTTAGTTAACTAAGCCTGGTGATGCACAGCTGGAATTCCACCCTAGGGGGGTAGAGGCAGGAGGACCAGAAGTCCAGGGTCATCCTCAGCTATGTGACAACTCTGAAACCAGCCTCGGATACCTGAGACCCTTTCAAAAACCAAACCAAAGAAAAAAAACAAACCAAAAGAAAACAAGAAACAAAAAAGCTCTTTCAAAAACCTTATTTATTTTGGGCAATGATGGCCCAGCACTCAAGGCAGAGGCAGTACTGTGAGTTCGAGGCCAGGTAAGCCTGGTCTACAGAGTGAGTTCCAAGATAACCAAGGATACAGAGAAACACTATCTCGAAAAACAAAACAACAAAAAGACCTTATTCATACAAATATCCAATACTTAAGTCCGAAACTACATGAAATGATATCGTTAACACCTAAAACAAGCAAGGTGGCAACAAGTATCTCTCCTCCCACATCACTGGCAAGATCCTCCGTCCATCTCTTCATCACTGCGGGCAGAGTGCTTGGTTACAGAGGAGCGCGTCCTAGAGCTCAGGGGCTGCATAAGGAATTGACTGCAGAGTCTCCTCGGAGAAGTAGACATGTAGGGAAAGTGGGAGAGAGACAGACGGCAGAAGGCTCCTACCCAGCAAATCTAGGGCGAGGAAGGGAGCTGTGAGCTGGATTCCCTTTCAGGGTTCTGCACAGCTGAGAAGTGTGGCTGTGGGCGTGCCCGCTGCAATCCCAGCCCTGGGGCAGAGGGTGAGAAGAGGCAGGAGGAGTTCCAAGAGATAAAAGCCAGCCTGATCTACAGAGTGAGTTCCAGGCCAGCCAGGGCTACACAGAGACCCCAAGTGATAAAGTATCAAGACAGCACTGTAGAATGTCAGTGCCTCGGGTTCCCTGAGGACTTCCAAAACATCAAAACCAGGCTCTCCCTGCTCGACTGTGTCCCGAAAAGGCTAATTCTATGTATTCTGTTAAGACGGCAGGAAATGCTTGAGTCGTTCAGTCGCGGCTCATTAACACTGATAGTCCTGATGCCAGAGCCCAAAGTTTGATCATTTTTCTTGATTATTTTTAATCAATGAGAACAGTATTTTTAAACTTAATGTAGTCATTAGAGACAATAGAGAAATTTACCCAGAACACACACATGAGATCATTACCTGGTAAACTTGTACTGAGCCTTCAGCACTGTGCACTTGTTTAGCAATGGGAAGGCCCTCGGCGCCATAAAAGCAAAAACAAAACTGGAGGGTAGAAGAATGGAACGGATGTGCTTCTCCTCTAAACAAATCTATCCAGAAAGTCTATGGCTCCACAGGCAAAATTCAATTTAGGGAACTGAAAAGGAGGGGGACGCATTAAGCCATTTACCCCATTCATAAAAAGAACAGGGGCTGGCGGATAGCTGGGGGGGATGAAGTGCTTGCTGTGTAAGCATGAGGACGTGAAGTCAGATCCCCAGCATAAAAGGCAGGCATGGAGCCGGGAGTGGTGATGCACCCCATTAACCCCAGTACTCGGGAGGCAGAGGCAGGCGGATCTCTGTGAGTTCGAGGCCAGCCTGGTCTACAAGAGCTAGTTCCAGGACAGGCTCCAAAGTTACAGAAAAAAACCTGTCTCGAAAAAACAAAAACAGGGAGTCCCTTTGTTTCTATGGCCTGCCTGCACCAAGCAGGGTAGGCGCTTTGTTTGCGACCTGCCCACCAGCACGGAGGCCTGACCTCTCGGCGCCAGGAGAGCCAGCGTTGGGGTGAGTTTCTGGCCCCGCGGCGCCAGCCTGCGATGGGGAGCTCAGAGGTTCCTTGGCCCCCTATCCTTCTTGGGCTCTCTGCAGGGCCTCTACTCCCTGCATACCGCCTCTTTCTTCCTAGCCCACCCAGCTTCCATCCAGAACCCTCCCCACTTCGGCCCCACCGCCCTCTTTCGGCACATAACATCACCCAGCCCAGACAGGGTCCGAAACCTCGGGGCACCCAAGCGGGCGGGAGTCCCTTTGTTTCTATGGCCTGCCTGCACCAAGCAGGGTAGGCACTTTGTTTGCGAGCTGCCCAACCTGCAGGGAGACCTGATCTCTCGGCGCCAGGAGAGCCAACGTTGGGGAGAGCCAGAGTTGGGTAGGCAAGGAGACCTGATCCGGTAAAAGAAGATCCATAAGGGAGCATTTGGAAGAAGAGATGGGCAGACGCCAAGGCAAGAATTCGCCCAACAAGCTGAAAAGCAACATGAAGCCACCAGAAACCAGCGACCTCACAACGGGAGGACATGAACATCTTAATCAAGAAGTAGAAAAGATTGACTTCATGAAAGTGATTGACGCCCTTAAACAGCATGTAAAAAACGCCCTTATAGAAATGGATGAGAAATATAACAGAAAGTTTGAAGAATTGAATAAATCAGTGAATGATACCCTAGAAAACCAAGGAAAAACAATCAAACAGATAATGGAAACAGTTCAAGACTTGAAAACTGAAATGGAGGCAAAGAAGAAAACACAAACAGAGGGCCGGCTGGACATGGAAAATTTAAGTAAACAAACAGAGTCTACAGAAACAAGCATAACCAACAGAATACAAGAGTTAGAAGAAGGAATCTCAGATTCTGAAGATACCATAGAGAAAATAAACACACTGATCAAAGAAAACAGCAAGACCAACAAACTCTAATCACAAAATATTCAGGAAATATGGGACACAATAAAAAGACCAAACCTAAGAATAATAGGAGTAGAAGAAGGAGAAGAAGTGCAGCTCAATGGTCCAGAAAATATATTTAATAAAATTATAGAAGAAAACTTTCCCAACCTAAAGAAAGGTATACCTATGAAGGTTCAAGAAGCATACAGAACACTGAATAGGCTGGATCAAAAAAAAAAAATCCCCTCACCATATAATTATCAAAACACAATGCATACAGAATAAGGAAAAATATTAAGAGCTACAAAGGAAAAAGACCAAATCACTTATAAAGGTAAACCTATCAGACTTACACCTGACTTCTCCATGGAAACCATGAAAGCCAGAAGGTCCTGGATAGATGTACTGCAGAAACTGAGAGACCATGGATACAAGTCCAGATTACTATACCCAGCCAAGCTTTTGTTCAGTATAAATGGAGAAAATAAAATTTTCCAGGATAGAAAAAACAAAAACAAAACAAAAAACAAACAAACAAAAAAAAAAACAGATCCAGGCAATACTTTTCAGTAACCCTACTGCCGGAGATTGTGGGGTGGACAGGTATATCTAGGAAAGGGGACTGACCAGTCAAACTAGCCTAGAAAGCGAGCTCAGTGAGAGAACCCTCTCAAAAGGGGGGGGGGCACCGGGTGCTGAACTCTGACCTCCACACATGAATGCACAGGCAAGTGCACCCATGCACACAAAGGTACACACCAGACACTAGCCATTCCTCCACACCTTTTTTTTTAAAGATTTTTTTGTTTTATTTTATATTTATGAGTGTTTTGCCTGCATGTATGAAAATGTACCACACACATGCCTCGTGCCCACAGAAGTCAGAATAAAGCATCAAATCCTCTAGAACTGGAGTTACAGATGGTTGTGAGCCTTCATGTGAGTTCTGAGAATCGAACCCAGATCCTCTGAAAGAGTAGCCAGTGCCCTTAACCGCTGAACCACCTTCACCCCACCCCACCCCCATGGAATAATTATAAAAGGAACAGAGAAGCCTGACTAAAATGATATTCTTGACTCCGTGTCAAAGATGAGTCATAATCAGTAAACCTATAAGGAAAGGATCCCTTGGAGAACATACAACTTCGATTCTCTACATTCAAATTTGTGCAAACTATTAAAAGACACTCCAGTGAGACTTACATATGAAGAAAAGCTCTCCAAGGTCCAATATATAAATTTAAACCAACACCCATTCCTCCGTGCCTCCTTGGTTCTATCCGTTTCTCAAACGTAAAATGTATGTACGGCCTAAGGTATGAAACATGAGACTGAAGGGTAGGTACTTAAGATAGAGAAATGATTAAAAGTCACAAACTGAAAAACATACTGCAGAGTCAGGTGTGGTTGTTCCACAAGTTACCCCAGTATGTGGGAAGCTAAGGAACAAAGACCAGCCTGGGCTACATAGTAAGACCCTGTCTCCTCCTTGATCTTAGTCAAAAGGGTGAGAAGCAATGAGATCCTGTTGGGGAAAAAAAAAGAAACAAAAACAAAAATTCTAATAATAGAGAGTATCATAACAATGCACCTTACAATCTAGGTGGCTTAAGCATAAGCTGTATTGATTATACATTAAGTGCATGCATTTAAAATATTGAATTTAGTAAAGTTCATTTATTTATTTTGATGCAGGGTCTCTGCTGTCATTCCTAGGTTGGTTTCTAACTCAATCCTCCCGTCTCAGCCTTTCGAGTAACTTGAATTATAGGCACACGCACCACACAATCACTTTGGTAAATCCTCTCTCTCTTTGTAGAGGTGGGGTGGTGCTGAGATTGAACCCGGGACTTCACACATGCTAGGCAAGTGTTCTACCACTGACCTACATGGCAGCTGTTTGTTCTGAGACAGGGTTTCTTACGGTTCAGGGTAGTCTCAAACTCGCTATGCAGCTAAGGATGACCTTGAACTACCGATCCCTCTGCCTCAGCTTTCTAGGTGCCGGGATTACAGGCATCATACAACATCCTGCTAGGCTACAGCTTGGTACACTTGACACAGGTCGATATCCTCAAGTCATTCGCAACAGAGATAACGCACACACGACTATGCTGAACGGGCTCTTCAGTATGGGAACTGAGTGATGGGTAGAGATGATACCCTCTGCAGGAAAACACAGTCTTCCTGGGTTGTTTTTCCCCCTAAGTCTCCACCCAACAGTCTAAATACTTTCACTAACAGACAGAAGACAGAAGCAGGCCAATCTCTGTGAGTTCAAGGTTAGCTTGATCTACAAAGTTCCAGGACAGCCAGGGCAACACAGAGACACCCTGTCTTGAAAAACAAAAACAAAAACAACAAAAAAAGTAAATAAGTAAGTAACAGATAAACTGTGAGATTTTGGACTTTTATCCCCAAATTGCAATCTAAGAGACAGGAATGCATTATATTATTCTTAGACGTAGTTACAAATAAAGAATCATGTGGTCTAAAAATTAGAGTATCAGCATTTCAAAACAGTCAGAAAAAAAATTAAACAAAACCATAGTCATACAGCATTGTGCCTGAATTTAAATCCAAGGCTAGAACACCACTCAGTGGAACAGTGCCTGCCTGGAGTTCATGTGGCCTTAGGCCCAGTTTCCATCCCTATTCAACAGCAAACACAAAGGTACAGTCTGTCTGCTAATTTCAATGCAAAGTAATTTGGAAGGATTATTTACAAATTATAGCTATATATATTCAGCTTCTTAAGTTTGCCAAATTAGGTGTAGGTAAACCCACCTGGCAGACAGGGCTATTCTAGGCAGAACTGGGGGAAATGCATATTTAGTAGCTGCCAAAGGCTGCCTCCCCATCTTTCCTCAGGAACTCCCTGGTCTACAGCACCTTCACTGATGTTGCAGGGTTCCCAGCAGTGGGCCCTCTATTTATTAATTTTGACTCAGGAATCTAAACTATATCCACACTGTGTCTATAAACTCTGTTCACAGGTGCAGATGCTGCTTCCCAGGGGGACAGTGAGTGTCGCTAAGAGCCAGGGTGCCGGCTCCATTTTTCATTGCTTCCCTACTGAGTCTGTGCAGTAGCTGGAGATGAGACTAATCTTTGTCCAAGACACAAACACTTTCTAACCAATGTTACTTAGGCTTACAGGGAGGATGGTTCCCAAGAAGGCCATCCAGAACTTCCAGAGGTCTAGGACTGGAGCTATTGCTGTGGTACAAGCAGACTTTCCGTTATGCTACACTACATACTGGCCAATCGAAGGGATTCGTTTCTTTGCAGGGACCATTTGCCTCCAAGTGGACCATGAGCATCAGTGTCTTACTATACTCCCAAGAACCCAGCACATGTATTAAGTATTTATAAAAAAGAAACAGAATAATTCACGACCATCACTACATGTTACATGCCATGCTACTTGTATTCTAAGGTATATTCACTCCGTTATTCAAGACGGAACCAACACTAATAGTTTTATTTGTGCAGTCACTGAAACAGACCTTAGCTCCCACTATACACCAGGCAAAGCAAACGCAAGCAAACTTGTTAATTGTTAAATATCACTGGGAGGACTACGGCTACATCCCCACTGTGAAACAGTCGTTGTTGTTATTGTTGTTTTTCCGGCTCTGTCACAAAGGAAACAAAGGAACAAGGGAAAACAACTTTAAAAATCTAATAAAAATTTAGAAAGAATTCCAGACCATGGTCATCATATAATTTTCCAGGGTTAATAAATACAAAAGATTCATGACTTCTGGGAGAAGCTGACACTGGTGTGTTTTGATGTCTCAACTCAAATTCAAATAAAAATTGTTTACTCAAATGCATTTTGTGGTTGGAACTGGGATTCCCTTTATACAAAATCAAAGGACATAAAATCCACATTAAGATTCCTTCCTGTTATCATTTCATCATTGGACAACATTTAATTGTAGCTGCTCCAAACAGCAGCTCCCAAGCTCTAAACTCACCACAGCCCTCTGGAATCTGGTTTCTTTCCAGGGAGGGCTATGCCGGCCCTTTCACTGCCTAGCAGGCCCACATTAGGGAATCCAAAACACAGGGCATCTAATTTTATTTAAATTAAGTAAAATGTAACAACAGGGACTGGGAAGATGGCTCAGTAGTTAGGAGCACTGGCCGCTCTTCTGGAGGACCTGAGCTCAATCCCCAGCGATCACACGGCATCTCACAGCCACTTCTAACTCCAGTTCACAGGGATTTGACGCTTTCACTGGCACCATGCACACAAGCTGTACACAAGCATACATGCAGGCAAAATACCTACACACATTAAATTAAATTAAATTTTAAAAGTAGCAACAGATTATTTTCCAAGTCAGAAGGAAGAGCCAGGCAGCCTCGTCAGTGCGCACGGACGATTCCAGCACTCACCGAGGGCTGACACAGCAGGATCAGGTCGGCCTGACTGCAAAGGAAGCTCAGCCTGTGCAACATAGGGTGACCCTGTCTCAAAAGAAATGATTATTCGTATTCGTTTTTCTGAATTGGGTTTAAGAACACCTGATTTGTGATGTCTAAATAACATCAAGAAATTGGGTCAGCAAACACTCCCACCAGTGAAATATTGTGGTCCTTGGGAAATTTTTTTTCTTACAAGATTTTTACGTAAGTCTTACTGGGTCTGGAGGTGCAGCCTAGTGGAAGGGCACTTGCTGTGTGTGGCTATGTGACAGTTTTCTTGGTGACTTTCAGCATCACAAAGAAAGAAAAAAAGCATTTGTTTTCAAACTCTGATTTTCTAGGTAAAAGAACCCTTAAAATCCAACAACAGGAGACACTGCATTTGAGTTAAAGCCAATGAAGACAATAAGGCTGATGGGACTTCAGCAGGGACATTAATCAGGCAACAACGTGAGTCTGGAAGACGTCACAGTGGACAAGGTCTGATGTCCCAACTCGATTTCAACAGTCAAAAACAAAACAAAAGGAGCTGTTCCTCCCCACACTGTGCGGTTCTCAGGAAAGTCATCTCAACATGGTTGGGACAGTCACCACGCACAAAAGAAAGCTTACACAGTCACCAGTCACTTGGTATGGGGCAAGACACTTTACAGTAACGTCAGCAGGAAAGAAGGCTCTGGGCCTCCCCCCATAAGACAGATTAATAGAAAAGTCAGTAAATAACAAAGATGCTAATTCTCACAAACTCTGAGACATGTCTGAGGTTTACAGCGTGGCCTTGGACCCTGTGAAGGTAAGATGATCAATGCTCATCTTTCCATAAGACAAAGAAAATCCTTCTGTAGAAAAGACTCTCCCATGGGTGTCTAATACAGCAATCTAAAGTAAATGAACGCTTCAACCCTGTGTCCTGCATTGACAAACGCACCGAGAGGGAATGGAAAACCCCACTGTGATCAAGGAAAAGAACCACAATGATTATGAAAAGCCCAAGTAAGAAAATGTCACATGAATACACACGGGAATGCACACACGCACATACACACACACACACACACACACACACACACACACGAATACAAACTCAACCAGAAATAGTAAAAAATGAAAGGCATTTCACAACAAAGGGAAGAGGGCTGTGGGAAACAATGCTTATAATAAAAGGTAGGATCTTTTGACTATTTAATATATTAAACATTGGGTACCGAAGATCTACTCACACCCTCATAGCAATATGGACTTTAAATGCAAAAGCAGAGAATGAATGAATACTGTTTCAGGTGATTGGCTGTTGAACAATAAGAACAAAGAAGTAAGTTTATTTTGTTTGGTTGGTTTGTTTTTTTGTTTTGTTTTGAGACAGGGTTTACTCTGTTTAACAGTCCTGACTAGGCTGGCCTTGAACTCAAAGGGATCTGCCTGTCTCTGCTTCCCAGGGGCTGGGACTAAAGGCCTGTACCATCACCCCTGCCTGGTAATTTTGCTTTTTGTTTTTGTTCTTTAAGATGATTAGATTCCTGGGAGCAGGCTGAAGAAACGGCTCAGCAGTTAAGAACAAATTCAGTACCCAGTGTCAATGTCAGACGCCTCGCAGGTGCCTGTAAGCCCAGCTCCAGGCACTCCAACACTTCTAGCCTCAGAGGCACAGCACTCAGGCGCACACACTTACCTAAAGTAAGCTAGTGCACATAATTTAAAATAGAGTAAGCCTTAAAACAAAGAAGAGTTGCTTCCTAGAGGATGAGGGCCGTAGCTCAGTGGCAGAGCATGTGTCTGGTGCGCCCACAGTGCACAGTTCAATCCCAGCAGCCAAAGAAACACGATTTCCGCTTAGAAAACTCACATTTGGAAGATTACTACTCGCTGTTCTTAATACTGATTTAGCTCAATAATATTTCTGTGTAGGGCTCACGTACTTAAACAGGTCCTGTTCTGAGAACACTGACATCTCACTTTCCCTTTAGAAGATGAACAATATCATAACTGATAACTGCTAATAATTAGAGAAGGAGTTAAGCGGAATTCTGACCAAGTTATCCAACAGGCTAACTCTAAGCCTCTGACTTTAAGATGTATATATATTTGAGACAGTGTCTCATGAAGCCCAGATGGACCTGGACCACACCAGGTGGCCTGAACTCCTGATCATCCTTCCTCCACCTACCTAGGTGCTAGGATTAAAGGCATGTGCCACCATGCCCAGCTACCTTCTAATGTTTGTTTTTATATTTGTGTGTGTGTGTGTATCCCTGGTTTCTCTGTGTAGCCCTGGCTGTCCTGGAACTTACTTTGTAGGGAGTCCTGGGACTCAGAGATTTGCCTGCCTCTGGCTCCCGAGTGCTGGGGTTAAAGGCGTGCGCTACGATGCCTCCATTTTATCTTCTAACTTTTAAAGACTCCTAAACCCTGGTGTGGTAGTACACCCCTGTAATCCCAACACTTGGAAAGGTGGCAGGAGGATCGAGAGTTCAAGGCCAACCTGGACTGCATGAGACCCAGTCTTAAAAAACAAAACAAATGAAAAAGAAAACCCTACAACAACAAGAATAACAACAACAACAAAAAACCAATAATAAAGACTCCCCACTCATTTTCAGAGGCAGGCAGGGGACCTTTACAGTGCAGCCTTTTTGCGCGTGCCTTTGTCTGCCCAAATAAAAAGAACTGACTGGGATAGATTTTTTTTTTGTTTGTTTGTTTTGTTTTTTTTTTTTTTTTTTTTGGTTTTTCAAGACAGGGTTTCTCTGTGGTTTTTGGAGCCTGTCCTGGAACTAGCTCTTGTAGACCAGGCTGTGACTGGGATAGATGAACTCCTTCGAGCCCCTCTATTCTGAAGCATGTATATTCCACTGTATGCAAATGATTCAATATACGTGAGTACAAAGAGGGCCCCAAAGCCAAGTGCTCCCTTTGAAAGCAAATAATGAATTTTTCTTTGACTTTCTTTTTAACTTTTTCTCTTTTATTTGTTCTGAAAAAAAAATCCTAAGTCTGGCTCTATACATAAACACACAATACATACATATATACACATACATAATTTATTTTTATTTTATGGTCATTGGTGTTTAGTCTGCTTACAGATTTTGGCTTAAAAATATTAAATGTACCGGGTGTGGTGGCACACACTTTTAATCCCTGCACTGGGGTGACAGAGGCAGGTGAATCTCTTGAGTAAAGGCCAGCCTGGTCTCTACAGGGGATTCCAGGACAGCTGGAGCTACGCAAAGAAACCCTGTCTTAAAATAAATAAAAAAGAGAAAAAAAGAAGAAGTATAGTGGCACTGCCTCAGCCTCTTAAAAACAAAACAAAACAAGAAGAAGAAGGGGGAGGAGGAGGAGGACCCTAGAAAAACACTCCAAGTGTTCAGTGAAAAACACGAGGCCTTCCATCTTCAGAACAGATATTTAAAACGTTGTATCTAAGTGCCTATAAATTCTTTTTTAATATTTTATCTCATTTATTCAGTGAGTGTGTGCATGAGGACCATCTTTGAGGATCCCTTCTCTCCTTCTACCATGTGGGTCCCAGAGATGTAACTGATCAGAGCCCTTACTCCATGAGCCGCCTCATCGGCCTTATAAACACTTTCGTAAAGTTTTGTTCTGATTAACTGGGTGTAGTGGCTCACACCTGTAATCCCAGCACTCAGGAGACTGAGGTAGGAAAATTGTTAAGGGCTCCAGACCAGCCTGGACCACACAGTTCCTGGCCAATTAGGGCTCTGAGGCCCCCATCTCAAGGAAAAAGTCCATGAACAGAACGATGTGGGATACGTGGCTGCAATCGAAGACCTCAAAGGCTGAATGAAGCAAGAGGAGGCCCATGGCACAGCCTGGGCTACACATGAGAACAAGTGTTCTAAAACTTGATTATTTTAGTCAATGGAAATGCAACATGGTCAACTAGACAGTGTAGTATGATTTGATTAAACAAAGGATTGTATACACAATTACCTGGTTACTGTAACCAGGTAATTCTCTCAAGAAGGTTTAACAATGTTATAAAACTTGGCCATACTCCTGGTTTTTTAAACAAGATACTTCTTTTAATTCATGCATTTATAACTTCAGAGGGCACAGTAACCAAACTATGTTTTATTGACAAGTAAAACAAAAGAGTTCTATAAACAGTGTAGGTCACAGGCCCCATCAAATTCACTCGTTTAGAAAAAAAGTATATTTCCCAATTGTGTAGTCGTGGGAAAGTTTGAAGACTGCTTCATTTACTGATTGCACGGGCCTCCATTTTAACCCCGGCCACACTATCACTGGCGCCACTTGGCAGCTAGTTATTATTAGGCCTGTCCAAGAGGAAGAGTTTTCCTCCTGAACGGAGCAGACAAAGCTTCAGTCCTTGAGGAAGTGATGCCATTTTACCCTCCAATGCTAGGCTCATACGTTCTCCTTAGTAATTCTGAAGCAGAGAATTCTATCCTGTCACCATTTGAGACTTTCAAAATCTATTCTGTATGGCTAACATTAATGAAGAACAGCATTCGTCTTAGTGACAGAAAGTTTAAAAGTCAAAAAGGGTTATGATTAAAACCTGGACATGTCGGGTAACAAAAGAAGACATGCTCTTTCAAAGTATTTCAACTTAATCTTCAGATTAAAAATCTCTTAGTAAAGATAAATTATAAATTTCATTAACTCTTAAAGCACTAAAAGTAAAAATTCCTTTTTTTTCCTGAGGGCCGATATTAAAGGTAGGAGCCACCACACCCAAGTAAAAATCCAGTTCAACAAGAAACAATGTTGTCTACAGTACCACACTTAACATGCACAGTCCACCATTCATAAACAATTTGGAAAAAAACATTGTTCAATTAATTCCACAGTTATTTACTTTTTATATGCCAAGTGAGGCACCAGCAATGAACTCAGCAGTGAAATGCTACTGTTAGTTTTACAGGCAAAAGCCACAGACAACAACCGCCATGTGATTTCTGTAACAATTTTATAATGGAGGTGGGTACAAGCTACTCTGCAAATTTAAATGCAATGGGTCCTCGAACTTGTAATGCTAGCATTCAGGAGGCTCAAACAGGCTTGAAGCTAGCCTGGACTAGAGTGAGAGCCTTTCTCAAAAAGAAAAAAGAAGAGAAAGAGTGCGGACAACTCAACTCATCCAGGGAGCTAAAAGCCATTTTTCAGAACAATATCTCACTATATAACCCTGTCAGCCTTTAATTTCTGGTCTTTTTGCTTGAGTTTCCTGAGTGCCAGGGTTACAAGTATATTACAATATGTCTTGCCCAATAACTGAGTCTCCCTCCTTCACTTCTGAGTATAAGTATGCATGTTCCCATGTGCAGGTACGTGCATATGCGATCACCCACACATGGAAGCCAGAGGACACCCTCAAGCATTGCTTAGGCACTGTCTACTTTGTTTTTGAGACAGTGCCGCTCACTGGGCTGGAACCTGCCAAGTCGGCTAAATTAGCTGGTCAGGGAGCAGTGGCCTGTTGCAGCTTCCGCAGCGCTGGGATTGCAAGCCCACAACACCAGATCCAGCTTTTCAATGTGGGGCCTGGAGATCTAATTCGGGTCCTTGTGCTTACAAGGCAAGCAACTTATGAACTGAGTTATCTCCCTAGCCTTTCTGATGGCATTTTTGAGACAAGGTCTTGTTATGAAGTCCTGGCTGGCATAGAACTTTCTATGTAGACCAAGACGGCCTCAAATTTGTGGCTTTCCCTGCTTCTGGAGTACAGGCTTACAGGAATGTGCCACCATATCTGGCTTCTAAAAAACTGAGCTTCTTAAACGTTTCACATAAACTCTAATTCAAACATCAGGCATACGATAAAAGTCTGCTTAACGGCAATGATGCTTTATAAAAATTTTACCACTGGGGCTAAGAATGCCAATCAGTGGTAGAGCTCCTGCCTTCACACAGGCAGGGTTCGAGGTTGGATTCCCAAACACCCTCCTTTTTTTTAAAGTCATCTGTACACAAGAACCGTAAGAGAGCTAAACTCGGGAAGATGGACCAAGCACTATTCAAAATCTCTGCACATGCTAATTCATTCTGTCCTCATAACAGTATGCTACTGTTACCATTTCATAGGTGAAAATATCCAACGTTAACTTGGCCCAGGGCACAGAGACAGCAAAAGCATACTGAGACTTGGGCCTATAGGACCCCAGTCAAGAACACTCTCTTTTCATTTTGTTTGGGCTTTAGTTTCTTTGTCTGTTGTTTTGTTTGTTTCAGAAAAAGCTCCACTATGGTCTGCATCTTGGTTTCAGGTCATCCTTTCGCCTCAGACTCCCTGACAGATGGGCTCCTGCTGATCACTAGCAGCCTTGTCTGGAGCCCCACTTGCCACTCCCAGCCCTGTGGGTATGGTGCGTGTATTCATGTATCTGTGCAAAAATACATGCAATGCGTGTGGAGGTCAAAGGCTGACATCAAGTGTCCATCTTTTATGAAGCTAGGGTCTCTTGCTTGAACCTAGAGCTTGCCAATTTGGGTAGTCTAACTTGCTAGTTTGCCCCAAGAGTCCCTGTCTCCAGCTCTGAGTAGTGGGATTACAGGAAGGCTACCACCTTTTTGTAGGTACTGAGAATCTGAATTCAAAAATATAGACTCCCAAGTGAACAATCTCCCCAGTCCCTAAATACTACACAGATACCTATCTTCCCACAATGACGTATCTATGGTAAGCATCTTATTAATCCTTAAAAGAAAAAAAACTATTTTTGGAGGGGGGGGTGTTTTTGTTTTTTTTTTTTGTTTTGTTTTTTGTTTTGCTTTTTGTTTTGTTTTTTCAAAACAGAGTTTTTTCTGTGTAGGTTTGGAACCTGTCCTGGAACTCGCTCTGCAGACCAGGCTAGAACTCACAGAGCTCTTCCTGCCTCTGTCTCCTGAGTGCTGGGATTAAAAGTGTGCGCCACCACCCGCGTGGTGAGAGAAAAAAACTTTTAAAGAGGAGTCTTTCTGGAGAAACAACTGGAGAAAACCACTACAGCCCAGATTGTTTGAAATGTGTCCAAGGTCACAGAGCCAGTGAGAGAGAGAGAGAGAGTGGCAAAATCCAAATTCAGACAGCAGGGTCCCCGGTGCTAGGCAGCTTCATCCTCATGAAAAAGTCACAAGGTAAATTTATTAAACAATCCAAAGAGGCTTTGTGTGAGTCTTCCTGAAAGGCCTGGGAACTGGTGACAAGCATGTCTTTAAAACAGCATTTCTACATCTAAGTCACTTTTCGACTTCATCACTTTGGACTGATCATAACCACATTTCTGCTCTCTAAAAAGAGATCTTCTGGAGCAACTTGGCAGATTTCAGCACAGGAACAGTCTATTCTTTAAAATTAAATTTAGTAACAACTTATTCTGGTTAGTCTGAAAGAGAAGTCGAAAATGAACGACTAAGAGGCCAATGTTGTGTTTTAATATTTCAAAACATGTTTGGTTTGGCCGAAGTTAAATCTTGTGGACAACTAACAGAGAACTCGATTTAAAGGGGCAACACCAGCTCAAAACTACTAACGGCTAAACAGCAACCTCAGAATCCAGTTCGGAGCAACCATGTCTTATCAATCTCTCACCTCAAAATAAATATTACAGAGCCAGAAGGGAAGATCCTTATGAAGCATAGAGAGGTGTGGGTACCTGTAGTTTGGAGGCGCATAAGATGGAGAAACCAAATCTAAAATTGAGGAAATTCTGCAGAGTAACATTGTTTAAAGAACAGTCAAGCATACAAAAGGTATAGAAAAAGAAACAAAACCTAAACCACTCTTTCCATCCATACAGCTCTGCACTGCAGCCAGTGACTGAGTGACAGGTTCTGTGTTGTAATGCCTCCCTAAGGTGGAGGAAGCCCGAAGTGGACACACCATGCTGGATTCCTCTCTTACCTTGTTCTCTTCCAACAGGTTCAGACTTCATAACCTTCAATACTGAATTCACATTTTTTTCAGAAGAAAACCCACAAAATTGCTTCAAAATAAAAGCTAAGCAATGCCACTTGGCAACCAGTCTTCTCCTCCTCTATCACCATGCGTTCAAATTAAAAACACCTTTTGCTTTGCGTTCTTTGAATGAAAGTTAACTTTGATTTAGAGGAAAATATGCCCATTAGGCATTTTACACTTTTTGCAGGGCACTCAGTCTATCAGATCACATCGCTGCCTATTACTGCTCACTTAGGCATTCAAAAGACGGAAAGCATGCCAGCACCAATTATTTTACAAGCGGCTTAATGCCCCGCTGGTGGAAGTCTGGCAATACCTACATGTACAGCAAGACAGGAGAAGGAGGGCGTCAAGGGCGGGGAAAGAGCGAGCCAGGGAAGGAGGGAGTCGCCTCCTCAAATCCACGCCGGACCGGGAACCTCCAACCACAACCTGATCCCTGCCCTTCCCAAAAGTGGCCTAGCAGCCAATTTTTTTTTTCTCTTAGACCACCCCACCCAAAACCCCGCGCCATACTCACCTTCCGCGAAGAAGTGGGCGCCGGGTCCAGCTCCCAGGCGGGTCGTACGGCCGCGGAGAGCGGGCGTCGGTCGGCGCGTCCCTCGGTGTGGGACCGGGAACCCGACGAGTGAGAGCGCGGAGGAGCGGGAGGAGGAGCGGAATGGGGGTGCCCGCTCCTACCGAGCCCGCTGGTACTCCGCCGCTGCCCCGCGGAGGAAAGCCGACCGGGTGATGGACTGACTGTCGGGGGAACGGCGGGGACGGGCGAGGAGGGCTAAAGGAGCGAGACCGCGCACGGGCTGGACCGGAGACGGCAAGAAGCGGCTCGGGGTCTAGCCCATGCCGCGGCGGCCTGGGGGCAGAGGCTGGCTGTGGGGAACTTGCCGTGGCTGGCGAGATGCGGGAGGAGGGCGCACCGGGAGGAGTACAGCCAGCCAGCCATGGATAGCGGGGCGCCGAGAGCAGGGGCGGCCGGCGGCGGGGAGCACCGCCCGCTCGGCTAGCTCAAGACATTTAATTGGATTGATGGGTTGTGCAGTGACTCACAGACTTTAAAGAGTCCTAGGGCAGTCCCCGCCCAGCTGGACCGGGAAGAAGCGGCGGGGCGGGCGGGGTAGGGGGCCCGGGAGAGTCGCGAGGGAGGAGGCGGCGGGGCGGGAGCGCAGCAAGGATGCCCAGTGGCGGGGCGCGCCGCCTTGACGGGCGTGATCGTCAACCAATGGCGATGGGGCTCGCTGGTGGCTGGCTTCGCCCCTGGCCCAATGAGTCTTCTAAGGACACTGTCGCGCACCGGGCGGGGGAAGCGATGGGGGTGGGGAGAGGTGGGTGGACGTTGAGCAGGGGGAGGAGAAAAAGAGCCGCGGGAGACCCGCGGAGTCACTCTGCCCTCCTCGTTCTAGAAGTGCGCTTTTCGCCAATCAGAGCGCCACCTGCGAGTGATGGACGCCGGCCTGTGGCCAATGAGGAGGAGAGGCTGGCGGCGAGGAGTGGGCGGGCCCGTGCTCTCGCCCCCTCCTCCCGCGCGGTCTTCCAGTCCTCCCGGCCCGGGTCAGTCACGCAAGTCAGCGTGTGAGAGCCGGGCAGCACGGGCGGGGCGGAGCGGCGTGACCGGACACAGGCTGGAGGGGCGCACCGGCGGTCCCTTGCGAAGCCTGCAGGCGGACCCTGCCGGGCGATTCGGAGTGAATCTGATCCAAACTTGATCGGCGTCCACGCAGCGCCCACTCCTCAAACAGCCCGATGTGAAGTCCGGTGGGCATGTGCTCTGGGATTTGAGGAGCCAAAGACGCGAGACGTACCAGTCACTTTGGCCCAGGATTTGCCCGTTTTGTGGGGAAGTCACCTAGGGTGTGGACAGGTTTAAACAGCTCCTCAGTACACTCGTTCCTTTATTGGGTTTCTGGAAATGACAGTTTTTAAGCTGGCGTGAACGACTTCTTTCGGGCTTTGCAGGACTTGTGTGGGGCTTATCTTTCTGTCCCTCTGCACTCTCTCCCACTTCCTCACCTTGAACCCTAAGGCAGTGCCTCCGTGCTTTGGTACTCATTCCCAGCATGTCTCAATATTTTGGCTACTATCCAGTAATCACTTCACAGACTTTAACCCTTTGTGTGCACTAGTACTTGAAGGAAATCCCAGAAAACAGACACACTGACAAAACTCATCTTCTTACCCTACAAAATGCATTCTGTTAATTTTGAATGTTGTTGGAGAGAGGGTCTTGTTACCTACCCCTGGCTGTCCTGCTACTTGCTGGTGTATCCCAGGCTGGACCTTCCACCTGTTTCATCCTTACTGCCTTGACTTCTTCAGATTCAGAGACGATTTCCTGAGGCTTAAAACAATTGCACTCCCATTCAAATCCACCATGAATACGTAACCATTTCTGACAAAGTCAAGTACTAGCGAGACGACATTGCTATAGGTTCTTGAAGTAAAATACACCCCACCCCAAAACTGAAATCAACAGTGGCCTGGAAATCAGAAACGACAGAATTGAGGCAAAGGTTTGCTCTAGTCACATTGGTTTTTTTCCTTCATTGTGGTCAGTTTAGGATACAGACCATACTGTTCCGAGGCTTAGTTGTGACACAACCCTACTCCATGAGTTCTTTCTGGAGCCCAGAATCTGCTAAGGAAAGCGAGCTGTGCCAGGAACATCTTGTAGCACACAGCCCGTGAATGCATTTTCTCTTACTGTGTTGAAACCACTTTGGAGCTGTGCAGGGGACCCAGTGTTCTCACCTTCAGCCTCACGGTTGGTAGTAGGTGAACAAAGTCAGGTCAACCTATGAAAAACTAAACCAGCCAGATCTCTCTCAGTGGCAAAAACGCTGTATTTCTAATCTGGGTTACTGTACTATGTTTTATTTTATGCTTATGAGTGTTTGATTGTATGTGGTAATGTGTCCTTCACTAGTGCCTGGTGTCTGTGGAAGCCAAAAGGGGGAACTGGATCCCCTGGAACTGGAGTCAGAGAAGGTTGCTCACAACTGTGTAGGTGCTGGGAACCAAGCCTGGGTCCTCTGCAAGAACAGCAAAGTGTTCTTAACTGCTGAGCCATCTCTCCAACTTACTGATGTTATATATAAAACCTTCTTTTATGAGGTTTTATAGACAGGTGAATATAATGAATTATTATATATACCATAATAAAAGCAGATTTTTTTAAAACATTTATTTATTTATTATGTATACAGTATTCTATCTGTGTGTATGCCTGCAGGCCAGAAGAGGGTAACAGACCTCATTACAGATGGTTGTGAGCCACCATATGGTTGCTGGGAATTGAACTCAGGACCTTTGGAAGAGCAGGCAATGCTCTTAACCACTGAGCCATCTCTCCAGCTCCCATAAAAGCAGATTTTTGACTACGTGGAAAATCTCCAAATAAGAGTTAGCATCTTGTGGTGGAAAAGCTGTGGCTTACCTCCATTCCTCGCTATGTGTCACTTTAGAGTTCTGTGCTCTCCTTCTTCCAATATTTCTTAAAGTGTGGAAGGTCCACGATTCCTGGGTCTCCCCTCAGGTCTATAGGTCAGTTGCTGCTTAAGCAAATAGCTCAAATGACCTGAATATTAAAATACTAACCCCTTCATTAGAAACCTGTCTTTACCCTTATTCCTCTCATTTCTCTTTCTCTCTTGTCTTCTATTTTATGATCTTTTCATGGTCACTTGCATATTTCCTGTGCTCAAGTCTGAGTGGAGAGTGTTGTGTGGCTCTGTTCTTGAGGACACAGTGACAAATGTCTAATTACTGGGGGCAAACCAAAGTAACACTCATAAAGGTCTAACTCAGTAAACTAATGAATTTCTTGGGAGTTTTTTGTTTTGTTTTGTTTTGTTTGGAGGTGGGGTGGTTTTTCGAAACAGGTTTTCTCTATGTCAGAGCTCTGGCTCTCCTGAAACTCCATCTGTAAACCAGGCTGGCTTCAAACTCAAAGCTCCCCCTGCCCCTGCCTCCAGAGCACCACCACTGCCTGACTTCCTAGGGTTTCTTAACGGTGGTATGGACACAGGATTACTTACAGAAATGGATTACTCAAGGGCAGTTATGTCATAAAAATCCCACCCCAGCCTTAGTGACAACTCACCAAAGCTGAAATCTTGGAGCTTTCTGCACGACTTGCCTGCAGCATCTTAAGTCAGAGAGTCTCTCTCCTCCCAGCACCTAAGGTCAGAGAGTCTCCCTCCTTCCCAGTCTTTATTGCTTTTATAACCTTGGGGAGGGAGAAGCCTTGTGAATCTGGTATGTTTCAGGAACTTCTGAGACTTCTGAGTTGTTTACTGTCTGTCTTAATAACCCCACCTTTAGAACTTCCTGAACTCTTGGAGGCTTTGTAGGGGTCCTTAAGCTGAGAGCAGGAGGTGTTCATCGCAGCAGTGCCTGCACCACTATGGTGGGGCAACCTTACCAATGCAGTTGACTCCCCTCTAACTCAAGTGAGCTAGCAGGTTTGCAGCACATGCGCACACATGCACGCTGTGGCTCTTCTATCTACGTTCCCCCAACAGTTCCTACTGCCATGGCTTCTCCCGGCATTCCCTGGGGCTCCCTTTCCAATTTTCAAGAGTGGGTGCAGCCGAGCGGCAGCTCTAACATGGAGCAGTCCCGCCACTCGGCGACCCTTTCTGCTCATGCCTGTTTCCTAGTTAGAAACAGTCACGCATTCCAGGATTTTAAAAAGCTTCATTTCCAGACTAGCCCCAGCATGTTTATGTGTGTGTTGTTTGTACACTTCTTAGAAAGCTGTGGGCGCTAGCACAATCACAGTGACAAGCAGTAGCTGCAGCTGTGATGTCAGCCGGGAGTTGGGAAACAAGCCATAAACACAAAGGCCTCTCCAAAGTCCCAAAGGCAGAGAGATTGTCTGTGGAGAGTGGCTTATGCAGAGGTGCAGCTCCCTTCTGAAACCAGGACTGACTGATTGACAAGTGGAATTGTCACCAAGCAGTTTGGGGATAGAGTCAGGGTGCTGCGTGCTAAAGGCAAGGGCAGGTGGTGAAGAAACCGTTTCTTAAAATTTTTACTAGCACTATTAGGTTATATATCTCTCCTCCACAGGCAAGTTGAAAACAATCATCTCCCACAAAGGAGCATCCAGAATAACCCTGCTATATGGATCCCGCTGCTTTAAAAGCTGGTCTCTGCTGACTCTCCTTAATGGCTCATTACTGGCAGCCTGAACTCTGACCTTTAGTAATGGCTACAGCTTCATGGCCCTCAGATGTTCTTATGCAGGAGCAGGTCTGGGCCTAAGCTGGGGGTTCAGCAGGAAGGTGTGTGGTATGACTGAGCCCAGCTGCCTGAACCCCTTCTTGGTGGGCTGAGAAACGTCAGGCGACCCCTCTAGCTATGGGTCCAGACTGGGATCCTGCAGACATGAAGGTTTTCGGGAGCCCGTTTCCCAGGATTCCCACTTCACTTGGAGTCTACACTGCTTGTCACCGCTTTCCACCACTGGGACTCTCAGATCCAGAAACGCAACCCGAAAGGATCTGTGTCTGCCTTCTGTACTCCCAGGGGCCGCGTCATCATCTAGCCTTCCGTGTTCGCCCCACCGTTACAACTTTGGTGCGTGGGGCTGGGGGCAGCGTTGCCATTCCTACAGGGCTGAGGCCTTGGGGTCCTTGACTCTACTGGTTTCCTGTTAACAGCAGGCATTCACGCGGGACTTCATCTGCGCCCCTCTGCTGAGAGGTGTGAAACTAAAGCCAGGGTAGGATATAACCCAGGCCGTCAACTTCGATTTTTTTTTAAGGTGACCATTTGGCAGTGGTGTGAACAGTTTTGGAGCAAAAGATCTGCAACAGAGGACTGGTCAGGAGGTAAATGCAGGCGTCCCTCAAGGCTCTGGCTGGAGGGCTGCTGTCGGAAGGCAAAGGAGTGACTTGGTCAAGGTTATCTCAAAAACGATACTGTTCACTGAGAAAAGCAGAATCCCACTTATTTATAGTTTAAGCACAGTCAAGACTTTTAGAAAGCCATGTATAAGCATTCAGTCAAGTCAGGTGTGTTCCCTATGCCTGCATTCCTATCTATGATGGAAGGCTGGCTTACCCAGGAGGATCACAAGTTCAAGGCCAGCCTAAGTGGCTTAGGGAGCCCCCGTCTCAAAACTAGTATTAAAAAAGAAAAGGGGTGGAGGCAGGTAGTTGATGGCTCAGTATGTGAAGATACTGACACCAAGCCTGACGGCTTGAGGTTGATCCCTAGGACCCACGTGGTACAAGAAAACCAACTGCTTGCTACAAGTTGTCCTATAACCTGTGTGCAAGCCTCTATGTGTACACACACACACATACACACACACACATACACACACATACATACACACACATACACACACACATACACACACACATACACACATACACACACACATACACACACACATACACACACATACACACACATACACACACACATACACAACATACACACACATACACACACACATACACACACACATACACACACATACACACACACATACACACACACATACACACACATACACACACATATACACACATACACACATACACACACACATACACACACATACACACACATACACACACATACACACACATACACACATACACACACATACACACACACATACACCCACATACACACATACATACACACACATACACACACATACACACACATACATACACACATATACACACACATGCATACACATACACACACATACACACACATACACACATACACACACACATACACAAACATACACACACATACACACACATACACACACATACACACATACATACACACATATACACACACATGCATACACATACACACACATACACACACATACACACATACACACACATACACACACATACACACACATACACACACATGCACACACACACATACACACACATACATACACACATACACACATACATACACACATACACACACATACATACACACACACACATACACACACACAAATAAAATTTAAGCTTTTTAAAGAGAGAGAAAGGGGCAAGTAGGGAGAGATAGTTTGATAGTAGAGTGCTGGAATTAAAGGTGTGCGTCACCACAGCCCGGCTGAGAAGCAAATTTTTAAAGTGGTTATTACTGTGGCTTCTTGGGAGTAGTAGTGCTCTACTAAAATTGATGGTAGACACATAAGTATCACTTTATAATGTTAAAATGTACACCTTGCTTTTATATACTCCTTGGTATGCAGAGAACATAGGTTTATATATTTTAGACCTATTCCAAAATATAAGGCTTCCTCAATCTCAACCAAAAAATACAAGGATTTAGACTATACGAGCTGCTCTTCCTCAGAAAACACTCAAATTCACTACTCACAGAATTTAGTCCTATTGCTCTTAAGCAGCTGGCAAGGGTACATCTGTCCTTAGCATGGTTTGTGAACTGAGACAGGGAGGAGGCACTGAGTCTGGATACACAAACACACAGGAAAGCAGCGGGACTAACCAAGAGCTACAGAGCTAGGGAGAGAATCCGCCAAAGGGAGCAGAGCCCACTTTTCTAGCTCCCAGGGTCAATTTCTCCAAGACAGGATGCTGGAGAAGAAAAGTAGGACCAAGTATTGCCTGGGTCTCAAGTTGTTTGCATTACCAGGTGAGGCTGCCCACTGCCATTTCTGCTTCCCCAAACCACAAGTCCATGTGCAGTGGACTGGTAAAATAGATGGGGCAGTAGGTAGCTTCACCCTATAACTCAAACAACTTGAGACCCAAGAAACGATCTGAAACCTCTCCGGACTCCAGGGATAGTTCTATTTTGAACTGTTTTCTCTGGGAAAAATGCTATATGCATATTATTCACACATAGGTGAACCAAAAGCATTTGTTTGTTCAGAGATATCCACCCCCCGCCAATCTTCATTATAGTGGCCAACCTTCCGAAAGCATTCAGCTGACCGTCAGTCCTTACCCACTCCTGCTGACCAGTAAGGAGCTAACGCCTACTCCAGCACCAAACATCTATGGCTGAGTGGCATAGCCGACGGCCATTTCAGCGTATGTGCATTTTCACTTTTATAACGAAAACAGAAACACTCTGTGCCCCTCGCCTCGCTGGAGTATTTTGGAAATCTCACCGCTTGACCTCTGGCGTAGAAAGCCACTGTGGGAAACGCGAATTTTGACTAACAGTCTATTGTTTTAAATGCGTGGCAATGTAAAATGGATGAGTTATGAGTCTCAAATGATTATTTTATAATGGCTACTCGGTCTGTTGTTATTCCCTTCCACAACATGCCACGGGATAAGAAAAATAGGCACGACAGCTGCTCCTTTTGAAGCGCCCATAACACAGTTCTAGCAACCTTAAGTGAAGCACCCCGATATTCAGGGTGGGTCCTGCTAGGCGAAGAATGCTGAGGACAAGAATGTCGCTCTTAGTGGCTTCACTATAAAGTTTTCCACAGTAACGACACTACTCAGCACAGAACTTGCACAAACACTGCTTATCTGCCGTGTGTTCTGAGGGCTTCACAGTCTAGAAAAAGAACAACCCAGAGATTTGCCTCCAGAGGTCAACATGTTTATAAAGAGAGGGCCTAGCTTATATAGGTATATATAAAGGTGTGTATATATATAGGTAGATATATATATATAAGTACTTCTAGTTCAAATTTCAAGGTGCTCATGGAACACATTCCAGAAATAGGAAAGGACAGGTAATCGACATAGTTTAGAAATAGAATAGAGAATAGTTTCTCCCTCCCTCTAGTCCCCTTCTCTCAGTTACCGGAGAGCAAACACTGTGGCCAGTTTCACATACATGAAGTAGATAGAAGTTAATCTGTGCATGAGTGTTTATCTTTCTAATGTAAACGATAGTAGTGTATATTGTTTCTGTTCTTTGTGTGTGTGTAAGATGAGGTTTCTCCATGCAGTCCAGGATAGCTGTAAACTCTTCATTTAAAAAAATTTTTTAAAAATCATTCAAAAATTTTTTTCTTTGCCCATCCTTCCTTCCTTCCTTCCTTCCTTCTTTCCTCCCTCCCTCCCTTCCTTCCCTCCTTCTTTCCTTTCATCCTTCCTTACCCCCTTCCCCCAGTCTCATTGTGTTGACCAAGCTCATCTATTGGAAGCCCCCAAGGCTCCAACGTCTCTGGCCTCTTCCTCTGCACGAGCTGAGACTATAGACGTGTCTGCACCAGGCTGTTTCTGGACTTCTCTCGCTCACTACTGTATCCTGCAGTCACTTGTCCACCAGCACTAAAGGAGCGGCTTTAGTCTTCACGCCTACAGAACAGATCATAGTATGGATGCGCCACGGTATAGAACATTTTATAAATGTTGCTTCTGGTTGGTTCCTAGGACAAACCCTGCGACAACCATGACTTCACACGTGCCCTACCTGGGAAGACTGTGGTGGAACTGCTGCTCCAGACATTTGTACGTTTTGTTGTTCTCTGTGAAGCCCTGGCTGTCCTGGAACTCGCTCTGTAGACCAGGCTGGCCTTGAACTCGCAGAGGGTCTGGCTGTCTCTGCCTCTCAAATTAAAGGCGTGTGCCACGACTATCTGGCTATGTGCACTTTTCTTTTTAAGCTTTGGAAACATTTCTTTTAATGTGCATCAGTGTTTTGCTTGCATGTATGTATGTGCATTGCATGCACGCCCAGTTCCTGGGGGACCTAGGAGTTGTAGATGGATGTGAGTCACTGTGTGGGTGCTGGAGACTGCACCTCGGGCCTCTGCAGGAGCAGTATTCTTAACCACTGAGCCGTCCCTCCAGCTCCATGTGCACATTTAAAATGTGATAGGTATTGCCAAACTGACTGTACAAGCTCCTGCCGTTAAGGGATATTTTACAATGCCTGTACCGATTATTGCGGTGGTCTTTTTTAAAGTACTTAACCCTTGCCCTCCGCAGGAAAGTCACATCATAATGCCATCACTGGCCACCTGCAGCACTTTGGTAGCCTACGTGTTAGCGAGAACAGCACACTGCACATTTCTATGCTTGCCTTTTGAGGTTATAACCTACCCTCACGGGGATTAAGCTGTAGCTGGCTAAGCTTTTAAAAACAAACCTGTAACTAGGGTTGCCTATTCCAGCCTTTTTCTTGACGCTAAAGGGCTGTCTCGCTCTGGCGTTTCTGGTGGCGAGAAAGTGAAACCGAGTAGAAGCCAAGATGAAGGCCAGTGGCCAGGCTTCCTCTTTAGATTGACGGAGAATTACGAGAAATAAATTACAGCCTTAAAAATTCGGTTACTGCAAACTTTAACGTGACTAGGTAGGAATTCATCTTAACCACTTATAATTACATGAATAATGTGCATGTAAAAAACATAAAATCAGTATCTAAAAGTCAAATAAAAAAACAACTTTCCTATCATTTGAGATGGGTACTATTGTCCCTTTATTTGAGTCCTTTCTCCCAAATAAATGCTACGTTTGGAACTGTTAGATTTTAGTAGATTCACAAAACCAGCTAGAAACATCTTTTCCCAGAATTCAGCCAATTTAGGTCTTGTGTGGCCTGGTTAAAATCTTGGAGAATATTTCGTGAACTAAGAAGAGACAGATCAAATTCACTTGATTCGTTTTGGACGCATGTAAAAATAGTCGCTCGGGTTTTAAAGCATAGAAAACTAGGGATTCTCTGCGCCTAAGAAACCTTTAGACCTGCAGCTACTTTTAGTTGGAACTAGAAGAGCACACTAGCATAGGATTCCTCACTGCTGTAGGTTAGGCTCTTTGGTCCTCGGTGAGCTTTTTCACGTACGACGAGGGAGCCAGGGAATGGTAGGTTTGCGGTCGGTGGGGTGGCTATAAATAGAAGGTGATGTGTTCTATTGCCAGGAGGGTGCGTCACAGGGTCCCTCCCGCAGCTCAAGAACTCCGGGAAGCCACCTAGTAGCACTGCACCGCTCAAGCCGGCAGGGATTCCAGCCGAAGGGGCTGGAACAGCAGATGGCGTGGGGGCGAGTGGGGGCTTGGATATCAAAGGGCGGGGGCAGGAGGGGTTCGGACAGCAGAGGGCGTGGGCAGGAGGGGTTTGGACGGCAGGGGGAGTGGGCAGGAGGGGTTTGGACGGCAGGGGGAGTGGGAAGGAGGGGCACGGGCTTCAGGGGGCGTGGGCAGGAGGGTCGGACAGCAGAGGGAGGGGCCCGTCAGGGTACAGACAGCAGGGAACGTGGGCTGGAGGGGCGCGGGCTGCGCGGGACGTGGACAGGAGGGGCATGAGCTGCAGGAGGCTTGGGCAGGATGGGCACGGGCTGCAAGGGGTGTGGGCAGGAGGGGAACGGACCCCACAGACAGGAACCTCTTCTGAGTCATAAGCGAAGCACAGGCGACTCCACCCGGTCCCACGCTGCGGAGCAAAGGAGGAAGAACAATGATCCGTAGGTGGCGATGGGTACGGACGTCTGGGTTTCCAGCGCACCCCATTCACCGCCGAGCTGTTGGGTCCTGTGAAACCTACACTCTAAAAGCATCTGCTGGGCGAAAGAACTCCCTCTCTAGTCTAGACAGAAAAGCCGCCACACAGTGCGTGTGTGTGTGTGTGTGCGCGCGCGCGCGCGCGTGGAGTCGCTGTTGGAATTTCCACTGGCATTTTTGTAAATGGCCTGTTCTGGGATTCCCCCACCCAGGCGTCTGTCTGTTCCTGCCCTCCGTTCTCTCTGTCTCTCCGTGTGTCTGTCTGTCTCTCTTCATCCCTCCCCCCACATACACGGTCTGTGGCTTTGCCCTGTGGGGCACTGTTTATTTTCCTCTCCCTCCCGCCTCCTCCTCCACCCTGCGGTTCTTTCTTTCTTCTGACTTTGTGGTCCCCTTGCCCTTTTCCACGTGCTGGCTTTATTTCTTTATCTCGTCACTTATTCTATCCAACTCCTTTTATTTTTCTGTTACAGCTAACCACATCTGCATTATCTTTTCTTCTGCCTTAGAGTTCATAGCATTTTGCCTCAGCAAAGGATGCTGAATTCCACTTACAAGGACTACACTCCGGTCATGCCCTTGTAGCTGGGGAAGTCACAGTCCTCTGAACTGTCTGGCTCGTTTGCTTAAGATAAAGGGGCCCCGGGTTCCGGGTTAAGAGTAAGGGAGGCTTTTTGTTTGTTTGGTCGGTTGGTTGGGTCTGAATTCTCAGGACAGAGTTGCACTGGATAGCCCTGGCTGTTCTGGAACTAACTCCTTAGACCAAGCTCCAACTCGGAGATCTGCCTGCCTCGGACTTCCGAGTACTGGGATTAAAGGCACTTACCACCACCGCCCCAGTAGAGGGCACATTTTCAAGTTAAGATTTTATAACCGAGTTCGAGGCCAGCCTGGTCTACGAGAGCTAGTTCCAGGACAGTCTCCAAAGCTACAGAGAAACCCTGTCTCGAAAAAGCAAACCAAAACAAACAAGTAAAAAGGATATTATAACCTTTGTTTGTTTATTTGGTTGGTAGGTTGGTAACCCTACCTGTATAACTCCCACTGTGTTTTACTTGTGTGTGTGTGTGTGTGTGTGTGTGTGTGTAAGAGAGAGAGAGAGAGAGAGAGAGAGAGAGAGAGAGAGAGAGAGAGAGAAAGGACACCCCCATGCCATAAGTGCAGGTGTGGAGCTCAGAAAACAACCTCTGCTGTAGTCCTCACCTTCCACCTTGTTTGAACCGGTCTCTTTGGTGTTCACACCTGTGTACACGAGGTCTTGTCAAGTTTCCCTGGGGCTTAGCAGAGCCTCATTGCTTTTTTCAGACCTTCCATGACTTGCCTGGGTTTATATTGTTTCTGGATTTGAACTCAGGCCTGCATGCCTATGCAACCTAGATAATTCTTTTAAATTCAGTTTATTCATTTTATGTGTGAATGTTTTGCCTGCATGTATGTATGTGCGACAGTTCGTGTTTGGTAGGCTCAGGGCCTTGTCTGGGGAGGGCATGGTTGATAGTTTAGAGTGCAGGTGGAGGGGGAAGCAGGGTGGAGGGGCCCCATCCTCAGGTTGGTTCCCACAAAAATGAACCTGCCAGTTCCTTGCCTTTTCACCTCCCGAGCAGGCCACTCTTCTCTGCATGCTGCTATGGCTACCTCTGCTTTCCCTACTGTGGCCAGGCCACTGCAAAGAAATGGACGTGCTCTCTGCCCAGTGCCACCCCTTCCAGGGACAGCTCCGACAAAGCAGACTGCTTCCTGGACATGCTCAACTCTCCCCTAATTATCCTGCTTACTCATTCATATTCCTTCTCATCTCTAAATATTTTTGCCACAAAAGGCCTGCTTTTTGTTGATGTTTTTTATTTTTGAGACAGTTTCTCCTATAAGACCGATTGACCTTGAACTCCCCATCTTTCTGGCTCTGCCCCTCAAGTGCCGGGATTACAGGGGTGCAGGACCACACCTGGTCATTGAAATTTTAACTGTTTGCTGCCTATTTTGAGTTTTTTAAAAAATATTTTCTTACATTTTTTAACATGTATGTGATGGAATGTGTTGGGGTGTTCCTGTACTATGGTGCACACATGAAAGGCCAAGGAAAACTTGCCAAAACCTGTTCTCCTTCTGCCGTGTGGGTTCTGGGGATTGAACTCAGGTCCTCAGACTTAGTGACAAGCACCATTACCCACTGACCCATCCCACCGGGCCTGTCTGGGGTTTCTCAGATCTCAAGTTTAGAGGCTATTAATTTTTTATTGTTATTATTTTTAAAAATTTATTTAATGTGTATGAGTGTTTTGCCCACACAAATGCATGTGTGCCACCTGCATGCCTGGTACTCGGCAAAGTTAGAAGAGAACAATGAAGTTCCTGGAACTGGATTTATGGAGGTTGTGAGCTCCCATGTGGCTGCTTCGAAGTGCAGCTGGGTCCCCTGCTAGAGAAACAAGCTCTCTTACCCGCTGGGCCATCTCTCCAGCCCCTCCCCCCCACCCCCAGCTATCTCTGATGTGCACTGTTGTAAAATGTGTACACTTGGAAATCCATATTGATCCCTGTAAGCCAACCTCATGCCCTCCAGGAACGAGTAAAGACTTGGAAGCCCAAAGGTCAGATTCTCAGACACTATAGCTGGGGCTCTAAGATAATAATGGTTATTTGCTGAATTTTACTCTATGCTGGTCACTTTGTGAGGAGCTTTAACATGTTCATTTGATCTTCATAAGACTGAGAAACCCAAGTTCAAAGTAGCAACTAAAAGCGTCTTTGTCCAAACTCTACCACTGAACAACACTCTCGCCCTTGGTCCTGCTCACAGAGCACAAGGCCAGTGAGAGATGCAACAGGACCCAAACCCTTGTCTAGCTTTCTTTCTTTAGATGGAGCTGGGAATCAAACCAGGGGTTTCCACACATGCTAGGCAAATGCTCTACCACTGACTACTCACTGCAGAGTTTTTAAAATAAGAGAATCTTGTAGTGATATTTTGTTTGTAATCTAACAAATAAAGCTTGTCTTAAGATCAGAGTGCAGAGCTAAACCACTAGTTAGCCATATAGGCCAGGCAGTGGTGGCACACACCTTCAATGCCAGCACTCTGGAGACAGAGGCAGACAGATCTCTGTGGGTTCAATGCCACCCTGGGCTAAACGACATTGATCCAATTTAAAAGAGAATCAAAGCTGAGCGGCGGTGGCTCACACCTTTAATCTCAATAGCTGGGATCACATGCCTTTAATCCCAGCACTAGGGAGGAGGAGACAGGAGTGATATGTCTGGGTGGAGAGAGGAATATAAGGCGGGAGGAGACAAGAGCTCAGATGCAGTCTGAGGATGCAGTGTGAGAGGCAGTCTGAGGTTTCCTAGAGGCAGCAGTCAGTCTAAGGATTTGTAGAGACAGGATCTCCCCGTTCAGTCTGAGCATTGGTGGGGGGAGAGCTCTACTGGTTGGCTACTCTACTTCTCTGATCTTTCAGAGTTAATTATTATTAAGACCAATTAGAATTCATGCTACAGGGTCTGTCTGCTTGAAATAGCAAGGCACAGCTCCCTTCGCTCTGAGCAGTGAAGGAGTTTTGTCTTCCTGTATTCCCATAGTTGGCTCAGTCCAGGGAGCAGCAGCTGTTAGCAGTAGGGCAGGCCCTGGGTTCCTCCACAGCAGCCAATGGGAGACTGGGGGAGGGGGAGGGTACAGTAGGGTGGCAATTGAAGGACCTTGAACAGAGACAAGGGCAAAAGGGCTGGAGCAACTCTTAGGTCTCGGGCGTCAGAAGAGTCCTAGACCCCGTGTGTCCTGGCCTGGAGTCTTTGCTGAACTGCACGGTCCAATAACAAGGATTTGGTAACAGACTGCCCGAATTCAAGTCCTACCTCTGAATTTCAACAAGCTTGTGGACTTCTCTATGCCCCAGCTTTTTATCTGTAAAATGGAGATATTGATGGTAATGCTAATAACCACTCTTGGGGATGTTTTGAGGGTTACAGGGTGTTTTAGTTAAGGTTTCTATGGCTGTAAAGAGACACCATAACCACAGCAATTCTTTTTTCTTCTTTCTTTCTTTCTTTCTTTCTTTCTTGTTTTTGTTTTTGTTTTTCGAGACAAGGTTTCTCTGTGTAGCTTTGGAGCTTGTCTTGAAACTAGCTCTTGTAGACCAGGCTGTCCTTGAACTCACAGAGATCTGCCTGTCTCTGACTCCCAAGTGCTGGGATTAAAGGCATGTGTCACCACCACCTGGCTTGTTCTGAATCATATAATATCTTCAAGTCATGACCTGATAATATTCAGGAACCTGAAAATGCTGTAGGAAGTCACATGAACATGGGTCACAGGTACAAAAAGGAGCCTGACTATGTTAGAACAACCGTGCCTAACCAAATGGCATGAACTAAAACATTGGGCCCCGATAATTAGTGTTAGGATTGTTGAAGAGAGGCAGAAGAGAGCAGAGAACCTGACAAGTGTCCGGCAGACATAGCTGCCAATCAGACATCACACAAGAGGGGGAGCAGGAAAGGAAGCCCCATGGCAAGTTGGCTCTTTAATCATTCAAGGAGGGGTCGCGTCTGAGGAGTTATTTCCTTTCTCATTTTAAATGCAGTCAGTAAATCTTCCTGGGCACCTGTTATTGGTGGGCAAGGGAGTCCGGAGATCTGGGTACCTTCGTATTAACTTGCTAACTCCATGCCAGCTTGCCTGGGTCAGCAGATGTCCAGGTAACTATTAAAGTATTTCTACATGCTAGAGCTGGAGCGGTAGTTCAGCAGTTAGGAGCACACTGACTGATCTTCCAGGGGACCAGGGTTTGAATGCCAGCACCCACATTATGGCTCTCAACCATCTGTAACTCCAGCAATCTGATGTCTTCCAGTCTCAGTGGGTACCAGGCACACATGCAGTACACATCTATGCAGGCAAAACACCCGTACCCATGAAAAAGAAAATTAAAATATTTCCACGTGTCAGTGGAGATATCTCCAAGAAGACTAGCATTCATTTAAACCTGCGGACTGAGTAGAGAGGTTGCCCTACCTGATGACAGTGGACATAGTCTCGTCCACTAAGGGCCTGAACAGCGCCCTTAGTGCTGAGGATGAGGGAAGGACCAGTCTGATTCCGTCTAAGCTGCATCCATCTTCTGGTGTAAGATACCAGTCTTCCTGGCTCTCCAAGAGGCTAGAGCTAATGGGCCAAGCAGTGTTTAAAAGAATACAGTTTCCATGTAATTATTTCGGGTAAAGCTAGCTGGGAGCCAGGCGGCGGGAAGCGACCCCGCCGCTCCTACTACAGGGTTAGACCTACACCACCAAGATTCTTGTGACTCTGGCTTGCAGATGGGCCGTCTAGGACTTCTCAGCCTTCAGCGTCTTGTGAGCCAGTCCTATGTAATAAATCTCATTGAGCTGTCTAGCTTTCTTTCTCTGGAGGAATGAGACCAGTGCAAGTCCAGATCTTTCTGTGTCCCCATCTCATTCGCCTGTAAAACTGGAATATGTTCTCGACACAGTAGCCGAAGTAAGCCGACGAAAAGAATATCTCCCCAGAGAATTCAGTGTAGCACTCAGAAGGTGCTAACTCCTGGAGAGAAAATAAAGTACTCCGAAAGGGGATCAAGGTATGCCACGTCTGGGACGGTGGTGCTGCCAGGAAGACTCGGGCCCTACGGGCTAGAACCATCAGACGTACTCCATGCAAAGACACAGCGTAGTCATGGAACCCAAGGAAAAGAGAACGTCTGCATGATTGCCAGTGAATCGGCTGCACTGCTATGAGGACATAGAGCCGCGCACGGGGAAACTTGGGTTGCGTGATCCGAGGGTCCATGAAGCACCATTTCACGAAGCACATGCGTGCCCAGGAAGAGAGGTGAGCCTGTGGTTGGCTGGCAGTTAAGACAACATTTAGACATATAGTTGATAGTTGAAGGGAAAAGGCAAAAATCACAGGAAAGACTTAAAATTAGCATTATCTTCCACTCGAAACCTTTCAATGACTTCTTGTCTTTGTTTCTGGCGAAGCCACAGCCCTCACAGCAAGGGCTGCCCTGCCTGCCCTCGCTCTTCTCTCTCTGCACTATCCCAGCATCCTCTCCTTGCCTTTTCCTGCTCTGCAACCATAGCACCTTGTGTCCTGGGTCTGGCCTCTCTGCATTGGCCGTTGGCTCCATCCCCCTTGTCCAGGGCCCTCTCAGTCCTCTGTGCAGGCATCCTTCTCGGGTGACTGTGCAGGAATGTCCCTGAATTCCTATTCTCTCTCTTTTCATTTGCTTCTCTTCACCCTGAAGTTATTTTCTCTCTGCCCCTGGGGGCATAAGCTTTGGGGGAGGCATAGAAATTTTTGGGTTTGATCTGTTTGGGTCACTGCTCCATCCTGGACCCAGAATTGGCCTATATTGAACAATTTTTCAATAAATAGTTGTTGACTGACTATAAGTAGGCAAATACACATCTAAATGTTGTCTTAACAAGCCCTTCGGACACATAGATTCCTTAGTGCCCTACTATAAAAGACCTAGCAAGTGGCGGGTTGTGGCTGATGACCCAGCGCACTGTGGCTGGGTTTTTTTGTTATACTGTTAAGCTACACCTGCAGCTGAGCTGTTAAATGGTGGGAGGAATACAGTCTGAATAGGTGACAGGTCCCCTGGTGGGGAACGGTAATAGTTCAGCAAGGATACAGGCAAACACTAAAGAGTGAAGGCAGCTGGGGTGGCGATGCATAGTGAGGTCTCAGCACTCAGCAGGCAAGGGCATCTCAAGTTGAAGGCCAGTCGGGGTATATAGTGAGATGTGGTCTCAAAAATGTTTAATATAGCTCAATGGAATACCTGCCTAACACACATAAGTACAGGCCCTGGGTTTGATCCAACACAAGAAGAAGAAAGACAGACAGACAAGCAGGTAGCCAGGCACTGTGAGGCCAGGATCATTTTAGATTCCATTTGTAAGAGAGGCTGACGAAGCCTGCCATGCAAGGTTGTTGGAAGGAACGGGCAAAGTGCCCGTGGCAACTTGGAGCATAGAATGTGCTCATTAAATGGAGACTATTAGATAACCAGCCACTGCCCCATCCAGTATAACCACACCTTGCTGACAGATGAGTCTGCTACCCATCAGAAAGCCCAAGGCCACTCAGCTACCTTACCTGTGATGTCACAGATTCTTAAAACATGTAAGGCTGAGCCAAGATCCACTTGGGCATCTCCCATGGTTCGTCTCCAACTTTGTCCACAAGCATCAATGGCTTTAGACATAAAACATTGGAAGAACGCAAGTGTCGCCTTTCAAAACGGATTAGGCAGATGTGTAAAACCAATATCAAAAGAATTCCCAAGTCCCCAGAGACTAGGTGCCGCTCCACGCTGTTCTCACCCCACAACTCAACAAGGGAGGGGGGCTGTGTTTTCTCTGGCAGGGGATCTTTTCCAGGAGAGAAACCGGTCAGATCAACCTATCTTTTCCTCTGAACATTTTCCTTTTCCTCTCCCTCAGGTTCCCCTCCAGTTACTACTATTTCTCAGCTCCCCTATTATTTAGTCCCATTCCTGCTTACTCCTCACCCCTCACATCTTTTCCTCATAGACTTAGACTTTGGTGGTTGGGTGACTTTCTTCTTCACCTGCCTTCCTGGAAATCCTTCCAGGTGTGACTCTCAGGCCCCAACCACCTTTTCCATCCTCTAGAGCATTTCTGGCCTTAAACTGCAGCCCCAGAGCCAGAGAGATGCCTGAGAGGTTAAGAGCACTGGATGCTCTTCCAGAGGACCTGGGTTTGATTCCCGGCCCTCATATGACAGCTTAAGGCCTTCTTTAGCTCCAGTCCCAGGGGATCTGAAAGACCCTCTCCTAACCTCTGCAGACACCACACACACACACACACACACACACACACACACACACACATATATGTGGTGCACAAACATACATGTAGGCAGATATGCACCAAGTGCATACCAGGCACCATGGATCCCCTAGAACTGGAATTACAGATAGTTGTGAACTGCCATGTGGGTGCTGGGAACTGAACCCAGCCCCTCTAGAGGAGCATCTTGTATTCTTAACCATTGAACCATTTCCCTAGCCCTGGAAATGGCATTTTTAAAGACTTAAGAGAAACTGAAATGCTTGGAAAACCAAGGTTTTGTATGAGCTGCTGTGTCCGTACAGCAGTTGAGGCCGAGAGTTCTGAACAGGGAACCCAGGAGAGCCCCTGACCTCAGGCATTCATTCTGAGGTCTGTAGGAGGATCCTGGACTTATGGAGTGACCCCTCAGATCTCCGAGTCATGGTACTTGCTCCCACCCCTTGGCCAACACAGCACATTAGGGAAAACCAGACCCGAGCCTTCTTTTTCCCACTTGCCAGCCAGCTGCCAGAACCTCGGCTTCTCGCTCTCAGAGCCAAAGGGGAGGGAGGGACCATAACCAGTTCTTGCATTATTATTTCTCCCCTTTTCTCCAGCTTCTAGCTGGACTATGGAGAGGATCCCAGGAGCCTCAAAGGCCGCTCCTGCAGGATAGGTTCACCCTTGAGGAGCACGACACCCAGGCAAGGAGGAAGCTTTGATTTGTTTCGCTTTATCTGCCTTTGGTTGGCATAAACACTTCTGAAAAACGGGCTGCAGCTGCAGCCTTCGCTTCGGTTCCCTTTAACAAGGGTTTATAAAACGACTCACTATGCAGAACACATGTTCTAAGTATAGAATTACTTGGTGGATTGAAACAGTGTGGCGGGATGTCAGACACATGCTCGAAATATTCCTAAAATACATAATTATGTCATGGGCCAATTGGGTACATAATGCATATTTGGACGTCCCATTTAATGGCTGCTTACCTAGGGGACGGGAACCTCTCTCGCCTCCTGGTCTAAACTGCAGATTTTTAGAAACCACCCAACCACATATTTACTTAGTTCATTCTGCTCTCTTGGGTGATGGAAACTTTGCCAAAGACAGGGCTTCACATGTAAAACAAGACAATCAAATGCATGAGGTGGCAGTGGCTGCCCATGTAAAGAGAAGTGCTTCATCGCTCATGATTCAGAGATAAACATCCCATGGTTGGGCACAACCCCAAAGCTTTAAAACGAACCCACAGCGTAATCACTGAACCTATGTTCCCGTTCCAACATCTCCTTATAGCCTCCTAGGGAAAAGAAAAGAAAAGCATGTCAATGTGGAGGTTTTAAGAGAACCACAGGGGGATAAGGCTGGATGTCTTCACCTCTGTAGCCCAGCGAGTCCAGGAGGAACTCGTTCAACTTCCTGGAAAGCCCGGTTTCTCCTCCCTCCACGGCACCCATCTCAGAAAACCACACCACCCTTACATCCTGAACACCTTCCTCACTCTGCCGCTTCCAATCAGGAGCTATTTGGACACATCACACTTTTTTGTTATTTTTATTTCATGTGCATTGGTGTTTAGTCTGCATGTACATCTATGTGAGGGTACAAGATCCCCTGGAACTGGAGTTTAAGACCCTTGTGAACAGCCATGTGGGTGCTGGGAATTGAACCCGGATCCTCTGGAAGAGCAGCCAGTGCTTTGAACCTCTGAGCGAGCCATCATCTCCAGCCTCCTTGGACATACCCCATTTAGAGTGCTGTAAGAGTACTGACCTTATAAAGTTGATAAGATAGGTCATAAATGCCAAGTGACTAGTACCTAGCCAAGTCCACAGTCAGATCTGTGTTTTGTGTCCTCTGATCAGCTCCAGATTAAATATCTTTAGAAATCTGCTCACTTTTTAGGGCAGGCATGGTGGCAAAGGCCTATTATCCCAGCACACCAGAGGTGGAAGCAAGAAGATTGTTGTGGGCTCAGGCTAGCCAAGGCTGCACAGTGAAACACTGTCTCATGAGCAAGAAGAGAAAATAAATCCCTTCTGTTCTTCCCAGTGCAGCCACAAATCCCCCAGTTCAAGCAGTTGCTGGATTCTCCCGCTACCCTGATCTCCTAGTGCTGACCTTTTCTGGTCCCTAGCCCCCATTGCGAGCCTTCTAAACTATGTTTTATTTTATTTTTACCAAACCCAGGCGTGGTGCTCCTACACCTGCAGGTCTTCCATTAGCCCACCCACTGTTCAAAGGTAAAGCTCAGCTTATAGAAATGGCTTCCAAGGCCCTTGTGCTCGGTCCCTGACTCTCATTCCACTTGTCTGGGTCCTGGAGGTTGTAGTGAACTAAGCCTGACTTTAACAGTTACAGATCAAAGGTGCTCATTCTCTGAGGCACCAGGCTGCCTGGTCACCTCCACTTCTGGAAACAAGCAGCATCAAGACAGTTGGAGAAGCATGCTCTCTGTCCCCACCCCTATGCAAAGCCTAGAGTTTGCTTCAGTCTCCTGGCCTCTTTGAACAGCCTCCGGAGGGGATGCTTTTGGTGGGTACCAGGCTTCTCAGGACAGATTATGGAACAGTGAGAGCTAGGTTTTAGCTTCTTCTCCAGGCATTCTGGAAGCTTAGTCATGCCTTCTGCCAGCGTAGGCACCATGAGCGAGACCGCAAACGGAAGCCCCTTGCTCACCTTCCTTTCCACCTCTGCCTCTGACCAAGGCAAGGCGCTCTCCTGGCTGTAGGTAAGCCAGTCTCTACTTCTAGTAGATTAAACTGCTGGAGGGCTGGGATGGCTGTTCTTGGGTGTCAGCGTGACCACATCTGCAATGAACTAAGACCCAAGTAGCTGAGCACACCTGTGAAGGATTTTTTTTTTCTTAATTAAATCATTTGAAGTGGCATGACCCACTTTTAATCCAGAGCTCTTGAAGTGGGAAAATCTGGTGGCAGCCGATACAAGGACATGAAAGAAGGATGCGTTCTCTCTTTGTCTGCTTGTTCTTGTTCTCTCTGGCGAGTCCATTCCTTCTCTGGCATTAGAGCCTACTTCTTTGGGATTTCCGTATATGCCGAAGACCAGCTGAGACATCCAGCCTGGTGGACTGAACAACTATTAGATTCCTGGGCCTCCCATTGGTAGACAACCATTGTTGGGCTAGCTGGACCACAGCCTGTAAGCCATTCTAATAAATGAATACATATGTATATATTATAATATATAATAAATGAATGAATGCATATGTATGTTTTGTTTTGTTTTATTTTCGAGACAGGGTTTCTCCATAGCTTTTGGTTCCTGTCCTGGAACTAGCTCTTGTAGACCAGGCTGGCCTCGAACTCACAGAGATCCTCCTGTGTAGTAATAGGAGCAGCGGGGCTGTGTCCCCAGCACCCCGGCCACCTGCTAGCTTATGCCCAAAATAACAACACACAAACTGTATTCATTTAAACACTGCTTGGCCCATTTCTATCTAGCCTCTTCTAGGCTAATTCTCACATATTAATTTAGCCCATTTCTAATCATCTGTGTAGCCCACGAAGTGGCTTACCAGGGAGATTCTAGCCTACGTCCATCCTGGGTCGGAGCTTCATCACGTGTGCCTCAGAGAGCAGAGCTCTCGCATCTGGAGAGGGGAGCATGACGTCTCTGCGCTCACTTCCTCTTCCTCCCAGTATTCTGTTCTGTTTACTCCATCCACCTATGTTTTAACCTATGAGGGCCAAGCAGTTTCTTTATTGCTTAACCAATGAAATCAACAGATTGATATATGACACCCCCACATCACGCCTGCCTCTGCCTCTTGAGTGCTGGGATTAAAGGCGTGCGCCACCACCGCCTGGCTGTATATGTATGTATATTCATTCTGTAAATTCTATTTCTCTAGAGATCCCTAATTCAGGGACAAAATTACAGATCAGCAATACTGTATATGTGTGACATGCAAAAGGCCCTGGGTTCAATTGCCAGTATCAGAAGAAGAAAAAGTTAAGACAAATTCCTGTGTTGATTAAAGTACTTCTTCATTGTGTGGCCTGTCCCAGACCTGTGCTTCAGAGGTTGAGGGAGATTCCTCTAATCCATGGGCATGGGAGGGCTTCTCACCTTCTAGTCCTGAGTATTCTTTTTCTTTTTTTTCAATTTTTTATTTATTTTTTTTGCATACTAATTCCAATTTTCCCTCTCTCTCCTCCTGCTGACCCCACCTTCCCCTCATTTGCCCCCCATCTGCTCCTCAGAGAGGGTAAGGCCTCCCATGGGGAGTCAACGAACTGAGGCAGGACCAAGGCCTCCTCTTTGTGTCTAGGCTGAGCTAGGTTTCTCTTCATAGGAAATGGGCTCCAAAAAAAACCCAGATCATTCATTAGGGATTGCTCCTGGCCCCACTGCCATCGGCCCGCAAACTGCCCAAGCCACCCTCTGTCACCTACTTTTGCAGATTGGGAAGCTAGACCGGTCTAATGCAAATTCTCTGGTTGTCTGTCTGGAGTCAGTGAGCTCCCACTAGTTCAGTTCAGCTGCTTCTGTGGGTTTCCTCATGATGATCTCAATCCCCGGCAGAAATGAAGACATCCTAAAGAGATCCTTGTGTCTCTCAGTCTATTAAACTGGGGAAACCGTGGGCTCCAGAGAAGTGGGAATTTCATCAGGAATCTCATGCTGGGAGAAGGAAAGGGTACCAGCCTGAGAAAGAACTTGTTTCTCAGGAAGAAATTTCAAACGGTTCTAAACAACTTGTCAAATCACCTTGCAGGATGAGATAGAAACGCAAGCAATTGTGGTTACTGGTAGGCGTGTATAGCCTTGGCCTTCTACTTAAATTTTAATCTCGCTTTCAGCCCCTGAAAACAGACTCTGAACTCTGTCCCTCTTCCTAATGCGACCACACTAAATAGATTTTTCCCTTATCCTTTCTAGTATTCATTTGGTTCTTTTTATTGGGTTATTGAGGATGGTGGCCAGACCTGACTTGAGACGTTTGTGACCACCCCAAGTTCGATATATCTTGTTTTGCAACTGTTGATTAAGCCACACCTGGTTATGTCCTGAGTTTGTGGGGGAATGTTGCTTGACTCCTCAAAAAACATCACCTCCCAGGAGCACAAGGTCGCCTGGCACATGGATCTTCCCTAGCTAACCCTGCAGCAGGCTGGAGTTCCTATCTGCAGCGTCAAAGCCAGCCCAGAGGACCTGGGCGATGGAGACACAGTTCACTATTTGACAACTTACTTTGCTTTCCTTTCCCACTCTTTAAGGCTGGCAGTGTACCATCCGAGAGCCATGTCGGCCTGGAGATACGCAGAGGTGCAGGGACGCACATTCGGAATGCACACAGGTCTAGATGCAGATAAAGAATTATCTAGGCTTAGGAAGGGAAATGTTTTGATTAACACTGGCATTTGGCAGGGACCTCACTTGGTGACCCGGTTCAGGCAGTGACTATTTGTTTATTTAATACAATAAGACCAAGTCATTAAAGTCCCCATTGCTGGTAATTGTCTCAGAAATTGCATTCCTTGGCCCTCACAATTAGTTGGATACAAAGCAGGGAGACACTTGGGTTAATAACCTTGAGGTTTTATGGCTCGATCAATATTTTGGTGGCTTCAGGCTGCTTTGCTGTTGTAAATTGTGAGTACAGCGTTTGTGGAGTGTATAAATATTTAGCCAGCCATTGAAGCATCAATTAACGGAATCATTTCTTTAATTTAGAAGACACCACTGGCAGCGTGTTGCTGTGAGGTGCTTACGCTAGTTCCTTCCATAGCTGGGAAGCTGGAACGCCGCTGTGCTCTGCAGCTTATTACTCTGCCACCTCCCAGATCCTCACTGCAAATATTTCTTGTAGATTAATCGCCTCCAGACAGAGCTGCAGAGCGGAGGCTCTTGCCACAGATGGCTTTGACCTGATTTTAACTTTATAACCATGCTTCTTTATCTGCTGAAGATTTGCAGTGTTTTATGCCAGTGCTTGCTAATCTAACAGACATACCGGGGGTCAAAGCTGAGAGTGATTGCTCCATCCTTCTTAGAGTGGGATATTGTTAAAAAGAGAAAACCCTTCGTAGTCAGAGCCTGCCACTATGATCCTCAAATACCAAAGCACTGAGCTCAGTGATGCTTTCTTTGAACTTGATCTTCTTCTTCTTCCTTCTTCTTCTTCTTCTTCTTCTTCTTCTTCTTCTTCTTCTTCTTCTTCTTCCTCCTCCTCCTCCTCCTTCTCCTCCTCTCTTTCTCCTCCTCCTCCTCTTCCTTCTCCTCTTCCTTTAAAATTTTATTTTGGAGTCAAGCATGGTGGTGCATGCCTTTAATCCCAGAACCGAGGAGGCAGAGATCTCTCTGAGTTTGAGGCCAGCCTGGTCTACACAGTGAGTTCCAGGTTAGCTGCAGAGTGCAACCCCCTATAAAACCCACAATGTTTTGGGGGCTAGGGAGATAACTAGCAGTTAAAGTGCTTGCTGTGCAAGCTTGAGAACCAGAGTTTGGGTCCCTAGAACCCACATAAATGCCAGTTGGCCACGGACGTCCACCTGTAACTGAAGTCTTGGAGTCCCCAAAGTAGGCTGGCTAGCATGATTAGTCATATTGGCAAACTCTGGGTTTGATTGAGAGACTCTGCAGCAATGAATAAAGTGTAAGAACACTCAAGGGATATTCCCTACACAACCATGGGCACCAAATACACACTTGCATACTATACACATATAAAAATGGAAACTGACTTCGGACTTTTGAGACATGGTCTAAGGTATACTAGGTTGGCCTTGAGCTCCTGAATCTTCTGCTTCCCCTTTCTGAGTGCTTGAATTAAGGGGTGTGTAGTAACATGCCTGGTTTTCAACTGGCTGTTCTTCTAAATCAAAGTTTCCCAAACTGTGGTCCTGGGAATATGTTTCCCTGAGTTGATAAAAAGACCTTACTTTGTTTCTGTTTGGAAAGTCAAATTTGAAAAAAAAAAATTAAAAAGGGAGACGAAAGAGAAGGAGGAGTCGTCTAGTTACCAGTTTCTTTGAGCCAAAAGACATCTTGAGGATGAAGGAGTGTGTACTTTGTCCTATAGTTTTCAACTTGAACTACAAGGAGGATTTTAACTCTTTATCTTCACCCTAGAAAGGGGGTATCTTAATGCAACTTGTCCTGATACATAATTAGGTATTTCTTGGTATTGCCACTTGGTGTTTAAACCATCACAAATAGGAAATATAAGCTGGGTGCAAAATTATACTCAAAGCAAGTGCGGTGTTTCATGCCTGTTAACCCAACTGCTTGAGAAGCTTGGGCTGCAGGATTGATTGTTTTGTTTTTTGGAGACAGAGTTTCTCTGTGTAGCCCTGACTCTCTTTAGACCAGGCTGGCCTTGAACTCAGAGTTCTCTACCACTGCCTCCAAAGTGCTTGGATTAAAGGTGTGCTCCACCACTGCCCCACTAATGCCCAGCTTTTAAAATTCAGATCCCTGTGCTCATAATGCCAGTACTTCACTGACTGAGCTATCTTCCAGAATATCCAACCCTGAGATATAGTGTTGCTATGTGGCCCAGGCTAGCCCAAAAATTCAATCACCCAACCTAAATTAGGCATGGCATTACACACTTGTAATCCCAGTGCTGGGAAGGTAGAGACTGTCTAAAGAAACAAACAAACAACAAAATCAGGTTTCTGGAGCCTGAAGAGAAACACACAGGTTGTCATCTTGCCAATACACACCCAAACACACAGTGCATGAACACTGGCACACACACATTCACTCACACACACATACACAAAATAGAGAAAATAAATGATTTCCCCTTTGGATCGTGTATACCAAAATACACACAGACAAAACCACATGCTGTCTAGGATTTCCTTTAAGACACCGCAGCATCCGTGAGCAGTCCCTGGTCAGAGGACAGTCTCAGTCTATTGCCCACACTCCTTTCCAAGTGCTGGGACTAAGTTATCCTCCAGCTTAAGCCTCCCAAGTAACAGGAGCTGTGGAAAAACAGTCCACACCCAGACTAGGAACCTGTCTTTTCAGCTCCAAAGGATGAAGAGATCCTGTTCCTAGAAGTCACTGGAAAACTCATATAACCATCACCATTGCTCCACCACATCTAGCTGCAAGAGAGTCTAGACAATATAGTCTCTATTCCAGATCTCATCTTAGTTGAATCTTAGTTGAATCTGTCTTAGATAGGATTTTTATTGCTGTGAAGAGACACCATGAACACAGCAACTCTTATAAAAAAGTATTTAATTGCAACTGGCTTACAGTTCAGAGATTTAGTTCATTATCATCATGGCGGGAATATGGCAGTGCATAGGCTGACAGGATGCTGGAGAAGAAGTTGAGAGTCCTATATCTTGATCTGCAGACAACAGGGAGAGACTGTGTCACACTAGGCCTAGCTTGAGCATATAAGACTTCAAAGCCCACCTCTACAGTGATACACTTCCTCCAACAAGGCCTCACCTCCTAAGAGTGCCACTTCCTATGTATGGGCTAAGCATTCAAATACATGAGTCTATGGGGGCCATTCCTATTCAAACCACCACAATCTGCTATCTTTCTATTATCTATCTATCTATCTATCTATCTACCTACCTACCTACATATTATCTATCTATTTATCTATCACAGGGTTGGGGAGATGGCTCAGTGGATAAAGCCCTTTTCACACAAGCGTGAGGACAAGAGTTCAGATCCCAGGAAACCACATAAAGCAAAGCTGCTTGTAGTCTTAGCACTCAGGAAGCTGAGACAGCAAATTCCTGGGCAAGCTGCTAGCTAGCAAGAGGGAAAGTGGGTTTGGAAGATGGCTCAGTGATCAAAAAGGCTGACTGCTCTTCCAGAGGACCTGAGTTCCACTCCTGGCACCTTACGCTTTCTGCAGTTGCAGTCCCAAGGAACTCAACACTCTCTTCTGGTCGCTGAGGTACTGCACACAGATATACAAACACAGAGAATTAGAATAAAGGAAAGAGTAGAGGGCTTTGTTTTAAAGCAAATTGATTTTCCTGCTGTGGGGACGGTCACGTGCAGTAAAGACAGATAACAGGACCTGACTCATCGGGGGAGGGTCCTAGAGCATACTGTTTTTTGAGGGGCAGTAGAAGGGAATTAATGAAGCTCCAGTGGGGATGGCTGATTTGTGGGAAATAACCAAAGCATCTACAGATGATCTAAAGAAAGTCTGCTGACCACTTTGTCTTTTGAGAATGGTTCACTCAACTGGAGGACAAATATAGATGAAGATTTTCCCCCTTGTCTCTTTTTTCCCTTATCCCTTAGGACATTTCTTCTCATTGAAATTAGTCAATGCATTGTTTACTTATTTTTTTTATTTTTTTGTTTTGTTTTGTTTTTTTGAGACAGGGTTTCTCTTTGTAACAGCCCTAACTGTCCTGGAACTAGCTCTTTAGACCAGGCTGGCTTCGAACTCACAGAGATTCGCCCACATCTGCCTCCTGAGTGCTGGGATTAAAAGCGTTTGCCGCCACCACCACCCAGCTTAGTCAATGCATATTAGAACATTAATTAAAACATGAACAATGTAAGGCAGATAAACTACATGAGAGAACTTCTTGCTCAGCCCCTAACAAAGGCCACATAGGAGACTTGGGTAGGAGGTTAGTTAAAGAAGGCCAGAACAGAATCTCTAGGAACAGGAGACTGACTCTGGCAGGAAAGAAATTAGGTGAAGTCAGGAGGTGGCAGAGAAGAAGCCTTTCCATACAGACTTGTAACGATATTTTGTTTGTAATCTAACAAATGAAACTTGCCTGAAGATCAGAGCTAAGTCACTAGTTAGCCATAGAGGCCAAGAAGTGGTGGCACACAACTTTAATCCCAGAACTTGGAGGCAGAGGCAGACATATATTGATATAACATTTGTATTTTAATAAATAAAGCTTGCCTAAAGACCGGAATGCAAAACAGCCACACTAGTCAGGCACGCACATGCCAGGCAGTGGTGGTACATGCCTCTAATACCAGCACTAGAGAAGAATTGTAGTAATACAAGCGGCGGGGCTGCATCCCCAGAACCCCGGCCACCTGCTAGTATATGCCCCGAAATAATTACACGGACACTGTATTCTTTTAAACACTGCTTGGCCTATTATATCTAGCCTCTTCTCGGCTAACTCTCGCACCTGGACTAGCCCATTTCTAATAATGTGTAGCACCGAGGTGCGCTTACGGGAAAGATTCTAGCCTATGTCCATCCTGGGTCGGAGCTGAATCGCATCTGCCCAGGAGCGGGGAGCATGGCGTCTCTCTGAGCTCACTTCCTCTCCCTCCCAGCATTCTGTTCTGTTTACTCCTCCCACCTATGTTTTAAACTCTCAGGGCCAAGCAGTTTCTTTATTGCTTAACCAATGAAATCAACAGATTGATATATGACACGCCCACATCAAGGAATATAAGGCGGGATAAAACAGGAACTAGATCTCATTCAGTCTGAAGATTTCATAGAGGTGAGAGCTCTCTAGTGGCTTGGCTGTTTTACTTCTCTGACCTTCAGGTTGAACCCCAATATCTGTCTATAGGTTTCTATTATTCATGCTACATTTGGTGAATAATATTTGGGGTACAAATTCTCAAAAAAGTCATTTGCCTGTGACTTTTTAGCCACCAGCACAAGTTGGAGCTGCACCTAGCTAGTCTTTCTTTTCTTCCCCCAAACATCTGAATGATTTGGGGATTTTTTTTCTGTTGTAGCCTCTCTGAAACAGTCTCTCTCTACCTGCCACCCAAACTCCGGAAGCATCCGGGCTCCCCTGACCTGGACTGGCTGGTTCTGCCTTGAGGCAGCCCCACCCTTTCCCTCCAAAACACTTGCTTTTTCTAAGCAATCCCTGTGCATTTTTTCGAACGGCCCTCTCTCTCTCCACCATGGGTTGTGGGCTCACCGTAAACCCCCTTTTCAGGCTGCTGCTAAACAAAGTAGCTGCCTTGAAGTCCAGTCAGGCTTTCACTGTTCTACACAGCAGCAATCAGCCTCACATCTTCATCAGCATCGTGGGTAGATTTGGTAAAACAATTGGGAATTCTTAAACAGAGGGATTAGTTAAAAGAAAGAGTTTTTTTTTCCCCCATTAAAAAATTGGGAAAAACCATTACAATGGACGGATCTGGGTCTCTGTATGATAATATACTAGACAATTTGAAAATAGAACAATTAAATAGGAGGATATGTAGTTAAATGGGATTTATGTAATGTCAGTTCTAAACATTATCAGCTTTATCATTTTTGTCTTATCACTAAAAAGGTTGGTTAATCTGAGTGCTAAGATACAGGCCTTAGAAAAACTTAATAAAACAAATCACATAAATAGAGAACTGGCAGCTTATTCGGGAAGTTTCATTGGAAAGAAGAGAAGAAAGAATGGAGGACCAGCTGGTAAAAGTACTTGACATCAGTCCCCACGACCTAAGTTCATTCTCCAGCATCCACAGAGGTGGAGGAAGAGAACAGACTCTATAAAGTTGTCTCCTGACCTCCACACCTGCACTACACACACACACACACACACACACACACACACACACACGTAAATACAATAAATAAGATATTCTCTATAAGAGTAGCAGAGAAGAGAGGCTGTGGTTTTAAAGAAATGTTTGTGTTTTGTCTTGAGAGACGACATTAAACAGTTAACACAGTGGGAAGGGTTTAGGAGCCAGAATACAGGGAGAAGAGAGTATGGAGTGCAAGGCTGGAAGGAGCAACGAGGGTGCCTGTTGATGGAGGTTTCTGTCCTGCCTGGTCCTGCAGCCTTTCAGTCCCAAAGAAACACACAGAGGTCTACATTAATTATAAAGTTGTTGGCCTATTAGCTCAGGCTTCTTACTAACTCTTATAATTTATATTAGCCCATAATTCTTGCCTGTGTTAGCCACATTGCTTGGTACCTTTTTCGGCGAGGCAGTCACATCTTGCTTCCTCTCTGTCTGAATGAGGACTGCACACTGAATCTTTCCTCTTCCCAGAATTCTCCTATTTTCGTCACCCCGCCTATACTTCCTGCCTGGTTGCCCCGCCTATATTTCCTACCTGTCCACTGGCCAATCAGCATTTTATTAAAATACAATTGACAGGGTACAGACCATTGTCCCACAGCAGGTGAGACAAAGCTCAGAGCAGAAAGCAGCTCTACCCAAGGAGTGAGGTAAGTGGGGATGGCATCTATGATGGTGGAACTAGGTCAGGAAGCTGCGGGTCTTCTTCAGTGAAGTGAAGTGTTGGAAGCTGGCCATAGGCAGAAGAGTAAGGTGGGGGAGGGGGACATTTACAGAAAGTGGAGAGGGTCTGAAGCAGAACAAAGTCAACTTAATGATCACAAGAGAATGTCAGTCTTTGAGCACCTGGGAAAGAGATGACTGGGAGAAAGGAGAGGAAAGTCATCTCAACACCCGCAAGCCTGGACTCCCAGGTCAAGCTTTGTCAACCTTGGCTCTGCTCTTCCAGCTCACAGGTAAGGAAGCCCAGGAGGCAGACCTGAAGCAGCCACCCAAGCGGCCTGACTCTCAGATAACTAGAAGGCTCTTGTTTTCACGAACTCACAAAGACTAGCTTACCACATGAGCCAACCATTTAAAAGCCTCTTTTACTGTGGCATGGCAGTGACGCTAATACTGGAAGTCCAAACACTGAGTGAGCTTCCACCAAAAGCGTAGGCCCAAGCCCTTCGCCTCTCGGACTTTCCTCTTCGGCTAGAACAAGCCCTAACTGTTGAGCTGGCAGTGGCGGATTATTTGCGTGGGGCACCCACAGTAGGTGAAATGAACTGGAACCCTGGGCAGCGGCTCCAGTTACAAATCTCAGCCACAGCAAATAACAGGAAACGTGGGGCTTTTTGAGTCCACGAGAAAGACAAGTTATTTGGAGAGGGAGCTCCACAGTTCTGCTTCTCAGCATTTGTGAAAAAGGTAGCCCACGCAGCATTCAATAGTATAAAAGCCAATTCTGCCACCAGACTAGAAGAGAGGGCCATGCGTTCTATTTCTAGACGGGCTTACGTTTAGTTTTAAAGTCATCTTCTTTTTCCGTAAGAGACACCAGGTTGGAAATGAAAGCCAGATGGAACTTTACAAAAGAAAAAACAAAACAAAACAAAATTGGATCTCCTAATTTTCCAAGATGACCTTCCAGGGTGGCTGGCTTTGATTCCCTCCCAACTGCCCTCTACCTCCCCATAGCCCCATCTTGCTTTTTAACACTGAACAAAGATTTTCTATACATCAGTTCACCACGAGCCTCCATTTTTTTCCTGTAGGTACAAAGAGTGCTGGCTAGTCAAATAAACTCAAAACATCTGGGGAATGTTGTCACCAGGCTTAAGATCTCTGTACTATCCAGAAGGGTAAACCAACATTGGTGGCATGCCTGGGACAACCCCAAATGACCAGACATGCAGGCCTGTGTACAGACCTGGACCCAGTTCTCCAAGAATGGTGTGTATGCACTCGCAGAGAAATAACATGGTCCCGCAGTGTACGCTGACTGAACTGCTGAGAAATGTGGCTGGAACTGGCATTTGCAGTTAGGGCGGAGAAATGAAGAAAGGGTGGTGGAACAAACACACAAGATCGACCTTCAAGCAAAGGGTTCCAAGGCCAGTGGAAGGTGAGGCAAGGCTTAAGCGTGAGTTAGTTCATTTAAAGTCCCTTGTGGGAAGTAGACACAATGACGGTGTTGTGCCCAAGAAAATGGACCCAAGGTTGACCAACTCCTCCCAGTGAGACTTAGAAAGATCATGTTTTCTTGTGTTTCTGGCTGAAGAGGTGTTTGAAAGATCTCAAGGACATTCCTGGATAAGGGATCCCTGGAAGAACAACGGGACCATTTAGTATGCCATGGGACAGTTCATTTGGAGTTCGTTACTTGAAGATGCCTAACACCCTGCAGGAGGGCAGGACCTCTCTGTCCATAGCGGTGGAAGGTGTGTGGTCTAGCGTTCTTACGTTCTAGAAATTTCTGTCTGGAAGTGTGCGCAGAGCAGAGGTGCGTGTTTTCTTGTAGGCGCAGCACTGTTTGACTGTGAGGGTCACTCAGCCCGAGTTCCTTTCTGTGGCACAGAGGAGGGGTATTTGAGTGGTAGAGGAAGGTGACGTTCTCTCCCGTGTTTACATCACTTGAGCTGAACCTGACCTCAATTGTCATGCATATTTAATATTTAACCTGATTGAGAAGTAGGATCTCTCAGTTAGTCAATTATTCAGGTTAACGGGAAGATCCATAGGCTCTTTGTAGCCAGCTTTGGTTGTTATGTCCAACAGCATCACTTTTTAAAAAGGCCTCTGTCCCCTTCTTTCTGGAAGAATCTTTGCACCAGAGTCTCTCCCGCATTCTGGAATGAAAGAGCAGAACTCAGCCAAAAAGAGGTGACTCTTTGAACTAATGTGTTACACCAATGATCACCTCCAGCTTGGCAAAGTGTTATCCACAGTTCCTGAATAAATGGCCAGATGAATTAAGTTCAACCCACTCGAGGGCTGAGGTGTCTCACTCAATGGTAGCAAGCATACCTAGCAAGACCTTGAGTTGAACCGCCAGTCCCATCACAAAGACAAAGCAATGCAACCCCCCTGATTTTATTCACAATCCTTCTACATTTGAATGTGCTTGGGCAAGAGGCTGTCTGTAAATAGCCTCCACTTCCCTGTGCACAGCTCCTAAGAACAAGGACCAGCAGCCGGAGCCAGAGATGGGTTTGAGAGCTAGGGTTGGTGGTAAAGGCTTATCATCCTAATACTTGGGTGTTATGGAATATTAGTTGAAGATGTGTTACATTGGCTTATGCTACGGAAAATTTGTTTTAATGATGCAAAGATGTGTTACATTCTTTTATGTTGTATTTGTTTAATTCTGTGAAGCTGTGTTACTTTGCTTGACTAAAACACCTGATTGGTCTAATAAAGAGCTGAACGGCCAATAACAAGGGAGGAGAAAGGATAGGCGGGACTGGCAGGCAGAGAGAATAAATGGGAAAGAGGAAGAGTAGAAAGGAAGGAGGAAGGAAGGGACAAGGAGAGGAGGACTCCAGGGGCCAGCCACCCAGCTATGCAGCCAGCCACAGAGTAAGAAGTAAAGAAAGGTATATGGAAAGGTAAAAACCCAGAGACAAGAGGTAGATGGGATAATTTAAGAAAAGCTGGCTAGAAACAAGCCAAGCTAAGGCTTGGCATTTATAAGAAAGAATAAGACTCAAATAAATAAATTCCAAATGTGATTATTTGGGAGCTGGGAAGAGGAAAACAAAAGCAAAAACAAACAAACAAAAACCAACAACTAGGGCTGGAAAGATGGCTCAGAGGTTAAGAGCACTGGCTGCTCTTCCAGAGGTCCTGAGTTCAATTCCCAGTAACCACATGGTGGCTCACAACCATCTGTACTGAGATCTGGCGCCCTCCTCTGGTGTGCGGGCATACATCGAGGCAGAATGTTGTATACATAATAAATAAATAAATCTTTTTTTTAAAAAAAACCAACAACTACACCTGGGAGGCCGAGGCAGGAGGAGCACAAGCTCAGGGCTAGCCTGAGCTACAAGTGAGCTCAAGGCCAACCTAAGCAACTTAGTGAGATGCTGCTTCAAGCTGTTTTGAAATAAAAAGTGAAAGGAGGGCTTGGGCTGGGCGAGTGGCATCTTCTGTATCCTCAGGTGCCACCTGCCCTGTTGTTTCCTATGTCGGAATGTTGGGCACCGCCTCCTGAGACTGTGGAGAGCATGACTGGATGCATGTCATGGTGGACCACTGAGAGCCTCAGCTCTGCTCCTGCCACCAGCTAGTGGACTCTCCTGGTTACTGATTTTGACCATGTGTTGGACAGAAGACCATCCCCTCTCCAGAATATGCTGCTCTAACCCGTAGACTCTATAGGCAGATAATATATTACATGGCATAGAGGAATCTAGAAGGCAGATAGCATTGTCTCCTAATCTGCTATTCTTTTATTTATTTATTTATTTATTTATTTATTTATTATGTATACAACATTCTGCCTCCATGTATGCCCGCACGCCAGAGCAGGGCGCCAGATCTCAGTACAGATGGTTGTGAGCCACCATGTGGTTGCTGGGAATTGAACTCAGGACCTCTGGAAGAGCAGCCAGTACTCTTAACCTCTGAGCCATCTCTCCAGCCCCCTAATCTGCTATTCTTGAGGTGAGGCCACAAGGGTCCTTAGAATGAGGGAGAGAGACAGGAGAGACAGCCCACAACACAGGGACTTGATGGGTCACCGGTAGATTTAAAGATACTGGGAGCACACAAGCCAAGTAATGTAAGCAACTGTTCACAGAAAAGAGAAAAGCTGGGCTGAGGATGTAGCTCAGTTGATGGAGTGCTTGTCTGGCATGCATGAAGGCCTGGGTTCAGAAACACACACAGATGTGGTGATAAATGCCTGCTATCCCAGCACTGGGGAGGTAGAGACAGGAGAAAGAGGAGTTTGAGGTCATAGTTGCCTATGTCAGACTGAGCTACATGAGACCCTGTCTCAAAGAGTATAGTAAAGCAAGAAAGGGCAACTAAAATGTATACTTCTGAACTCTACAAAGAAAAGCAACCTTGTCTAAACCTGAGTTTGGTCCTCAGGGACACATTTTAGACTTGTGACCTCCACAACTTGTCGGGGTCCTGTGCCAGCCCGGACCCTAAATTATTTCTCCAACCGGAAGAGAGGCGTGGGAATAAAGACACAACTCACATAGCTTTATTGGGAGGGAGATTTTCAGTGATCCCTCATGAAATCCTGAGTTCACATCCTGAAAATTCCTCTGCTTATTCTCCAAACAGCTTTCTATACCAAAACATAAACTGAGGGGAAAATTCATTAGCATTCTGTTTCCTAGGTAACCAGGTGAATGCTGTGGTCACATCCACATCTACCTATGCCTGCTCAGTCACGTCTTCCTGCTCTGTATGCCAGCTCTGTCATGTAGGCTGAATTAACATCTCTTTTCAGGCATCCTCCAATTTACAAAGAATGAGCAGAACAGCATCCTGACCCTTTGTTAGGGAGGTGACCGACCACCTGTGTGGCAGGTGCAAACTATGACCTGGGATTCTGGTTGTCATATCATGTAGAAATATGGGCCTACAATCCACTCTTTCTTACTAATTTTAATAAAACCTGTGCTTCTACAACAGGACAGATGATCACGCCTGCCTTAGGCAAAGACTTCTCCATTTACCCAAATTTAGTCATCTTGGAACCGGCATTCCATTTTATGGAAGCTCCTGTCTTTGGCATCTGGGGACAAGAAGCTTCAAACCCATCATTGACTGCTGATCTCTGTGAAGAAAAGAGATTGAGGGAGAGAGATACCTTTGGGCCCTGTTTCTCAGAGCCATACTTTCTTGTCAGGATAAACTATAATGCTTTATGAATAATTGTGCTCTCAAAGGCTATAGCCTATTTAAAGGAGAAAGGATTGCCTGCGTTGAAAAATGTTTCTTCAGCTGATCTAGAATACCTCTTAAATCTTTTACATTGTATCAAAATCTAAAATTCTTAACATATACATTAAATCCTAAAATTTACAGGGTGTTTCAAACTTTTCTCAACATCTTAAAAGCAGTTACAAACATTATCAGGTCAATACCATAATTCTCAGCATTATTGATCAATACCAACTTTTCTCACCATCTTATATGCAGTTACAAATATCAGGTCAATACCATGATTAACAATAGATCCACAATTAAACGTGTCACAATTTTCTTAAATCCACATTAATCAAATGACAGGAAAAGCTCTTCTGAGGGGAGAGAGTCCAGTGACATTGCTGTTATCCAGGACCAGTTCCAGGCTCTGAGCAGCAATTAAACCCTTAGGCCGCCCCCTCTTAAGTGAGATGAGCTTCAGTCATTCTTTATTTTGAGTCTTTCTTTCCCCAAGGGGAAAGCTTAGGTCTTAGTTCTCAGGTCCAATATTTTAATCAAAATGAGTTCTGTGCCCCGAAAGACTAAAACAGTCAAACATTCAGTCTGCATTTCAGATCCAAAACAAACAGGATTCAGACTACAGAAAACTATAGTCATCGTCGTCACCTCAGCAGGGCCTCTGGGTCTGTGTGTGTCCTGAGCGTCTGGAAGCAGCTCAGCATGTGTCCCTCTGAGCAGCATGGCACTCTGCAGTACAGAATGGTGGCAGCAGGTCCTGCAGACCAGGCACTCCTCTCTGTGGGGGTGGGGGAGACTGGACCAAGGAACTCCTCTTCAGCTCCTTGATGGGGCATTTGCAGCTATGATGTCATCAGGTCTGCCACTCCTTCACTGTAGATGCCGTCATCTCATCCAGCTTTATCATCCTTCTGTGAAAAAAGCACAAGCACATCCTTGACCCCAAATTAATATAGGTGGGGTCTTTTCATAATTCATTGCAAGGGATTTTTTACCCTGCCTCCTAGCAAGGTCTCCTTGGTGCCACCATACCAGATCTGTCTGCAGCAGACCTGTCTGCAACTTTTATCCTCTTAAGTTGTTTTCAAGGAGCCATATCATGCTCCACAAATCCTTTTCATTATTAACCATATATGCAGTCCTTCCATTGGAGGAGCCATTTGTAAAATTCAGCATAACATCCTTTAAGGGATCTTTAGCTATAACATTAGCAAAATATAGTTGTGCAAATTGCAGCAACGATCATCTGGGAAAAGGCCATTACTCTGGCTTTTGAACTGAGCAAACACAATTGTCCAAGAATCACTATATTTAAATTATCAATTAATCTATTGCTTAGTATAAGAAACATAGATCATAGTCAATTCTCTGCTAAACTAGCTCCTAGATTTCATCATGTATTAGAAAAGCTACTGCTTTAAATTAAGAGATCAATATCTTAACAACCATAAAAAGCATTCTGTTCTTTCATAAAACTGCTGTAGAATAAGTTTTATACTTAATACACACTTGCCGTAGCTGAATCATAATTGTTGATTGTTGTATACTCTACCTGTTGATCTCTACTCCACCTGCTTGAGTACCTGTCTGGAAGCTTCTATAAGCTCTCTATTGGAAACTGGCTCATTGCTCCCTTTAAGAATTTTACTTGGTGGCTCAAGGACTTCTAAGAATATTATAACTAAGACTTTAACCATTGTATATCTACTAAAAAGTTTATAAACTATTCTCCTTTTAAGTTGCAAGTCTGCCTAGCTGATAGAAAAATGGAAAAAGAAAGCATATTCAACTAATGGTGCTGGCCTAATTAGAAAATCAACATGTAGAAGAATGAAAATAGATCCATATTCATCTTTATGCACAAAACTCAAGTTTAAATGAATCAAAGACCTCAACATAAAACCAACCACATTGCACCTCGCAGAAGAAAAAGTTAGAAGTACCTTTGAATGCATTGGTACCTCTCAAACACAGCCTCAGTGGCACAGACATTGAGAGAAACAATTAATAAATGAGATCTCCTGAACTGAGAAGCTTCTGTGTAGCAAAGGACATAGTCAACAAGACACAATATCAGCCTATAGAATGGGAAAATATCTTTACTTATCACTAATCCACTCCAAAAACATATGAAGGACTCAGGAAATGAGTATGGTACAGACCCAAACTAAAAACTCTTGGCAGATGAACTGAAAATGACTGAAAGACACTTAAAAATGTTCAAAGATAACATCCTTCACCATTAGAGAAATGCAAATCAAAACTCTGAGATTCCATCTTATCCCTGTAAGAATGTCCAAGATTAAAAGTACTGCTGACATTTATGCTTAAGAGAATATGGGGTAAAGGAAAAAACTCCTTCACTGCTGGTGGAAGTGCAAACTGACACAGCCACTTTGGATTCTAGTATGGCTATTTCTCAGAAAATTAGGCAACAATCTACCTTAAATCTCAACAATACTAGTTTTGGGCCTATACAAAAAAGATGTTCAGCCGGGCGGTGGTGGCGCACGCCTTTAATCCCAGCACTCGGGAGGCAGAGGCAGGCGGATCTCTGTGAGTTCGAGGCCAGCCTGGTCTACAAGAGCTAGTTCCAGGACAGGCTCCAAAAAAACCACAGAGAAACCCTGTCTTGAAAAAAAAAAAGAAGAAAGAAAAAAGATGTTCAGCCATACCATAAGGACATGTGCTTAGTTATGTTCATAGCAGAATTATTTTGCCATAAACAGAATCTAAAAACAACTCAAAATGCTCCTCTTCTACACATATGAAAATGAGAGACATCATCCTTTACAATAGCCATAAATACCATAAAATATTTTGGAGTAACTCTACCCAAACAAATGGGAAAAACCTGTATGATAAGGACTTTAAATCTTTGAAGAAAGAAACTTAAGACATCAAAAAATGGAAAGATCTCCTCTTCTCTTGTGAAGACAGAACCAGCAGAGTAAAATGACAATCTTACTGAAATCAATCTACAGATTCACTGCAAATGCCTGTTAAGATTATAGCAAAATTCTTCACAGATCTCGAAAGAACAATCCTCAACTTCACATGGAGAAACAAAAACTTAGGATAGCCTAATTCATTCTAAACAATCTTGTACAATTTAGGAACTTCTGAATGTATCACAATCTCTGCCTTTAAACTTTACTACAGAGCCACAGTACTGAAAACAGATTAAAAACAAACATGAGGATCAAAGGAACTGAAATTAATCCACCTTGGATATGAATCCACATGCCTACAAACAGCAGATTTTTGACAAAGAAGCAAAAATTATGAAATGTAAAAGAAGCATATTTAAGCTGCTAATTTATTTTTAATTGTCCTGAAGCTGCAGTTCCCTGAGGCAACCTTTTCTGCAAACTTGCCTGTCCAGCTCCCAGCTGAAGCCAGGCCACAAGCCAGGTGGGTAGGACACAGGCTCCCTCCGTCTGCCAGCCTGCCTTCATAGGCTCTGGTGGGTGTAGCCACACCGATTTTTAACTATCTTTTTAATTTTAACTTGTAATCATAAAATTAAGAGAATTTCTGAACCTTCTCCTCTGTTCTATTGACTCTGGCTGCTGACTATGTGGTAAAATTTGCTCTCTTAACTTTTTCTTCTGCTGGCCTTTCACCCGCAGGTGGGTTAGAGCCAGCTGGCTATGCACCTGCATGTGGTGCCTCAGTCTCAGCGGTAACCTAGGCAATTCTTGGCCAAATGCCGTATTTCCTTTACTTTTCCCACTCATTTAGCAAGTGATAAAGTTGCATTTCTGCAACTATCACACGTAGATTCTAAATATCTCTGCCATGGTTTCTGTTCCACTCTAACTTCCTTTAGCTACCAATATATATATATATATATATATATATATATATATATATATATATATATATATGAATACTCTTTCCTTATCCCATATATACAACTGTTTACAATTTTTTACTCCCGATTTAAATTTCCCACTTCTCTACACTTCTTTAAATTCTATTCTCTATTTCTGAGCGCTCATACTTACGTACCCATCTGTGGTGCAATTTCTCTCGCGGGCTCCTCTCGTTCTCCTCTGTACATCTGGTCACTTCTTCTGTATTTTGGGGGTTCGTCAATCAGTCCCACATTGCAGGGAGCCATTATGTTGGGGTATGGTGCCAGCCTGGAGCCTAAATTATTTCTCTGTACCAGAGGGGAGGCATCAGATTAAAGACACAACACACAAGGCTTTATTGGGAGGGAGATTTTCAGTGATCACTCATGAAATCCTAAGTTCACATCCTGAAAATTCCTTCATTTATTCTCCAAACAGCTTTTATACCAAAACATAAACTGAGGGGGAAATTCATTAGCATTCTGTTTCCTAGGTAACCAGGTGAATGGCTGTGGTCACATCCACATCTACCTATGCCTGCTCAGTCACGTCTTCCTGCTCTGTATGCCAGCTCTGTCAAGTAGGCTGAATTAACATTTCTTTTCAGGCATCCTCCAAATTACAAAGAAGGAGTAGAACAAACACCCTGACCCTTTGTTAGGGAGGTGACCACCTCCTGTGTGGCCTGGGATTCTGGTTGTCATATCATGTGAAATATTGGCCTACAACTATAAGGTAACATGTTTGTGTTTTGCTGAATTGTCATAGTTCTAGAAATCCCTTGCAGCTACACTATGAAGCTAGTACAAACACACCTGTAGAGTTTGGCAGAGTTGTGCTGTGTGCTAACTACTGTTAAGTTTTTAATTTTGACCTTCTTGAAAGACCACTATCATATGAGAAGTTTGGCTATGGTGTAAAACCATGCTGTGAGGAAGCCCAAGATAGTCACCTAGAAGGCCAATACCATGCTTGCTACCTCTTTGGTGAACCCAGGCCAAGTCAGCCTTTAGCTGAGTGCAGCTGTGAACCTTGCCACCTGATGTACACGGGAGAGCCATCTAGTGAACCTGCCCCTGGTTCATAGAACTGTAAGCAAGCAAAATGGTGGTGACTTAAGCCCCTCTATTTTTGGATTGCGTCTATACTGTTGTATTATGCTGTAAATACTTAGGATGGCATTTTCCATATAAGATGCTTCCAATAACTGTTTCTTATTGTCATGTTTCTTCAGCTACATATACATAAATTTCCTGGTAATCTAATAAGGACCCTTTATGTGCTAGCTGGCGTCATTGTTACACAAATATTTCCTCTTCCCACCATCATAAGTCCTCATCCATTAATGCTATACTTGATCTTGTGGGTTTTGAAGACAGGGATCCTCCAGCCTCAGCCTCCCAAGTGCTAATATTATAGGTATGAGTCACCATGCCTAGTCCTTGTCAGGTCCCATAAAAATAGAAACAGGGACAGTGAGATGGGTCAGCAGGCAAAGTGCTTGCATCCTGACCCCCTGAATTGGAAGGAGAGAGAGCTGACTCTTGAAAGGTGCCCTTTGACCTCCCTATACACACTATGACGTGAATTACACACCTCGGTGCATCTGTAGATACACACATACTAAAATTAAAATTTAATAAATTGGTAATTATTGAAAAGAATGTTTTTCACCAGGCAGTGGTGGTGCATGCCTTTAGCCCCAGCACTAGGGAGACAGAGGCAGACCAGTGAGTTTGAGGCCAGCCTTGTCTACAAAGCAAGTTCCAGGACAGTCAGGGATAGTTACACAGGGAAACCCTGCCTCGAAAAACCAAAAAAAAAAAAAAAGTTACTCTATTAAAAACAAAAATAAAATATATAAAATAACAGACTACCACGCATGGTGTATGTTTGTAGTCCTAGACATCAAGAGGTTGAGGCCATCACTCAAGCCCGGAGACCTGATAGCCCAGGCAACATAGCGAGAAAAAGATATATGAATAAAATAAAAGGCAAATGCCATGGGCACATTCAGAATGAAGGAAGTTGTGCAGATAATTTTCTCTTTGTTTTCGAATGTAGGGGGGTTGTTCTGTTTTATTGTTCGTGTGCTGTGGACATTGATGTATGTTGTGAATATGTTTTATTGCCATTGGTTAATAAAGAAGCTACTTTGGCCACTGACTTAACAGAGTAAGCCAGGCTGAAAGAAATATATGGAGTAGGCGGAGTCAAAAAGAAGCCATGTAGCCTCCTGCAGGAGACAGACACACCAGAACCTTCTCAGTAAGCTGTGGCAATACACAGATTAATAAAAATGGATTAATTTAAGATATAAGAGTTAGCCAGAGGGGCTGGAGGGATGGCTCAGCGGTTAAGAGCACTGCCTGCTCTTCTAAAGGTCCTGAGTTCAATTCCCAGCAACCACATGGTGGCTCACAACCATCTGTAATGAGGTCTGGTGCCCTCTTCTGGCCTTCAGGCATACACACAGACAGAATATTGTATACATAATAAATAAATAAATATTTAAAAAAAAGAGTTAGCCAGAAATATGCTTAAATTAGTAGCCAAACAGTATTGCAAATAATATAGTTCCTGTGTGGTCATTTTGATTCTGGGCATCCAGGAACAAATGAGCAGCCTCCGTCTACATATGTAGGGGGTTGAGATGGGTTTCATATAACCTAAGTGAGCCTCAAACTCTGTAGGTAACTGAGCTTGACTGTCAACTTCAGATCCTTGGGGAGCAGATGAAGTCCTGAGTGTATGTGTATTATTGACATTCACATGGCCATGTCAAGAACCCCAAATGCCTCAGAATGTCAAAGCTTTCCCCTGGTCCATGTGTGGATGCTTGCAGTAGAAAACATGGGTGGTAACTTCTTCCTCCAGAATGCTTCAACCCTAGAACTGCTCCCCTACAGAGACCACCCTGCACCAAAATTGGCTAAGCATGCCTCTTCATTCAACAGTGCAGAACAAACCTGCCTTCTGTACTCAGTTTCTGGACGACTGTTGATGAGTCTCCACCAGAGTCCATGGCCAACTTAATTCTGGTTCTTGTGTATGTCTGGTTATCATTTCTTTGTTTCCAGTTGCCCCAGTTAGGGTAATCCCCAAGCCATGCGGGTTAGGGCAGGATCTTCCTGCCTATGTTTTCTGTATTCTTGAGCTCTGGGACTCTACGTGTGGGCCACCACACCCGGATTAAGTGGAGCTGAGAATCCGTGTGGGCTCCACGCATGTGAGGCAAGTACTCTCCTCGGAATCATCACACCGACTAGGAAACTAGGGTTTGCCAGGAGTCCCACCATTAGTTTCTCAGAGCAGGCAGAACAACCACTCCAAACTGGGGGCTTCAGACAACAGAAATATTATGTCGCCATTCTAGGGGTTGGAACACTGAAGTTGAGTAGCTGGCCAGGCGTGCTGGTCCTCTGACGGCTCTGTGGAGAATCTTTACTTGTCTGATCCTGGCAGGGTCGCAATGCTCGGGATTGTAGAGCCATCCCTCCAGTTGACACCTGTGCGTGTGTCTACATGTCTCAGTTTTCCTCCTGTCTCATGAAGTCACGCTGGTCTTGGAGCCCTCTACTATGACTTCATCAGAGCAAATTGCAAAGATTCTATTTCCAGACAAAGTCATATTTTATATTTCTAATGGACTTGAACTTCGAGAGAGATGCTATTCAACCCAGCCAAGTCCCTCTGTTTAATCCTGAAAACTAAAGTCCTGATTAAGCTGTGTTCAAATGAAAGTCTCAGGGAAACATTCAGAAGCAGGAGAGTTTCACTGTGGCCCAGGGGTAGGAAGACGGTTGGCAGAAGGCAAGATTTAACCTCCACGTGGACATCGTTATAGCCCAGCTGTGGCCCCCCGGAACTCCAAACTTAACCCTCACTATGGTGGACTGAGGAGATAGAGTCCTTTGCTTAAGGTCTGAGGGCTCAGCTCATGGTAGAGCTCCTGCTTGGTACACATGGATGAGGCCTTGGGTTTGATGCCAGCACTGTAGATAGGAAGGAAGGAAGGAAGGAAGGAAGGAAGGAAGGAAGGAAGGGGCAGGAGGAGGGGAAGAGAGAGTGGGAAGGACGGAGGGAGGGAGGGAGGAAGGGAGGGAGGGAGGGAGGGGAGGAGGAGGGAGGGTAGAAGGAAAGAAAAAAAAGAGGATAGTTGGGGCTAGCGGCAGAGCTCAGGGGGTCACACGTTTAGTATGTATAAAGCCATGGATTCAGCCCTATCTCCCTCTACCCCCAAATCGACAAGGACCAGCAGCTGAGGGCTTAGGGCTGTGAATGGATTACTGCCCTTAGAAAAGAGGCCCAGGGGCTTGAGGCCCTGTTTTCTTGTTGCTACCTTCCTGTTTATGCTACTGTCCTGAGCAGCTGCTCACCTGGAGCTGGGGAGCCCTGGACTCTACTAGGTGGGTTGATGGAGGGAGCTCTAAAAACCAGGAAAATGGCTCTGGGCAAGGGAGCCTTAATGTTCCCTCAGACTCAGTGAGGGAATTGGGCAAGCATGGAGGAAGAAGGAAGCAGACTCTGCTCACACAGAAACTGTTGTTACCTTCTCTCAGTTCCAAGAGGTGAGAGTAACTGGTGTTCACAGACCTGAGTCTTCCTCCTATCCCATCTGGACCCCAGACCTGAGCCGGAAAGCCGTGTTTTTATGTTCTGCAGCTCAAGAGAGCCATGAGAAGAGAAGAATGACAAGGGGGCAAGTAGCTTATTTGGAGGAAGCCTTTAGAGAGGAATTCCGTAAGAATTAGAAGCTGGGGGCCCGAGAAACAGCTTAACAATTAAGAGGACAAACTGCTTTTCAGAGGACACAGGTTCGATTCTTAGCACTCACATGGTAGATCACAACCAACCATAGCTACAGTTCCAGGAGACTCCCAACACCCTCTTCCGGGAGATCTGACATCCTTTTCTGACCTTCCAGGACGCAAGGCACATCCATGGTGCAGACATACATGCGGAGCCACATATGCATACAATAAAATAACTGGAGCCCTTTGGTTGCGAGCTGGAACGCAAGGAGGAGGGTGACAGAAAGATTTCTTTTTGGGCCAAAGTTGGCCATGGCTAGGGGGTGACTAGTTAAAGAATGTTAGGTGACCCAAAGCGGTTAGAGAGATGGCTCAGTGGTTAAGATCACTGACTGACTCTTCCAGAGGACCCAGGTTCAAATCCCAGCACCCACATGACAGCTCACAGCTGTCTGTCACTCCAGTTCCAGGGGATCCAAACACCTTCACACAGACATATATACAGGTAAACACATGAGATAAAAATAAAATTTTTAAATTATCTATAAAAAACAAAAGACTGTTAGGTTATTCAAAAATCATTTTTCCTTGCTGGCTATTACAGGGGGTTCGTGGGGCAGGGGAAGCAAGATGTTAAGTTGGAGCTTAGGACCTAGCCCCTTGCATCTATCCTAGCCCCCCCCCCCCCCCCCTGAGAGTTAACACTCTGGACTCCAAATCCAGCAGGCTAGGTCCTGACCCCTCCCTAAGAGACAAGCCACGCCCACTCCCTGCGGCCCCTCCCCTCCTCTCACCATCTTAATTCTCTCTGTTTCCTTTGCCCCCGTGTGCTCCCCTTCTTCTCCGTTTCCCTCTCTCTCTCTCTCTCTCTTCTTTTTTTCTCTTCCTCTTCTCTCTCTCCCCTTTTTCCCCCCTTTCTCCCCTTTTTCTTCCCATTCCATAATTCAACTAATAAATATCCAAGGCCCACTGCCTGCCGCCACATGGCCCGCTACCACTATTTGGGGACCTACAGTATTTCTGCTGCTTACTGCCGCCGAGGATCTTGGAGCATTTTTTTTTTTAAATCATAACAGCCCCTAAAGTCTGGGGAAGAATGGACATAGCGCTGCTAGTGAAAGATCGAAGCGACCCATCCCGTTGTCAGGCCATCACAAAACCTTTGGCTGTCCAAGACAGATGGAAAATTTAAAGGGCAAACATCACTAGGAGAAAGAGGGAGCATGGACTCGAACTCAAACTGAGTCTCAAGGATTCTGAGAACCATATTCAGAACAGGAGATGAGAGACCAGAGCTAGGGGAGGTCAGGGAACAGCTCGCAGGAAGGGGGGAAGAGGCAGGCAGGAAGGGAAGGCGTGGTTTTGCCAGGATGAACAATAGTTCTCCCAATTGAAAGAGCTTTTGGGAGGTCTATCTGCAGAAATTCCCAGCTTTTAGGGAAGGGAGGGTGTGTAGGGCCGGGGTCTACCCTTGTTCCTGGGGTGCATCTTGAGGACAGTTTCTGGTCAGCTAACTAAAGCATTCTGTTTGTTCCTGTGCTCCCCCTGCCCCGCCTGGTGATTAGCTGTAGGGCATTGTTGACTCATTGGTATGGCAAATTTCCCACCTGCCTGGGCGGGAATCCTTGTGCAGCAGCTAGGTACATAAGGATTTCCCACAGGTTGAATAAATGGCATTCGGTTGATCTCTTTACAAATGACCCAGGTCTCTTTGTGTGTTCTTTCGATCTCCAGGCCCTTGCCTGACTCGTGTACGGTACAGTGGAACGTGAACTGTACCGAGGGGGTAACACAGAATCGGGTGTTACAAGGGTGAAAATAATTGGAGTCATTTTCTGAACACTGATTTTCTTAAAAAAACAAACAAACAAAAAAAAAACAGAGGTTGAGGGACATCCTTTCTATTTCTTGGTTACATATTCAAATATGGAGCAACTAACGGAACCCTAGCATGACAGATAATAAATTAAGATGACAAAGATACCTCAAGCATAGATATCTAAAGCCTCGGGTGCCCCATGCTTGTGATCCCAGCACTTGGGAGGCTGAGACAGACATCTGTGGCCATTGTGAGTTCAAGGCCAACTTGGGCTACAGAGTGGAATCCTGTCACACAAAAATGAAGCAATGACAACAACATCCCGGAACTCCAAGGACATCTTTGTTGAACCAGTGCTGACTGGGGCAGCCGTCCACTCATGTGCTGCAGGTGAAGGCCATCTGAGAGGGAGTAGTCGGGACCAAACATTCTAAGAGCCAGACCAAAGCCACACATCATTCTGAGATACTATGTAGCTTGTGGCTATTTAGTGTCCTATTTAGCTAGGAAAAGTTCGGTCCAGATACAATGAAAGAGAACTGTCTCCATCTTCCTCCTTCATATATATATATATATATATATATATATATATATATATATATATTCATTATTTGTGTGTGTGCAAGATGTGTGTAGATGATGATGTGGGGGGCACAAGATATGTGGGGTGTGATGATGATTGATGATGTAAGGAACATGGTGATGTAGAATATGACAATATATGTGGGCATGATGATATGGGGGCGTGTGCTGACTGGTTTTGTGTGTCAGCTTGGCAAAGCTAGAGTCATCAGAGAGAGAGGAACCTCAACTGAAGTCCAGCTGTAAGAGATTTTCTCAATTAGTGATCAATGGGGGAGGGCCCAGTCCAGTGTGGATGGAGCCATCCCTGGGCTGGTGGTCAGGGGCTCAGTGGGAAAGCAGAACAGGCCACAGGAAGCAAGCCAGCAAGCAACTTCCTCCATGGCCTCTGCATCAGCTTCTACCTCCAGGATCCTGCCCTGTTTGAGTTCCTGCCCTGACTTCCTTCGGTGATGAACAGTAATATGGAAGAGTAAATCAAATAAACCCTTTCCTCCCCAACTTGCTTTCTGATCATGGTGTTTCGTCACAGCAAGAGAAATCCTATCTAAGACAGGGAGTGTGACGTGTGTAGAGGCATGGTGATGTGCATGGGGGCTTCATGGGGCAGGGCATAGATGACCCATGATGCTATGGAGTCTGAAGACAATTTGGTGATGTTATAATTCTCTCTCTCCACCTTTATGTAGGTTCCGGGAATCGAACTTGTGTCTACAGGCTATGTGGAAGGCACCTTCACCCACCATTCATTCTTCATCCCCATCTTTTCAACTGGAGGTGTAGAGAAGTTTGCGAGCATCCTCAACCTCTGCCACACGGAAACAGATGAGACCAGGCTTAGAATCCAGGCTGGCCTGATGCCTTCCTTCACAGTCACTTCGAGGCTTCATTATGAACCTGTTCAACCACTGGAAACTGGCCACTATTGATTCTGGTGTTTGAAAGGGGAGTTAAGTGGCCCTATCAACACCACTTAGCCTGATAAAGAGGCCAGCAAGTGCAGAGTGAACCGTGCTCCACCCGGAGGGCCTAGTCCTCCCGCTGGGAGCTGTTGTCTTTTCTGGACGTGGGAGCCACTGAGCCAGATACCTGTAAAACTCACGCCCTTCTTAGCTGGCAGATCCTTCCACCATAAGACAGCCCCATATCTCCACCAGAACCTCTAATATCTAAGTTCTCTGACATGTGCTGCCTGTAATCATAGGCCACGCTTGTTTACTTATTTTGTGTGTATATGTCTGTGTGTGTACATGTGTGTGTGCATGTGTATATATGTCTCTGTGTGTGCGTGCATGTGTATATGTATGCGTGTGTGCATGTGTATATATGTCTCTGTGTGTGTGCGTGCATGTGTATATGTATGCGTGTGTGCGCGTGTGTATATATGTCTCTGTGTGTGTGCGTGCATGTGTATATGTATGCGTGTGTGTGCGTGTGTATATATGTCTCTGTGTGTGTGCGTGCATGTGTATATGTATGCGTGTGTGTGCGTGTGTATATATGTCTCTCTGTGTGTGCGTGCATGTGTATATGTATGCGTGTGTGTGTATATATGTCTCTGTGTGTGTGCGTGCATGTGTATATGTATGCGTGTGTGTGTGTGTGTGTGTGTGTGTGTCAGAGGACAAGTTGTGGGAGTCAGTTCTCTCTTCCCAGCATGTGGGCCCTGGGAATTAAACTCAAATTCTTCACACTGTCAAGCTTGGTGGCAAAGACTTTGACCCACTGAACCATCTCTCTGGCCTTTTGGGGAAAAATAATTGTGTGTGTGTGTGTGTGTGTGTGTGTGTGTTCGTGATGTATGTGTGGCAGCCCATGCTTGCATGGTACATGCCTCCCCATGGGAGGAGCTGGTCATGGAGGAGCACAATCTGGCCTGTACTTGCTGGCCTTTTTATCGGGCTATCTAAGTGGTGCTGATATGGCCACTCAGCTTCCTTAAACACCAGGATCAATAGCGACCACTTTCAGTGGCTGAAGAGTCACTTGCAGGAGTTAGCTCTCGCCTGCCATCGTTTCGGTTCCAGAGCCTGACCTCAGATCATGGGCTCGGCAGCAAGTGTCTGTGACCTGTCACCTGGGCAAGACCTGTGACCTTGAAAAGTGATTTTCACCACAATTCCTTCTAGAAACTGGAGCCTGGCGATCTTGTCTTCTTCCCTTTTCTCCAGATTCCTCAGAGGGCTGGCGTGCAGCTCAGTGATAAAGCACTTGCCTGGGATTTGAAAGGCGCTGAATCTGACCTCTGGTCCAGGGTGGAGTGGGAGGGGCTCATCTATACGTTCGGTTACATTTTCAGTTCATCTCTGCAACTGTGTCTTGGTTTTTTTGTTTGCTCGGTTTTTTTGTTTTGTTTCGTTTTGTTTTGTTTTTCTAGATAGGGTTTCCCTGTGTCAGGCTGGCTGTCCTAGAACTCAGAGATCTGCCTGCCTCTAGCTCCCGAGTGCTGGGATTAAGGGTGTGCGCCACCATGCCTGGCTCTGGCTATGTTGTACCCCACAGCACATCTTTCTGTTGTGCACTAGGGAAAGGACAGGTAGAGGGCAGGAGAATCACTGAAGTCTAAACTCCACAGGGAAACTGAGTCTCAAACACACGCGCACACATGCACGCACGCACGCACACATCCCTAACAAATGAGCCATATGGGGTCATATAACTGCTCACACATTCCAAGGCACTGAGGTAAAAGCAGCTCAGGGAGGGAGTGGTCTACAGAAAACAGGGTCAGGGGTGTTCTGAGGGAATCCTCCTGAGGACCAGAGAAGGCATTTCCTTCCTTTAGCACCCACTATAACTGAGGCTAGACTATGCCATTCTCAAATCACCTCCCAGCAGGCAGATTGTGTGAGCAGAGAGCCGCTGAGAATCAGGCAGATGCAGCTTCTCCGACAAAGGGCAGAAGCCCCCCTCCCCCTTCTCCCCCTTTCTTTTTCTCTCCCCCTCTGCTTCTTCCCACCTCTCTTTGCAGAGGATTTTGTCACCAGGAAGAAGACATCTCAGTCATCACACTGAGATGGTTCTACACAGACTTGACCGCCTTCCAGGCTGGAGTAGTGTGGTTCAGCAGCAGAGCACTGGCTAGCATGTGTGAGACCCTGGCTCAGTCCAGCAACCCACAGCTCTCCTATTGATCTCCCCACATATTGAGCCCCCCTAGAGACTTGCACCCCTTTTCTTTTGTTCTATGACCTCCCAACACATAGCTTGCCCTTTTTTTAAAAAAATGCTTTAGGAAGCTGGCTGCGTAGTTCTTGGTGCCTGCAAGCCAGCATTTGGAGGATGGACTGCAGGAGTTGAAAGCCAGTTTAGCATACAATGTGAATTCAAGGCCAGTCGGTGCTACAGGGTACAGCGCTATTAAAAAGTAATAATAAATAAATTTAAAAATGAATAAATAAAAAAGCAAGCAAGCAAGCTGGAGCCTTCACGTACAGCTGTGGTCCTGGAGTTTTCTGTGAGGTTTACTTCTGTGGCGTTCCTATTGTTTATCTCACTAATTTATTTTGCCGCACCCATAAGACAGTAGAAGGAAAGGCTTATTCTTCCTCAACTGGCTTTCATTCATGCGTGCCTCAAGCTTCATTTAAATATTGTGTGTGTGTGTGTGTGTGTGTGTGTGTGTGAGAGAGAGAGAGAGAGAGAGAGAGAGAGAGAGAGAGAGAGAGAGAGAATATTCATGTTGGGGTCAAAGGACATCCTTGGGTGTCAGTCCTTGTGAGACAAGGTCCCTTTTTGGTATGCCAGGCCAGCTGACCTTGCACTCTGGAGAATTTTCCTGTCTTATGCATCCATCTTGCCATACGATTGCTGGCATTGCAGATGTAGGCTACTGTGCCTGGCTTTTTCCATGGGTTCTAGGATTTCAAACTCAGTTCCCCACTCTTGCACACTCTGCCATTCCCAAAGCCCCCATTCCTCAGGGCTTATGTGTGTGTCTGTTCTGAGCCGGGTACCTTCTTAGGGCCAGATGAGTCCTAACTCTTAGACGCCATGTTCGTTCCCCCTCTAAGCACCTGCCTCCCCTCCTCGGAAATCTAGGGCTGCTCCCCCTTAGGACAGAGACCCCTGTTCCCTGTGCTCACTCAGCACCGGCTCTCAGTGAGTCTCCAGTGGTGATCCCTGAATAGCTGGCTTGTCTTATGTCAACTTGGTACAAGCTACAATCATCTGACAGGAGGGACCCTCAACTGAGAAAATGTCTCCATAAGATCAGGCTGTGGAGTATTTTTTTTTCTTTCAAAATGAAATCAACCTACTTTGTAGAGCATTTTCTTAATTGGTAATGATGAGGGCGGGGCCATTCCTGGGCGGGTGGTCCTGGGTTCTATAAGAAAGTAGGCTGAGCAAGCCAAGGGAAGCAAACCAGTAAGCAACACCCTCCATGGCCTCTGCATCAGCTCCTGCCTCCAGGATCCTGCCCTGCATGAGTTCCTGTCCTGACTACTTTTGATGATGAACTGCTCTGTGAACTGTGAGTGAAGTTAACCCTTTCCTCCCCAAGTTGCTTTTTGTCATGGTGTTTCATCACAGCAACAGAAACCCTAACTAAGACAGTGGGCTTTTCTGGAAAAGTCTAGAAAACAATTCCCAAGTTGAAATAGCACTCAGAATGAAAACACTGCAGACTGGAGAGTTAAGACATCACCACCACTCCAGACAAGGGCCTTAAAATGGCTTCCATTGATATTATTGAAAGGCCAAGCAAACTCCACATTCACTGTTGGCAGGCAAGAGGCGTCTCCCACCAAAGGGATCATTAGAAGACCCTGTGGGGAGGAGTTTGACCTAAGAGGAGAAAATCTTTTGTTTTTATCCACTTCCAAGCAATAGATTTACTTGGAAATTTCGAGTATACCTTCAGCTCTTTTTAAACAAAGCCAAAGGCTTACCACCATTAAATGAGGTTTTGTATCTTAACCCTAAATGAAATAATGGTGACAGTTCACAGCAATCTTGGGGTCAGGAATGGTGGTGCACAGCCTTAATTCCAATGCCTAAGAGGACAGGCTGGTGGATCTCTGTGAGTTCGAAGCCAGCCTGGTCTACAGAGTGAGTTCTAGGACAGCCAGAGATATACAGAGAAACCCTGTCTCGAAAAACAAAAAACCAAACAAACAAACAAGCACATCTGACTAGATATCTCAGCAGGACAAGGCTCCTGCCTCTAGCCTGAAGACCAAGCTCAGTCGTCCCTTGGACCCCACATGGTGGAGGGGAACCGACTCCTCCAGGTTCTCCTCTTCTTTCCACCTGGGAACTGTAGTGCATGCACATGGAATAAACAAAAGGAATATAATAGTAACAACAACAACAACAACCAAAGGGCTGGGAATATAGCTCAGTGGGTGCTTTCCTACTATGCTTAAAGCCCCGGTTGGTTGTGAGCCGTCATGTGGGCACTAGGAACTGAACTCGTGTCTTCTGCAAGAGCAGCAAGTGTTCTAAACCACAGAGTCATCTCTCCAGCTTATTATATTATTATTATTATTATCATCTTGGTCTTTGTGACAGGGTCTTGTGGCAGCCCAGGCTTGCCCTGAACTCAGTTCTCCTCAGTTAACCTCTTGAGTGCCAGGATTACAGGCAGAGCCACCACACGTGGTTTCTACACAGAGTGTTGATCCTAGGAAAGGTCCTGGAGTCCCTGGAATGTCCCTTCCCCTCAGCCCAAGAGTTGCACCCAGAGCATTGACGTGGTGTCCTGCAGATGGAAGACTGGCGTGTGTGCTGTTATGAGTTGTGGGTAGCTGAGAAGAAGCAGATTCAACCAAGGTTCTGCCCCTCCGGCTATCTGCCTAAAAGCAGGATGCACGTTTTTTGAAAGTGACCTTCTCTCTACTAGAGAGGGCAGAAGTCAATCGCCAGAGACAACCTAGGGGGATGAAAGGGGATTATGGAACACCCTTGCCCACAAGTCCTGCCCCCTCTGACGGATCTATCTACTGGTCTCCCCACAGTTTGCAACTCTAGGCTCTTAAAGTCCCTTCCCTTTGTCTGCAGTTATTGCCACTTTTTTAAGATGCCTTGCAAGCCTGCTCTAACCTCGACCTTAAGCTGTCTGTTTAGGCATTGTGTCTGTTGTCAGTCTAATTTACAGAGACAGTCAGAGAACTTGAAAATGTTCTCTTCCTTCCAAGAAAAGGCAGATGAGGGTTTTCGGGGGGCTGGGTGTGCTCAGCCTGCTGAATCGCGAATCGCATGCTAGGTACCGGGTGGAAACACTAGCCAAATTCATTGTGCTGTCTGTTATGTCTAACTGAAACATAGCTGACCGAATTCCTGTAATCTCCTATGTGAAAGTCAGAGACAGGAGGATCCCTACAAGTTTGAGGATATCCTGGTCTATATAGCAAGAGCCAACCCGGGCAGGGTTACAGCCTGAGACTTTAGGAAAGCGAGCAAACAAAACAAATTCAGCGGGCTAGGAATCATGATGAACTCCAATAATCCTTGCACTTGGGATGCTGAAAGGGAAGGATTTTGAGTTTCACTGCTATCTAGGCTCCACGGCTAGTTCCAGGCCGGCTTGGGCTGTATAGCAAAAACTGGTGAAATGGCTCAGCAGGTAAAAGAACTTCCTGCCAATCCCGAAGATCTGAGTTCAGTCCCCAGTAATCACATGGTAGAAGGAGTAACCAGCTCCTGCAAGACATCCTCTGACTTCTACACCTATGCCGTGCACATGTTCCTCCCACACCATGACATAAACACGCGTGACTGAAACAAAACATTCTAAACAAGGAGCAGAGTGTGGGCCAGAGCCTGCAGACTTGGACGGTCTAGAAGCTTAGGCATCACCCTTAGTGAGGTCCCCAGTTGGCTGTAACCCACGGCCAGCTCTGAGAAACATAGTGGAGGCATCCCTGCATATCCTCCTGGGGCCCAGATAATGTCTAGCCAATGCCTACTTAGCCTTTGAACGTATAAAGCTAGCTTCCGTGGGGATGTGTGGCGGAGGAAAAAGACCCAGGCCTTCCCTTCTTATTCCCCTGCACAGTTCAACTGAACAAATCTTCCCAGCTGGCCCAGCTGTTCATCACCTCTGCCTAGACAGCTACTTCCAGCAACAAAGGCCTCCCACGGCTGAAGCCAAAAGTCAAGACCTCTGGCTACAGCATCAGCATGTGGGAAGAGAGAGCCGATATTTACGACTATAAGTAATTGCCTACCGGAAGTCAAGGCACATACCAGGCACCTAGATAACCAGATGATTTGCCCAGGAGTACCAGGAAGGTGTACAGGTGACATCGGTGGTCCAAGTCAGACGCTGTTGACAACCCCAGAGAAGTGAGAGTCAGATGTCTTTGGGGAGCCCCGAGTGAGGACGTGCAGAGTGACAGCTTCGTGACTATGGTCCGGAGTATTCCAAACTGTGTTTTCACTGAGCATGGCTAAAGTCTTTAGAAATGGTTTTTCTAGCACAGAAACCTTCATTGAGCAGTGGCATAGATAGGCACTGTGTTACTGGACACTAACTCACAGCTCACTGTGAACATGGGAGCAGTTTGCAATTAGACATTTCAGATTGACTAGTGGACACCAGGAAAGAAGGGATACCGAAGAGATATCTACTCGAGCAGTGTTGAAAGTGTGTGCAGCTCCATGCAGGCAGCCTAGGGCTCAGCCACACTTCCCTTTCTTAAAGGTCACAGCCACTCCAAACCACATCCGTTTCCCCTGAACAACCCCCCAAAATCTCCTAAGCAACCAGGGTTCGTTTGTGTCTCCCCATCTTACCGGCTGGCCTGTGACTCATTCACACGGTGGACCAGGCTGGCCTCAGACTCGCAAAACTACACCTGCCTCTGCCTCTCAAGGGTTAGTTAAAAGTGTGCACCATCGGGGCTGGCAAAAAAAGAGCATGTATCAAAGAATTTGTTTCTCAAAGGGTTTGAAGGAACCAAGACGAGGGATCTTATCAACCACTCAAAGGAAAATGCAGCCCAATATACACGGAATAAAGAATAGTTGGGTTGAACACAAATGAAGACAAAGGTGATGACCTCTGCCCCTGTAAAAGGAGTAGGGGTCAAATCTCTTCCAAACAGATTTTGTGTGTATGTGGTTGTTGTTTATTTTATTTGTTTGTTTGATACAGCATGCAGACCAGGCTCATCTTGAACTTCTGATCCTCCTGCCTTTATCTTGAAAGTGCTGCAATTACAAGCATGCACTAGCATACTTGGCTCAATATGTATCTATCCATTATCTACAATTGACTGAGCTGAAAAACCAGTGTTTGAAACATCTGCACATGTGGACCCACCTCCTCGGAAGGCAGAGGATCGGTTGAGCCCAAAAGTTGGAGACCAACCTGAACAGCACATCAAGATCTTGCCAGAGCCAGGTGTGGTGATGCACACCTGAGGTCCCAGTACTTGAGAGCTGAGTTAGAGGCCATCTCTCAAACCAAAGCAACAAAAAAACTGAACAGAGATGACTCAGTAAGTAGACAGTCTGCTGTATGAGCATGAGGACTGTGAAGGTCCCCAGCCCTACAAACGCACACACACAAACACACACATACATACCACCACATAACACCACACACACATACCACATCACACCACACACACACACCACATCACATCACACCGCACACACAGAATCACACACACACACACCACATCATACCACATATACACCACATAACACCACACACACATACCACACACACATACCACATCACACCACACACACACACCACATCACATCACACCGCGCGCACACACACACACACACACACACACACCACATCATACCACACATACACCACATCACATACACCATACCACACACACATAAAACAAAACAAACAAAACAGACTCTTTCAGGACTAGAACCATGTATCTCTGAAGAGCATGCTGTAGATGATGAAGTTTCTCTCAGAAACACCTTTTTCTTGAACCAGCCTGTTAGTTTAATTCCCTAACCACAGAGGTTTTACTCCTTCACCACACTGCCTCTCCATCAAACCAGAGCCAGATAAGGAGAGGACACATGATCACCTGACTTTGGTCCAGGAGGGCTGGGGATTTGGGCTCCGGGTGCCATTCATGTCATCATTGGAGAGGAAGGTGGGAATAGGCGGTTCGTATCAAGGGAGGCTCTGGGATACGCTTCTCAACCTTCCTAATGCTGTGACCCTTTAATGGAAGTCCTCGGGTTGTAGTGACCCCCAACCATAAATTCCTTTCATTGCTACTTCATAGTTGCAATTTTGCTACTGTTATGAATCATAATGTAAATATCTGTGTTTTACCAGTGGTCTTAGGCAAACCCTCTGAAAAAGGTTGTTCAACCCCCCCAAAGGGGTCGTGACCCACAGGTTGAGAACCACTGCTCTATGGATCTCTTTAATATGAGGCCTCAGAACCCAGTATTTGTAATGAAGTTTGTTTTTTAAACTCAAACACTCTAGAATTTAGAGAAATAAGAAAATGATAATCTTAGGCATAGTGGTTATCACAGCTTTGTCAATCTGACCCAAACCTGGACACTCACCTGGGACGAGGCAATCTCTCTTAAGAATTGCCTCCATCAGATTGATCATGTAAGCGGGACGTTTTCTTGCTTGCTGATTGATGTCTGAGGGCCGAGCCTCCATTGCTCAGGGCCCCATCTCTGGGCAGGTGGGCCTTGGCTGTATAAGAAAGCAGGCTGAGCACACATGGAAAGCAAACCAGCAAGCAGCACCCCTCCTTGGCCTCTGCATCCGCTCCTGCCTTCCCCAGGGACAGACTGTGACATGGGAACTGTGCTGAAATAAACCCATTCCGCTCCAAGCTGATTTGGGCAGTGTTTCATCACAGTGACCAAATTATGACAGTGGCCCATGCCTATGATTCTAGTATTTGGGAATCTAAGGCACAAGGATTGTCATGAAAAACCAAACACCAGCCCCATTCTCTGGTGAGGACCCAGGTATCTCCTGTGCCGACCTCTCAATCTTCCATCTATCCAATCCCCATTCCTCTGTGTCAGCTGCTGGTCAGCAGGGACTCCCAGAGGCCACACTGGCCGGGACTCAAGTCAGGGATCCTCACTGCCTTCCTGTCCTTCATTCCAATGTCTTTGCTGACTCTTCGTCCCCTAACAACCTGCCTACGAGATCCTTCCCTCCCGCTGTACCCCCACTTCCTGGGGACGCCACCTGTTGTTGCTGTGACCCCCGTCCTCCTGGCGTTTTCTTGCTAAGCCTCTCAGTATTTCCTCCTGGGCCATTTCCACTCCTTTGTGTCTCATGGCAGCCCACAGAAGCTCTCTCTACCAGACCTTTCAGCTGCCTAGAACCCAGACCAAAGAAGGGAGAATCAGCCCAACAAGGCAAGGCCAGATATCTACCTACACCAGGAAACATCTCCATTATCCTAACTCCAGATGCCTAAATCCCAATGCAAAAACACCAACATGAACAGCCAAGACAATATGCCCCCTTCAGAAGCCAGTAATCCTAATGCAATAGGCCCTAAGAAAAACAAGTTAACTTAAGTACACAATGAGGACTTCAAACAATTATTTATATGTTCAAGGGCCTTAAAGAAAATATGAACAAATGCCCAATGAAGACCATGAAAATTCAAACAGTTGAATGAAATAAAATAATTCCAGACATGAAAATAGAAATAAAATCACTCAAGAAAACCCAAACTGAAATAAAACTGGAAATAAAAAAACTTAGGATGTCAAAAATCTTGGAGCTAAGCATCACCAACAAGTTACAACAAATGGGAGAGAAAATTGCAGGTCTTAAAGAAAGAAAATGTTAAATCTAAAAAAAAAAGAATCCAGGCATAAAATATCCAGGACATATGGGAGTCTATGAAAAGACAAAACTTACAAATAATAGGGAGAAAAGAAGAAGAAGAAACCCAGGTCAAAAGCACAGAAAATATTTCTAACAAAATTATAGAAAAGAAATTACCCAACCTAAAGAAGATGCCTACCAAAGAACCAGAACCTTATGGAATACCAAATAGACTGGACCAGAAAAGGAATTCCCCACAACACATCATCACCAAACACTAAACATACAGAACAACAGCAACAACAAAGATATTAAAAGCTGCAAGGGAAAGTACCAAGATGTAGTGATATTTCATTTGTATTTTAATAAGTGAAGCTTGCCTGAAGTTCAGGGAATAAAACAGCTGCACTGATTAGTTTTACAGACCAGGCAGTGGTGACATACACCTTTAATCCCAGTAGCCATACTAGTTTGCCATAGAAACCAGGTGGTGGTGGTACAGGCCTTTAATCCCAGCACTAGAGAGGAATAGAAGACAGGAGGAGACAGCACTCACTCACAGTCTCATTCTGAGATTCCTGGAGGCAGGATCATCATTTAGGACTAAGGTAGAGATAAGAGCTAGTGGCTGACTGTTTAACTTTTTTAACCTTCAGGCTGAACCCCAATTTCTGTCTCTGGGTTTTTGTTAATTGTGCTACACCAAGCAATGTAGAAACATATAATACTTGAGTTCTCAGTTGAGACACTAAAAGCCAGAAGGGCCTAGACAGATATTCTATAGACTCTGAGAGACCACAGATGGAGCCAAGACCACTAAAACCATCAAAACTATCGATTACAATCAAAGAATAAAGAAAAACAGTCTGCAATAAAACCAAATGTAAACAATTTCTATCTACCAATCCAGCTCCATAGAAGGAACTAGAAGGAATTCATCAGTCTGAAGAGGGAAACCACACCCAAGAAGACACAAGGAATAAATAATCCTAGAATAGTAAATCAAAGCACAGGAAACCCACATCATAACAACAAAATAACAGGAATCAATAGACATTGCTCATGATAATTCTCAATATTAACAGCCTCAGCTCCCCAATAAAAAGACACAGACTAACAGATTTAATTAGAAAGCAGGATCTACTTAGGAACTAGGGGGGACGAGGACATCGCAAGGACACGGCCCACAGACTCTACTAAGCAGGCCTCATAGAGGCTCCCAGAAACTGAAGAAACAAATACGGACCCTGTCTGGGTCTGAGCTAGGTCCTTGGCATACAGTTTATGGTCATGTAGCTTAGTGTTCTTGGGGGACGCCCAACAATGGGAGTTGGGGATGTCTCTGACTCTTTTGCCTGCCCTTTGGACCCTTTTCCTCCTACTGAATTTCCTCATCCAGTCACGATAGGAGGGTTTGTGTCCAGTCTTATTGTACTTTGTTAGGCCATGCTTGGTGGATATCTCTAGGAAGCCTGCTCTCTCTCTCTCTCTCTCTCTCTCTCTCTCTCTCTCTCTCTCTCTAAGGGAAACAGAGGAAGAGTTGATCTGGGGGAGAGGGGAGGTGGGGGGAAGGACTGGGAGCCAGAGCTGACTCCAAGGGAGCAGTGTCTTCCAGACACACCAGGACCAATGCTCACATGAACTCTCAAGGCTTTGTATGGTAACACACACAAGACCTGCACGAGTTCCAGCCAGACAGCGCCCCAGCCCTGAGAGGAAGAACTGAGCATCGAGTCCCACCCCTAACGAAGAAGCTACAGACAACTGTTACCTGCTGGCAAAAGGAAAATAGTTTTCTCCAGTTTAGTCTTATAGGGCAGGACCTATTCACAGTTGGAGCAGTTGGCCAACAAAAAACAAACTCAGTTGTGTTTTTGTGGACATTTTAAATTTGGGTTTGTTTTTAGCATTTTTGTTTCGTTTTGTTTTATTGACCTTTTGTTGATTTTGATTTTTGTGTTTTTGTTGAGTTTTGTTTGTTTCTTCTCTTTTTAAAAGAGAAAGAGAAAAAGAACATAAAGTTGGGTGGGCAGGGAGGATCTGGAAGGAAATGACAGAGAAGAAAAACAACATTAAAATATCAAAAAAATTCTTCAATTAAAAATGAAAAAAATTAAAAGTGTTGCAGATACCTTTGCAATTACTCAGAAATTAAGATAGCCAGGTATCCGCAATCCTAAAAAAAAAAAAAAAGAACAGATAAAGTAGTAATTTCCTTTTACACACACACACACACACACACCACACCACACCAAAGCTAAAAACGAATGAATAAAGAGAGCAGGAAAAAGAATAAATAAAGCTGATATTAGTTCATCTTAATTTTTGGCAAATTGGTGGCAGCCCGCAGATGGGGGGGGGGGGAGGGCGGGGGATGGAGGGGGATAAAGAAGCCAGTCCATTATCTGAAGGATTTTTCCGTGTTTGGTTATCTTTCCAGTCACTCCCCTCCCCACCCAGTCAGGGTGCCACCCTGCCCAGCTCAGCTGATTGACTCAGGCCCTGTTCCTACCCACTCCCTTCCTCTCTCCCTCGCCCTCTAGACAGTAAGCGGCTGGAGATGAGCCCTGGACCTTTCTTCTCTGGGGAGAGAGCATTGTGCAGGACGGAGACTAGGAAACACCCACACAAGGTTTGGTGAGTCCACTTCGGGAGTACACATTTGCACAGGCTGTAACACCCCCAGAAATTATGAGGGCACGTGTCATTTAAGGGGTGTGCCCAGCAGGGCCTATAGGGCTCCTCCGAGGCAGGAGGAAAAGGGTGAGTCTCGGGTGCTGAGCTGGCTCGCCAGGCCCCACGCTGGCCAGTAATTAACATGACAATTGCTCGGCGGGTGCAGCCAGCTGCCCTGGCTGCTGAAGGGGCGTGCCGGGCCTAATACCCTTCCCTGCCTCCCCTCTCCCCAGAGCCTGACTCTGTATCTCCGTCTCCAGTCTCCAATCCCAGGAACAGGAGCCAGAGAGAGTTTAGGGGACGTCAGTTTCCAGTCCTAAATTCAATGAAGACTGTCAGAAAAGATGTTCACACAATTGTGTGGCCCAGTGTTTTCTTCCAACACCGAGAATTGGTAAACTCAGAAGCCAGGTCACCGGCCACATCCTATGGCGACACCTTTTGCTTGCTACTGACCCCTCCTGGATTGCAAGCTGAAGAGACTCACGGAAAGAAGAGAAAGAAAAGAGAAGAGAGGAGAAGGGAGGAAAGGGGAGGGGAGGGAGGAGAGGGGAGAGGAAGGGAGGGGAAGGGAAGGGAGGGGAGGGGAGACGAGAGGAGAGAAAAAAGAAAAGAAAAACTGGACTGGGTTTGCTGTTCATATTGTTGTCTTGTTGAGACCCGAACTCGGTATGCCCAGGCCCCCAAGGGCTGGGATTACAGACGTGCACCATCAAGCCTGGCTTTAGTTGTAAGAGTTTTGTTTTTTTAGACGGTCTCATTGTAATTCAGCCTGCCTTAACACTCAGCAATCTTCCTCCCTCAGCCTCCTGAGCGCTAGTATTGCTAACATACCTGGGTTTGGTACTAGGTTCTTTTCATTGTAATTTGAGTTTAATTTAATTTGATGTGTATAGGTGATTTGCAGGTATATATGTCTGTGCACTGCCTGTGTGCCCGGTGCCTTGAGGCCAGAAGAGATGTCAGATTCCCTGGAATTAGAGCTGTAGACAGTAGTGAGCTACTATGTAGGTGGTGGGATCCTCTGGAAGAGCAACCACTGCTCCTAAGGCTGAGCCATCTCTCCAGCTCCTGTCCTGAATTCTTAAGCCCAGCTCCTGTTTGGAGAGGATGGAATTTGCCTGAGGTCACAGATTAGGAGACCTGTGCCCTTTCCTCTAAAGACTATGCTGTCCCCCTCCACCAGATTTCTTTTGCACCAAGATCTCACTTTCGTTTTGTCTTGCCGAAAATAGGGGTGCCACTGAGAATTGCACAGTATTCCATAATGCTAGTCAAGACAGTTGGCTACTGGATACCACGAGGGCCAGTGAGCACACTGGGTCTTTCCCAAGCAGCCTCATCGGTTCATGGTGGGGTCAACCACTATTCCAGTTTTCCTAAGACAGTCCTGAGAAAAGTCTGTAATTCCGAAGTTCCTGGGTCTGAGACAAACGCGGCCTACAGTTATCTAACTCAAGGGTCAGAACAGCAGGAGCATCGCGTGCTCACCTGTGGCTGGTGTCTCATGGGTGAGTATGTAGGAAATAAGGACAAAAGAGGAATGAAGGAAAGCAATTGTGCAAAGACGTTGAGATGAAGAACAAGAAGCCCAGATGAGCTGGGGAAGCAGCGCTAAAGACTCCTTAAGGAAAACCTTGGGTCGAGCCTCTCATTCCAGCTGTGCTGGGCTGGTCGTTTGGCAAGGAAGCCCCTCTAGAAAGATGGGAGCACCTCTAGGAAGATGGGAGCACCTCTAGGAAGATGGGAGCACCTCTAGGAAGATGGGAGCACCTCTAGGAAGATGAGAGAGCCTCTAGGAAGATGGGAGCACCTCTAGGAAGATGAGAGCACCTCTAAGAAGATGGGAGCACCTCTAGGAAGATGGGAGCATCTCTAGCCCTGCTAAAGGGACAGTCAGGATAACTAGTTCTTTGGTGAGATCCAGTGCCCTTCCTTCCCAGAACGCCCATCTGTTGGAATAGCTCACAGTTGTGTAGCTTCGAAATCTGCCTCCTCCTCTGAATTATTTTATTTCAGAGACACATTCTTTCTCCTTTTCTTCTTTTTCCTAAGTGTGCTTTCCCTAGCAATTTTAGATTTCTTATTCATTCTCTAAAGCATCTCTTTCACCATGTGGTCTGCTGTGTGTTTGGCCTCTGTGCCAGCTTCTAACCAGGGCTGTTTCCTTCCCTCCTCCTGCTCCTGAGCAGCCACTCAAGTTTAGAGCCAGCCGCCTGGGAGTATTTCTGTTAAACTCTAATAAAATTGTCTTTGAGCTGCCATTTGAGTCCATTCTTTTTATTGTTGTTTTTCCTTAAGTTTTATTTATTTTGGGGCTAGACAGATGGTTCGGCAGTTAAGAGCACCGGTTGCTCTGCCGTAGGATCCAGTTCAATTCCCAGCACCTATATGGTAACTCATAGCTGTCTATCACTCCTGTCTCAGGGGATCCAGCACCCTCTTCTGGTCTCTGCAAGCACTACATGCATGTGGTGCACAGACATACACCAGTCATAGCACATAAAATAAAAATAAATACAATCTCCAAGCAGTAATTTTCCTTTCTACCTACTTGCATACCTATAGGTATGTGTGTGACTGCTTGTATACCTGGTGCCCTCAGAGGCCAGAAGAAGACTGGAGGTATAGACCCTTGTGAGCTACTGTGTCTACGCTGGGAACAGAGCCTAAGTCCTCTCCGAGAGCAGCAAAAGTGGAGGCTGGAAGGATGGCTCAGTGGTTAAGAGCACTTGTTATTTTTATAGAGGACCCGGGTTCTATTTCAGCACCCACGTGGTGGCTCACAAACACCCGTGACTCCAGCTCCAGAGGGTCTGGTGCCTTCTGAGCTCGCACACATATATACACACATACATTCAGATAAAACACATAAAACAAATAAATCTTAAAAAAAAAAAAGAAGGGAGCAAAGGAAGGCAGCAAGTGCTCTTAACTGCCCAGTGGTCTCTCTAGCCCCTTAAACTCTTACCAATGAGACTAAGAGCCCCACGAGAAGACCCCGATTTTCCTGTATCATCTGGTTGTGGACCTGGTTTTCAGCGAGTTCTCTAGAGATCAGGCTTACTGAGGAAAAGGAGTGTTCAAGAGCTGGTAGGAAGGCAAGAGGATATTTTGGGATGAAAGTAAGGAAAACCCTGACTCACACCGGCTTAAATAACACAACAGTGGGTTTGCCACCATATAGGCTCAGCAGTCACTTGGGGAATCTCGGCTCTGCTGCCCTCATTATCAACTTCATCCTCAAACTAGTGACAAAATGATGGAGGAAGGTCATTGGTTAAATAAAAAGAAACTTCTTGGCCCTCATTGGTTAGAAGATAGGTGGGAGGAGTAAACAGAACAGAACGCTGGGAGGAAGAGGAAGTGAGCTCAGACTCCACAGCTCTCCTCTTGGGAGCAGACACCTCAGAGAGACGCCATGGCCATGCTCCCAGCTCCCGGGCAGACGCCATGCTCCCAGCTCCCAGGCAGACGCACGCGATGAAGCTCTGACCCAGAATGGACATAGGCTAGAATCTTCCCGGTAAGCGCACCTAGGGGTGCTACACAGATGATTAGAAATGGGCTAAATTAACATGTGAGAATTAGCCTAGAAGAGGCTAGATAGAAATGGGCCAAGAAGTGATTAAATGAATACAGTTTGTGTGTTGTTATTTCGGGCATAAGCTAGCCAGGCAGCTGGGGTGCTGGGGACGCAGCCCCGCCACCCTTATTACTACATCAAAATGGTCACCTCTAGAAACAATATTGTTCTGGGCAAGAGGAAAGACTGTCTCTCCTATGGGCTTCTTTTAGAGACAAGGTCATTTTTCTCAGAAGTATACCAGGCTCAGTCACATGCTCAACCTGGAACCAGTCTCCAGTGAGGTAGACCAGCCAGACCCACAGGGCTGTGCAGGGAAGATGCAGAGCCTGAACAAAAGTAGTTTCAAGGCCAGCCTGGTCTACAGGACAAGTTCCAGGACAGCCAGGGCTACACAGAGAAACCCTGTCTTGAAAAACCAAAAGGAAAAAAAAGTAAATTTAAGAATAAATTGATTTGTCAATTCTTCTTAAGCTTCCTATTTTTTTCTTCATTAAAAACTCTGCTCTGGCCCCCGACGAACTGGGGAGCCTCCCACCAGCCCACACCTGCTTCTCTTCGGCTCTAGCCTGTGGGCGTCCATCCTGCCTCAGGCTTCCTGCACCAGGTCTTGGCCCCAACCCTGCTACCACTGGCCGGTTCATTCTCTGCTATTCTCAGGGGACACATAAGACAGACGAGGAGTCCGAAGCTCCCTGGGTGACATACTTCAACAAGCCAGACATCAGTGCCTGGGAATTGTGTCAAGGGATGACCCACTTGTTGGCTATGGTCTGGTTCCTAAGCCCAGAATCATTGATATGGCTTTCAGGTGTGTAGCGGTTAGTGGGTCTTGCTCATGCTGTCTGCATCTTAGAGGTTCTTAAGGACAAAGCAGAACCTCATAAGGGAAACTACCCCTGTGCCATCCAGTAACCTGGACCAACTTTAAGTGAACTGGAAATCTCCACTCTGGAGAAAGTGGGCCTCCACAAAGCCTAAATTCCCTTTGATGCACTTCCCAAGAAGTGCTATTGTTCCTCAATGGAAACCGTCACCTGGAGATGTTTTATGTAAGCAAAATTTCCTTTGAGTATCAAACCATGTAATCGTAACATGGACTTTGGTAAGAAGAAATGAGTTTGAACTGAAAACACAAAACAAAACAAAAAAACAAGAACTCTACTCTGGCCAAAGATGGCAATTCAAGCCTGCATCCTTGACTTTCTCTGTCCTTAGAATTTATTCCCCATCCCATCCCCTGCCCACACTATCTAGTGGGTAGCCAGACCCTACCCAACCATCTAGGTACCAAACCAATTGTTTAGTCTACATGAGTCTACACTGATCATCAGTGCAAAGAGACCATCATCCCGGGCCCCCCTCTCCTTGCTGAGCTCCAGCCTCCATGTATCTCCTTCACATTCAGAGGGTCTCTCCTGGTGGCTGGCACACCCAGGGGATGCTCCCCACCGACTTAGCTGCTGGACTAACAGGTGTTCGCAGGCTGAGGAGGGAAGTGTAACCAGCAGACTTTAATCTACACAGGTTCTCTCTGGAGAGAAGCCCGAGAATGACTCTGAGCCCAGGGGCAAGTTGGGTAGCTTGCGAGAGTAACAAGGAGACCTGATTTCATAACTGATGAGCATAGCACGGTCACCCCTCAATGGACAGGTTAGGTGACAGATTACCACTCACTGACTCTTCCAAAATAGATTTCTAGTATCCCCTCTGCTGAATGCTGCTCTGGGCTTCCGTACCACCTGACTGCGGGGGATGTATGTGGGTCATAGCCAGTGCACCAGTTATCCAGATCTGTCTACCCATCCTCAGTATGTGAGTTAAAATAGCCACATTAGGGCTGGAGAGATGGCTCAGGGGTTAAGAGCACTGGCTGCTCTTCCAGAGGTCCTGAGTTCAATTCTCAGCAACTACCTGGTAGGTAGCTCACTACCATTGTGGAGTCTGATGTCCTCTTCTGGCATAAAGGCATATGTGCAGATAGAAAGCGCGCGATACACACACACACACGATATATAATATGTATCATAAATCTTTTAAAAATAGCCACGTTAATGGTGAGAAACAGAAAAGGATCTTGGGTTCTGGCTCAGCCTGCCTTGGGGCTAAGCCTCTGCACTTAAGGCCATTGTGCTCCTTATGCTTCCCTCCTTTCTGGAGTGACACAGGGGCCTCACACTCAGGGGACAAGCGGCTAACTGGAGTTGTCCTGAGCCGGCTTCTTGTGATGCTTGTGTCTGGTCCACAGCCCCTAGTACCTGCTGGACTCTCTTCTCCCCCTCCACCCCCCAGGGTCTGTCATTGTCTGTTTTATTATGTTTGAAAACCTGCTCAGTGTCACTTCCCTGCTCTGGGAAGGAGAGCAGGCAGCTAAGGGACCAGTTTCCCTTCTGTCCCTGTGACAAGCACAGCTAAAGACAGCTTTAGATAACACTTATAGATAGCAGACCTTCACTTAGGGAAGGCAGTGGCTCACAGGCCCTGGCCATGCCTAGTTAGCCTTTGTCATAGCTCAAGAATAACCTGCTCTGAGAAAGGTATCACCCACCTTGACCTGACTCTCCTATGATCAATTAGCAACAAGACAGTCCCCTACATCTGTCCGCAGGCTAATCTGATCTGGGCAGCCCCTGAGTGGAGCCCCCCTTCTCAGATGACTAGGCTGCATCAGATGGACAGCTAAAGCTGAGTAGGATGGACCCTGAACCTCAACTTTTCAAGATCTGTATTTGATACCCAGCAGCTTCTGAAGTTCAGACGATACAAAGGCACGGGCTCTGGAAGTTTCTGAGCTTATCCCCACTCCCCTGCATCCCTGGGGGTTTCCACAGGGCAGTGTGTGTATCTCCAGCCTGCTTGGCCTCCAGGATCCGATCTACTGGGCAAGAGCCAGCCTCCTTCCTGTCCCTGCTCTTCCTGCGACACCCAGGTGGAGCTCGGGCAGCCCTCCCCCACGCAGCCCTCGGTGACTCAGTGGAAGCTGGCGGCCACTTCCTTGCCTTCCCCGCCCACACTCACATTCCGACGGCCAGCTCACTGGCTTCTGGAGCTTGACCCACAGGCCCTGGCCTCTGCTTAGAGTAAACAGTCATCTCTTTATGGGACAGTTTACACGCAGGACCAGCCCGGGATGGGAAGGGCTCACGTGTGCCTGACCCACTGTGAATAACTAGCCTCTGTGAAGCCTTCCCTTTGACCCCTGACTGACCTGGGATTCTCGTTTAAAGGAACTAGAGACTCAGCCTCGATGCTGGATTAGTATGGTTATAAGATTTTGTTTTAAAAAAAAAAAAAGTTTTTTTTTTTTTTTAAAAAAATAATCTAGGAGGAACTGGAGATGTTCTTTAGTGTAGAGTGCTTGCCTAGCAAATATGAGGACCTAGTTCAGTACCCCTTGCCACCAAAGGAGGGCGGGATTAACGTGGCAGGAGATGTAGTTCCTTTGCTAGAGCATTTGTCTAGCGTGCGGCAGGTCTCGGATCCAATCTCCTGAGCCAAATGAAACCAGGCTTTGTGGTTCACATGTGGGCCGAGCACTACAGAGGTGCGGAGGCAGGAGAAACCGTTCAGGGTGATCCTTAGTTGCATACTAAGTTTGAGGCTAGTTTAAACTCCCAACCTTAGCCCTCAAGACCATAAGAAATGCTGCAGTGCTTCCTGCTCTCTCCGCAGGAGAAAGAGGAAGGACAAACAAGGCGCTACTTCCCTTTTCTAAAAACAATCAGCGAAGACTTTCCCAGAAGCCTCGCTTGGCCGCCGTTGCCTACATTCCTTCGCACAGCCAGGTGGCACACACTCCTCACGGTCAGAGAGGGGACTGTGCGGAAGAGGATGGGATGGGAAGGGGAGAGCCTGCCCCATCTGCTGAGAAACGGTGGTGGAGCGAGGTGACCAAATCCAGAGAGGAGGACAGGTGGTCGCTGTGCCACCACAAGGAGATGTGTTTGTCCAGTTTAAACCAACAGTCAGTCTGGCTGCTCCATACTTGGGTCCAAACTTCCAGCCGCTCTAGCTGATCATTCAGGGTGACCTTGCGGACAATAACCGCGTCACTAACTACTTGCTAATGTCCAGAGAAGAGGAAAACAGCTCAAGAGACCACCATGCTTCCCAGAGAAGCTGAGCCGGCTTCAGAAAGGCAGAGTAGCTCATGGAGAACCAGAGAGCCAGGTGGGAGGTAGGGATTGCCTCTGCCAAGAGCCACGGTCCTGAGAGCAGATCCCCGTCCTAGCAGGAAGACCAGTCAGGCTCTCAAATACAGGGCAAGGAGTCAGGTTGGGCCAAGGTGGATTTGGGGAGCAGGCGCAGCTTTAGAGGAGTCCCCTTTGGCAGCGTCTTTTCTGGGTCTGTAGCCTTATTTTGTCTTGTGTTTCCTTCTCAAGCAGGTTAATGGACACGCCCTTAGTGCTTCCGGACCGGTGAAAACTACACGGAGACCGTGTGTGCTGGGGTCTCTAGTGACAGCTTACAAAGAAAGTCACAGTGTCTCATTGTCCCTTTACCCTGTGTCCCACTGGGCAGCAATCACCTCTCCACTGTGAGCTGATTTGTTCGGGCTAGCAGAAAGCAGTAGAGGCCTTGGTCTGGCTATTAGTCCCACCAGGCGAGATAAGACCCACTACCACAATTTTTGAGCCAAAGTTAAAGCAAGCTTTATCAACTACTGGCCAGGACAATGGACACCAGCCCGTTCCCTACCTGGGGATTCCACAGTATGGAGCCAAATTAAGTTAGTCAGAGGCTTATAAAGGCAAGACCCACAAGGCTTTGAACTTCCTGCCTTTGTCCAATGGGGGTAAACATACATCCTGATGTATTTCCTACCTGCATGCCACCTGCCTACCCGTGATCAACAGCCTGTGCCATTGGGGCAACCAAACTTGTTTATTTTAGAAGTGAGAACACGGGACTAGGCATCTTACATGAACAACAGCCCCCAGCATTCCCGGAAGTTATCTGTCCTTGGTCAAATGGTGCTTCCAGGTTAGAGGCACAGTCATTCAAACTAAAGCATCACTAGGCCTAAGAGTAGGTCTGCCCCCCCTCCCCCCGTGAGCACATAGCAGCCATGTAGCTGAGATCCCACTGTGCAGCACGGCCATGGCCTGCAGAGTAACTCCCCCAGACTCACTAAGGAATCAGGAGCTGCGTCTAAGTTCTAAAATCGAGCTGGGCTTCCTTTGCCCTCCTGTTCTCATCCTTTCTTTCCCACACTAGCTGAGTCATCAAGCTCTTGCATTTCTGAGCCTCCAGAACTCTGAACAAAATAAATCTCTGTTCTTTATAAATTGCTTAGTTCCGTGAATTCTGTCTCAGAAGCAGGAAACAGACCAAAGAACCATCCAGTCCAGCACCCCCCCCCCTCCCTGTTCAATAGCCGACCCTGGCCATTACCCCAGGGTCTACAGAATGTGGAAATCAACATTACACCTGTTTCAGACACACAGTTAGGGATGGCTGTGTCTTAGTTACGTTTCTGTTGCTGGGATAAGAGACCATGACCAATGTAATTTATAGAAAAAAAGAGTTTCTGTGGACTTCAGTTCTAGAGGGTAAGGGTCCATCGTGGTGGGGAGGCTTGGCAGCAGGCATGGTGGCTGGAGCAGGAAGCTGAGAGCTAAGACCTCCACAAGCATGAAGCAGAGAAAATAAAGAAGGATGAGGCTATAGCACATTGAAGCCCACCACCAGTGACCACACCCTTCAACTAGGCTGCACACCTTAAACCTCCCCCAAAACAACTGGGGACCAGGTGTTCTAGTACTTGAGCCTAGAGGGGGAATATTTCTTTTTTTAAAAAATATTTTTTATGGTTTATTTAACTTTATTTTATGTGCATTGGTGTGAAGGTGTCAGATCCCCTGCAACTGGATCTTCAGACAGTTGTGAGCTGCCATGTGGGTGCTGGGAATTGAACCCCAGCCCTCTGGAAAAGCAGTCAGTCCTCTTAACCACTGAGCCATCTCTCCAGCCCCGAGGGGGAATATTTCTCATCTGACACACCACAGCTTACTAAACAGAAAGAGCCAGCTGGTAAATGACTGTGGGTTAGACTACAGGCACTAGCTAAGTACTTTCTGTGTTGAGTAATTGGTTGATTTGACTTTGAGACAGTGTCTCAAAAGACCGGCGTCTTGAGGTTTCCATGGCTGGGAAGAGACATCATGACCAAGGCAACTCTTACAAAAGAATGTACTCAATTGGGGCCTGGCTTCCAGCTTTAGAGGTTTAGTCCTTTATCATCATGGTGGGGGCGGGGGGTGGCAGCAGGCAGGCAGGCACGGTGCTGAAGCAATGGTTGAGAGCTTTACATCCTGACCCATGCGCGGACAGCAGGCAAAGAGCCACAGGGTCTGGCACAGGCTTTGAAACCTAAAACCACCCCCAGGGATACACCTCCTCTAACAAGGCCACATCTTCTAATCCTTCTGACCCTTCTCAAACAGGTCACCAGCTGAACACCAAGCATACAACTATAAGAGCCTATAGGGGCCATTCTCTTTCAAACCACTGCTGTGGATGAGACTGGCCTTAAGCTCCTAATCCTCTTGCCTCTATCTCCCATACACTGGAATCACAAGTGTGTACCACCACAACTGGCTCTTTATTTAACTTTTGACTGGTCCCCTTCCTCAGCCTCCCTCCCGAGTTCTCAGCTGACATCTTTTAACTACATCCACACCCCTCAGAGTGCAGAGTGCGCCCCCCAGGTCACCCTGCAATCGATTCTTTCTACATGCCCTTCTGATGGAATTTCCGTATCGTCAGTGACTTCAATAAGCTCTTGGCCTCCGCCAAACATGCTAGCAAGAACCTTTTATATTTCATTAGTCTCTAAAGTCACATAAGGATGTGTGGGTTAAGGGGGAGGCACTCTGACTGGCAGCCGCCCGCCCGGTTCTCAGTGTGGAGGCAGCATGAAGGGAAGGCTGCTTGCTGTTTTTAAACTGAGCAGGTTCCTGGACTGAGGAAGGATCTTTAAGGCCACTCGATCTTTCCGCCGAAGGAGCCAGTATGAGACACTAGCGTCTTTCTTCAAAGGAAGAAGCCTGAGTAGGTGGAAGGTGGTAGCTGGAGGCCTTTGGCAGGATGGCAGTCACCAAAACGGTGACCATGATGGATACCACCCTCATGCTGAGGAGGAAGGCACAGCCTCGTGCTGGATGCCACATGCCTCGATGTGCATGTCCTCATGCTGGCTCTCCGGTAGACACGGAACATCTGGCCACCGTTGAGGAGGCAACAGACGTTTATGGAAAGCCAAGGTGTTCAAAGGATAATAGCATCAGTGTGAAGGTACAGATCACCATGGATGATGCTGTGCCAGGGGCAGCTGCAGGATCTGATTCTCCCTTTACTTATGGTTTTCTTTCTTTGCCAGCTTCCTTTGCTGTTGCTACCAGGTTCACCCTGATCACACAACACACACCCCTCAGTAATGGCGCTGATGCTGCCTACTCAAGGAGGATGTGCTGGAGCAGAGAAACTGGGACTGAGGTTTCCTTACTCCATGGGTTCTCTTCTTCTTCTTCTTCTTCTTCTTCTTCTTCTTCTTCTTCTTCTTCTTCTTCTTCTCTCTCTTTCTCTACAGGGTATCACTAGGTAGGCTGGAACTCATTATGTTGACCAGGCCTGGCCTTGAACTCACAAAGATCTGCCTGTCTCTGAGATGTGTGCCCTCACACCCAGCCTGGCATGGTTATTTCCACGGCATCCAGAATCGACCTGTTCATCATGGCTTTCTTCATTACCCCTCTGGGCAGTGCATGCGATTGTTCGGTTTTCTCTGGGACTTGGAAGTTTTCATGTCTAACCTAAAAGGCATTCTTCCTCCGACATCTATGAAAGACTTGTGGAAAATCAGGAGCAACTACAGCAAGAAACCAAAAGCAAATGGGCTGGGCTTGCTTTTTCCTTCACGATCTATGGGCGTTTGCAGAGGCTTAAAGCGTCCAACCCAAGGGCAGCATTCTTCGGTGGAAGGCGGGAAATGGGGTATGGGGAAGCAGATGTTGACTAGCTTAAGGGACAAAACCAAAAGAGAAAGGGATAAAGAGAGAGGAGGGAGAGAGAGAGAGAGAATAAAATGAAATAAAGTGATCAGAAGTGGGCAAACAATCTGTGTTTTATATCAAAATCAAACTTCTAACTAGGAAGGGGGAATGGGTCACACTGTCTGCCAGTCACAGAAAGAAGATGGTGGGTAAACACCCCAAGATAGCCTGTATTTCCCAGGGCGCTTCCTGGCTCTGACAGGTTTACAGTCTTCTGGTTGAGTTGCTTCTTTGGGCTCTATGGTGCTTGTTGTTCCTCTTTCTTAGCCACCCTGTGGCCACCTGTTTCTGGGGAGCTCTGCTCCCAGCAACAACCAGGAAAACCCAGAGACTGAGAATAGGGCCCATTTCCCAGAACCCCAGGTACAGAGCGGGGAAGGGTGAGGACTTCTTGGATGTGGGCTCCCCACCAGCTGAGAAAACACGCTGTCATGTGCCTTGCTCCTCCGGTCAGTTCCCAGGACAGGCTACACAGCAGACACTTCTGTTTGTCCTCACAGAAGGACAGGGCTTCCACAGCCTGACCGAGGAATCTCCCGGATCAAATCCAGGCCCCACTAGGCAAGGACTCTACTACAGAACTGCTTCCCTGCCCTGGGACTTACTTTGTAGCGAAAGTGCTTGCCGGTGGTTTGTATCTTCTGTCAACTTGACAAGATAGAGAGTATCTTGGACAAAGATCTGGATACGTCTGTGAGGGATGTCTTAGACTAGGTGGGAAGACTTACCCTGTATGTTGGCTGGGGTCCTGGATTGCATCAGAAGGAGAAGGCAAACTAAGCTAAGCTTGAGCACCCATTGCTCTTTGCTTCCTGATAGTGGACATAATGTGGGCAGTAACTTTCCTCCTGTGCGACCGTTCCTGCTAGACGGGGAGTATCCCAGGAACTGTGAGCCAGATAAACCCTTCCACTCCTAAGCTACTTTTGCCAGGTATTTTGCAAAAGCAATGGGACAAGCACCCAACGCGGAACTCAACTGATTCCCAGCCTCAGGGACAATGCACACTGGTGTCTTGTCACCTGAGTAGTTGCGGTCATCTGTAAGTAAGGTCTGTCGCGGCCCAGGTACCCTTCCTTTCCGAAGTGCACTACACTGGCAGTAGCCATTTTATTAGCCCTTATCACCACAGGTCATAGGGCATCTCCCTTTCTGGTTTGTTTCTCCAGGGGGCACTCACCCAAGAAATAATAACAAGCATGTATTAGTCCTCTATGCTGTGTGATTAATGACCCCTAAACTCAGCCAGTTGGGAAGCTGTTCTGATATTCAGTCTGGCTTTAAACTCACTCCTGCACTTGAGCAATCCTCCTGCCTCAGGATTCCTAAGGAGCTGGGTTGTACAGCACTGTGCCTGGTAGGAGTAGATCAATGACATCACACTTTCCTGAAGTATTACTTTAATTACATAGTATAAAATAAGTTTTAAGATTTTGATTAAGTGAGTATGATTCTGGGCCAGATACAGGGCAAGGGCAACAGAGGAGATGGACAAGAGCACTGGGAAAGGGCTTTACGGCAGGGGCCTCCAGACACCAAGGAGCAAGCAGCTCAGTGGGGATTGATAGGTACCCACAAAAGGCACTTCAGATCAAGGAATGGAAGAGGGCCAGCTTCATCCCCAGAGCATTCCACAGAGGGGACAGAACTCTAACCCCAGGAGAATCTCTACTATGTTCAGTTGGAGTTAGACCAAACGGGACTGCCATTATCCTGCCTCCATCCCAAAAATGGACTGAGCACCAGGAATACAGACAGTGGTGGATTCTGGGAATAAGGAAACAGGGTCAGATGCCTAACCATTCTCTCCTCTCTTCTCCTCATCCCTTCTCTAGTCTCCTCTTCTTTCTTCTCCTCTCCTCTCTTCTCCTCATCCCTTCCCTTCTCCTCTCCCCTCTTCCCCTCTCCTCTTTCCTTCCCTTCTCCCCTCCATCCCCTCTCCTCTCCTCTTCCCTTCCCTTCTCTCCTCGCATCCCCTCTCCTCTTCCCTTCCTTCCTTCCCTCCTGTCTCCTCTCCTCTCTCCTCTTTTCTTCCCTTCCCTTCCCTCCTTCCCTCCCCTCTCCTCTCCACTCCCTTCTCTTCTCCTCTTCCCTTCTCCCCTCACATCCCCTTTCCTCTCTCCTCTCCTCTTCCCTTCCCTTCTCTCCTCGCATCCCCTCTCCTCCTCTCTCTTCTCCTCTTCCCTTCCCTCCTTCCCTCCCCTCTCCTCTCCTCTCCCTTCTCCTCTCCTCTTCCCTTCTCCCCACTCATCCCCTCTCCTCTCTTCCTCTCCTCTCCTCTCCTCTTCCCTTCCCTTCTCCCCTCGCATCCCCTCTCCTCTCCTCCTCTCTCCTCTCCTCCTCCCTTCCCTTTCCTCCTCTCTTTCCCTCCCCTCCCCTCTCCTCTCATCCCCCCATCCTATATTCACAATACTGAAGACTGAACCTAGGGCCTTGTGTCTACTTAAGCACATTACCACTGAGTTACATGCCCAGCCCAGTGGTTTGTCTTTTCTGACCAAGATCACTGTATCTAAAGTCCAAGACAACATAGACATTTGAAGGTGGTTCCCTGCCCACACTCCTGAGGGAGAGCCCACCCAAAGTGGAGAGCACTGTCCTGGACTTGGGTTCTGGACCACGTGAAAAGGAGAGAGCTAGGTGATCATGGACATTCATCACTGTCTTCCTGTTTTAAAGGAGAAAGGATGGATTTTGGCTCAGGTGCCAGGTTAGACTCTATCGTAGGAGGGAAGTCAGTGGCTGGACCCTGAGGGAGCTAGCCACATCACATCCACAACCAGGAAAGGTGTGCAAAGGTGCACACTAGGGCTCAGCTCACTTGCTCTACTTACACAGGTGCTACCCACAATTAATTCAGAGCTCCCCACACCAATTAACAGAATCCAGAGAATTCCTCACACGGATGCCCAGGGGCCCAGCTCCCAGGTGCTTCTAGATTCTGCCAGGCTGACACTTAACACCGATCCTCTGTGGGATGAGGGGCGACCACCCTGGCAAGCTCAAGGTCACCTTCAGGAGGAGTGGCAGGAAGAAAGGCCTTTCTCCAGTGCTGGACTCCTGTGACAAGCACTGCTGTCCTGAGCTGTCCCCAGTCCCTCGTTTTAACAACTCCATCTCGTGTAAAAACATTGTTCCGTGTGTATAGGAAATAGTTTCAAATGGCGTCAGCGCCTTCAGCGAGGCAAGTGATGGGTAGCCTTTGACCCCTCGTTTCTATCTTTTGCCCAAATTCCTTTTTATAGAGAGTGTCCCACTCTTATATTCCGAAGATTTTTCTTCTCTTTCTATTATTCTTAAAAAGCTGTCATATTTCTTTTTTGTCTTTTTCTTCAAGTCTGGCAAGGAATAAAGAGGATTGTGGCATTGAGTCTATTCTCAGGGAGGATTCCTTTTTTGTTGTTGTTGTTTTGTTCTGTTTGTTTGTTTTCCGAGACAGGGTTTCTCTGTAGCTTTGGAGCCTGTCCTGGAACTAGCTCTTGTAGACCAGGCTGGCCTCGAACTTACAGAGATCCGCCTGCCTCTGCTTCCCGAGTGCTGAGATTAAAGGCGTGCGTCACCACCGCCTGGCTAGAACTTATTTATTTATTTGTATTTATTTTTTGAGACAGCCCAGGCTGTCCCTGAACTGGTCCTCCTGCCACATCCGAGGTGCAATGAACAAGTTTGTTTCAGGGGGCCGGTGTTATTCTTTCTAAAGATATGCTAGTGGGGGTCACTCAAAGCCTTGGCAGGGCAGCGGTGGGTGATCCGAGGCCTCCGCGGCTCCTCCGCGGCTCCTCCGCGGCTCCCCTAGGCGGGTGGGAGACAGATAGACACACCATACAGAGACTTTGGGTATAGAGTTTATTTAGTGGGTTATGGAAGGAAAAGAGGAGAAGGGGGGGGGGAGGAGAGAAAGAGGGAGAGAGAGAGAGAGAGAGAGAGAGAGAGAGAGAGAACTTACCACTTCAAAAGAGGGATGAAAAGAGAGAGCATGAGCAAGCTGGAGGAGGCGGGAGATTCGCTTGCCTCACTGGAAGGGGGGGGGGGGGGGTTGGAAGTAGGCGGGGCTTGTCTCTTAAAAGAACCGGGTATCCAGCTGACAGGCCAGGCCCCAGATCATAATAGCGGGTCCCTCCACAGCTTGGGACAGGTATCTTCAACCACTTCTTCACACACTACGGTACCTCAGATGGAAGCTGGGCCCTGCAGCCAGGCCCCATCATGGGAGCGCCTGCCAGGATAGCGTGGCCTTGAAGGTGTGTGAAGTCAAGGGCCCCCTCCCCCACACTTGCTGTGTGCAAGCGCTGGGGTCTGAGATGGATGACCATTTTCTGGCTTCGAGACCTCTCTCTATTTCAGAGTTCCTCTCAGGCCACTCTCCCACCTCCCATGAGTCCTTGGCTTTTGCATTTAGGCCAGCAGGAAAAAAAAATCTTTGGCTTGGCTCCTTGGCTGTCAGCAATCCAACATTTGCAGGGGGCTTGCTTGGTTTCAAGTATTGCCCGGTGCTTTTCCTCGCTCTGTAGTTGAGCTTTTAGCCAGGATTTCTTGGCTCTGGGTGAGCCTGCCCGCCTGCCTGCGTGCTCAAGGTCTGTGTTTCATTTGCAGCCCTATCCTTGCCCTGGGTGCCAGTCTCTCAGGCTTCCCTGCCAGCCTGGCCCATCCTGCATGGCCAGCAGAGGAGGCCCTGTGTGTGGCTGTCCTGGCGTGTGCGAGGGAGCTGCCTCTGAGTTCCCCCTCAGTCCTGTGCCCAGCCTTATCTTCAGTGCAGTGCAGGGTCAACTGCGGCGCTGGCCTGGCACTGGCCGAGAGGATGCTAGCTGTCTCCTAGACCTAGCAGGGAGCCGATTGCCAGCCTTGAACAGCCCCGCCCTTGACGGCTTCCAGTTCAGACTGGGACCAGCTCAGCACCTGGTGTTCCCCTCATAGAACTTTGCAGGGCTTGGCAGGAACCAAAAGGATTCAGCTGTCCTGCAGCACAGGGGGCTTCAAGCTCTGCCTGCCTAGGGACTCCTTCCTTCCACACACACCCCCACGCCCAGCTTCATGCTCTGCCTGCAAAGAGACTCCTGGATTCCCCGGGCACTTCCTGACTTAGCAGTTCTCCAGGCCTCGGAGTCCAAGGGTCAGGAAAGAACCTGCACTTTGTTTTGGTGGCATGGTTACCCAGAGCTGCGAAGGAGTCTGAGCCACGGGCAGGAACCAGCTGACAACCAGTTTAGGCTGTGTACACAGAAGCAAAGAACTCGGGGACCCCCAGTGTGTCCTCATCACCAGAGGTGATCCGCGCCCTGCCGCCCCTTGAGGAGAAGTGGGCCCTGGTGAAGGCATCCTGCTCTCCTTGAGAGTGTAAGGCATGACCCAGAGCTCTGCTTGCTCTGGGGTGTCATGGCCTACATACAGATAAATACACTGGTATTTGGAACCTAAGAAGAATGACTGTCACCAGTGTGCAGTGACTAGAGAGGAAAAGAGGTTGTGTGTGTGTGTGTGTGTGTGTGTGTGTGTGTGTGATCAGGAGGAGTTGGGAGAGTTGAGGATGGGGATGAAAGGTCTCTGACGGTTCTCACTGCAGTGTTTGGAAGACAACGTAGGTCAAAGGCTGCCTTCCATCCTTCAATGTCAATCTGTAGATTCGGCCTCCTTATCACAGGAGTGCCCAAACCCAACAACTAACTGACTTGAGCACTGTGAAGATGAAGGGCCTCCTTAGACACTTGGTACCCAGGGAGTTTCCTTAGTTTGTAGGCTCACGGGTCTGTGAGCACAAAAGCAGCAGGTCACGGAGGATGTGCACCCACAGCCCTTGGGTGCTGCCTAGAGCTGGGTGAGGGGATGAGAGCCCCCTGCCCCTAGCACCCACCTGCACACCCTAGACTCCAGTTCTGGTCCTGTGGCCCCTCAGTCCAGGATCGCACTGCTGTTGCTGGTGACAGACATCTGGTTGCTGAGGGGAAGCCGGATCGCGTTTGTATCCCACTCAGCGGGCACACTGTGTGGCAAGAGCTCGGTCGGACCGGCACAGGTACAATAGGCAGGCGTTCAATCCCTTCAGCCCTGAAGCCTTCTTTTCAGCACTGCTCCCCAGCCCACTGCTGAGTGAGCATCTCCAACCATCCTGTGCCTGTGCAAGACTTGACCTCTGACGAGACCCCCCCCCCCCCACACACACACACTTCCTTCTGTCCGAAGTCTGCTAGCCCTTGAGGAGAACAGTGTCTTCACAGTCCTCACCAAGAGAGAATCCCTAGGCCACACACCTTGGACCCCAGTATATCGGTCCAAATCCTGGCTCCCTAGGGCCGTTAAACTACCTAGCACGTAGCATAACAGGGCGCCTGCCATTGTCCGTTGTTTGGTTGGAGCCGCCAGCTTGCCCCTGTGCAATCCAGAAAACACCTCGCCCCCCCACTCTCCAAACCCAGCCTCTCAGAGAGTCTCCAAACAAAGGAAAGGCACCCCAAAAAGTCCAGTTTTGAATTTTTGATTGCCACTGCACCTTCCTCCCCTGAAACTGCCAGCTGCCCAAGTCCCTGCCTACCGTACCTGGGCACATAGCCAACTTGTGTCGGACACATCATCGCTCCTGGCCTACAACCTATAAAGTCTCAGGGGTGTGGCTTCACTGGCTTCAATCTCTGGGACCGGAGAATCGGCCCAGGATTTGCTCTGCTCAGATAGACCTGTTGTTATTCTTTGCAGTTTGACTTGGTCTGGCTTACTGCGTTGGTGCAGAATCTTATGGAGCGGGAGCAGAAAACCTATTGTCGACAAGGAATAAGATGCAACACCAGGAATAAAGAAGAAAAGTGAGCTAGAGGTCAGAAGTCCAAGGTCATCTTCAGCTATATATGGGTTCCAGCCCACCTGTGCTACACACGCGCGCGCGCGCGCGCGCGCACGCGCGCGCGCGCGCACACACACACAGAGAGAGAGAGAGAGAGAGCCAAGATTTTATTTATGCCAGTTGATAGTAATGTGCCTCGGTAGGCTCATCAAATGTGCTGTCTTGTGGGTGACAGTGGGGGAGCGATGTGCCAAAGCCAGGGGAATAGAATAAATCTTTGTACTGTCTACTACTTAGGAATGCTCTAACATATTAAGCTCATTTTTAAAACTGAAGCCGGATGTCATAAAACTCATGCCTGATAGTAACTGATACTAACCTTGCGCAACATAGCAAGATCTGCCTCACAAGTAAATAAATAAATTAAATTGTGTTGTTTTGTTTTGTTTTGTTTTGTTTCTGAGACAGGGGTTCTCTGTGTAGTTCTGGTTGTCCTGGAACTCACTCTATAGTCCAGACTGGCCTTGAACTCACTGAGATCCACCTGCCTCTGCTTTCCAAGGATTGGGATTAAAGGTTCCCATCACCACTGCCTGGTACAAAATTAAAAACCTTAATAAAATAACCCTGGAGCCACACGATGGTGGCACATGCCTTTAATCCCAGCACTTAGGAGGCAGAGGCAGGCAGAACTCTGTGAGTTTGAGGCCAGCCTGATCTACAAGAGCTAGTTCCATGACAGGCTCCAAAGCCACAGAGAAACCCTGTCTTGAAAACAAAACAAAACAAAACCCGGCTCCTTCAGAAGACATGTCACTAGCCATTGCCCACTCCCTCTTCTTGTTAGGGTCCTTGGTTGTCTCTGAGTTCTCCCTCGTCTCCTCAGTCGTTTTTTTTTTGTTGTTGTTGCTGTTGTTGTTGTTTTTTGTTTGTTTGTTTTTGTTTTGGTGAGGATGGTCTTGAACTCCTGACCTTTCTGCCCCTGCCTCCCAAGTGCTGGGATTGGAGTCAACTAGAAGGCTGTGTGGGTAAGGGGTTAAGCCAAGCCTGGATTGGTTCTTTGGATAAGAAGCTGAGAAACTAGGAGAACCTGACTCTGACCAAGCCTGGAAATACAGGGTCAGCCACCGCACTCAGACGACACCCCACAATCTAAAAGCCTGCAAGGCTTGATCCTCGGGCCCCTGAGGGCGGTTGCTTTCTCCGCTCTCTGCTAAATTCTGCCTCCGGATGTGTGTTCTGCCTTCTTGTGGAGCATTTGTCTTCAGGGCTGTTCTCTGTCTTTTTTTTTTGCTGGTAAGTTCTTTTTCTTTTTCTTTTTTTTGTTAGATCCCATAATTGAATTTTGCTTTTGTATAAAATTTAACTGTTCACGGAAATACCTATTAATTTCACCACAAACAGCTGGTAAGTTCCTAAGTCCCACCTTTCCAGGAGGCATCTCCTGAACCAGCACTGCCTGTCCACCTTCCCCTGCCTCGCCCCCTTCTCCAGGGTTTTGCTGTATACTGTATATCCCAGACTCTCACTCTGGGATTAGAGGCGTGTGCCACTATACCGACTGGAGAAGGAACACCAAACCCAACTGTGAAGATGGGCTGAGTGTCTCAGGATGGCTGCTGCAGGACAGGAGAGGGAAGCCAGAGACTTCCCTGCATCCCAGAGGCAGGCTGTGGACAGGAGAGTGGGCGGGGTAAAACGCAGAAGATAAAATGAACATCTCTCCAGGTCTGTTCACAGTGCTGCTGAGAAAGTCTGATGAAGGAGCAGGAAATTCCTAACAAGGGTTTCAGGATGATTGATAGGTGGAAGGGTACCCATCTCTGTGTCCTTAACTAAGTGCTCTCTCACGGGAGCCCAGGGTTTTAGAAGACAAAGACATTCAGAAGAGCCTGAGATCCATGGGGAACCAGGGATTGGTCCCCTTGGATTTCAGATGTAAGGAAAATCCATTACCCAACCTTTTAGGGACCAATACTGAGTTCCTGCTTCCGAAGGTCTCCCTAGGTAATTAAGGACTTACTGAACGCGCAGCAGGCACTCTCGCACACGGGTTAGCCTGGTAGCCCAGCGTTCCAGCCCTCCGCAGCGCGCAGCACACACTGTTCACACGCGGGGCTGCATTTTTTTAGGCACCCAGTGACTCAACACGGGCTTCTCCAGACCCCCACCCTTAGGACGCATCCCGACCACAGCTCCTTGCCTTTCCAGCCCCCTCCACCCAATTCCTAATTCCATTGTTAGGGTTGAACAAAAGGCCTATGGCATCCTGGGTTGAAGGATTTTTAACTCTGCCAATCCCAGGAGGCTCCGACGTGCAGCAGCTTCCTGCAGGGAGAATAATGACGGAGCCATCTCCCCAGGCTACTGAGGTTTGGATTTGTTTCTCTCCCGTCGGGCTCTGTCTCTGTCCCCGTGTCGTCGTCCGGGTTCGTGGACCAGGCTGGCCTCGAACTCAGCGATCTACCTGCCTTGGCCTCCGGAATACAGGGTTTAAAGGCGTGCGCCACCGCGACCGGTTCTGTTTCTATTTTTAAGAACCGAAACAAGTTTCGAGTCGGACACTCCCCAGGATGTCCCCAGAGAACTCCCAGAGGCCATCGGGTCTCGAGGTCCGGATAACTTCCATGGTGTGAGGCTAGAGCAATCTGGTGGAGGGGGTGGGGGGGATGTGTGCTGGGAGGGGGGGTCTGGAACCAATCTGCGTTGGTGCGCAAACCCTGCGCGGCCCACGTTAGAGTTAACCTCACCCCAATCCGGCTGAAACGTCCTGGAGAAGGTGCTCGAGCTGCAGACGCTACTTTTAAATAACACGCACACACACACACACACACACACACACACACACACACACGCACGCACTCACACACACACGCACACGAATACACAAATGCCGGGCCAGCCTCTCCCCAAGGTGGCAGCTCAGCGCCCTCTGGCGGCCTCGGGGGGCATTGCGAGCCTAGCACGCCCGCTAGCTAGCCATGCGCCCAGAGCCAGGAGAGCCCGTGCAGTCACCCGGGCCGGGAGAAACACTACAACAGCTGCGGGGGAGGGGATGGCCAGGGAGGGGGACGTGGAAAGTGTCCTTTCAGTTCTAGGAAATGCCAAGGGTCAAGAAAGAGGCCTTCCCAAAGGGAAGCCCTGGTTCCATTTTCTTTTTTAATTTTTTTTTAAGTTTGTTTGTTTTTCGAGACAAGGTTTCTCTGTTTTGTCCTGGATATCCTGGAAGACCATGCTGGTCTCGCACTCAGAGATCCGCCTGCCTCTGCCTCTCAAGTGCTGGGATTAATGGTGTGTGCCGCCATGCCCGGCGCCTTGTTCCATTTTCAAGCCTGAAATCTTACTGGCACAGCACCACATCTTGTTTGCAGTTTGATTTCTTCTTAAATGCAGCTGTCCTGCTGTGTTGCCTGGGCTGGCCTGGAATCCCTATGCTGAAGCAGTCCTTCTCCTCCGTCCCCTGCAGCCTGCAGCCGCTTGAACTCCAGGCGGGTGCTCTGCGGTGATGACATTTGACAGTAATGTTTACCCTTCTTCCTACTTCAAATACCGGCGCGATTTGAAGGTCCCCGCCCTCTGGCCACCCTCTCCTTTCTGTGCTGACTTTGAGTTTGTTTGTCCCTTGTGCTGCCTACACATTTCTCCCCTTTTCTCAAGCTCGGTGGGTGAAAAGTAGACTCACCACCGTTGTCATAGCCCAGAGCCCTGCAGCCGTCTGCCAGGAGGCAGACACTGTGTTGGCTGAGGCTCTCTTTCCACGCCAGTAGTGTCCCCCACCTTGTCATGTCCTGTGTGCCTCCCCCTCAACTTCCTCCCTCTCTACCTGGAATTTCTCTCCGTTCCTCAGGCTGCTTCTCCCCACCTTCCCTTTGAGCCCCTCTTTTCCCAGCCTAAGTTTCTTCTTTATCCACCATGTTTGCTGAAAATTTCTCCATCTTCACACCTTCCTTCTCCTTGAAGGTGTTTCCTATCTTTATCAGTTACATATTGCCACATAGCAGGCCAAGGGGGGTGGGGGGGCTTAAACTCTGTGGCTTCAAGCAATAAATGAGCATTCGCTTGGGAGTCTGTGGGCCAGCTGGTGGCCTGCCAGCCTGGCTCTGCTTCTGCTTGCTGATGTGTACATGGTGAGCTGGCAGGACACATCTGGTGCTTGGCGAGCTGTCGCCCAAAGTGAAAGGGTGGCTGGGCCACATCAGCCCTGGGCAGCAGGCTGGTCTATCTCAGGCTTCTTCCCGTGGCGAGAGTCCACGGATGGAAGTACAAAAGCTAGCTTGGACATTATGAACCCCAGGCTTGGAACTGACACATGCTCAGGGGTCCAACGAGTCACAAGGCCAGGCCAGACGTGGGGCTGAGCGACAAGATTTCGGCTCTTGCAGAAAGGAGCTGTGGAGGACAGCAGCTGTAGTCTGGAGAGATGGCTCTGCCGTTAGAGGCTAAGGCTCACAGGACAGGACAGGAAGACGGCAGCCATGCCTACACTTTCCTCCTCCCGAGGTTATTGCTGAGTCGTACATTTTTAGTAAATTAACCCATATTAAGTACTGAGGCAATGCCTTGTTTACCTAATGCCCACAGGGTGATGCATGGCTACCTCTCATGACTGTTGAGGCCACCAACACTGCCTTTACTGCTGGCACTGGCAGACCCACATTGCCCACGACGCTGGTGGCACCTGGCATTTGCATGCCCGTGGAGGCATCGGTGAAGCAGCCTCATAGGGTTTTCCAGTTCCCTCGTGGAAGCCTGCCTGTCTAGAACTGGGAACAGCTTGCTGCCACAGGCTCACTGTCTGTCACTGAAGTCAGACAGAATCCGAGGATAGCTGCTGGCGACATGTCTTCCTGTGGTGCCTGGACGTGAATGTCAGCTTCTCGGCTTCTGTGTCTCGTCTGTAAATAGCAGTGGTCACTGAGCCGTGTGCAGAGCACAGCTGGCCGGGTCTAGAGCCTGTGTTAAAAGGATTTCAGAACTCATACCTGGGGATGCCCCTGACAGAGCATTGCAGTGAAGGAACTCTTGCCCTCAAAAATATGAGCCCCTCACACAGCCCTTCCATACACACTGTGGGGAAGACATGAGCCCTTCTGAGACTGTTTTAATTCCACCCTTTCTGCGCTTCCTGAGCCTGCATCCGTGTTTAATTTTAAACCCAGTGGCTCTAATATTTAACCCAGGGCTTGGCACGGTATGCTAGTTTTACGTCAGCTAGACACAAGCAAGAGTTGTTTGAGAAGAGGGACTCTCAATAAAGAACCTGCCTCCTTGTGACTGGCCTGTAGGCAAATCTTCAGTTTCCTTTGTTAGTGATTGATGTGGGAGGTCCCAGCCCATTGTGGGTGGGGCCACCCCTGTACAGATGGTGATACAAGATTGCAGGCTGAGCAAGCCTTGGAGAACAAGTCAATGGGGAGCACTCCTCCATAGCTTCTGTTCCAGTTTCTGCCTTCAGGTTTCTGCCTGCACTTCCTTCAGTGATGGACTATTAACTGTAAGGTGAGATAACCCCTTTCCTCCCCAAGTTGCTTTTGGTCATAGTGGTCATGGTGGTGTTTTTTTTTTCCTTTTCCTTTTTTTTGGGGGGGGGTGGTTTTGGGGTTTTTGTTGTTGTTGTTTGTTTGTTATTTTGATTTTTTTTTTTGAGACAGGGTTTCTCTGTAGCTTTGGAGCCTGTCTTGGAACTCACTTTGTAGACTAGGCTGGCCTTGAACTCACAGAGATCTGTTGTCGGGGTTTCTTTCCTGCCCGGTTCCCGCAATCATTAAGTCCCAAAGAAATCACACAGAGGTCTACATTGGTTATAAACTGATTGGCCCATTAGCTCAGACTTCTTATTAACTCTTATAACTTATATTAGCCCATTATTCTTGTCTGTGCTAGCCGCATGGCTCGGTGCCTTTTTCAGTGGGGCAGTCACATCTTGCTTCCTCTGTGGCGGACTCACAACTGCAGAGAAAATGGGCTTCCCTCTTCCTAGAATTCTCCTGTCCTCCTTGACCCACCTCTGCTTCCTGTCTGGTTGTCCCGTCTATACTTCCTGCCTGGCTACTGGCCAATCAGCGTTTATTTAAAACATAATTGACAGAATACAGATAATTCTCCCACACCAGAGATCCACCTGTCTCTGCCTCCCAAGAGCTGGGATTAAAGGCGTGCACCACCAGCAATAGAAACCCCAGATAAGTGTGCAGTAAAATCCTTGGTGAGTGAAGAATGAAAGACGGCTTCATTCTGACAAAGGCTGAGCAGATTACAATTTCAAAACACTCTGAATTTTGAAACTTTTTAAAGAGAATTTTTGTCTTGCTCTGCTGCCAAGACTGAGCCTGAACTCCTGAGTCCAAGTGATCATCCTGTCTCAAAGCAGTTGGGATTGTTGAAAAAAAGTTCTTATTTTGGAGCATTTTGGGTCAACTGATAAAGCCTATTCAGATACTCCAAAATCTGAGCTACTCTGAAATGCAAACATTAGGGACAAACTAAAAACTCCCTAACCTTTTTGGTAAGGGATCCTGACCCTATAATTTCTCTTTACTTTGGATCAGAGTACTTCTGTTTGGTTCCCAAACTGAGTCAACTCATGATGGCCCAAGGGGAAGACATTCCTAAGAACTGGGAGGAGAGCATGGAACAGGTGAAGATGGGCTGGGTGTGCCTCTTCGGGAGGTGCCCTGTATGCTCAGCGTTTTCATGCTCTCTCCCAGCCCCAGCCCTTCAGAGTTGACAGTGAAGACCCCAGGTTCCACTGATGCCTTCCTAGGAAGTTCAGAGCCCAGCAAATGATGGCATCGAGCCCAGATGACAAGGGACAGTGTGTGCCCAGGCACCATCAAGGTGTGTTGAGCGCTTCACAGAGCAAGTTCACATGCACACGTGTGTGTCCTGCAGAGTGAGAAGAGAGACTCTGGAGCAGTGAGATGGGGTGGGGGGGTCCCAGGACAACCAGAGCTACAGTGAGACCCTGTCTGTGTGTGTGTGGGGGGGATAAGTCCCCACCTACCTAATCTCTAGGTATTGGGCTCTCGAGTTACTTTTAAGACATTTGAGCTTTTATTTTAACTTACTTATAAGGTTAATTTTATTTTTAACTGTGTGTACAGGAATGTTTATGTGATTATAGGTGCTCCAGGAGACCAGAAGAAGGTGTTGGATTCGCTGGAGCTGAAGTTACAGGCAGCTGTGAGTTGCTCAGCATGGGTGCTGGGAACTGAACCTGGGTCCTTACAAGAACAGTACCTGCTCTTTAAATATTCATTTATTTATTTTGTATACAATATTCTGTCTGTGTGTATGTCTGCAGGCTAGAAGAGGGCACCAGACCTCATTACAGATGGTTGTGAGCCACCATGTGGTTTCCGGGAATTGAACTCAGGACCTTTGGAAGAGCAGGCAATACTCTTAACCACTGAGCCATCTTTCCAGTCCAATACCTGCTCTTTAAATGCTGAGCCATTTGTCCATCTGTCCAGCTTCAGAAAGTCAAGGTTTTAAATGTGTGGCTCAAAGGATCCCATAGTCTCTACAAACCGAAGGTTTTAGTTGAGTTGACAGACTGAGAGAAATCAGGCCTCAGACTTCCTGGGGCTGCCAGAATAGCTGAGGGTTGAAAAAGTTAGGTTCTGGCCCTTAGTTAATCCAAGGTGGCCCAGGGATTTGTTATTATTATTAGGATTTTTTTAGGAATTTGTTCAGTTAATATAATCACTCAGGTTGGTGCCCCAAGAGGGAACTAACAGGAAGCAAGGTTTCTAACCTGTGCTCCTTTTGAGATGCTGTCTTGATCTGGAGTCCAAGACTGTATTGAGCTGGGTCACGTGTCCCTCTGCCAAACACCACCATGCTCGGCTCTGCAACACACACTGCCTTTAATGCACACCAGTGTGCTCTGCACAGGGCACCTGAGTGGGCTCGGGGATGCGGAGATGATGGGGACACCGCTTCGGAATACTTTAGGATTGATGGCAGTCCACAAAGCGGCGCCACTATGACCTGAACCTGAAACACTCCCACAGGCTCACGTGTTGAATGCGTGGTCCCCAGTTCATGGTGCTGCTGTGTGAAGCTAAAGAAACTTTAGGAGGTGGGGCCTCGGTAGGGGAAGATGGTCACTGGTGTTCTTTTTGTGGGTTTAACCTCATCCAGGGTCCCTTCTGTCTTTCTTCCCAGCCTGTGTCCTCCTCCACCTCCTGCCACCGTGATGTTCTGTCTTAGAGCAAGTCAGTCTCAGCAAAGCCAAGGAGTGGGGGCTGAACCCTCTGAAACTGGGAGCCCAGGAAATATTTTCTCCTTTATGGTATCTGGCTCAAGTATTTGGCTACAATGACAATAAATAAATAAATAAATAAATAACACCCCCCAAAAGCAGAACCTTCCCCCAACACACACACACAAAGAAAGAAACAAAGACCAAACAAACAAAAACTAACCCAGCAAGTTAGTTAAATCAAACGAACAAAACTCATCCCAAAGAATCCAGCCTCTGTTGTCCTGAAGGACTCTGAGATTGTCCTCACATACCTCTGGGTCACACCAGTGGACACCGTGCTACCCAGCACCACCGGCTATGGAGGCTATATCCTCATGGTGAGAAACTTCAGGGAAGCCCTTGGTTCTCAACCTCTACTAAAGGCATCCCTTTTCTACAAAAACATCACTTCAGTTCTTATCCAGAAATAACACCGGTGCCATTTATATCAAAAGGGGCAGGGGCGTGCAAGGTCAAAGCAATTTTTATTTTTTTAAAAAAAGGAATAAATGTAAAATAGCACTACACTTGACATTTTTGCTTCACAAACTATATTTTTTATAAATAAACCCACATGTATGATTATAAGAAGTAACTATCGTCTAGATTCTCAATTTTCACTCCTAAGTTGGTGAATGTTGAGAGGCACACCCACATAGCCAGGCAATCCTCTCTGAGGTCCTTCTCTGTGATGTTTTGAGCATAATACACTGATTCTCAATCTGTGAGTCGCACCCCCTTCCGGGGGTCAACTGATCCTTTCTCGGGTTTCACCTAAGACTATCAGAAAACACAGATATTTACATAAGATTCATAACAGTAGTAAAATTACAGTCATGGCATAGCAATAAAATTATCTGTGGTAGGGGGTCACCACAGCATGAGGAGCTGTATTAAAGGGTCGCAGATTTGGGAGGGTTGAGAGCCACTGGTATATAGGGTTCCCGAGGTCGCGAAGTTTGAGCAAGGCTGGTTCACTTCTCTGCTGTCTTAACAGCAGGGCACAAGGAGCGAAGGAACTTCCACAGCCCGAAAAGCTAGCGGTCTAAGGCACAGCGCCTGCTCTCAGGGGAGACCTCTGTTTTGAAGAAGACGGGGACGGGACAGGCCAGCCCTGTGCACGAGGTACCTATGACTGCCATCTTCCAGCACACCATGAGGGGCAGGGAGAGGAGCCCCACAAACAATTTCTTTCTGGCTTCCAGCTCCGATTTCCAGGACCAGCCCCCCTTCTGCCTCCTGGTGGTGGTTAACCCCTGTGCAATCTTTTTCTGCCCAGGGCCTGATTCAGGTCCCATCCAACACAGCAGTTTCTTCTTGGTGAGGGTTATGGTCCTTTTCTCTTTCTGCACGTTTATCTCTTGGTAATTAATTACTGGTTGTTCCGGACTCTGTATCTGCCCTTTGGGTGGCTTAGGAACCTTGATTATCCCCTGAGTAAGTGATACAGGGAGTATGTGACAGCGGGTGGAGCCTGAATCCCACTCAGGGACAGAGAGTTTGCATACTATGTAGAAAGCCCTGGGTTCAATCACCAGAGGAGGGAAGGAGAGAAGGGGCGTGCAAGCGGGGAGAAAAATCACATTCCTAGATTCCCAAGATATAAGCTATGGTCTTTTCTTTATGTGTACATCCCGGCGACGAAGTTTAATTCACAAATTAAACACGATGAGAGATTGGCAATCAGGACATGGAGCGCATGACATTGTACTGCTGGGGAAGTAAGGTATCTCTGGAAAGGGTCACGATAAATATTCATGTTTGGGGACCTTTGGGGACCTCTGGTGAGTGAAGTGGAGGGCAGAGAATACCATATGCCGTGTCTGTTGAATAGGATCAAGTCAAAATCGCACTTCTTACTGAAGGGCTCTACAGGGAATGATCAGATGTACAGAGACCCCCGGGCATTGGTAATTGAAGGAAAGTATACACTGGGGTCAAGTTCTGTTAAAAGGGAATGGACTGCTGCCCTTTGAATCTCGTCTGCTCACGGTGGTCACATTTCAGTGATGTAGGAGCCTCTCCTATTATAAACAAGCTTCTCATGGGGTTACACTGCCCTAGAACCCCTCAGAGTGAGCTTGCCAGTTTACACGTCACAGGATCAACAGAAAGCAATGGGAGGCATAAAGGGAGGCTTAGGAACTCAGAGAGAGAATATCCTCGGACTAATCGCACTGTTGAAAGCAAGAAGGAAAATGCAGAGGCAATGTGGAATCCTGGGGACCAGCCTGTGGGCTTTCCCACAGTACTGTCCCAGTGCCCACTAGCAGAGATTGCTGCTGTCCTATAGGCAAACCCGGCTTAGACCTGTGATTTCCATGGTAACCACTGAAGCCTGACCTTCCTCCAGGTATTCCCATCTCCCCAAATGCTGGCAGCTAGCCACTGTTCTCAGGAACTTGGGAAGTGGGTTCCCCTCTATCACAAGAAGTCATTCCCCTTATCATTGACAGGGGGACAAATGGCTACACTAGCGAGCCTGTCAGCAAACCAAAGGGCATGCTGGCCTCCAGCTCCTTCAGTGTTACAAGTACCTGTTACACACTTCACAGTCCATGCTGGCATCCTGACATCCTGGCTCTTCTCACCCTGCCCTCACCCTAAATGTCTCCAGCTCTGCCCCACACCTACCCATTCTCCTCTAACCCTGGAATTTTCAAAATGCTGCCTTCCTTTTCTTCTTCCTCTCTCTGTCTCCCTCTTTCCTCCCTCCTCTTACCTTCTCTCGCCTCCCCCTCTTTCTGCTCTCCCACACTCTCTCCCTCTCTCTATGTCCCCCTCCTTCTCTCCCTGCTCTTCACACCCCTCCTTTTCCATGCTCCTTTCGAGGTGGCCTTTTACACCCCTTCCCCCAATAAATCTCTTGCATGAGATCTGCTGCATGTGTGATCTTTGCCCTCTGATCACCGAAAACCCTAACAGTGTTGTCTTGACTCCACAGGCTCTCCTGGTGCTTGAGCTCCCCTCTGGGGGTCTAAGCCGCACTGGGACCCTATCCCTTATCCCCAGTCCACCCGCAACAGATCCGCCTTCCAGCCGCTGATCACTTGGGCCCCCATCCATCACCAGTAATTGGTGAGTGATCCCTCTGGTCAACATAAATATTTTCCTGATCCTCTGGTGCTCTTGGGGTCAGAGGTACCCCCATCCATGGTCTTTAATGCTATAGCTGGCCCTCTTCACCTGACCCCAACCCAATCTTGCAGTCTCCTTAGGCCCAGCTGGGCTAATGTGGCCCTTTCTGCCCTCTTCTCCTCCCTTCTGTCTGGAGCTGCCTATAATATACAGCTCCTCTAGTCCCCTCACCTGCCAGCCTCTACCCGACACCAAGTCTCTCCTCGGGGTTAGCCAGGCTAAGCACCTGACCAGCGTTGAGTATGGTGACAACCCGCTGACTGACCTCGTCCCCATTCAGTCCTCCTTGAGTCTTGGGGATGCCCATGGCTATAGGCTGCAGTGACATTTTCCCATGGGAATGACATCTATACCTTCTGGCTCTCCCCCACCCCCTGCCCTGCGATGCCTCTTAGAAAACTTCTAGCCCCTCCACCTGTTTTCCCTTTTGCCTCCATATTTCTTAGATGATCAATCAAATGTGACCAACTAATGGCACCCTAAATCCCAATGTTATTCAGGGCCTTTACAAACACTGCAGGCGATCGGAGGGGAATGGAAAGGAGATTTTTCATTCCCTATTTCTCTTTTCTCTGCTCAAAGTCTGTTTGGTTTTGTCTGGTCTCCCTCACGGCGCTGTGTAAACGTCTTGTCTTTAAGTTGGGGTTGATGGGTCATAAGTTTGTTGCAAAGTGCCAGCTAGAGCTAACGGGAGGAGGAGAAAGCAAAGGAGTAGGCCGGCCGCAGGTGGCACACACCGAGCACCCAGCCCTCGCACCCTGGTGTGTCTCTCTGCTTCCCCCTGCAGCGTCCGCTCCAAACAGCCGCTGATCTGGCTCTCCTAAGATGTTGCAAGGATCATTCGTTTCTGCTGGCTTATTCCACCCACAAAATTTGATTGCAAATTCTAGAGTCCGATTCTTCAGTTGAGCAATCCCGTTACCTGCTTTGAAACCGTTGTCTCTTATCTGTCTGGCCTGCTATGCCCTCCACGTGGGCATCTGTACCGACTCCTTTCTGGCTCCTTCAGCCGGCTCCGCCTCTGGCCTGCTGTGCACCGACACGGACAGCTCCGTTTCCTCCTGCTAACTGCCCTGTCTCTCTTTGCTTTCCTTGGCCTGCACATTGTGAGCTTCCTCGCCTCCCCCTAGGAGCTGCCTGCCTGCTAATTCCTTCAGCTTCTGCTCCTTCAGCTCCCCTCATCGAGCTTAGAGAGTGTGTAGAAGTCCCCTCCGGAGGAATTTTGTTTTGTAACCCCCACTCTCTTCCTCCACAGACTCGGATTTTATTTTTATTGGCCTCAGTACAGATCAGCGTCCAGAAACTGGTGCACTTGATTTCCAAACTCTCACAAATCGTAATAACTGTTACGGCACAAATGATCCCCAAGTATCCTATATCCATGCTTGTTCCGCTCTACAGTCTCTCTACTTTCCACTCTTAAAACTGCTATCTCTACGATTTCTCTGTCCTCTGCTCTCAAAGGTTACGCTGTAAACTCTAGCTCAACATCTGTAAATTCATGGGTGTGGTTTAAAATCTATAAAATCTGTAACAAAAGTTGGCTTTAGCCGGGTGGTGGTGGTTCACGCCTTTAATCCCAACACTTCGGAGGCAAAGGCAGGTGGATCTCTGTGAGTTCGAGGCCAGCCTGGTCTATAATTCCAGGACAGGTTCCAAGATACAGAGAAACCCTGCCTCGAAAAAAAACCAAAAAAAAAAAGTTGGCTTTAAACTTATAACTAAAGGCTTATAATTAAAATTTTATGTGTTGGTAATCTTGTTTTGCTGCAACATATTATATCAACTCTGTATGTGTTTGTATGTGTGTGTGGCTTGGATTCGGTTGTGTGCCTATGTGTATGTACCTTGGATTCAGCTCTGTGTGTATATGTCACTTGCACTGAACTCTCTGTGTGTATATGTGTATATGTAATTTGGATTCAACTCTCATTTTAAAAAAATAGACCTACTAAGAAAACAGATGTTTTTAAATTGCAGCCATGTGGCTCTCTTCCATCTTGGCTGGTGACCTCTTCAAGGTGTAAGCAGCTACATGACTGGCACTCATCTTTATTAAGGTTAAAGAATACATGTCATGTGACTTAATCACCGTCTTCAGATGACCACATGGCATAGAGCAACAAGAAGTTACAAAATTCCTTAGTCCTAATGAGCTCTGATGTGTGATTATTTTGATTGCATTCTGACACTCTTGAGCCTGACAATAAAGTTTATTTTGAATCAGAGGGCACTCTTGAGACTGACAATAAAGTCTATTGTGAATCAGAGGGCAGAGATACCTTCTAGCTGACCAAAATCAACCATGGAGGTTTTGGAGGACTGAGGGCACATAGACACAGGAAATAGTAGGGTGGGCAAGAGAGGGTCTTGGCCTTTTTGGATGGAGGAACAAAAGCGACAGGAGGTCATTGCTTCTCCACCGCTTTTCTGATCATTCGGGTTCTTACCCTGCTATCTGACCCTTGAGTTTTTATTGATAAAGAATAATTATGAGGCCGGGCGATGGTGGCGCACGCCTTTAATCCCAGCACTCGGGAGGCAGAGGCAGGTGGATCTCTGTGAGTTCGAGACCAGCCTGGTCTACAGAGCTAGTTTCTGGACAAGCTCCAAAGCCACAGAGAAACCCTGTCTCGAAAAAGCAAAAAAAAAAAAAAAAAAAAAAAAAAGAAAAAAGAAAAATTATGAATGCACCAGAGCTCTCTGTTTATCATTGCACATTGCATCTCTTTTTAGATTAAGGAAGCAACAACAAGTCTCCCAAATTTTTTGGATTGGTATGAATTTTTTGTATGGTGACAAAATTTAAGCCTGGTGGTGGTGGTGCACACTTTTAATCTCAGTACTTGGGAGGCAGAGGCAGCTGGATCTCTGAGTTCGAGGTCAGCCTGGTCTACAGAGTGAGTTACAGTACATCGAGGACTACACAGAGAAACCCTGTCTTTAAAAGAAAGGAAAAATAAGAATTAAAGGTTATATTTGCTTTAAAAAAACTATATATGTAATTCAACTCCAATTTAGAATATACTATATATGATGATAAAATTTTAAGGTTATAAAGGTCTGTTCAGATTAACAAAAGATGACTTAAAGTGTATGTCTAACTACTTATGTCTCTGCTAACTGTTCAACACCAAGCTACTAGAAAATTTAGATAAATAAATTTAGATTAGATAAGTAATGTATATTTGATAAAAAAAAAGATTTGTAAATTCCCAAGGTTCTACTCAGTTTCACAGTAATATTTGTCTAGCTTCTTTGTCTTTGCCACATGGTTAAACTTCAGCTATCTGGATAAACTGAGTCCTACAGGAAACTAACATTCTATAATGATGCACTCTAAAAGAAAAGTTTGCTGCGTTTATTCAACTCAAATTTTAAGGCTCAAACGTAACAGAGGTAAAGCCTTAAAACCCTGAGCTTATAAAAGCTACTAACTTCTTGCAAACTGTTAAGAATAATTAAGACATGCAAGCTAACAGTTAGTCACCTTATAAATGGTCAGATTCTTCAATGTGTTCAGAACTCTACTTGCAATCGTGCTACTAATCAATTAATTACAGGAATAAGCTTTATTTAGCCTCCTGTATTTACTTTCAAAGTTAAGCCTAAAACAAGCAATAAGAAACAAAGTTTGCTTATTTTAGATATACTTCATAGATAATGGTCCTCAAAACTTTTCAAACATTTGTTGAATATGACATTTAAAATGTTTAATGGACAAAGCTTACAGACCCCCAGCTCCTAGCAGTGACCCTAAAGTCTAGCACAGAAGAACTCCACCTGGAGCTGGCTTTAAATGGGGCAGAGACGGCCACTGGGTGAGAAACTGCCTTTCACCTTGCCCACCGCCAGGACCCTGTCCAAACTGGGCAAGCAGGACGCTGGGATGGCCCCTCTTTGTCTAGACAAAGGACTGAGAGGGACAGTTTACCTTGCTACCAGACTCTAAAAATAGATATACTCACAAAAATGATTTCAAAGTAACTTTTTACTATTCTGCTTCTAAAGGACCTTGATTTATAGTGATGGCTCTCAGCAATAAATCACGCTTGTGTCATGGTAATGGCTGCATAGAAAAAAGTGAGAAGTTTTTGTAAGGTCTGAGGCTATGAAAGCTTAAGTAGGTTGTCAGGGTCTAAAAAAATGGTTTAGGATATGTAAAGGCAAGTTATGAAGGTGTAAGAATGTATCTTAAGGTGTGTAAATGCAATCTGTAAAGGTATAAGAAGGTGACTTCGGATAGATGTAAAAATGAAAAACGTTTCCGATCTTTCCCTCTCTATGCTATCACTATATTAAGACTTCAAAAGTTCAGGGCTTTAACACGAATCCATGATGTTCTGATAAGCTAGTAATCCAGCTCTGGTAAGCACCAGCTCCCATTTTCACAGCCACAAGCTCCAGATTTTAAATTTCCTTTGGTTGTCTTCTCAGTATAGACTCAAAAGTGCTTCTGATCGGGCTAAGAACGCCTGTCTAATATGTACACACCAGGCTTCTGGAGAGAGGACAGAGTGATCATGCTTTTAGCCCAGCATTTTTAGGTCCCCAAGCTTCTCCCATGACTCAAAAGTGATGTGGGAGTGATTTCTTATTAATAAAGAAACTGCCTAGACCCATTTGATAGGCCAACCCTTAGGTAGGCGGAGTAAACAGAACGGAATGCTGGGAGAAAGAAGCTGAGTCAGGGAGTCGCCATGATTCTCCCACTCCAGACAGACGCAGGTTAAGATCTTTCCTGGTAAGCCAGCTCGTGAGCTACACAGATTAATAGAAATGGGTTAGATCAATATGTAAAAGCTAGCCAATAAGAAACTGAAACTAATGGGTCAGGCAGTGTTTAAAAGAATACAGTTTCCATGTAATTATTTCGGGTAAAGCTAGCCGGGTGGTGGGACACAGCCCGCCGCTCCGTATTTCAACACAAAAGTGTGAGTCTACTGCCTTTTCTGCAGTGTGGATTTCAGTACAGATTGCAAACCGTGGGAATACTAACGTGTCCAAAACTTAGCATTCTTTGTAAACTTGAGAAATTCTTGTAAGCTTCAGGGAATCAACTTGAATCCACCTCTTATGGGTCAAATGAACTCCAGGTAAGTCCTGTCAATCAACAACCTGTTTCCCCACCTGCCTGTTCCATTTATTCCTGACAGTGGATCTCCCCTACTTTCCCTAGTTTTAGGACAGTGGGCCTGTAAATTTCAAATGTACTCCTAAGATAAAAGTTTTCCTGGGGCTGGAGAGACGGCTCAGTGTTTAGAGCACTGACTGCTCTTCCAGACCCCCCTTCCCCGTTCAGTTTCAGGCACCCACACTGAAGCTCACAACTGTCTGTAGCTCCAGATGCAGGGGTCTGACATCCTCACCCAGACACAGGCAGGCAAAATACCAGTAGTAAAATAAAAATAAGCCATTAAAAGGTTCACTTAAATTCCTTCTCTTCCTAGTCTATCTGTCCCAACCGATTTCATATCAACTGCAGATTTCTCCAGCAACTTGCCAGCTCCAGGAGTTCCCTCGAAATATGTATCCCAGACATCTTCAAAGCAGCTAGTCCCAGATGGTCCAGCTTCACTTCCCCAGCCCCAAATGGCCCTGAAGAATCTGGACAAAGAGTGGAAACAGTCTGCTCTTCCCAGACTTAGCCAGCATCCCAGCTTTCTTGGGTCCCCAAAGACGTCAATGCTCCTAGACGACAAGAAGTGGTCTAAAAAGGCACAGTGCCCCCATTCTCGCCTCACCAATCCCCCCTTCCTATTTCCTCACCTTTTATAATAAACAAGAGGGGGGACTATTGGTGAACTGAGCGCCACCCACATTCCAGAACCAAGTACTCCCTTAGCCTGCTCTCAGACTCAGCGCCGGCAGCCCTGCCATCACCAGCAGCCGCCAAACGCAAGCCGTTTTTACCTTTAGAACCCCGCACCTTCACGCCCTGTCTCTTCTCTTCCATCCTGCTCAGAGGCAGCCTTCTGCACGCCGCCCCTAAGAAATCTCCGGCATGAGATCGATTGTGTGGTGTCATCTCTACAGCATCCCTTGGCCCTCTGGTCTCTGCAAAATCCTAAGAAGGTTTCCTGTAGTCCGGGCTGGCCTAGCAGAGGCTGTCCTTGAACTCCTAATCCTTCTGCCTGCAGCTCCCAAGTGCTAGGCTTACAGGTATGTATGCCACCACGCCTGGCAAAAAATAAAAAAAGCTTTATTGTGTAAAGTAAAACTTTAATTTTGAAGCATTTGAAGAACATAAATTGTTACAGTGTAATGAGTAAAAATGTATAGATTTGTGGGAAATAAAATTACTGACATAGTTCCACAGATAGCGCACGCCTTTAATCCCAGCACTCGGGAGGCAGAGGCAGGCGGATCTCTGTGAGTTCGAGACCAGCCTGGTCTACAAGAGCTAGTTCCAGGACAGGCTCCAAAACCACAGAGAAACCCTGTCTCGAAAAACCAAAAATAAAATAAAAAAAATAAAAAAATAAAAAATGACTAGCAATCTAAGGGTGGCTTTCACAATTTTAAAGGATTGAAAAATGGGCAAAGAAGATGAGGAAGAGACGTCTCTGTGTGCATTCTTGGCTGGGTCTGCCCTCTGCTGCAGGCCAGCTGCAGCCCTGGGGAAAGGTAGCTTTGCTCACATCCCAGCAGCACTGGCAATAGCTGTGGCCTCCAAATTACTGTCGATGGGGAATCCAGCTCTTAAAATAGGAGACCGTGCTCAGGCATGGGGGGGGGGGCAGTGAAGGGGAAGGAGGTTGTTGGGATGGGGTGAGGAAAGATGATAAACTAAAGAGTCATACCCAGCTGGTGACAGCTGCTCCGTCATCTTTCTGGCCGCCTGAGGCGGGGAGGGAACAACACTCAGAAAAAGGACAATTTCTGTTCATAGATCAGGCACAGCTTGGTTCCCTCTTTTGTTGTCTGGCCAAAGCAAAGTCCCTTACCTGCCTCTTCCCTGCAGTGAACAGACTTAAGGAACTGGCCACCGTGATATAGCTTGCCTGCCCAGAGACTTTGGGTGCTATGGGGATCACTCTGGGGCAAGGCAGAAAGGTGGTCATTTTCCCTCTCGTTCCTTGGCTGCCCTTAGAGTTCTGTCCTCCAGAAGCCGCATGACAGAAGCCACCACTACTAACACTAAAAGTATTTGTCACGAGCTGAGTTGTGGTGGCACATGTCTGTAATCCAAGCACTTGGGAGGCAAAGGCAGATGTACAAACTGACACGACCCCTCCATGGTGTGGTTGGATGGAAAGTTTTTATTGTAGCTATGAGAGAGAGTACAGCCAGAGGCATCTGGAAGGGTCCAGAGCAAAGAGAGAAAGTGGTACGCTGGACATGGCCAACAGACTAGACCTGGTCATGAGAGAAGCAGGAGCAGAGCAAAGACAGAGAGGAATATAGATGGGGGGGGGGGAGTAAGAGAGAGGGAGTGGAGAGTTTGGTTGGAAGTGAGCCCCCAGCCCCTGGCATCCATCCCAAGGGCCCTCCCCTGGGAGTTGCCACAGTCCAGACTCCACAGAACGAACATGTGGTCTTCTCAGTCTCCCTTTCCCCTCTCTGTGGTTTCTGGTCTTCCTTCCTTAAATAGTCCCAGGAAATTATCAACGGAAGCTGAGAGAGAGTTGGCTTTGGTGGAAGAGAAATTACAGAATGCACATGTGGATTGTGTGCATCTGAAGCTTAACTGCATTCTGGTCATATTGCCCTCCACACGTTCCCCTACAGGGATTTAATGCAGAGGGAAGGTATTATCTTGGAATGTATATTTTTACCACATAAACAGAGTAAGAAATTAAAGACATATATGGAAAAAGTTTCTGATTTGATTTTAAAAGGGAAATTAAGACTTCGTCAATTGACAGGAAGGGATCCAGCAGAAATTGTAGTATCTTTTACTAATGAGGAAATTTCCTATTTGTGAGCAGAAAATGGATATTGGCAAAGAGCCTGCAGTAACTTTTTAGAGGGAGAGATTAGCAATAGCTTTCCCAAAAGTGAGAGACTCAATTCATAGAAAGAATCAGTTAGGTCCTTTCTCACATTGTATGGGGAACATCAACCTCTGGAGCCTCTATGTTCTATGCTGCCGGAAGTCAGTCAGGAAAGGCAGGTTACTGATCAGGAAACTTAAGTAGAGTGGTTCAAAGTCCCTATGATTCTGTGCAAAAGTGAGAATTGTATGCCACGCTCGTGGTACTAATGGATTTAACAGGACCTTTCAATATAGTTGCTGCCTCTCAGTGTGCCGAAAGAGTAGTTTTGCATATTGGAACTGCTGAATTTATTCCTGGTGATTCAAAATTAACTTTGTTATTTATACAATTACAAAAAATACTTAGGAATAGGAATTGTCCAATATATATAGCACACATCAGATCCCATTTGGGCCCTGCCACGTCCTCTAGCACAAAGATATGATGAAATTGATCATATATTGATAGGAAATGTGCTGGAGGCCTCAAAATTTCATAAAAACACCATGTCAATAGCAAAGATTTGATAAAGGATTTTTTCCACCAACTGGCAACAAGTAAAGGAAATTATTTAAAAAAAAAAGAAGTCTTACTTGCTCTTTGTATAATCAAGCACCATTACCTGCAGAAAGTAACCTAAAGGTATGTAAAAAAAATTAAATTTGGCAAATGGTTGTGTTTTATTTTGAAGAATTTGGAAAATTAAAATATGTACACCATAGTAGATATATTTTCAGGATGTCAATAGGCACCTGCTTTGAGTTCTGAAAAGGCTGATTATGTCTATTATATTATAATACCTATATAAGTCATGGCCATCATGGGAATACCTACACAAATTAAGACTGCCAGTACTCCAGCATATGTCTCTAGTAAAATGAAACATTTTTGCATATTATAGTAAAAAGCATATTACAGATATACTACACAATCCTATAGGACAAATGGTTGTAGAAAGATCTAATCTCACATGAAAGAAATGCCTAATAAACAGAAAAAGGTAATAAATACCCCCAGAGAAAGATCGCATAATGCCTTATTAACCTTAAATTTTCTAAATGCTGATTAAAAAGAAACAATAGCTGCAGAAAGACATTAGAGAATAGAAAAAAAATAACCAAACCAATCTGTGTACTTCAGAGATTTATTGACCTCGGAATGGAAATCAGAGTGTGTTACATTGGGGAAGGGGTTTTGCTTTTGTTTCCACAGGAGAAGAAAAGTTATGGATACCACCAGAATTAATAAAGATTAGATTCGAATAGGAGATACCTCTTAATAAGAAGAGGAGATAGTTCATCAACTGGTGTAGCAATTCAACACAATTTCAAAAAGAAAACTCACCCTATAAGGGTCTGGGCAGGGTTCTGTTTTTTGTCTTTACGAGAAATAGAAATACCTGTCTTCAAGAAGGCAAAAGACCTTGGACATCTAGATATCTAAAAAAGAAGGGGAAGCTATCCTGAAAAAATTACCAAGTAAAGAAAAATCTGGCCTAATGGCACAAACATTCTCTACAGGGTAAAATTTCACTACCTAAAAATTAATATCTCTTTTTTTCTCAAAAAGGTTGTAGCTGGCTTTGGAGTGTGGCTCTGTGCCTCTCTAAATCCACACATGCTGTTAAAAGAAAAATTCAGAGTCTGTGTCTCAAATCAAAAGAGCCACCTGGTACGGGACAGAAGAAAACCAAAATCTAGGGACTGGTATTGTCACAAATCTCTTTCCCCTCATACTTATTTTTGACTCTTTAGAGCCCCCCCCTTTTTTTTTTAGATATATTACTATCCTAAATTTAAACTTTCTGTTTTGATATTAATAATGGTTAAGTTTTCCACAGTGAATAATAAATTTTTCTAATAGTGATCTCTGAAGTCTCCAAAAAGATGATGGGTCCCCACAACAGTGACTCTACCTGGTTCATAATGATGCCATCGAGCCAATAAACACCACTCAGAGAGAGGCTCTGGACCACAAACTGCTCAGGACAATTCCAAGGTGGCTAGCTGAGATGATCCACCTTTTTACACCACTCTAGACAGAACTTCAGATGAGGTTTCCCCGTTACTCACAGACTGGCCACAAAGTTCTCAAGAGACTTAACCATTGGCTTAGTTTTTTTTTGTTGTTGTTGTTGTTTTTTAAACAAGATCCCATAGAGATACTACTGCCCCCTAGAGGGCAGGAAGCAATTCCAAGAACACAAGACCCCCTCTTCCAATAAGTGGGATGTATGATTTTTTTGGTTTTTCTCAGGGTTATGGATAATTGTCATCTGTAAGGGGTTGGTTATACATAGTTACAGGGTTGGAGGTGGAACAATAAAGATTAAACTCAGGAATCTCATTTGAAATAGAAAAAAGGGAGAAAGATAGGTTAGGACAATAAGGTAGATTATTATATCTCCTTGTAAACTAAAATAGCAGCTGTCAGTTTTAGATAATTTGCATTGGTATAGATTCTTGTATATCGATACAAATCTACCTAGCAAGGGACAGTAGCTGTATTGTTATTCAGTAAGAACAGAGTCCAGGGGAGCTAACAGGATCATCTCTGTATCTCAAGTAGACCCTGGTACTCCGCTGCAGTGGGTGGGTCTGGGGGGAGGGACGATAGGTGAGGAGGGTGTTGTAGTGGGGGACTTCCGGGGTAGTCATGGCGAGTTAAGAAGAAAAGCAGAACAGTGCTGAGAAACGTCAGACAGGCTGCAAGACATCGAAGACTGCCAGGTTTGTGGTTTGCGCTCTGGGATGAACAGGGTTGCTGTCTACCATGACAGGATGGTGGCTGAGCAGTCCAGAGTCCCTCACAGTGTCAGGATCCTAGAGGGACTGGCCCTGGGGAAGCCCTGGCCAAGTGTGGTCCAAGTGCTGCACACATCTAACTACTGACACAATGAGCTTGCATCATTACCTACAAGTGGAAACCGAGGACTGAAGCAATTTCCCTATGCCCGCCCAGCCACGTGGAAATGGAATTTGAACACAAGTAATCTAGCCTCATGATGTTTCAAAGGAAGAAGGCTGTGACGGCCAAATGAGGGATGGCATCCACAGCACAAGGACTAGAGACCCCCAGACCCAGGGCAGAGAACTGTAGGAAGCTGGATTTTGATTCCTGGTACAGCCTCCCTTCCCTGAGTCCGGTTGGCCGATGCATTCTGGGAGGCAGGCTCTATTTTATGGCTCCCCTCCAGCTCGGGCCTTCATTGCATCAGGGTCCTCGGGAACAGCGGATCTGAAGCCCCCGGCAGGACCCACAAGCTGGTTGTACATCCTCTGGGGTCTGAGGCTGATTTCTGCTGATCCGGTCAGCTGCCAGGGGGCAAGAGGACGTGACCTCAACAACAGAAAAGAGGCCATGGGTGGGCGGAGCTTTGGTTTCTGCGCAGCCAATGAATGCCTTTGCAGGCAGTGCTCTCAAAAAACTAATTTTGTTTTTAAAAAGTTAGCCAGGAATGAAGTGGCTCCCAAGGAAGGGCCACATTGTGCTGGGTCACCCGAGAGAGAGAGAGAGAGAGAGAGAGAGAGAGAGAGAGAGAGAGAGAGAGAGAGAGAGAGAGAGAGCCACCTCCTGGTAAAGCACGTGTTTAGAAAGGGGACCTGCTTTCACCCCTGGCGTGACTCAGCTCTCCTCTGCACACACCCAAGGGTCTAAGTCTTCACTGTGGCGTGTCTTCCCAAAACACAGTGTTAACACACAGTAGACCCAAAGATCATGGTTCCACCATGAAAGTGCCACCAAAGAGTCGTTCTAGCATTAAGATCAAGAACGGAGGGCCAAGGTTCTAGGAGCACATCTCTTAGCATTCCTCATCACCCAGCAACCTCCTAGCTATCATTCTGTCTGTCTGCTGATATAACTCAGAGGCAGACTGAGGCCTCCTTTCTCTGGAGAGCCACACGAACCCTTGCTGACTACCCTGCTCCTCCCAACACACCCACAGCATCCAAAGAAAGCAGGGATCTAAACGATGCTCCCAGCCGGTGGCTACCCTTTTATGGGGACAGACAAGTATCTTTCCCTTTTCATGGTCAACTTTTTCAACTTTTTCCTTCAAATCAAGTATCCAGATTCCAACTGGCTGCTTAGGAAAGCAAAGGTCTGTCTCCTCTTCTCCTTAGGAGGCTTGTGAACTCAGACTGGTCATCCAGGTGTGTCTTGTCTTTCCAACACTGGGTTAGCAACCCCTTGTGGGCAGCATCTCCATCTTTTTGTTCTTTTGTGTTCTTGGCACATTGCGGGTACACATGGACACCTTGTGAAACTGATCACACTCCGTTGGCTCAGAAGCTTCCTATTCAGGAGCAGATCATTTCAGAACATCTCCACACCCATGGAGAGGTCCAAGACAACAGATTCAGGACGGCTCAATTGCAGAAGAGCAATGCATAGTGATTTCAGATGTTGGCTGAGCATTTGCTGTGAATAGTGTTCAGGCTGTGGGGTGCTGGGACATACAAAAGCAAAACTCGTCACTCTGATCACAAGAGTTCCACTGAGGGGAGGACATGGATACGAACACACACACACACACACACACACACACACACACACACAGCTGGCATCAAGCTGTGGACCAAGGCGGGCTGAGTATGAACAAAGAGACCTCAGAGGAATAGGACTGTGTTGATGTGGGAACTGAGCCAGGAAGGGCTTCAGAGAGACTAACATTTGGTGGGTGTTTGAGGGGAAAGGGGAGAGGTGTGGAAATGCCCAGGGTGGAGCAGGGTTGGTACCATAGGTAGGATGGGAGCGAAGAGCTCAGGGATCACAGGCCCTTGCCTGCCTTGCCCATGTTTCTGGCCGTTTTCCTGTAAGTTGGGTACCAGTTAAGTCTTAGCTTGGGGTGCAACATGATTTTTTTTGTGCTAATTTCTCCTTCCATCCACGCAGGGAGCAGGAGGGGTGGTCGCCTGTGAGATGCTTGCTGTCCGTCATCTGTTTCCCCAGGCTGCTGACTTCTGGTTCCCCAGACCCCAGGATGGAAGAAAGAGCAGACGGAGAAGGGTTTCCTGGAGTGGAGGAGTGAAATGCAACTGGAAGGCCAGCTGATGGAGACAAACAAACGAGATAAAGTCGTGCCCAGCACTTCCGGGTACTGACTGCATGTCCGAGGCAACCACGGAGAGTGGATAAAAGGGCGCTGTTCTCCACCGGTGGCTCGGACGGTACTCTGGCATTTGCCAGCAAACTCTGTTAAAGCACTGTGTAATTAAAGGCCAGTTCTGGGGCCTGTAATTTAGAGCTTTATCAAAATATGACCAGTGACTGGAGGTGAGACCACAGAAACAAGCCCTGCTTTCACAGACTCGTGCAGATGGTAATTTTAAAAAAACTCTGCCTTTGTACCCCCTGCTGCCACCCTGCCAGCCCACAGGGGTGTTCACCCCTTGGCAACTGGCTACATTTTCATTATCTCAGAGCAAAGTGGATAGAGGAATAAATTGGCTCTTTTCAAAAAGGTGATGTTTGAAAATTGAATCATCATCCTCATAACATAAAATAGCTATTTTTTAAATTTATTTATTTATTAAGGATTTCTGCCTCCTCCCCGCCACCGCCTCCCATTTCCCTCCCTCTCCCCCAATCAAGTCCCCCTCTCTCATCTGCTCGAAGAGCAATCAGGGTTCCCTGACCTGTGGGAAGCCCAAGGACCGCCCACCTCTATCCAGGTCTAGTAAGGTGAGTATCCAAACTGCCTAGGCTCCCCCAAAGCCAGTACGTGCAGTAGGATCAAAAACCCATTGCGATTGTTCTTGAGTTCTCAGTAGTCCTCATTGTCCGTTTAAAATAGCTATTTTAAAGTATGCAATTCTAAGGTGTAGTGGCACATGCCCATAATCCCAGCACTTGGAGAAAGAGGCAGGGGGATCACCACAAGTTGAAGCCATCCTGATCTACACAGACAGCTCTGGACCAGCCAGATCAAAGCAGACGTCATTCTGTAGTTTTGGGTATATTTACAATGTGCAGCTCCCACTAAGTTCAGAACTTGTGTGTCTTGAGGCAGACTCTCACAGTGCTGCCCTGGCTAGCTGTGAATGTGGCATCCCCCTCCCAGCTTTTCAGGGGAGGGATTATGAGCACAAGCCATCACACCCCAGAAGGACTTAGCAGTCTGTTAGTGCTATCACCGTAGAGCAGCACAGACTCAGTAAGGCTGGGAGGTCTAAGAGCAGGGCACCTGAAGATTTGGTATGGTGAAGGCTTGTCTTTCCTTCCAGCACGGCTCCTCCTGCTCACATGGTAGAGAATCAGAAAGGGAAAGGGAGCTTGGACAATGATCAGCATCTACGATTAAGAGCATCAATTCTATTAATGATGGAGAACCCATGACTTCATCACTCCCCAGGGATCTGGCTTATTGGGTTCAGTGTTTAAGAGCACATACTGTTCTTGCAGAGGACGGGAGTTAGATTTTCAGCTGTAACTCCAGCTCCAAGTGAGCCAGCGCCCTCTTCTGGCCTCCTTTGCCACCTCCACTCACACATAGGTACATAGGAATATGCATAACTAACAATAATTTCTAAAGAAGACCCAACTTTTTTTTTTTTTTTGATTTTTCGAGACAGGGTTTCTCCGTAGCTTTTGGTTCCTGTCCTGGAACTAGCTCTTGTAGACCAGGCTGGCCTCGAACTCACAGAGATCCGCCTGCCTCTGCCTCCCGAGTGCTGGGATTAAAGGCGTGCGCCACCACCGCCCGGCTAGAAGACCCAACTTCTTAACACTGTCACATTGCATATTAGAATTTTGGGGTGTGTTGGGGGAGGGACATGTCCATTTAGACTGCAGCATGAAGTCACTGCCGTTCTACCCACCCAACACCTCACAACCACTAATTGGTCTCTTACAGATTTGCATATTTGGACTTTTCATATAAAGGAAACCATTCAGCGCACAGCCCTCTGTGACTACAACCTTTACTGAGAACCATCTCATGGTTTGCCCTTGGCGTCGCATGCGTCAACATTCATCCTTCTCTGTGGTTGAACATTCTGTTGGTCTAGGGCTAACTGGACTATGGTCTGTTCACAAAGACACCACGTTTTGTTTGCATGTTTGTCTGTTGAAGACTTGAGTTGTCTCCACTTTTTAGCTATTTTAAGTAGTGCTTCCGTGGGTATTTTGTTTGGATAGACAAAGGTTTTCAGCTCTCCCAGGTGGACATCTAGGGGGAGAGTGGCTGGGTCGTGTAATAACTCTGTTTAACAGCAGAGCAGCTGCCAGGTCCTGGCTGCCCCATTTTACTCCCCCCCCCACACACCCCCGAGCAATGAACAAATGTGGCTCTCAAGACTCCAAGTTCTCACCAACACTTTCCACCCTCCTGTCTTCTTTTCACTACCACTGCCTAACTGGTCACACTTCACGGGGGAAGGAGATGTGTCAGCTCATGATCTCGGAGGTTTCAGTCCAGGTCAAGTGGCTCCATTGCTTTTGGCCTCGCTGGAGTGGACCATCATTGTCTTGGGTGCGTGTGGCAGAGGCTGCTCAGCTCGCTGTGGTTAGAAAGCAGACAGAGAAGAAGAGCAGGGGACTGTGAGATAAGGAAGGGAAACAAACCTGGGTGGAGTGATGGTCTAGCGTAGACCAGTCCTGAGGTATATTTCAGGTATTTGGTCCCTTAGTAACATGGTCACTCTGAGTAGGGGAACCTAGGATATGGTGGAGAGTCGGCAGCAAATGAAAAAAGAAAGCATTTGCTTCCATGTATGGCCTCAAGAGGGAAAGCGTCTCTGAGGGCAGAGGTCTCTGAGTTTGGAGGTTCGTGTAGGTACATGTAGAACATATAGACTGTAATTTAGGGCACCCCCTTGTCCCATCCTACCTGGGTGCTGCCACATGCTGGGAGGTTAGCAGTTTGGGAACGGGACTGAAGTTAGGATGTAAGGTGTGTCTGATGCCCTCGTGGGGGGGGGGGGCCTCTGTGCTCTTATAGGGATAAGATACATCATTCCAGGGCATGCTCCCAATTACCCGTGCCTTCTAGATAGGCCCCGTCATTTACTTTCCAAGGTACCCCAATAATGCCGTCCATAATACGAATTCAATGGGAGATTGGTCCCTCAGAGCTCATCAGCTGACCTCTGGGCTCCCAATATGGAGCCTACTTGGAATTTCCCCCATCAGAGTCATGGCACTCCCAGATGTTAGATCTCAAACCTGGGATAGATGGCTAACTGAGGGATCTATTTAACTGATCCAAACAGACCTGGCTGCCAGGTTCTCCCCCAGCATCCCTCAGTCCCTACCTGTTTAAGGGTATGGCTGGCGTAACTCTCCAGCGCAGGGGCTGGGCTGCTCTTCCCTATATAACCCAGCCATCTGGTTACCTGATCCTTTTGTCTACCCTTTACTCTCCTGGCTCTCCCTCTCTTCCTGTGGCCTGGCTCAGGCCGCTGTGGTCGCTTGGATGTAATTGGCACCCATAAGCTCATAGGGAGCGGCACTATTAGGGAGGGTGGCCTTGTTGGAGGAAGCGTGTCACCGTGGGGGTGGGCTTTGAGCTCTCCTATGCTCAAGTCACACCTTATTTCAGTTCACTTCCTGAAGTGAACTCTCAGCTTTTTCTTCAGCACCACGTCTGCCGCCCGTTGCCATGTCCCGCCATGATGACAATGGACCGAACCTCTGAACTGTGGAGAGCCCTCCCAATTAAATGCTTTCCTGTATCAGAGTTGCCAGAGTTGTGGTGTCTCTTCACAGCAATAGAAACCCTAGTTAAGACAGCCATGTGCCCTCTGGACTCTCCCAGATGTCCCTGCCTCCTGCTATATCTATCCCACATGTCTACAAGAAGCCCTCTCCTCCATCACACCTAGGGGCTGTCGTGTCCTTGTTTTTATTTTCCTCCCCTCACCACACAGGCACGACGTGATGTCTGACTGTAGTTAAGCCTGCGGGGAACCACGGAATAGCCATCCTTTTGCTTCTGCTCTTGTGGTAAGCCACCTGGCTTCTCTGCTCTAGGCCAACACAAGACACTGTACGGTTCTGTTTGAGGGCCAAGAGAGGCAAGGAGGGAAACCGGCCAAAGGAAACAGGAGGGCTGGGTTCCAGGGCCAGGAAATGTTCTGAAATCTTCTGCAGCCGTCTCTAAAGTGGAAGTAAGCAAGCCCTACTGCCTTCAAGGACTAGATACCCTGGCATGTTCCACGCTCCCTGGAATCTGCATGTGTCTTAACATGTCTGTGTAAGCCAGGGTTTGTTGTGGTTGCCCTTGCCTGGGGGTACACATCAGCTGTTACAAACCTGGGGGCGGGGGGTGTCAGACAATGAGGGGAAATTCATAAAAGAGCAGAGCCTCTCATGGCAGTGGCTTCCACACTGTGTGTCGAGGGGTGGCTGCAGAGTGGGCCAGGCCTGGAGGGGGCTCAGGTCACTGGCTTTCCCTCCTGTGTATAAGAATGAGGTTTGGTGAACATTTCTGTTTGGGTAAATGGAAAAGAACTCTTTAATAAATACTAAATAAAACCGGTAAGTGCTGAGATTCTTTGTGTCAATTAGCATCGTTTTCCTTTTAAGGGAGCACTGAGGAACGCAGGCAGACAGGGAAAGCAATGGTGTCCCCTCGAAGACTGCAGCTTCTCAGAAAACATTGTGAGGAGAGACAGTGGGAAGGCATGGGGGTGGGTGGCTAAAAAGGACCAATAGGGGGAAGGGGAGAACCCAGACCTCCTCAAAGGAGCTTTTTCTTCCAATGAAGACGTTAGGTTCGTCTTTTCTCTTAGGATCTTTCCCCAACATTCAAGTCTGTCAGAGATCTCTCAGACTACCGCCAGAACCCCTGTTTTAGTGGTTAATAATGAGGTGTGTTAAAATAGAGTTGCTGCTGTAACAGGATCAGCTGGGTATGGAAATGTGTCTGCAATCCCGGCACTGGCAAGGTGGAGGCAGGGGCCAGCCTGGGCTACATAGTGAAAAGCTGTTTCAAAAACAAACAGAAAGCTAATGCTAACACATCTGTTTGGCTAATATTGTGAAGGCTCCCCAGCTTTCTTCAGGGGCGCCTCTTCTGACCCTTCTCTGGCTTGCAGCTCCTAGGGTAGGAAAAATTATAATAAATGCTTGTTTCTTTTAGCTCTCAGGGGAAAAAAAACCCAAAGAACAACAACAAACAATAAATTAGCTGGCAATATATATATACATATATATATATATATATATAATTTAGTATTTAGTAAATGTCAAAGGCTCTCAAGGAAAAGACAACGTGTGCTGTGTACAAGACTGGAAGGTGACACCCAGGAGCTGGCCTCGTTTTAGAGGACATCCAGTTGGCAGAATTCAGGCCCAGCCTGCTCACCCCTGACACACAGGTTCCCTAGCATCCTCAGAAGCGGGTACCCATCACAGACCTAACCTCTCCTTTGGTTTGGAGACCGCATGCGGGCAGCCTGAAATTGGCACCGCTAATAGGGCTTGGTATTTGGGGAATGGGGAGTAGCTAATTTAACAGCACGCTCTGCTCTACATTCCTTGGGTGGTGCAGGCAGCTCAGTTCCAAGCTGCAAGCCGAGGCAAGAGGGCTTTGAGCCTTCAGGAGAAGTGTGGCCACAGGGGAGTTTGCTCCCTATTCTTGTGACACTGCACCTTTTCACGTGGCTGCCTTGAGCACTCCCGCCCCCCCCCCACTCCTACCCCCTCAACCCCCTCCTCCCCGCCACAGGAAGTTCTTCCTCCTCAAGCCACCAGGCACCACTCTCTTGGGTTGCCACAAGGCTGGGGAGTTAGATTGATTTAGTGAGGAGGACTTTGAGAGTTGGGTGAGCCAGAATAAGAGTGGAACAGAAACGAAACACAAGGGACTAAAAACTGCATCGACAGTCGTGGGTAGGAGGGGGTCCCCTAGTCCTTTAGTGCACGTGGGCTTCACTGAACCCCTCGGCATGGATGAATCTGCAGACTTCTTTCCCATCTCTTGCTCCCAGGGAACAGGAGAATTCTGGAATATTTTCTTTTCTTAACAGGCTTATCAAATATGGAAATAAAAAACCCACTCAGAGATGAGAAAAGAACCATCCAAGAAGAGGCAGGAGATGCTGGAACAGCCTAGGGCAGGGGAGAGGCGGGGAGAAAGTGCCCAATGCCTCAGGGTAGGAGATGGAGGTACACCATCAGTGCCTCAAACCTACCCCTCCCCTCTGCACAGAGCGGGCAGCCCTCCTTCCCCCAAGCAACCTCTGGGGCCCGTCCTTGGCACATCTTTCTAGAAACACTCTAGGGCAGGGGGCTTGCTTTTTCAAACAAGAGTCAAATCCAGTTGTTCTCTGTTCTCTGCAGAAAGCATGCACTGCTGGTCGGAGCAGTACTGTGAGCCACCTCTCTAGAGTATCCATAGAAACCCTTTCAGTACTGGCTCCCTCTTCTTTTCTGAAGTAATCTGAGCTGTGTCTTCCCGGAAATGGAACCGTCACTAAGATGATTCCCTAAGAGCTGTCCTAGACACGATCCAGTTCCCTCCTGAGAGCCTTCTGGCTATTGACTCTTGTGAGAGTACTCACCTTTGGCCTCCAGAGATGTGAGTCCTGCTCAAAGATCACCTCCTCCAAGAAGCCTTCCTTGGTTTCCTCCATCTCCTGACAAAAACTGCACACCCTGTAACCTCCCTGTAATGTTTGTATCCTCCCGAGTACGTGCGAGATGTTACAACGGGCTGATAAAGCGAGGTTCTTGGTCTCTTTTTCTGTTTGTTTGATTGTTTTCAGAATGATGAACTGTTCCCTTTTTTAAAAAAAAAGATTTTTAAATTTTTAAATTATTTATTATGTATATAGTGTTCTACCCAGAAGAGGGCACCAGATCTCATTGCAGATGGTTGTGAGCCACCATGTGGTCACTGAGAATTGAACTCAGGACCTCTGGAAGAGTAGGCAGTTCTCTTAACCTCTGAGCCATCTCTCCAGCCCTGCCTCTTCGTTCTTAAGGAAATACTGCATCCAAAAGTGTGTTGGAGAAAGTTCAGCAAATGTCTAGCTTAGGTCTCAGGACCCTTGGTCCTTCCCCAGCCACCCTGAGAGCTGTGAAACAGTTGAGAGGATCTATAAATATAGATGATAAAGGGACTGAGAAAGAAATCAGAGAAATATCATCCTTCACAATAACTACAAGTAGCATAAAGTACCTTGGGGTTACATTAACCAAAGAAGTGAAAGACCTGTACAACAAGAACTTTAAGTCTTTGAAGAAAGAAATTGAAAAAGATACAGAAAATGGAAAGATCTCCTATGCTTTTGGATAGGTAGGATCAACATAAGAAAAATGCAATCCTACTGAAAGCGATCTACAGATTCAATGCAATCCTACTGAAAGCAGTCTACAGATCCAATGCAATCCTACTGAAAGCAGTCTACAGATCCAATGCAATTCTACTGAAAGCAGTCTACAGATCCAATGCAATCCTACTGAAAGCAATCTACAGATCCAATGCAATCCTACTGAAAGCGATCTACAGATTCAATGCAATCCCCATTAAAATCCCACCACAATTCTTTACAGACTAACATATGTATAAAGAACAATACTTCATATGGAAAAACAAAAAACCCAGGATAGCTATAACAATTCTGTACAATAAAGGAACTTCCAGACGCATCACCATCCCTGACATCAAGCTCTGTTATAGAGCTACAGTAATGAAAACAGCTTGGTATTGACATAAAACCAGACAGGTGGACCAATGGAATCAAATCAAAGACCCTGATTTTATTATTTTTTATCTTTTTTTTTAATTGAAAAAAATTCCACCTCCTCCCCAGCCTCCCATTTCCCTCCCCCTCCTCCCAGTCCTCTCCCCCTCCCCCCCACTCCTCTCCCCCTCCCTCTCCAGTCGAAAGAGCAGTCAGGGTTCCCTGCCCTGTGGAAAGTCCAAGGTCTCCCCCCCCCCCCCCCATCCAGGTCTAGGAAGGTGAGCATCCAAACTGGCAAGGCTCCTACAAAGCCAGAACATGAAGTAGGATCAAAACCCTGTGCCATTGTCCTTGGCTTGTCATCAGCCCTCATTGTACACCTTGTTCAGAGAGTCTGGTTTTATTCCATGCTTTTTCAGTCACAGTCCAGCTGGCCTTGGTGAGCTCCCAATAGATCAACTCCACTGTCTCAGTGGGTGGGCGCACCCCTTGTTGTCCTGACTTCCTTGCTCATGTTCTCCCTCCTTCTGCTCCTCATTGGGACCTTGGGAGCTCATTCCGGTGCTCCAATGTGGGTCTCTGTCTCTATCTCCATCCATCTCCAGATGAAGGCTCTATGGTGATATGCAAGATATTCATCAGTATGGCTATAGGATAGGGCCATTTCAGGTTCCCTATCCTCAGCTGCCCAAGGGACTAACTGGGGACATCGCCCTGGGCACCTGGGAGCCCCTCTAGGTTCAAGTCTTTTGCCAACCCTAAGATGACTCCCTTAATTAAGATATATACTTCCCTGCTCCCATATCCACCCTTCCTTTATCCCAACCATCCCATTTCCCCAAGTTCCCCCCATCCTCCCCTTCTCACTTTTCTCTCCTAAAGACCCTGATTTTAATCCACACACCTATGAACACCTAATTTTTGACAAAAATACTAAAATTATACAATGGAAAAAATAAAGCATCTTTAACAAATGGTGCTGGCGTAACTGGATGTCAATATGTAGAAGAATGCAAATAGATCCATATCATCCTCATGCACAAAACTCAAGTCCAAATGGACCTCAATATAAATCAATATAAATCCAGCCACACTGAACCTCATAGAAGAGGATGTGGGAAGTAGCCTTGAATGCACAGGAGATCATTTCCTAAATATAACACCAGTAGCACAGACAGTGAGAACAACAATAAATAAATGGGACCTCCTGAAACTGAGAAGCTTCTGTAAAGCAAAGGACACAGTCAATAAGACAAAAAGGCAGCCTACTAAATGGAAAAAAAAATCTTACCAACCCCACATCAGAGAACTGATTTTCGAAATACATAAAGAACACAAAAAAAAACCTAGACATCAATATACTAAATAAGCCAATCAAAAATGGGGTACAGATGTAAACAGAGAATTCTCAATGGAAATATCTCAAATGGCCAAAAGACACTGAAGGAACTACTCAACATTCTTAATCATCAGGGAAATGCAAATCAAAACAACTCTGAGAAGCCATCTTACACCAGTCAGAATTGTTAAGATCAAAAACACCAATGACAGCTTATGCTGAGAGGATGTGGAGTAATGAGAACACTCATCCATTGCTGGTAGAAGTGCAAACTTGTACAGGCACTTTGAAAATCAGTATGGTGGTTTCTCAGAAAATTGGGAATCAACTTACCTCAAGATGCAGCAATAGCACTCTTGGGCATATACCCAAAGGATGCTCAATCATACCACAAGGACATGTGCTCAACTATGTTTATAGCAAAATTATTTGTAATAGCCAGAACCTGGAAACAACCTAGATGCCCCTCAACCAAAGAATGGACAAAGAAAATGTGGTACATTTACACAATGGAGGACTACTTAGTGGGGGAAAAAAAGATATCTTGAAATTTGCATGCAAATGAATGGAACTAGAAAAAACAATCCTGAGTGAGGTAACCCAGGCCCAGAAAGACAAACACAGTATGTACTCACACACAAATGTATATCAGACACAAAGCAAAAGATAACCAGCCTATAGTCCATGACCCCAGAGAAGCTAGGTAACAAGGAGAACCCCAAGAGAGACATACATGGATCCCTCTGGGAAGAAGAAATAGACAAGATCTCCTGAGAAAATTGGGATCATGGGGGTGGGGGGGGGAGAAAGGAGGGCAGAAAGGGAGGAAAAGGGGAGAAGGGGAGGGGGAGAGGAGAACATGAGGGAATGGGATGGTGGAGATGGGGGAAGGATAGAGAGGGAGAACAAGAAAAGAGATATCTTGACTGAGGGAATCATTATGGGGCTAGCAAGAAACCTGGCACTGGGGAAATTCCCAGGAATCCACAAGAATGACCCCAGCTGAGACCCTAAGCAATAATGGAGAGGGTGCCTGAACTGGCCTTCCCTGTAATCAGATTACAGAATACCTTACTTGCCACCATAGAATCTCTATCCAACAACTGATGGAAGCAGATGCAGAGATCTAAGCACTGGACTGAGGTTGGAAAGTCATCGAAGAGGGCGAGGGGCAATAATATGAACAAGGGGTCAAGACCATGATGGGGCAACCCACTGAAACAGCTTACCTGAGCTAATGGGAGCTCATCAATTCCAGCCTGACAGCATGGGAACCAGCAAAGGCCCAAAGTAGGCCTTCTGAATGTGGGTAACAGTTGCAAGAATGGTGCAGTCTATGAGGCCACTGGCAGTGGGACCAAGATTTATTCCTATTGCTTGAACTGGCTTTTTGGAGCCCATTCTCTTTGGAGGGATCCCTGCTCAGCCTAGATATAGTGGGGAGGGCCTTGGTCCTGCCTCAAAGCAATGTTGACTCCCTGTGGGAAGCCTTACCCTCTCTGAGGAGTGGATGGAGTTGGGGTAAGGAGAAGGTTAGAGGGAGTCGGAGAAGAGCAGGGAGTGGGTACTGGGACTGGTTTGTAAAATGAGAAAATATTGTCTTTTAAAATAATTAATTTAAGAAAAAAGAAAATGGCCTCCAAAGGGAATGGCATTATTAGGAGGTGTGGCCTTGTTAGAGTAGGCGTGGCCTTGCTGGAAGAAGTGTGTCACTGTGGAGTTCCGCTTTGAGGTCTCCATATACATTCAAGAAATGCCCCACTAGACAGTTCACTTCCTGTCGCCTGCATATCAAGATGTGGGACTCTCAGTTCCAGCACCGTGTCTGCCTGAGCACCACCATAATTCCAGCAGCCATGCTCTCTGAACTAAACCTCTGAACAAGTGAGCCACCACAATCAAATGTTTTCATTTATAAGAGTTACAACACGGCCATGGTGCCTCTTCACAGCAAGAGAAACCTGAACTAAAAGTGGCTTTCAAATTCCTCCTAACGCTTCATACCCCCGGGCCATGGGGGCGGGGCTTTCCTCAAGTTCTGGTCCAGCAACGGGGAGAATGAGCAGAGGAGGTATATGCAGTAGGATAAAGTTCCTTCTTATGTCTGCTTAGATCTGTTTAGTCTGGAGTGTTTAAACACATCAGGGGAGCTACAGACGGGATGGAAGACATGGATGGAAACATTGAACATCAGCAAAAGCACACATAGCCATAAGCTGGAGGGTCTCTGAATGACATTGTTTGGGATCATATCCTAGCTTCTCTATGACCGGAGGCATGGCTTAACCCTTGGTTCCTAGTTTATAATGTAGGGATGGTTATTAGGACATTTAGTTTAATGGAATTATTGAAAATAGCAGATAACCCAATCTAGAAGTCATAGGCTGTGCACCTCAGATGTTGCTATGCCTGGCTTCAGATCAGGATGTTTCTGCCTCTGGAATTTCTTTTTACTTGGTTAAAGTGGAAAATTCCGTAGGAATCTGACTCAGCAAGCCACCTCTCAGATTGACTGTCTGCATCCCAGAATTCCTCGTGATGCAGGCCTATGATCCCAGCACCAAGGCACTGTTTGAGGATTGCCGGGGCTGGACTGTAGGGAATGACCCCTCTTAGAGCCAGGTCTGCAGGGCCTACTTGGTTCGGTGCTCCACCCCTGTCCCTGGAGAAGATGGTGTTCCTGAAAACTGCTGGGTCCTCCGAGAAATCAGAGACTTCCTCAAGGAAGGAAGGAAAGGCAGAAGGCAACTTGAGGAGCAAGCAGGGCCTGGACTCTGTCCGTGCAAATGATTTAGACCCTTCCCTCTGGCAATTATGGTTTCTGGGTGGCCCAAGATTACTTTGAAAAAGCAAACACAGGAGTTGGGGAGATGGCTCAGTGATTAAGAGCACTTTCTGCTTCTGCACAGGACCTGGGTTTGGTTCCCAGTACCCTTGTGGCAGCTCACAACTGTCTGTAACTCTAGTTCCAGGGGCATCCAATGCCCCCTTCTGACCTCTGTGGGCACCAGACACACATGTGTTGTACATACATGCATGCAGGCAAAATTCTCTCTCTCTCTCTCTCTCTCTCTCTCTCAAACACACACACACACACACACACACACACACACGCAACCAAATAAAGCTTAAAATAATTCAAAACAGAAACATGGATCCAAGATGTCCTGACTGGGTTTTAGGACCCAGCAATATCATGTCCCCGATCTCTTAAACAGGACATTGCAACCACATTTGCTGTGGTTATGGAGCTGTGAAACCATTTCTCCAGGCTGCAGTGTGACTTCTGTTGGGCCCAAGCACTTGGCCACTGTTCTCTTCCTCCACAGAAAGCGTTAGAAGTTGATTTTTCTCTTCACCGAGTTGTCACTGAGAAGGTTCAGGATGTGCTGTTCCAAACACGGCACCTTAGCATCTAAGGAAACAGCATAAACTGGAGACCCTTTCCCCTTACCCCTTCTTCTTCTCTCTTATTGCAGGCCACAGAATCTGGCTACTCACCGAAGAACTCCCCTGCAGCGGTGCCTTTTCTACACACAGGAAGCAGGGCTGTCCTCTTCTGGGAAGACTGGAGACATAAGAAACAGCAAGCAGCCCTTGCTGTTCCTGCCCTTCATCACAGAGATCAGGCCCTTGCCTTCCAGACAACTTCACAGCTGCCTTCCCTGACTCCTTGAGTCACTATGCTAGGGTTGAACCCAGGCTTTGATCTTGTTTGTCAAATGCTCTACTATTGAGCTGTATCCCCAGCCCTTTGGATTCATTTCTGGAAGCTTCTGTGCCACACAAACATATTAACTACATAGTTTTGCTCCTAGTGGTCTAACTTTTTGTTGTAGGAACCTTAAGTATGAACCTCATGAGAATGAGAAATCTTTTCTTCCCTGCAGTGTAAGCATGGTTATGTTAATATTATATACAAAGCATTAGTCAGGCAAGATGATGCAGGTTTGTAACCCCAGCACCAAGGAGGAGGAGCAGGAATTCGGGCTTGGGATACTAGTAAGAACCTGTCTCAACAGATGAAAATAACAAAACTTCAAAAGCCCGTTTTTGCCCTCTAGCATAAAGAAAACAATAAATAGGAGAGAGACAAAGCCCGTTGCTCGTCCTGCAGTAGGGTAAGCTCTGAGCATGGAGCCACGGTGCTACCTCTACCTGAGGGTAAATAGAGGAAGAGCTGATGGTCACCTTTCTCTCTAAGACTTTTTCTCTTCTTTAGGTTGTCTGGGGGCACTTTCTAGTTACTTCCATCATCTTGGAGCTGGTTCTACCATCTTATGCTATTGAAAACCCCAAGCTCCCTAGGTTCCCATAACAGAACATGGAAGGCAACCTCTGCTTGGCTATTCCTTATGACAGACAAGATGGGGACCTGGAGGTTGGCACTCATTATAGGGTGGCGAGGGAAGTACCTCGTGCTGTATGCAGGAGTAGCTGTGGATGGGGAAGAGCCCCAGGAAGTCCCTGATGGTCTACACTCACTCCCTTCTGTTTGAGGAGGAAGCTTCTAGAACATTTTGTTTGTTTGTCTTTGTTTTCAGGACAGAGTCTCACAGAGCCCAGGCTTGCCTGGGACTCACTAAGTAGCAGAGGGTATTTTCAAACTCCTGATCTCCTGCCTCTCCTTCCCAAGTCCTAGGATCACAGGCACGCACCACCATGCTCAGCTTTGAATTATCCATAATTGTGACTACGGCCACCCTGTCGTGTATGCAGAGATAACAAACAAAACTAATGTTTTAGGGCTGAAGATGACAAAGACTTTCCATCTCGCATCTCAGTGTGACTGTGGACTGTCTCCACGTTATCCTTGATCAGGGACCCAAGAGGACAGAGCAGCTGCCATCCGGAGCCACAACATCAGTGACAGGAAGAAGGGAAATGTGGCAAATATGACTGTCACCTGGATCTGACCTGCGTCTCTCCCACTCTCTTGCCTTTAGCGTCCAAAACGCATTGGGGGTCAGCAGGTGAGGGGATAATTCCCATGTTTCCCCAGGTGTCACATCACCTCCTGCGGAGTCTGTGTGATCTCTCAGGTAGGCCGTGGCACAAGCTTCAAGGAAGAGTGCCCGCAGAGGAGGGGTGTGTGTGTGTGTGTGTGTGTGTGTGTGTAAGTGTATGTGTGTATGTGTGTATGTGTGTGTATGTGTGTGTATGTGTGTGTGTGAGTGTATGTGTGTGTATATGTGTATATGTATGTGTGTATGTATGTGTATGTATGTGTGTATGTGTGTGTATGTGTGTGTATGTGTGTGTATGTGTGTATGTGTGTATATGTGTGTATGTGTGTGTATGTGTGTATATGCGTGTGTATGTATGTGTGTGTATGTGTGTGTATGTGTGTGTATGTGTGTGTATGTGTGTATGTGTGTGTGTATGTGTGTGTATGTGTATGTATGTGTGTATGTGTATGTATGTGTGTGTATGTGTATGTATGTGTGTGTATGTATGTGTGTGTATGTGTGTATGTGTATGTATGTGTGTATGTGTGTGTATGTGTGTGTATGTGTGTGTGTGTAAGTGTGTGCATGTATGTGTGTGTATGTATGTGTGTGTGTATGTATGTGTGTGTATGTGTGTATGTGTATGTATGTGTGTATGTGTGTGTATGTGTATGTATGTGTGTGTGTGTATGTGTGTGTGTGTGTGTGTGTGTGTGTGTATGTGTGTGCTTCCTGCTTTGGAACCCTTACACTCTTGGCATTACCTGCTTATGTTCTAAGGAATAAAGTCTGGTTTCTTCTGGAAGGGAAGATAATATGTTTAAGTTTCCAGAGTCTACTGATTAGACATTGCCATATACAGGAGTATATGATGCTAATGTAAGATGGGTTAACATTCAAGGGAAAAAGGTTTCCAGGTTTAATCTGGTGCCTAGTAAATAAAAAACAAAAGGCAAACTTCGTTAAGCAATTAAGACAGATTCAGCAGCCAAGCAGTGGTGGCTCACGACTTTAATCCCAGCACTCGGGAGGCAGAGGCAAGCAGATCTCTGTGAGTTCGAAGTCAGCTTGGTCTACAAGAGCTAGTTCCAGGACAGGCTCCAAAGCTACAGAGAAACCCTGTCTCAGAAAAAAAAAAGACAGATTCAGCAAAGATGGGATAAGGATAGAAGAGAGAGATAAATGCCTGTAACTTCTTGAGATTGGTTTTGGGGAAGGTTTGAAAAGGAGTTAGAAATATGGAGAAGGAGAAGGAAAGAAGAAGTTCTTCTGCATAGATGGCAGAAACATAAAAAGTCTGGAGACTGTGTGGCTGTTAACCACAACCACTTGCCCTTGGCTCAAAATGCCATGAACTCATAGCCTAAATAAAGATTTATATCGAAACTAATGCCAAGCCATGTCTAGCATAACCAACTACAGACTCACACCGGGGACATCTGTCTGATGAAAATCTATTCTCATGTAACTGATATAATGATTCTAAGAATAATCTGTATCACATGAGAAAACAATGCATGCTGTTAAGCAATTTTTTCTATATAAAGGATGAGCCTCCTGCCTAGCAAAGATGCATTCGGATACAATTCCTTGAGTCTTGTGTCTGTTTGTCATTCGCCGACTCCTTACCCACCTATTTCTGAGACCTTGTCCCATCAGTCCCGGTGCCTCAGCTAAGCTGGTCCGTTGCACCCAGAGGAAGAGTGAGTGTAATGGTCTGTCTTGTCCCTTTAAGAGACAAGCCACGCCCACTCTCTCCCCCATCTGCTGAGGCAAGCTGATCTTCAGCTTCTAGCCTGAGTTCCTTCCTTTTCTATTTTCCTCTTGAAGAGGCAGCTTCTGTCTTTCCTCTCTCTCTTTCTCTCTCTCTCCCTCCTCTCCTTCTCCCTCTTCCCTTCTATAACCCACTAAATAAATATCCAACCTCACTCCGCATGGCATGCCTATCCATGTCTCTGTCTCTTGCCCACCCCTGTGTGTCTCCCTGCCTGGGACCAACCACCTTTGGAGACCTGTGATATGGTCTCATGGCTTGCCCATTGTCTATCTCTCCTCATGGCCTGCTGCAGCCACTTGGGGACCTACACCAGTTCCTGCCTAGGACTGGCTGCTCTTGGGACCTGCTATTCGCTGCCTGCTGCCAGCCACATGGCCCACTACAGCCACTTGGGGACCTGCAGCATTTCTGCTGCTACAGCCGCTGGGGATCCGGGGATCCGCAGCATTTTTAATTAATCCATTACAGTGAGTGGAGACCAACCTGAAGGATTATAGCAGTTTTTTTTTTAAAAAAAAAATGGTGTATGTATGTGTGTGTGTGCTTCTGAGCAAATCTGCGCGCGCGCACACACACCACCACCACCACCACCACCACCACCAGCAGCAGCAGCCCACAGAAGCCAGAAGAGGGCATCAGATCCCTGGAATGGAGTTACAGATGGTTGTGTGCTGGCGTGGGGATGCTGGTGACTGAACCCAGGTCTTCTGCCAGAGCACTTAAGTGTGCTCAACTGATGAGCCTTTCCCATCCTCAAGCTTGCTCACTTGTCTTTTCTTAAGGCAGAGCCTTTTGTAGCTCATGCTGGACTCATTCTTTCTGGGCAGGTGAGGATGAAATTGCTACTGCCTCCCAAGTGCTAGCATTGCAGGTGTGTACCACCAGGCATGAGTTAACGTGGTGCTGGGGACCAAGCACAGTGTTTGAGTGATTGTTCCCTAAGCCAAACAACTGCCATCTTGGGGAGGCAATCCTTTATCCTCCCCCCCACCCTGCCCCAGGACAAATGCCCCTTCCCGCTCTCTTATTCCCTTTCTCTCTCTCCTTTGTTCCCTTCCCCATCTCCCTTGTCCTCTATCTCCTGTCATTTGACTCTCGGGGGCAAATAAATATCTCCTTTGTGCTGAGATCTTGATCTTGGGGTGTCTTGTGCTGATACAGGTCCAAAGGGACCCGAAACTCCCTCCGCCAAAGGAAAAAGAAAGGAAATCACTAAGTACTAAGACCAGGTCTAGGGCCAGGGCCAGGAAGGGTCAGGAAGAAGCCCCTGCCATACCCACATGTAAATTTGTCTGAGGTTTTAACATTTTGCCCTGTGATAGCTAGCTCCAAATGGGCCCCAAATGACCCTGGCACTAGATCCGTGGTGTAGTCCTCTACCACGGCACAGCAGAGCTAGTCCTTACAGCCAGCAGGATACCGAAGCCAGGGCTTGAGGCCAACAGCCCCCAACCAAGGCCCACTCTCTCTGCTGTCTTTGTCTTTCTTCATTTGGTCTTGGAGTCCCCACTTTATGAACACCCCACTCAAAGGAGCCTTCTGTGGCCTCCTGCCATCAGCAACACCCGTGAGCTTAGAAGTGAACTCTTCAGGGCCCATCAAGCCTTTGCATGACAGCAACCCTTGGGACACCTGGCTGCCACCTCTTGAGAGTCCCTGAGTCAGAACTCTCAGGTGCTGAGGTGCTCTCAGTAACTGTGGGAGAACAGATGTCTTGGGGGATAATTTGTTGCATCCAATAATAAATATTAAAAAACTTTTTTTAATTTTAGGTTCTATGTAATGTACAACCAATTGGCCTTCTAAATCCATAGGTCGTGGGTTAGAGGTTCAACTATCTGAAAATCAAATGCATTTACAAAACAAAATAATGTCTGCTTTGAATATGCACACATTTTCTCTTGTTATGGTTCAATAACAGCACAACAGTGTGTGCAGCTAAGTACACAGCACTAGCACACTATTAAGTACTTAATGCAATTAGCAGTGTAGAGATACTTTAGATACATGGGAGTGTGTTCGGAGATTGTGAACACCGTAGTCGTGTTATACAAGAGAAGAGCATTCCAGGTTTGGGATTTACAGGAGTCCTGCAATCCCTCCCCCAGCAAGACTGAGTAGCCCAGGCTGGCCTCAATCTTTCTGTGCAGGTGAGGATGAACTTGCTTCTGCCTCCCAGGTGCTAGCATTGCAGGTGTGTACATGGTGCTGGGGACCAAGCACAGTGTTTGAGTGACTGTTCCCTAAGCCAGTGACTATCCCCAAGTGATGACTGAATGTTGCTTTACCACCAGAAGAAAAATTCTTTCAACGATCAATCAAATAAACCCTTCATTACAATAAGATAACAGATATGGGCTTGGCTATCTTGTCAGTGGGACCAATGGGCTGAACAGGCCTTCCTTAATTTTTTTCTTTTTGATAAAATGTTATCCAATAAGAACGGAGGGAATATCAGGTCATTGCAAGATAATACAATGGTCGTGGTGCCTAAGGCACAGCAAATGCTCTTTAAATAAGTGGCAAGTTTGCTATTTGGGGAACCCATGCTGCTCCCAAGTCGAAACTTCAAGACAACCAGCAAGAAGGGCTTTTTCCTCATGTTACCACAGGGGGGCGCTGTGACACCAAACTCCTTTCCACTCCGGCCGACTTCCAGCTGGCGCTGAGGCAGGAAACCAGTCCTGCCTCCAGACTGCCAAGACTTGCGTGTCGGGTTACCCAGAGCGACCCGGCAGCCAGACCCCATCCAAGCATTCATCCGGCAGATAATGAGGAAACAGGCCCCAGCTTTGTACCCATCTGTAATGCCAAAGTAAGGGCTGCACAAAGAGTTGAATGACGACTATCAAAGTCGTCCTGGAAGCGGGAGGCTCCTGTTGGTGGTTGGGGGATGGGGTGGAGTTGTTGTGTCCAAATGTGCTGAGGCTTCACATTCTCCACTCTCAAACTGCGGCCCCTTGCAGGGTGTGTGTGTGCGTGCGTGCGTGCGTGCGTGCGTGCGTGTGTGTGTGTGTGTGTGTGTGGTGGGGGAGCTCAAAAAGGGTTTGGTTTGGGAGTTACTTAGCTCTATCCCCAGATTCGGAAGTCGGTTTCTAAATTGTCTCCAACTACAGTCTACATCACAGTCGCCGGGGGAATTGTTAAACTGTGGTTTGGCTGTCCAGTGCAGCAGCCTGGCCGGTGGCCGTAGGATTTGCTTTTCAAACACGTGCCCACGGATGCTGACGGCGCTGGTTCACTCCTGCAAAGTTCGCTGGTACCAGAAGAGAAGCATCTCACGCTGAGACCGCTCTCTCCACCTCAATGCCTGGGCTCTCAAGGCAAGCTCCTGAACTTGGGCCACACCAGGATGCTTGTTAGAAGTTACCATGGGCTGGACAGGAGGCTGACCTTGTGTCCAGACAAAGGTGATGGCAATTCTCAGAGCTCCGCTTGTCCCGTTGTGGGCATCGGATCTTCAGAGCCAATCTTTCTACCAGATGCCACCAGCCCCCAAACTGTCACTTTCTCCAAATATAAGTGGATACAGTGGAGGTTTGCGTGGTCCTGATGGAGGTGTTGAAGCATCCCACTTAGAGCCCAGACAACTGAGACAGACAGAAGGAAGTCAGAGGCATGAGCCAGGTCCTTCCTTGTCATTCTGCAGATACGGAATCCCTTTTGCTCTCACACTGACCATAGCCTACCTGGTCATGAGCTCCAAGCTTTGCAGTTTACCCCAAATGACTCCAGGTCGGACCTGATAGCTCAGACCTATAATTCCAACTACGCTAAAAGCTGAGGCAGGAGGACTGCAAGGTCAAGTCTGACTGAACCAGAAAGAGTTCAAAGCCAGCCTGAGCAACTTAGTAAGACCCATCGCAAAAAAAATGTGAACAGTTAAAAGAGAGGACTGTGGGTGCTTGCCTCCTTTGTGCAAAGTCTGGGTTTGATCCTCAACCATGGATTAGCTGGGTGTGGGGGCACATGCCTGTAACCCCAGGACTTGGGAGGTGGAGGCAAGAAGACCCAGAAATTCAAGATTATCTCCAGTTACACCGTAAGATTATGGCCTGCCCAGGATACATAAGACCCTGTCTATTAACAAAATAAACAAACAAATAAATAAGTAGGCAGTAAGAGAGGGCTGGTTATGGCTCAACTGTGCAAGGGGACAGACTCCCCAATAAGCTTCCAGCCGGAAGGCAAGGTGATTTGGTTTAGACAAAATAGCAGGTTAAACAATAGGTGTTTCTCTAAAGTTTGGGAAGCAGCAGCCCTCAGAATCTATGCGTGTACTTGCCTAGATGGGAAATATGGACTCTGGGAAATTCTGTGGTGGGGTTAAGGAGGGACTTTGCTACCACACAGCTTGTGCCAGCCATGGTCATTGCATCATGTAGGAAAAAAATACTTTTATTCTTCCCTAGTTACTAATGGCCATACAGTCATTAATTTTTGCATTTCTGCCACAAGATGTAGAATCCTGGCTCCATCAGTGGGCCCTATACCATACCACCAATTTGATTTTGTTCTGTTTCCTTCTCTCTCTCTCTCTCTCTCTCTCTCTCTCTCTCACTGAATCCAGGCCCTTGCCATTGCTAGATGAACACTTTACCATGGAACTGTACCCCAAGCTTTTCTATCCCTCTAATGCTTTCTTTTTATCATGAAGAAGTTTCAGCCCTTCTTAACTTCTACCCCACACTCTAGAGCTGAGAATTCTGTATGATGTTCATACCTAGAGGTTAACAGACACCGAGAGAACACAGTTTTTCAAAAATCATTTCTTCCATGAAGATAGTGCTAGGAAATGGTTCATCCATGCTGAAGACGAATTTTGCAGTGTCTTAAAAATGTGAAGCACAAACCTGATTGATGTGGGTTCCCCTCTGTATGCTGTGAGTATGTTTTATTGCCATTGGTTAATAAAGAAGCTGCTTTTGGCCAATGGCTTAGTACAGCCATGTGAGAAATCCAAACAGAGATGTATATAAAGAGTAGGCGAAGTCAGGGAGATGCCCTGTAGCTGACGGAGGAGAAAGACAACAGACATTACCTGGAACCTTGCCAGTAGGTCATGACCTCGTGGTGATGCACAGATTAACAGAGATGAGGTAATTTATCAAAACAATGACACAAGAAAACCACAAAATAATTATTTTACATAGGAAATGCCAGGATAAAAGATGACTCCCTTTTAATAAAATTTTAGAAAATGCATCAAAAGTGTAGCAGAAACCAGAGGCCGTGAACCAGACCGATGACTCTTTGCAATGAACACTTGCAAGTAAAGATGTATGGACAAAAGCGTTTACTGTGTAACTCACTGCGTCACACTGCAGCTGCCATGATGAGAGTCCCTCCGTATTTTCTTTTCTTTTTTTCTCTTAAATTTTATTGGGGGGATGCAAGGGCAGAGGGTAGATACGTAGGGATGGGAAATGAATGGGATCGAGATGCATGGTGTGAAGGGCACAAAGAATAAACAGAAAGAAAGTTAGAAGAAAATTCTAGAAAATGAAAGTGAGTCGAGAAGGTGACACATTCTTTGAATTGAGGAAAGAAGGAAGGATTAGAAAGAGGTGAGCGGAGATGTCTGAGTCAGAGTGGATACAAAGACATGGAGATTGTGGAAGGCTTTCGGTGTGTTACTTTGTCTAACATCAATGCCTGCGGCAGCATGTAAATCACACACAGCCACGCTGTTAAAGGCAGTGATGTAGCTCTCAACAATGGCAAAACAAACTACAATGTAAAAGCGGAGTAGACAAAAGACATTTTATCAAAACAGATAGCAGGCAAGCATCTAGTAACCGCTGCTAAGGAAGGCAAGCTGAGCCCACAGTGGATCTCGCTGCATGGCCACTAAAACAGATACAATAATAAGAGCTATAAAAGGCTCTTAGCAAGTTCAAGTTCTAAAGAGGGTGAAGGGTAGCCAGGACCTATATTTCTTAATATAAAGTGTGGCACAATTAATAAAAACACAGAGACAGATATTAGGGTTCAACCTGCAGGTCAGAAAAGCAAAACATCCAGTCACTGGTTCTTACCTCTACTTCAATCTGAAATGGAGAACCTGCCTCCAGGAATCTCAGAAAGAGACTGTGTGAGAGCTGTCTCCTCTAGTCTTATATTCCTCTCTAACGCTGGGCTTAAAGGCATGCACCACTACCACCTGGCTTTCTAGTGTGGCTGCTGGGATTAAAGGTGTGTGTCACCACTGCCTGGTCTGTAAGGCTGACCAGTGGGACTGTTTTACAATCTGACCTTCAGGCAAATTTTATTTATTAAAATGCAAATGAAATATGACTACAATAAGGAAAAATGGTAAGACACTGAAGAAAAGCTTGACATTTCTGATAAAGTTGGACACACACCAATGTAGAATAAGCAGCCCTTCTCCCTCAACTGTGAACAACCCCAATGCCTATAAAATGGTGGGAGACTAAGTAGCTGTGGTACCTTTACACCATGGAATAGAATTTGGTAGCAGAAAGGAATGGACTACTGACATGCTACAGCACGGATGCAGACGCAGGAGGTTACCCGCTGCAAGATTCCCTGTGAGTGGCGGTCCAGAAAAGACTGCTCCGCAGTTGTGAGAAAATTTTTCTGTCAATGGAAGCATCCCTTGTCTCGTGGTAAGTCCGTTTGTCCAACTCCTAGGCATTCTTGAGGTTTGCCCATCACACCCTCCTGTCCCTCCAATCAGCCAACCAGGACTACATGATAAGGTTGGACCTTCACAAAGGAGGAAGAGCTAAGTTCCCCATTGCCTTAAGAATAGAAGATAGAGACCATCTTGGCCATGTGTTCGCTATCCTGATTTAGGTCATGGCATATCCTTTGGTGGTGGGGAGGATAAATTGCCTTGCCAGGTTACTTTTGCTTTTTTTTTTTTTTTGTGTGTGTGTGTGTGTGTGTGTGTGTGTGTGTTTTGGGGGAGGTGCCAAGATTATTCTTTTCTAACAAAAGTGATGGAGACTATCAGGTTGGGGTACAGAAAGATGATAAAATTATTATTTTCCAGTGTGTTGGCTTGAATGAGGCTTATATATGTGAATATTTGGTCCCCAGTTGGTAGAACCGTTTGAGGATGCAGAGGTGTGTCCTTGGAGGAGGTGTGTCCCTGGGGGTGTGCTTCAAGATTTCCAAAGACTCTTGTTGGCCCACGCTGCCTTCTGGCTGTAGATCAAGATGTGAGTTCTCAGCTACTGCTCCAGCACCTTACCGGCCTGATGTCATTGTCACTGCCGCAATGGTCACGGACTCTAACCTTCTGAAACCGAGAGTCCTAAATTAAACACTTTATAAGTTGCATTGGTCATGGTGTCTCTTCATAGTATTAGAAAAACAAATAAGACACCTGGTTATTGGACACTTCATCCTCCTGGTTCAGTGGTGGGGACATAGGCTACCTACACCTTTGTCAAAACTTGTAGAACCAGACACCAAAGAGACTGTCCATCACGCTGTGTAAATGAAGACGTGGAGAATCAGTTGCACTGTTACAGAAACACCGGGCAGTGAGGATGGAGAGAAGGGCGTGAAGACTTTCACATGGGCACAGCTTAGAGCTTTGTTGTTTTTTGTTTTGTTTTTCGAGACAGGGTTTCTTTGTAGCTTTTGAAGCCTGTCCTGGAACGAGCTCTTTGTAGATCAGGATGGCCTCGAACTCACAGAGAGCCGCCCACCTCTGCCTCCTGAGTGCCGGGATTAAAGGCGTGCGCCACCACTGCCTGGCTCGGCTTGGAGCTGAACTGCTCCTCAGAGCCCAGGGTCAGCAGTTTTGGGTTGTCTTTCAGACGATCTCCTCACACGACTTATGAATGGATGCAGGTATTTTATTTTTGCAGAAGCAAGATTATCTCTGCAGCTGCCTCTTTTTTTAATCTTTGAAAGCCTGAAGAGCTGAGATTTGACAATGTACATTGCAATGCAGTCTAAAACTAGCCCTCTGTTTGCGAGGCCACATGAGTGTGCCATCCCTGAGACCTGGGTCTTAGAAGCAATTAGACTGGATCTTAGTCATTCAGCTGGCAACCCTGAAAGCGAAAGCTTCACCAGATAGCGGTCTCCCTGCCTTATTAGGTTCTCCATAGGGATCATGGTCAGTCTGCTAGAGGGAGTGAGGGGCAAACACTCCCCAGACTTGAGGGCCTCAGAAAATCATTGGGAAGCCTGAAGAAAATAAACCTTCAGTGTGGTTGTAGCAAGGACGCAGAGCGGAGGCCACTTTTCCAAGGTGAGAAAGGAAATTTTATCACTAAAGCAATTAGCATATTTTATTATTTGAGCCTTAGGAATTGAACCAAGGGTGTCACACGTGCAAACTGAAGCACTCTGCCAACTAAACTATCCCCATGTCCTTTTTTCTCATTGCCATTTAGAGATAGGATCTCAGGGAATTGCCCAGGCAGGCCTTTGTAGATCATCTCGCCTGGTGCCGCTGGACCAGTTTCTCTCCACCCACCGGGTCCCGCTTGCTAGTTCCCGCACCCGCTTATGAAATAACCACGGTGGGGTTTGTTATCAGTTACTACTGTTTGGCCAATCTCTCAGGCTTCTTACTGACTAGCTCTCACTACTAAATTAATCCATTTCTATTTATCTGTGTATGCTTCTAGCCACATCCCTTAAATCTTCAATCCTCCTGCCTCAACTTCCCAAGTGGCTGGGATTACAAGTCAATGTCGCGGTGCCTTGCTGACAAAGTCTGTACTTTGGGACCCTGGGACGTCCTTATGTTGCTGGGACACTGTACATTACAGTCCAGAGAGTGGGTGGTGTGGCGATGTGGCAAGAGACTGGACTCTGTGAGGGGATAGCGTGGGCTGGAACTGGCGTTTGGCTTTACCAGGTGGGTGACCTTGGGCCGGTCACGTGACCTTCCCCTCTTGGGTTGCACAGACTTGTTGGAGAGATCAGTAGCTGTGTCTGTACCTGTGTGGCAGTTGACCCGCAGAGTAGAACGCTAGCCTTGGTGTGCTTTCCTGTGACTTCCTCTCAGGCTCTTGACCTCAGCCTGAGACATAAGACCTCTCCAGGCCGTTAACCTCCATCCCATTCTTGGGGCTCCACAGAGGGCCTACCAAGCAGGTGCTACCAACAACTGGCCCTTCCCCCAGAGGCAGGTGGAGCCTGCTTGCCCTTTTTCCATGTCAGCACCAACAAACAGTTGAAGCCTTCTGTGGGATCTTGGCGAGCAGGGCCTGTATTGATTTTGTTCTCGAAGCCTTTCAAGCGGCGGCTGCCCCTGTGATCTGGCAGTGGTGACCAGTTACAAAGCCAGCGCAGTGCCTCAACCGTTCTCGGATGGTCTGTGTTTCCAGAAAGGAGCCCAGAGCACCCAAGCCTCAGCCAGTGGGTGTTTGGCGCGGCCCAGAGCTCAGAACCTTCTTGGGGGAGTTTCCCAGCTATCAGGTACTGGCAGAGCAGCGTCAAAAGGCTAGTGCCTCAGCACCTCACTTTCAGCGTCAGAGAGCAAATATTGGCCCTGCCTGCTACGTGCACGGAGGCCACACAAAGCGTTCCCAAGACCTTTACCACCCGCCAGCTTGCTGGCCAGGTCATGGGTAAAGGAAGGCCACCTTAGCGAGATCGCAGCTCGTCCCTGCCAATATTTAAACTGGGTCAACTCTTCCGGGCCATCCTTTATTGGCTGGGTGATGGGAGGCTCAGCCAGGGTAGAGGACACCAGAGAGGGTTGGGACCACACATCAGACTCGGATTATAAGCATGAAGAGAAACCCTAAAGAGGATCCCTCCCCCGGCACCCTGCTTCTTCCCTTTACACAGAAGCCATTCACTTTCCCGCATTTATATCTTGAGGCAAGAAGGGTTCCTCTGTGGCTGCTTAGTGGGCTAGCTGAGGGGGAGAGAAATGGGGTTGTCATGCTGGGCATGGCAGGGGAGCCCGTAATCTTAGTTCTTGGAAAGCGGAAGCAGGGGGGTCAGAAGTTGAAGGCTAGTCTTGAATGTTTTACCAGTTTCAGGACAGCCTAAACTACATGTGTGTAAAACGGGTGAGGGGTTATTGACATGAAGGAACGTGTTTTGCATGAATTTGGGATGGAGTTGGCCAATGAGAAAGCTCAGCAGAGAGAACCCATGATGGAAGGACCCCTGAAAACTGTCTTCTGACTTCTGATTTGGTCCTGGAGCACTGGTCTGCCCTCATTCACACACACACACACACACACACACACACCAAAAGAAACAAAAATTCAATTAAAAATTCATAATAGAGAAAAAGTCAAGAGCAGGTGGATTTTTGTGTTTATTTTTTAATTTATTTGGTCTTAATTTCAAAGCTTTTTTAAAAACAATGACTTTTTGAGGCAGGGTTTAACTATATAACCCTGGCTAGCCTCAAACTCAAGGTGATCCTTCTGCCTCAGTCTGGGACTACAGGCTAAACTTGTATGCATACATACATATTACATACGTGTGTGCCATACAGATGCATGTATGTAGGCGTATGTGTATGGGCAAGTACGTGTGTACAGAGGCGCGTGAATGTGTGAAGGTTTGTGTGGAGCCCAGAGATTGGCACTGAATGCCTTCTCCCGTCTGTCCCCTGTACACTGAGACAGAGTCCAGCGTTAACTCAGCGCCTGCTGGTTCAGCTAGGGTTGTCTCTGGGATCCTCGTCTCTGCCTTCTGAGTCCTAGGAGGACAAGTGGGTCCCCACACCTGCCTGACATTTAGGCAGGTGCCAGGGATCTGAACTTGGGTCCTCGCGCTTGCATGGCCAGGCTTTCCCATGGGGCCATCTCCCTCGTCCTAAACCACTGTTTATAAAACGGCAGCTACAGGCTGGCAAGATGGCTCAGTGGGTCAGGGTGCTTGCCACCATGCATGAAGACCTGAGCCCAGTGCCCAGAACCCACACGGTGTGAGGGGATGGCTGACACCTACGGCTGTCTTCGGAACTCCATACCTGTGCTATGCACAGGCAGCACCAACACCAATAAACAGAAGAATGTAAAACTTTAAAACAACAGTTGTTTTTCTTGACTCGCCATCCTCAGAGAAGTTCTCGTAGCTGTACACAGTGCTAAAGGCTCACTGGTAACCTGGATGACGCTGGCCAGCGTGCCCTATTCTTGTTGGAGATGACCACAGCCATTCTCCCTTCTCAGTCCTGGCCCGAGGACGTCATCATTCCTAGCTGTTTGCTACCACAACCGGTAATCCGTGTTGATTAGAAACCTCCTGAAATGGGGCAGGCGGCCTGATTGTCTTTTCCCCCCTTAACTTAAGCACAATAATATGAAATAATAGTGGGGAAAACAAGGTAAAACATTTTAAAGGATTCAATGCCCTGAGAGAACTGCACTTTGAAGGTGTGGGACAGCACCCTGTGCCGGTCAGAACAGACAAACCCACGTCCTGACAACACGCAGTGTGGGAAACAGTGAGACAGCACCTGTGCCATTAGAACAGACAAACCCACGCCCTGACAACACGCAGTGTGGGAAACAGTGAGACAGCACCCTGTGCCATTAGAACAGACAAACCCACGCCCTGACAACACGCAGTGTGGGAAACAGTGAGACAGCACCTGTGCCATTAGAACAGACAAACCCACATCCTGACAACACGCAGTGTGGGAAACAGTGAGACAGCACCTGTGCAGGTTAGAACAGACAACCCCACATCCTGACAACACACAGTGTGGCAAAGACCGGCCACAACAGGGATGCTCAGGCATTCTGGGAACTAGGAACAAAGCAGCCACATTAGAAGACGGCTTGACAGTCTTTTAGAAAGCCAAATGTGCCAATATAATACAAACCATCTTGCTCCATGGTATTTACACCAAAGAGCTGAAAACCATAACGTCGACATACATACCCACACACTGATGTTTACCAGTGCTTTATTCATAACTACAAAATTGCGGATGTAATCGGAGACTCCTTTTTTGTTTGCCCAGACCCTAATAATCACAGAGAAACTATATTAATTACAACACTGTTTGGTCTATTATCTCAGGCTTCTTATTAACTGTCTTACATCATAACCCATTTCTATTAATCTGTGTATTACCTTGAGGCTGTGGCCTACCCTAAGGGTTCAGGTCTGTCTCCTTTGGCAGCTACATGGCATCTCTTTGACTCCATCTACTCTCTCTCTATATCTGTTTGGATTTCCCGCCTGGCTCTACTCTGCTAAGCCATTGGCCAAAACAGCTTTATTCATTATCCAGTAAAAGCAGCACATATACAGAGAGACATCCCACATCATGTGGAAGCAACCTCAGCGTTTCTTCAGTGATCCAACAAGACAATGAAACATTTCAGCCCTAGAAGGCAGCAAGCGAGAAAAGCTCAGAGGAAATGTGGACGTTTGTTAATAAGTGAAAAGGTCGCCTGATTCCAACTGACACTCTGGAAACAGGCAACACTCTTGAGTGTGGGAAGACGAGTGTTTGGCAGGGGTCAGAAGGAGGAGGGATGGACAGGCAGAGCACAGAGGATCTGAGGCCATGAGGTGCTCTTCAGGATCTACAGTGATGCGTGGCTGTCAGCCTAGCATTTACAAACCCCCAACACACAGCAGGAGGTGTGAATGCATCAGAAACTGGCTCTGGGTCAGACTCGGTGGGAGCTGCCTGGGTACTCACAGGGGTCCCTGAGAACGCTGAACCTTCTACTCCATGGTGTTCAGATGTGCGTGGTAGAATGCAAGGCCGGAGTCTGCCACGTAGCAAGTCTGAGATCACATGTGAGACCCTGTCTCAAAAACAAGCAAACAAAGCCAGGTGTGGTGGCTCACACCAGCGTTCCCAGAAGCTGGAAGACAAAGGCAAGACAATTGCGAAAGTTGGACAAGGGCATCCCAGGCTATATGTGAGTTCCAGGCCAGTCGGAGCTAAATATACCCTGTCTCAAAAAACAAAGATGGAAACAAAACATCCCCCAAACTAAGTAGATAAGTATAAAGCAAGATATTCACTGGGGTGGTGTTTTACCTTTTTCTTTGATTTGTTTTTTTTAGGAACTGGGTTGAACTCAGTGCCTGGCGTGAGTTAGGCAAGTATTCTAAGTATACTGTTCCTCTTTTTTCTTTTTCCTTCTGATATCATCTTGCCTTGTGGCCCAGACAGGTCCAGGCAGGGCATGCATTTGAAGAAATACAGGGCATAAAGCTCTTTTTGTTACAGTGGGGATCTTGCTCACTTCCCTCATCACTGGGTCTTCTCTAATTGTGCCACGATTTATTGACTTCTTTATTTCTGGACACTTAGGTGACTTCCTGGGCGTGCTGCTATGATAATCAATTCTGCATTCATCGATAACACTTACCAGGCATTCATTACACGCCAGGCTCTGTGGTATGCACATTGCAAACATTAGTAAATGGCTAACCTGGACAAGGAAATCCTCTTATGGTCGGTGTGGGGAGATGAGAAAACCCAGACCCAGAGAGGGACCAAGCCTTGAACAGTCTGGTCCATGTGCAAGGCAGGGGTGTGCGGCTTTACCTGTATTGCTGGCCATTTCTAGAGTAAGTTTCTGGACGACAAACAGAGGCATTTCCTTGGTGGTCTCTCCATGAGCACCCTGGCCACTCTCTCAAGCACCTCCACCTTTGGTCCCTTCCCCCCAGTGGAGACAACGCACCATAGGGTGGGGTCACGCAGAATGTTCTATTTGTTCCTGCTTCTAATCTCCTAAGGGAAGACTGTGGTTCTATGGATGTTTGAATATTAATTCCTCTGGTTTCTGATGCATCCCAGCGCTTTCTCGGGGTTATCCGTGTTTTGTGTTTTCCTGTGGATTGTCTGATGCGCTCTGTATATTTTCCATTAAAAATGTAAAGTTCCTTTTACAAAGCTGCATGAAGTGAAGCAGATTTCTTCCCTTTCATGCATGGCAACGACTATCAATCTTTTCAATTTCATTTAAAGACATTATTTCACGTGCATCTCTCTTTCTGTATTACGAGAGTTGATGACCCCCCCCGCCCCCCCCCCCCACACACACTATGCTTTCTTTATTATGCCTGTCTTTTCCTGGCTCCATATCCATTCCCAGGCCCTTTGGAGTCAGACATTCTCTGAAACACCTCACTGGTCCAATATACCTCTCCCATGAGTTTATTTTGCTACCCATACATACCCCTGTGGTGGCGGCGAGCTGAGGCTCCTTTTAAGCCAAATATTGTGAATTGGGAGTTGCCTGTGTTCTCGGAGGGCTTTAAGAGATTACAGAGCAAATGGGATTTCCATCCTCTGAAACCCGGCTAGCACGAGGCCAGAGATGAGGAGAAAGACCTTGTCCTGGGGATCAAACCCCCACAGAGTGGGAATGGGAAAAGATGTTAGTACATCCCAGTCCATAGAATCAGGAGTTCAAGGTCACCTTTGGCTCTTTGGCTACACAGTGAGTTGGGGGCTAGTTTGGGTTACATGAGACTCTTGTCTAAAAAGGGGTTGGGGGTGAAGAATCCTCAGCTGACCTCAGCTAGCTATTAAGACCATGCTCAGTGGCCACTGAGAGCCAGAACTGGGGTACAAAATGAGGAAGTGGCTGTCCTAGGAGCAGAGGCACATGGCCCATTGGAGGTAGTGCGTTCTGTCATCACTCCCCCCAACTCAGTCTCAAAGGTGACAAAGCTGATTCTGTGGGTATCTGAGGCAGGGGCCTCCCTCTGCCACCTACTGCTTACGGTGGAGCTGAGAGACAGTGTACAGCCTCGGCACCTGGCTTTTCCTCCTGCTCATATTGGGTAAGTTGCCCCAAGCCCAGAATGGGGTTCAGAGACTGAAATGTCAACAAATGTCTCAGAGGAGAGATAGCCAGCCAGTCCCTGAGGCAGGTGGAGAGTGTTTCAGCAGCACCTGGTGGGGGGCATTCCAGGACAGCAGGATCTCCAGGGAGAAGCATTACCCCAGTGACCCTCAACTAGGGACAGTGCTGGCAATGACACAAGGGGATGTCACAACTAGGGTACAACTGACACCTAGTGGGTAGAGGCCAAGGGTGTTGCAAATGTCCCACAATTCAGAGGGCAGCCCATGCCCTACGTCAGTCGTACCCGGCTGGAGAACTCTCACGTTCTACAGCGGTCTCAAATGTACCTGCTTCCATAGGACAACAGCCCAGCCTAGACACGGGGCTGGAATGAGGATGAGGCTCCACGCCACAGCAGGAACCACAGAAGTGACTGGGGGAGAGAGGGAGCCACGATCCTGCACCACGCAGTGGATCTTCTGCAGCTCAGGATAACAGGCTCAGGCCTAAGAGCTGCAGAGAGACTCACTCACCCACGGCTGCCCTTTAGCAAGCTGGCACAGAAGGGACAGGATGCCTGAGTGAGGGGTTACCTGAGACCAAAGGGGATTCTGTGGTGTCAGCACTGGGGAGATGCTAGGTAGGACTGTCTCCATTCTGACCTTAAAACCAACACAACTCATCCTGACCTGTCTCTCCAGCTAGATGGTGACCTTCTTAAACACACAGCTGGGGGGCGGGACGAGGGGGAACGAATAAGAAGAGAGGTCTCCAGGGAGGCACGAGTTTGTATAATTGGGAAACTAGACAAATGTCGATTTGTTTTCAGAACCCAAGCGACGGGAATGAAAGTTTATCATGCTCCTCTTAGTCGGTGAGATAATGTTTTTTTGTAAACTCAGTCTCTCCAAGCCTCTCTGATTTCTCATGGGCCACCAGACAGGGCTAATTCTCACCACATACATTATGTTGACAAAATGCTTTGTTAAAATATTTTCGGAGGGTCTTAGCAAATCGTAGCCTCTCAGCAGCCCTGGGTGGATGGCATTGGAGCTGTCATTTAAAAGGCAGAGAAACTGAGGCACAGGAAAGCCAGGCAGCTCACCCAGAGTCTGTCCCCTGCCTTCCCTTTTCTAGGACGCACTGATCTTGAGGACTTCTGAAAGTCCCCCGAGGACTGTGCCGGGTTCTGCTCTTCTCGGGTGTTTTACTTTGCAGTGAGCAAGTCCCACCGCTCTTGAGCCTTCTCTCGCTCAGATTTGGCACAGTTTCTCCTGTGAGGGAGAAACAACCTCTCAGCCTCCATCTACTTGTTATTTCTCTCACACGGCAAGAAGCTTGTAGAAGCCACCACTATTTTGGAAATGCCAGGTTAGACAAGGGAATTGGCCCTGGACTCAAATCCCTGAACCCTGGCCCTGATGGGTAGGGGGTTGCCAGAAACGGGCTTCACAGGAATCTTTTCCTTTGGTTGCCAATGCTATTTGGACATTTGCTTAGTTTCTCTTCCTTCAAAATATTTCTTCTAGCCCTAAGATTATTGTTGAACTGGTGTATAATCATTGTTTGGAATTGCTAGCAATCTGCTCAGCATTCTAGAAGAAACGCATATTTTAGCCCTGGGAACGATTTTCAAGAGGGTTGCAAGTCTGAGGCTAGCCTGAGCTACCTAACAAGCCCTTGCCTATGAACCTATGGTTTATTGTAGAAGCCACTATAAAGCAATAAGGCACGGCAAAACAAACACTTTCCCGCAGTGGCTGTGTATTTCTCTACCCCCTGCTGACCCCAGAGTTGGGGGGAGAGGGGGTCTTAAGTACTATGACGGGGCTAAGCACTTACATCCTGGAAACCTATGTTCCCATTTTCATAACTCATATTCCTGAGAGGTGACACTTTACTCTGCAAGAGTAATTTTAGTTATGTTGAGGTACAGCCGACATATGATAAATTACACACAGGTAGTGTGTGTTTTGACGGACAAGATACGTGCACACCGACAGACTCCGCTGTGAAATCGATGTTTCCATCCCCCATTCAGCTTTCCCCTCCTGTCCTCTCTCACCCTCCTCCTCCTCACCTCCCATGCCATGCTGTCTGCTCACCAGACAAGCTCCCGGAACCAAGGGGAACTGGTAATAAGGGGCAAAATTTAAGGTAGCTTTTTAAGTTGAAAAAAAAATCAGCGCAGGTGGGGGAGCTGGAGAGATGGCTCAGGGGTAAAAGAACTGGTGAAAGGACTTCTAGGGGTCCTCATTTCAAGGGGCTATGTGGTGGCTCACAACCTCTGTAACTCCAGTTCCAGAGGGGTCCGATGCCCTCTTCTGGCCTTTGAGGGCACCGTATCCCATAGTGAACACATAGACTGACTTGCAGGCAAAACACATACATAAAAAATTATTTTAGGTTAAAGTCTCACTGTGTTGTTCAGGCTCCATCCTCCTGTCTCAGCTTCCTGACTGTTGGGATTACAGGCATTCACCAACACACCTGGCAAAGTCCAAGTCTTTAAAAGGCTTTTCTGGTGAGTCTGGAGTACTTGACGTTTCAAAACCAGCAGCTTCGCACTGCCCCAGGTCGATACAAAACACACAACTCTCACCTCAAAGTGGATAAGAGATTGTTTATTCTGGAGCCTAATATGAGTGAACTTGGGAACACAGATTTAGGCTCCCCCAGATAGTATGTCGCAATGTGGAAGCAGTTTGGTCAAGTTTTTATAGTCACAGAATTAAGAAGGTCATAAACGGAGGTGTCTTCAAACGCATTTGTGGAAACGTGAGGTCTGGGGACCGAAGCAACAGGGGAAACCTCTGTCACAGACCTCAGATGCTAGCTAGCTGGGAGTACCATTAGCTTTTTCACTGTTTGGAAACCAGTGCTCTGTTTAGACATTTAAGTGATTTATTAAATGATCACAAAGATAGGAATTAGGTGCAGAAGGGGGACAATGAAGAGGGCTAAAGATGCCCCGACATAATTTAGCTCTGGGTTCCCAACTCCCCAGCCTCTTACCAGTCACTGAACCCCTAATCGGGCAATCAGCCTTGCAGCCGGCTCTGCTGACTGAGCCGCTTCTGTCCAGGACCTTGTGTCCCACTGACTAACAGAAGTCTGGTTTTGCTTTGCATTCACAGAGGGATCAGCTCGCTTGCAGTCAGGGTGAATTAAAGCCACAGAATACGGCTTCTGCGCAAGCACTCTTGGCCCTGGCTGTTATTCACCATGCCCCGCCCTTCCAGCTTTCTGAGACGTAGGACAAAACGCCAAAAGGGCGTGCAATCATCTTGGGGAGAAGAGAACGAATGCTGGGAGCCATGTACTTGGGGTGGGGAGCAGAAATATAGACAGGGCTGCCACACCAGTTCTGCTGAGGAAGCTGGGAAGTGGACACCCCTAATTTGATTAAGTCAATATTCCCAGACTCCTGTTATTTGCAACTGAATCCAGCGTCTGTCTAGAGTCACTGGCTCTGGCAACTTCAGGTCTGTGTTGGACAGCACAGGGCTCCTATGGTTTCCCTCTCCCAAGGTTGAGAGCTAGATTTCTGTTGGCAGTTTCTGTACAGAGCCAGGCCAACAGAGAGTCGTGAGTTTTCCTAGGGTTCCAGGGATGGGCATCCTGGCGTCCAAGGCATGTCCCTTCTGTCTCTGTCTCACTGCATTCTCCAGACTCTAGAGTGGTCAACACCCCATGACAGGAAGTCTCCAGAGTCAGTGTAGGGACTCCAGGGTATCGTTGGAAACCCTGGCCTTTGTCTTTGGTGCATCTAATCATTCAATGAAGACCTGAACAGAGAGAGAGGACAAGCTAGTGCAGGCATGAGTATATGGGTATGTGGGTGTGAGCTCTGAATATAAGCATTTGTGAGTGTGTGTGTGTGCTTCAGAAAGTCACGAACTTTCAAACACACGATGTGTGTGTGTGTGTGTGTGTGTGTGTGTGTGTGTGTGTGTAAACAGGCAAAGGCAGGGAAAGGGAATCAGGAGAAGAGGGTGGCATTTACCTCAGCAGGTGCGCTCAGAAAGGCTGGGGCTGGAACAGGGGGTATGGCTCAATGGTAGATGGCCTACCCAGCACACATCAGGCCCTAGGTTCAAACCTATAATTCCAACACTCGGCAGGTAAGGGCAGGAGATTCGGGAGTTCAAGGCTCTCTTTAGCACTGAGTAAGACAGAAGGTAGCTAGAAGAAGGAAAAAGGGGAGGATGAGGGCTGAGAGAGATAGGGAGGGGGAGCAGGGGGAAGTAATGGGGAGGGAGAAGGGAAAAACGATATCTCCAAAGGAACTGAAAGCATCAGATACCCAGGGCTGAGTTCTAGGTGTGAACCAAGAACACGCCAAGTTCCAAACAAAGCATGGCACCCAGAGCAAAGACTCCCAGGGTAGAAAAAACGCGAAGGAGGCTGGAGAGCAGAGGAGCAGCAAGCTCTGACTCAAGAACGGTTGTGCTGACCTTTGTGTGAGAAAGATGGCCTCTCCATTCCTTCTTTACAGGAGGCCAAGCAGCGGTGTAGGAAGGTAGAGGCCACAAAACAAATCCCTCCAGCTGTCACCAAGCCTACAGTTATGATCTTGTCTATGTCCTCTTCTCAGAGAGGTGGCCTCCCGCCCACAGAGGAGCAGCCAGTTGGCCCCTCCTAACCCAGCCCTCCTACACTCCCTCAAGGACATCCTCACCTGTTTCCAGCCTCACCTGCAGTCGGATTTTTCTTTGAGCCACCAACTCACAAATAATGACATGGAGACTTATTATTACTTATGAAAGCTTGGTCTTAGCTAATAATTTAAATTAACCCACTTACATTCATCTATGTTCTGTCACATGGTGTTACCTCTCTTCTATCTTGCTCCTTCTATTTCCTCCCCACGTCTGGCTGGTGGCTCCACCTTTCTTCTTCCCAGAGTTCTCTCTCTGCCTGGAAGTCCCACCTATGCCTCCCACCTATGCCTCCCACCTAGCTATTGGCCATTCAGCTTTTTATTACACCAACCACAGCACTCGTGCTTCCGGCCCACAAAGTGAGCAAACTCTGCATGTGTTTCTGGGGGGGGGGGGTGATCCACGGGGACTGGGGTACAGAGCGGTTGAGGGGAGGAGGCGGCTGTTCACAGAGCTGCGGTTGGAGTTAGCATTGCCCTTGTGGGGAAGTGTTTGGGGACTGCACAGGGTAAGTGCACAGCTGTGAGTGTGCTCAGCGCCACTGAGCAACAGGACACTCAAAACATTCACCTTCATGACTCTTGAATTTCACCTGACCAGTAGTAGGTGGGAAAAGTGTGGGAAGATTCCATCTCGTGGTTTCCAAACCTCAAGGCCAGTGAGTTTGCAAACGGGCTCGCCAACTGGCCCCCTGTTCCCTGTATCAGCTAGTGGTGTCCAAGCCACAGCACTCGCTCGTGCAGTTTGTGACACGCATGAAAGCCAATGCAATGCATCACCTAGTCCATCGCTGCAGCTGCCCAGAGGCCCCCTTCCCAAGCCTCACAGAGGTGCCTATGGCTAGCAGTGGCTGCAAGTGTTACCCAATGAGCCTGCCACTGGACCATGCAATGTGTGTTGGAAACCTGGTTGTTATGATGGGGGTGGGGCTTTCTGGAAGGAATAAGTAATGTGGGAGGCGGGGAGGGGAAAGGCTTGACTCTTGTGAGTTGATGTTCATATCACAGAAGGGAGAGCAGGTTAGTTGCCATAGGTGCATCTTAGCTACCACAGGAACAGTCTGCGGAGAGAAGGAAGGCCCGGGCCCCTTTTCTTTCTTGCTCACTTGTTCCCCTGTCGTGTGATATTTTGCCATCTTGTGAGGCAGCATGAGGACCCTCATTAAGTTCAGCCCCTCTGTCTGGGGCTGTGTAGCCTCTGGACTAAACCTGTGTTCTTTCTACATGTCTCCACCTACAGGGTTCTGTGACAGTTACACCAGACTCCGGGCCTCACTCATCCTTGACTTTGTGAGCCCACTGAAGCTTCCCCAGCACCACTGAGGACTAAATCCTGCCAGCTCTTGTCTTCACGCCAGGGCCCAAAGCTGTGGTCTCTAACCTGTGGTAGAGGAGCGCGTGGCTCTCTCATCTTCTGGTTTCTCAAATAATTCCAAGGCCTCGGTCGGCCTGTTGACCATCCACCTCGGTGACAGGCGTCCATGCTTTTGCCTTTTGGGCGAAATTAAGTTTTGAAAAGACCGTGTGGGACTCAGCCTTTCTCTCCCTCTCCTCCCTGGCCCAGAGTGAGGCGCTAAGTCTGCAAGGGAGAGCCACGCTGATGCCTGTGGTTCCCACCAGGTCTGCTGGGATAACTGACCAAAAGAGCCCCCTGGGCCCTGCTGACCAAGTCACAGCCTCCAACAGTGTTGTTCTTAGTTTACCTCCTGTGACTGTTTACACAATATGCTCCAGCCCCTGGAGCCCAGCAGCATGCTCGCCTGTCTAATTGTCTAAAGCAGTGTCCATCACCCACACGAGGGCCCAAGGGAGTGTCGGCCCTTGCAGCCAGTTGTTCTTGCCTTGCGCATAACTGTACTATGGTGTCCCATGACTCTGAAACAGGCCCAGAGGGGCATTTAACGTCCTGGCTCCCACACGTGTGCAGGCTCAACTCTTCCCACTGCTTCCCCGCCCTCACGACTCTCTCGACAGCCCCGTGGAACTGGTCCACCTGGGAGGCAGAAGCAGGAAGATCGTGATTTTAAGGTGGGCTACATGGCAAAACAGTGTCTTAAAAAGTCAAATAAATAAGCAATGGGATCAAGTCCCTGCTCTCATCATGTCTACTTGAAGGTGAGTGATCACTGAAAGACCTTTTTCAAAACAAATCTGTAGAGACTGTAAGAACTACAAAGACCGTGCCGGCTGTGAGCGCAGACTCCTGAGAGCATAGTTCTGACGAGGGAGGGCTCCTGGGGAGGGGCTGCCCCGGCAGGACCTTCCAGGCCACGGGAGAACTTTCTAGGAAGCAGGAGGAAGCTGCAGGGGCCCGCACTCCTTAACTCTGGGGCAGGCACCGTTACAGAGGCAGCGTGCAGCGATGCCCATCAGTATATGACTCTGCCTCTCTGGCTGGCAGTGCCACGTGACAGCGACAGGTGTCCATGTCTGCCTGTTGGGTGAAATTAAAAGATGCTAAGATAGTAAGGGGCACTAGGACTTAGGCGCTCTGCTCCATACCTATCCAGGATCCTGTACGCTGGTCTGTATCCTGAGCCCTGCCCTCATTCCGCACTGCAGAAGTACCGAAGGCTGAATTTGGTCTTCAGTTCACAGGCTTCTAACGGTGTGCCCAGCGCAAGGCCACAACATAAAGCACTTTCTCATCTAATATTCCCAAGAGCCAAGTCAACAGCATCACCTCCAACGGCGCGGCTGTGTGGGGTTGCGAGGAAATGAGCTCAGAATGCAAGTCGCGGTCCACAGCTGAAAAGCCATGCAGGGTCTGTAGCTCAAATCCTCGGGCCAAACACCCACGCTCAGCTTCCTATGGCTTTGATAGACTTCTCCCTCCAGGCTCTTGGCACGTGAGGGTTGGAAGAACCTTAGAAAGTGCCAACCACTCCCTGCACACAGGAGCCAGAGCCTGGGGCACCCAGGGCGGAGAGGTGGGGTAGGGCAGTTTGAGGCTGCTGACTGTTCTCTCCTGCTCCCAGACCAAGCTTAAACTTGATAAAAAAAAAAGGGGGGGGGGCATAAAAGCCATGTGGTCAGAGGCCTGGCAGCACTCACCTGAGTAAACATGTTGCTGTAAGAACCCTTACATAAAGAGGTGTGGTTCACACCCAGAAGGAGCCCTGCCATGGTGACTTCAGCTTCCTGGCCACATTGGTGGTGTCTGCTGGTCGGTCACACTACCGCTGTTCTGCTGGCGACGATGCCGATTGGCTTCCATGTGCTTCCCGCTTCCCCGGCCACTTTAACAATTCCTCTGAAGCCACTGCCAGTGTGGCAGTGTGCTGTGACTTAGGCTCTCCCCTCCCTGGAGCAATAGTCCACACAGCAACAGAGGCCACGTGTGACCGACAGGTTTACAGAGGTGGAAGCCACACCCCAGGCAGATGCTGTCACTTACCCGAGGTCCCAACACTTGTTGGTGGCAGAGTCTAAGCAAGAATCTCCTTGGTGGTTTTTCTCTTCCTTGTTCAACCCCTGCCTCCAGGCCATTTCTCACTCTGGTGACCCTGCCTCCAGGCCATTTTCTATGGTGGCATATTATTTGTATTTTAATAAATAGATCTTGTTTGAAGACCTGAGGCAAAGCTACAGCCACTAAAAGCTAAAGCCTTTAATCCCAGGGTTTGGGAGACAGAGTCAGATTCAGATGGATCTCTGTGAGTTCAAGGCCACCCTGGGCTACCCGAGATCAATGTAGAAACAACTCCAGGTGGTAGTGGCTCACATCTTTACTCCCAGTCCTAGGGAGCCAGACTTTAATCCCAGTACTAGTGGGAATATGAATGATGAATGAGAGAAGAGAGAGGCTTGCTCTGTTTAGCTTATAGTCTCCCAGCCTTGGTAGAGGTAAGACTTCTCTAGTGGTTGGCTGCTTTGCATTTCTTGTTTTTGGGTTGAACCCCAATATCTGACTCTGGGTTTTTACTATTTGTGCTAAGATTTCCCATTCTGGTGACCGTCTCTCCAGGCCATCTCCACTCTGGTGACCCTCTGTGCTGGCTCCCCTGTCCTTGCCCAGGGTCCCAGTGCTAGTTTTTTCATTATCATGACGTCCAATGGCAGCAACAACCTCCTCACTCAGTGTCTGCTCCCACCCTTACAAGCCAGCACGCCCTTTCTGGAAACAAAGGAAGTTATAACACTCTCCTATAAAAGCCACAAGCCCCTCCCCTGCACAGCAGATGGGTGTTTAGCAATGGGTATGAATCATATCAGCTATAGCTGATATGGTCTGAACCCAGAGCCACGCAGGACACTGGGAACACCCGCCAGGGCCACAGGTGATACCTGCTCTAGCCACTCACCCCACCTGGAGGTACTTGGACTCTGACTGTGCAAGGAGCCTAACTTAGGGGGTTGGTTGTAATATATCCAGAAAGGAATTGCGGCCAGTCCCAATGCTGCAGGGGCAGTCTTCATGGGCTTCCTGGGGGATTCATTTGGTTGTCTGTCCATCTGTATACCTGTCCATCCATCCATCCGTCGTCCATCCATCCACCCACACAGAAGACATTAATGTTATCTGTTTCCTGTCCTTATTTCCGAACAAGAGCTTGTGGGAAAATAAGGAAAATCGGAAAAAAGCAAGCTAGCTGCCAATGCTTATTATGATTCTCCTCCTCCCCCTCCCCTCCTCCCTCCCTCCCTCCCTCCCTCCCTCCTTCCCTCCCTCCCTCCACTATTCCTTCTTATACCTGTGTATGTAGTGAGGAGCAGAGGGCTGCGTTCCCGCCGCCCGGCTCCTGCACGGCTAGCTTTACCCGAAATAATTACACAGAAACTGTATTCTTTCAAACACTGCCTGGCCCATTAGTTTTAGCCTCTTACTGGCTAACTCTCACATCTTGCTTTAACCCATTTCTAATATTGTGTCTAGTACCATGAGGTGGCTTACCAGGGAAGACCTTAACCTGTGTCTGTGTCGGGTGGGAGAATCATGGCAACTGCCTGACTCGGCTTCTTTCTCCCAGCATTCTGTTCTGTCTACTCCGCCTATCTAAGCTGCTGTCCTATCAAAAGGGCCAAGGCAGTTTCTTTATTAACCAATAGACATATGACCCTCTTCCATCATGTGTATATAAAGGGATACTAGGAGATATGTCACAAATCAGGTAAGCAAAATTTGTTTCCCCCTTTATTGCGGTCAAGTTGCTTTATTAGAACTTCTGGGAAGATTTCCAGGACATGGAGAGGTATGTGGCAGCACTCGCCGCCAGCTCCAGTGACCAGCCGCCTTTCATTGTATTGACTTTTAGGTTTTCAGTTCTTCTCTTTCTCCTCCTCCTCTCCCTTCTTTTTCACTAAAACAAAATGTCACAGGTTTGGTTGAAACTGCCACCTTGACCTCACTCTACCCAAGCCCCCATCCCCGTCAGATCTTCCCAGCTGCTCTTTCCAAGTGGTGAGCAGCCGGCTGAGAAAGTTTGCAGTTCCTGTGGGTCTGGACCCCGCAGAAGCACAGCGTGTTGCTCCATGAACCCTGCAGGAGGCTGCAGGATGTTAGGAATGTCTTGCATTCCGTGTGCATGATATCATATGCTTCTTCTTGCAACTTGTTTCTAAAATTTTATTGGACTTTTAAAATTGTATGTAACTATGCTGATTGAAACATGCCAAGCAAAATAGACGGGGGGGGGGGGGGGCAAAATTAATCATCTTCATCTGCCCAGCTCCAATCCATAATAGCCACTGTCAAAAGCTGGACAGACAGCTTTCTACAGCTTTTCTTCTGCTCACACACATGCACACAGGAGCTCGGTGCAGAGAGAAAAGTCAAGGAAAGCTCAGGGCAGACTAGAATACCAGGACTGGTCACAAGCCTGGTCTCGGCCTTTCTTGCTACAGAAGGTGAGAGCAATGGTAGGAAGATCCTGGGTTAACAAAGAGCCTGATAGGCTTCCCCACTCACACCCCATTCACACCCATTCACACCCACTCACAATCCACTCACACCCCATTCACACCCACTCACACCCCATTCACACCCACTCACAATCCACTCACACCCCATTCACACCCACTCACAATCCACTCACACCCCATTCACATGCACTCACAATCCACTCACACCCCATTCACACCCATTCACACCCCATTCACACCCACTCACACCCCATTCACACCCACTCACAATCCATTCACACCCACTCACACCCCATTCACACCCACTCACAATCCACTCACACCCCAGTCACACCCACTCACACCCCATTCACACCCCATTCACACCCAGTCACACCCCATTCACACCCACTCACAATCCATTCACACCCCATTCACACCCCATTCACACCCCATTCACACTCCATTCATACCTGGCCCCATGATCTGGCATCCAGGGTAAATTGATGAACAATAAATGTTCTTGGGCTAGATGGGGTGGATATGAGGGTGTGTGTGTGTGTCTGTGTATGTGTGTGTGTTGGTCAGCTGGGTGACCCCCAGCAAGCCAAATCACCTCTATAGCAAAAGGACACAAGACTTTTGAAGCCCTCTCTGGCCAACCTTTTCCACAGAATATTTCTAGACAACAGATGATCTGCTTACAGGCCCAAGTGTGTGTGACATCTTTGGAGGCCAAGCTGATGTGGCCTGACTGGGAAGAGTTCAGGGACCACTGGACACTGGGAACGAGAATGTGGCATGCCAAGAGAGCTTCTGAGCATTGGTGTGGAATAGGCCTAGACGTGTTTTATTCCAAGCTAGATGGAGAGGGTTTTCTTTTCCTTGCCAAAAAAAAAGAAAAAAAAATCCAATAATTAGAGCTTACTTATTTTCCCCCCAAATTAGTTTCATGTCTCTGCAAAGCGGTGAGAGAAGCTAGACATAAGACTTGGGTCTGGTCCCAACTTTCAACCCTTGGCACTAACTTGAAGAGAGATATAAAACTTGCTGAGACTTATACACCCAGATTTGAAATGGTCTCTAAGGAATCCTCCAGTTGTTAAATTCCGTGATCCTGTTATATCCATCCCCCCCCCCCCCCCGCCACCTTCCTGCCTTAGAACTGGCCAAAAAGAAATCTCTAACTTACTTTGTCTGAAAATAGGTCCTAAGACTACCCCCCTTCTAGGAAAGGTCTTGCCCATATCCAGTAAGGCATATACAGAGTAGACCACAAAAAAATATAAACAGATGGGCTTCACCGGATGTGCCCCTCCATTATCTATAGCACGCACCTTTTATGTCCCATCACCTCTGCACACCTTCTCCAAGCTCGGCAGAAAAATTGATACTTCACCCTGGGTCCTCATGTCTTCCTTCTGAAGGTTCCCAGGTCATGAAAAGCTGTAACTGAATTAACTTACTGTGCCTTTCTCTTAATGATCTGTCTTTTATTATGGGGTGTCAGTTATGATCCCTTCTTGTAGCAGGAGAGGGGCCACCTGCCTTTCCTCCCAGGTAACAGCATCCTTACAGCTTCTCCGGGGACTTAGTAACCCACCACAGCTCTGGACCCCTTCAACCCCTCTCCCAGCTCCTGTGCTAATCCCAAAGATGGGAGGAGAAGAACCAGTGACCCAAATCATCATGGCCAAATTAATTAAAGCCAGCTTTTTTATCCATGTACACAGACTAGCTACCCCGAAGGTGGGGTTCGAAAGGTCAGCATTGAATGCAAGGAAAACAAGAGTTGTATTCCTCAGGAGTAGGAGGTTTCCAGATGGGAGATTGGGTGGACAAAATAGGGTTACAGAAGCAGAACACAAACATAGCAAGTTAATCATAACAACCTCTTGAAACAAAGACATGGTTGTAAGGTAGCCACAACAACCCTTTTAAAGCAAAGGTAGGGTTGCAAGATTGTTATTAACGTTTTAAAACACAGACATGATTTCCATTCCTGGAACAGGTAGTGCAGAACCAGTTAAGGGTACAGGTCAGGCACAGCCCAACCCTTGAGAAACAGAGGTTTGATCATCAACAAGAATGAACCTAGTTTGTCTTTAGTATAAGATGGTTTTTAAGCCTAAGATGGAGGCAGGCTGGTTCTCCACCTGGCCATTCTTTCCTAGACATCTTGATTAGCAAGGAGAGGACTTGTTAGTGTTGTCGTTCGATGCCTGCATGTTTAGCTGGTAAATCTCTTTTAGGGTTCATTCTCCCCGCTGCTGTCCACCCATCCGAAAACGTTCGGAACCTGCAAAGGGACCTTTTGGGCCAGGAAGTGGTTCCCTTGGTGATTTAGGCATCAGACTGCTCCCAACAATTTTCCCCAGGGAGCATCAAACTGGCAGTATAAGCCTAAGAGATTATCTGAACTAATTAGCAATATTAGGATAGCTGCTAATTTCATTAATTAAAACAGAGAATATGTTATTTAAAAAAAAAGAGGAAGAGGAGAGGCTGGAGAGATGGCTCAGTGGTTAAGAGCACTGGCTGCTCTTCCAGAGGACCAGCGCTCAATACCCTGCATCCCTATGGAGGCTCACACCTCTTTGTAACTCCAGTTCCAGGGGACCCAACACCCTCTCCCAGCCTCTACAGGCACCTGGCGTGCACACGGTGCACACATAGACACGCATGCAGACGAAACACCCACACACATAAAATTAATAATAAAGAAAGAGGATGTGAAATGGGAAGGGGAAGAGATTTGGGCTGAATACATTGTATGTATATGTGTCTGAAATTGTCGAAGAATAAATAAAACACATTTTAAAAGCAGAGAGAAAGCAATGCATCCCCAATCTATCCAAACCCCAACCGATACTCTCTCAATCACAGAAAGAAATACTTGTGTAAATGATCCACCAAGTAACTCTGGATAAAAGTCCTCAAAATGTCATCCGGGACCAGCAGACCCCCTTGAACTTGTCAAAGTGCAATTCACAGACCACCCCAGACCTACTGAAGCCATTTTGGGACAGGATTCAGCAACCTGGGTTTAGCATAACTTCCAGAAAATTCTGGCATTTGCCAAGGTTGAAGAAACACTGATAAAAAGCATTTGCCAAATATTGATTTAAAATTTGGGGGGGGGATTTATTTATGTGTACAAATGCCTTGCCTGCATGTATATATGTGCACCGTGGGTGTCTGATATTTGTGGCGTTCTGAAGAGACATCAGAGCCCCTGTAACTGAAGTTAAATGGCTGTGAGCCACCACCCGAGAGCTGGAAATTTAACCCATGCTCTCCACAAGAGCAGCATGTGCTCTTAACCTCTGAGCCATCTCTCCAGCATGAGCATCTAACTGTTTATCACAAGTGGCCACTTCAGCGGGTGCTTTTGGTGTAAGACACATCAATATTACCTTGGATATTAGAGATAAATGACATTTTCCTTTCCTATTATTAATCCTGAGATTCACATGTGAAAAACCAGTTCCCCAATTTTGAGCCAAATTTGAAGCAAGTTTTCATTAAATATTGGCCAGAAAGATGGACTCTGGCCAGACTCATCCCTGCATTCCCAAGAAATGGTCATAAGTGATGTTTTACAGGAGTTTAAAAAGACAAACCCCACAATTTATTGCATTTCTCATCAGGTCCAATCAGGGGCAAGCATACATCCGTATGTATTTCTTGCCTGAGTACCTCCTGCCTACATCCACTCAAGCACATCCAGTGTAATCAATGTTGTTTAGGGAGTGAAAACACGTGGCTTGTTGATTCCCAAGAATTACAACTCCCAGCATTCCAGGAAACCACCTTGTCCTTGGGCAAAGCGGGCCTTACAGGTTAACTTCAGCTCTTATACCCATCACAAGAATACTATATAAAAACAATGTCGTCGTTAAAGATTCAAAATTAACACGCATAATGCACATAAATAATTTCATTCATGAGCTATGTGTACGACTGCTTCGTCCCTTGTGTCTTGGCCTCCTGTGGTGTATGTACGTTGGCACTCTAACTTTTCAAACAAAGGCTCCACAACTTTACTTATGGGCTTTTCAAACTCCTTTCCAAACATGTTCACAGTCTGGAGAGCAGAGAGATGAGAGCCGCTCTCCCGGGAGAACTGAGGTGCACCGGCTGGCCTGACGTTGAAGTCCTAGAGGTGTTCGGGGAACGTGGATTGCAGCAGTGTAGAAATGTTTGCCAAGTTCAGAGCAAACGTTCGGAGAGTGGGAGCTCAAACATCTCCCTGGAGAGGAGCAGTAGATCTCTCTGAGGAAAACCACCCCTCACCTCCCTTTGGGCTAGATGGTACCACTTGATTCTGGAGTTGCCCAGGCCCTGGGCTTATTTCAGGAGCAGCGGTCTACCTTTTGGGGTCTCACAGTCACACTTAAACACAGCATACCTTCTGGGCTGGGCCACCCTGCCCTGACTTCAACACAAAGCATTGCTGGGTCCCCCCAGAGACTTGAGCTGTGGAATACAAGGAAGTTAATTTGCTGAGTCATGGTGGAGGACTGAGCCTCTGAGCAGGAAGTCAGAAATAAGGAAGACCCGGGCATTGACTCCTATGGGCTTCCAGTGTAGAGAAGAGAGACTTGAGGACCTCGGCCTTTTGTCCTGGGAAGACTGCTCCCACTGCATAGTGCCTTCCTACTGTTTGAAAGAAATATTAAATCATTGTCATTGTATGTTTAAAAACTGATTAAGTGGGTAAATCTATGCTGTTGGGTAAATCTAGCTAGTTGAGGCAGGATCTCACTATGTAGCAAAGGCTAGCCTTGAATTCGTGATCTCCTGGCTGTCTGAGAGCCGGAACTACAGGTATGTACTCCAGAATTGTCCAGCTCGTATAAACTGTCTCTGAGAAAACCGATGCCCTCAAGTTGTTCTGCCATCTCACGCGTGCTGTGGCCTGCATACACCCCATCCATAAGTAAATAAATAAGATAAAAATTGATTATAAAAGGGAAAAACTCTGGCCCTGCTGTTGTGGGGTGACCTCTGGGCATCTGAGACTGTGGTGGGTCTTTGGTGTGGAAGGTCCTTCTGTCTATGTGCTGTGTTTATGGGTTAATGAATAAAGAAACTGCTTTGGCCTATACAAGGCAGAACTTAGCTGGGGGGAGGACACTAAACTGAATGCTGGGGAAAAGAAGGTGGAGTCAAGGAGAAGCCATGTAGCCCTGCTGAGACAGACACCCAACAGAACCTTGCCGGTAAGCTACAGACACATGGCGATACACAAAATAATAGAAATGGGTTAATTTAAGATATGGGTTAACCAGAAATACTCTTAAGCTATTGGCCAAACAGTATTGCAAATAATATAGTTTCTGTGTGGTTATTTTGGGAGTCTGGACATCCAGGAAACAAACAAATGGCCTCTCACTACAGGTCTTTTAAATACAAGGCCACGGTCTGTGATCTGGCTCAGCACTTCCCCTTCCCCACTGAATTGGAAAACTCAGAAGGTGCTGTACAAACGGGGAGCTGTGGCGACTTCTGTGCATGAAGGAATGAAACAATGGCATCTGGCTTTTAAGGTTCATTAAGAAGCACTCATAGTACCCACTTCTACCATGTTCCCCCTTGGAAAGACCATTTCTTTTTTTAATTAATTAATTTATTTATTAAAGATTTCTGCCTCCTCCCCACCACCGCCTCCCATTTACCTCCCCCTCCCCCGATCAAGTCCCCCTCCCTCATCAGCCCGAAGAACAATCGGGTTCCCTGACCTGTGGGAAGTCTTGCCTCATTGATTTGGTAAGTGTGTGTGTGTGTGTGTGTGTGTGTGTGTGTGTGTGCATGTGCACACCAATGTATGGGTGCATGGGGAGGCCATGTCAAGTATCTTCCTCAATCATGCTCCACTACATTTTATTACATTTCTACTTATTTTGTGGGGGAAAGGGTGTGCACATTACCACCCTGGCAGAGAGGTCAGAGAACAACCGTGCGAGTCAGTCCTCTCTCTCCACTACGTGGGTCCTGTGAACCACACGCAGCTTGTCAGACTTGGTGGCAAGAGCCTTAATCTGTTAGCCGCTTCACCAGCCCCTCCACTGGAGTCCGGGACTCACAGATTTGATTGGGCAAGATTGGCATGACAGAAAGCCCCAGGGATCCTTCTGTTTCTGCCTCCCCAGTGCTGGAGTCATAGCATGCACTTTCACATCCAGCTTGCCCATGGGTGCTGGGCATCCCACTCACGCTTAGGCAGCAAGCATTTTACCACCTGAGTCAGCTCTTCAGCCCTTAGACTTCTGTGCTCTAAAGTCCAAGCTCAAGACGGCAGAGGAATGAGACCACAAGGCCCCTACAGACAACAGAGGACCCCGGCAAGGAAGGATGCTGCAGGGCAGAGACCATGCACACCCCCTTCAGAGGCTTTGAGGTCTGGAGAAGCCTGGCAGCGGGTGGGGAGCAACGGCACAGCTGCATCATGCAACCCAATACTTGACCTTGTGTAAACTCCAGGATTCGCACCAGGACCACGGAGAAAGGAGCTGCCATAGACGTGGCTGCCTGGGGCTTCCTATGAGTTGGCAGGAGGGTGCTCACAGTTGAATGTATCAGGGATTTGTTTGTTTGTTTCTTTTTGTAGGCAGAGTTTCTCTGTGTCCTGGCAGCCACTCCCAAATAACCACACAAAGACTTAATATTAATTATAAATGCTCAGCATCATAATAATTTATAATATATGTAAACTTGTTTTAGATGGCTCTGACAACTTATATCAACCCGTTTCTATACATCTGTGTGCTGCTCTGAGGCGCATTTATCTTGTGTAGATATTTCTCATCCTGTTTGCTCTGCATCTCTTGATGTCTCCTCCAATTCTGTCCTTCTCCTCAGCACTCTCTGCCCAGAAAACCCTGCCTAGCCGTCGGCCAATCGGCTTTTTACTAACAATAAGAGCAGCATGTCTTCACGGTATACAGGAGGATTATTCCACGGCATTTGCTTTTGTTTTGTAAAGAAGAAATATGATGTTTCTTTTGCCAAAATGTAGTGAGGGAAGTTAATACTTGTTGAACTTGACTACTGATAATTGTGACCGTGCAACCTTCCAGCAAGCCAGGGGCCCCGTAGGAAGCCACACAGTAGAGGGACTGGCAGGAGGTGGGACAAGACCCCTGAAGGATGCACAAAGACTCTCATTGACCAAAAACTAACAAGGGAGACGTGCAGGACAAAGCCAACTGTAAGGAGTCCCATTAGCGTAGGAGAGTCGGCCAGGGTCTTGTGTGCTCTGTGGGATTCTGAGAACGTAGAGAAAGCAGTAGGGGCTGAGTGACCATATGGATGCTTGGTACCTCCCTTCATTCACCCCTGCAGTGTGACTAAACTGGGCTGGAAACTCAAAGAATGGCAGTGACTTAACGGGCTCACAGGCCTCCAAGATAGACAATTTGGTCATAATGAAAGAGACCCGCAACTCAATCTCAGATTTCACAACTTATGTCAGTGAATCTAAATGTAAGCCTGTGCTGTGATCTTGAAAGAGAGTAGTCCAGTCTAGAGTAGGGGATATTCCCCAAATTGAAGGCAGTGGGAGATGTATATACTCAGCTACTCCCATCTAAGAAGCCGCCCTCTTTGTACCTCTTGCTGGCAATGGTAACTGGATAGAGGGAGCACATAACTCACGATGTGCCGGTCGGCTTTCTTCTCTTGGGAATACCCAAATTGGGAGGGACTGAGTTATTATAAACTGAGCTATTATTACACTGGGGTGTATCATGTCAACAGGGGAACCATGGAGAAGAGACTGGATACAGCAAGTGTTAGCAGTTGTGGACCAGAGTCATGGCAAGACCGGGCTGCAGGAGGGGTGAGAATAAAATAGAATCGTGAGACAGGAAGAGACCAGGAAGTTTAAACTCAGCCTTCAAGTTCCTGACACTAGTCCCTGAGACCTCAGCATCATTCCTACCCTGGGATTCTGGGATACACCCCAGAATCTCTAAATGCCTTTTGTTAAAAGGAGCTCCCATTGGTAATCTGCAACCAAATAGTGTTAATTACCCCACTGGAAATAACACACTCAGGACCAACAACACAGGTGACTCGCCATGCTCTGCTTCCCATGGTAAAATGTGCACAACACAGAGCTCAGCATCCTCACTATGTCAAGTGTACCGTATTGCAGCATTAAATTTTCATCCAGCTGTGAGCCAGACTTGCCTCCATCGGGTCCTGCATGAAGAAAGTGTTGCCATTAGTGAGTGTATGGTGAGGTCCACCAGCACTGAGACGGCCTCAACCTCGCTCATTTAGTCAGAGCCCTAATCTGAGCTTAGTTGTAGTGACCTGCATCTTTCTCCTGAAGGTTTCAGTTAAACCAGTATTCAGCACCAAAAAGTAAAAATAAAAAAAGACTCCTGTCTCATAAACAGTTGCTCTGATTTAATATCCTTTTGCTAAACAGCTTTGTTCCTGGATCTACAAACCTACGTCCCCATTTTACATTTTTTAAATGATTTTTAAAATTTGTTTTCTGCGCTTACATCTGGCACGACATGCACGCAGAGCCCGCAGAAGTCAGCAGAGGGCAGCAGATCCCCGGGACTGGAGTTACAAAGGGTTGTGAGCCATCGGGTAGGTGCCGGGAACTGAACCCGAGCTGCAGCCAGAGCTTTTAACCGCTAAACCATCTCTCCAGCCCCTACCCCGTTTTACATTTGATAAGAAAAAGAACTAGGCATTTGTCTCTCCAAGCAAAGAGGAGTTTCTTCAAGGGTCACAGGATTCCTGCGTCCTAGACAGCACGGCAAGGGGATCCAATCAGTTACGGTTGCGACACAGTAATTTGTATGCACCCAGCCTGGGGGACTTACAGATTTATTTCACATGTATCCTGTTCCTCGGGGGCCAGCTCAGCTCTATGACACATCACCTCACTCAAGCAGCCTCTATCTGAACATTGCCATCATGAGGCCATGGAAAGATGTTCACTTTCAAAGCTAGAAATCACTTTCCGTTCAGTTCACTGAGCAAAGCAAGCCACATGCAGAGAAACGGGGTCTCCAGCCTGAGTCTCCAGGCCTTCAGACTCGCACTCCAGACTTCCGATCCTCTAGCGTCCCAACTCCAGCGAGGTGATTCCTTAAACTAATCCTGTTGCCTCTCCTTATTATACGCAGCCACTGGTTCTGTTTCTCTGGAAAAACTGCCGTTTGAAACACCCAAAGCTCACCCCTCCACCCCTGCATCCCGAAAAGCTCACCCCCTCCACCCCTGCATCCCGAAAAGCTCACCCCCTCCACCCCGGCATCCCGCAAAGCTCACCCCTCCACCCCTGCATCCCGCAAAGCTCACCCCCTCCACCCCTGCATCCCGCAAAGCTCACCCCCTCCACCCCTGCATCCCGCACACCCCAGGAGTCCAGGTCTACCTCAACTGCATCACGTTTCTAACGGCTTCCCCCTTCTGCTGTTCTCACCAAAGAGAACTCGTGGCAGTGCTCCTGCCTCAGCTTCCAAGGGCTAGGATTTCAGGTGCGCACCGTCATAACCACACTTGTTAGGAGACCAGGACGAACATTTTCATTTTCCGGCTTAGGCGCTGGCAAGATGGCTCCGTGGGTAAAGGTACCCACCGGGAAACCCGACAGCCTGAGTTCAATGCCCAGGACCCATGGCAAGGTAGACAGAAAGAGATCCAGCTCCACAAAGTGGCATGTGCGCACACACACACACACATACACGCACACACATACATGCACACATCCTATATATCACAAGATAATAATAAATTGAATCCTAAAGTTTTTCTACAATTATAATATGCCTGTGATAAAAATGACAAAATTGTGGAGAGGTGTCTGGCAGGCAACTCTGCTGTGTGCTAGCGGGGAGTTTAGTCAGTTGAATCCTGTGATGTTGAATTTGGAAAGCAGCACTCACCTAAGCATATCAGTCTAGAACATGCAAAAGAATTTGGATTGGTATTATTTATTTAAATTATTTTTTTTTCTTACTTAGGGTTTCTGTTGCTGTGTTGAGACACTGTGACCAAAAGCAACTTGGGGAGGAGAGGGCTTATTTGGCTTATCGGTTACAGGCCATCATCACAAGGCAGGAACTCAAGGCAGAATCCTGGAGACAGGAACTGAAGCACAAACCATGGAGGGGTGCTGCTTACCGGCTCGCTCCTCTTGGCTCGTTCAGCCTGCTTTCTTATACAATTCAGGACCACCTTCCCGAGGATGGTAGTACCCATAGTGATCTGGGCCTTCCCACATCAATCATTAATCAAGAAAACATTCCACAGACTGGCCTACAGGACAATCTGATGGAGGTATTTTCTCAGTTGAGGTTCCCTCTACCCACATGACCCTAGCTTGTGTCAAGTTGACATAAAACAACTAACACATTATTATATTTGCAGAGATGGAACCTGGGGCCATATACATGCTAGGCAAGCACTCTACCCACGAACTACATTTCTAGCCCTTAGTTTCTTGAGACAGTGTCTTCCTGTGTAGCTCAGATTGGCTTTGAACTTGAACTCAGATTTAGCCTAGATTTTGTTTGTTTCCTTAACACTTTATATTATTATTTTATATATTTTATATTATTATTTTATGTGTTTGGCTGTTTTGCCTGAATGAATGTCTGCATTATATGCTTGCAGAAGCCAAAAAAGGATGTTGAATCCTCTAGGACTGGGCTTAAAGCCAATGGTCAGATGCCAAGTGGGTGCTGGGAATCGAACCTGGATTCTCTGGAAGAGCAGCCAGTGCTCTTAACCACTGAACTGTCTCTCCAGCACTAGCTGGGTGTTTTAGAAGCCTACCCATCACAGATAGAGACAAGCTATGGTCTGTAACACGGAGGGGTGGTAAGTCCACAGAAAGCCTTAAAGCTAGACTCAACAAGTGTCTGAAAAAGGGCAGAGGGGGTTCTTGCATGCCTGGAATGAGGGCCAACTGTGCCTGCTTCCAGAAAAGGATATCAAGGAGAACAACTGGCCTGGGTCTAAAAGGATAGAAAACTATTTGAAGCAAAGACAAGAATTATGGACCTTTCTGCTCTTTGACTTCCCTCCCTGAGTTTTAGATCGACAAGAACTGTGGAAACCAGAAACCAAAATTATGCCCCTTATCTACAAAGTCATAAAACAAGAAGCCCAATGCCTGCAGCCACTTGGGCTTCCAAAGCTTACCTTATGGCAAGGCTGCTCCCTCCTCCAAACCCTGAGCAAATGATTTATTCAACACAGTGGCCATACCAGAGGCTCCAACCAGAACCCAAGCCATTCCCAAAGCAGAGCTGGGGCTGAGGCCAGCATTACCTGCTCTGCCTCTCAGACTAAGCCTATCAGATATTACTCTAGAGGAAGACTGGGGTGGTGAAGAGGGTGGCCTAGGTGAGGCCCGTATGAAACCTGAGGAACAACTGTCTTCTGTCACAGCACCCACCCTTGATTTTCCCATTGAGTTGGATTTCTCTACCAGCTATGCCCTCAACCACAAATGCTAAGATCCCCTTAGGAAGGAAGAGGTGGCAAACAGCCTAGGGGCTGTGGCTCCTCCTTCTGAAACCAGAATGTTCCTCTGGAAGTCCTGCTAGCCTGTGTACACTTTGCCCCAAGAACTGACACAGGTGACCCTAAGAGTTAATGAATCATCACAACACTAAATCATTTTGTTTCTTCCCTGCCTTCCCTCCCTCAGCCTGAGAGGGCTTGCCTCAGTCTCGGCCCGTTTGGAGCAGCCTGTGCTCTGGGACCTGAGATGTTGCTGCTGTGTAGAATAAATCGGTCTTTCTAACAGGGCCTTGGGGTCAACCAACATCTAACCCAGAGGTGTCAGAAAACAACAATCTGTTATTTTTGTTCTGAGTTCTGGGGCTCACCTGGGCTGTTCTGCACCTCTCCCTTGGCACCTCCATACCCTGACTCTGGCACTGGTTAGGTAGACTCACTCACAACTGGCAACTGAGCCAGGAAGGCTAACCCCAGGCCGCTGGGCAGCCCCCTCCACCCGTGTTTGCGCTCTACCCGGCCTCCTGATGTGTGTCCTGGACAGAGCTCAGAGGTCCCTAGGTGCACATCGCAGTAACGGCAGAGCCAGTGCACATCTGAATCTTCCTTTCGCCTGAGTTTCAGAACTCATAGCATCGCTCGCTCCCACTGTCCTCTACAGGAACAGAAACTCCAGCTCTGAACGAGGGCAGCAAGGCTTGGGAGGGGCACCTGGCCTGGAAACAGTGGTTTGGGGCCTCTCCTTCCTGCCTTCTTCCAGTCTATTATCTGGAATGTGAGCTAGGAATGGTAGCACACGCCTGTAATCCCAGCACTTGACTTGCAGGAGGATTGCTGTGAGGTGAAGGCCAACTGTCCTGCAGAGCAAACACCAGGCTAGTCAGGGCTACGCAGAGAGACCTTGTCTCAAAACAAACACAGTGTGGGGAGATGGCTCAGCTGGGAAAGCACCAGCAATGCAAACTCAAGGTCAAGAGGTCAGGGCCGGAGAGATGGCTCAGTGGTTAAGAGTACTAACCGCTCTTCCAGAGGTCCATGCAATTGCCAGTACCCACCTGGCAGCTCACAGCTGACCATAACTTCAGTTCTAAGGGGATCTGGCACCTTCTTCTGGTCTCTGTGGGCACTGAACAAACACGGTGCACAGAAAAGGTACATAGACCTTCATGCAGCCAAAACACCTATGCATAAAAAATAAAAATAAACATTTAAAAAGGGTAGAAAATGGCTGAAGAGAGACACCAAATGTAAACCTCAAACGTGCACACATGCACACGTGCACATGTGCAAACACACACACACACATTTACCATGGTAACCACTTTGTTTGAAGTGTGCACCTCCATGGCATCAAGCATGCACGTGTTATATCAGCAGCATCCAGAACTCCACCTTCCAGCCGGACTCAGGCATTAAGCAGGAACTCCCCATTCTCTCCTGCCCCAGCCCTGGCAAGGCCATCGGACCTTCTGTCTGAGCCCGGCTATTTTACATAGTTCATAAAATGAAACCAACAGCAGCTGTCCTTTTGTGTTTGATTGACTTCACTCTGGGACACAATTGGCCACATTTCAAGGTCAAGGTTGGACAAAGCTTATTCTATTTCCCGTCTAAAATCACATTCAGCTACATTAAAGGTCCATCGCCTAACACAGCCCGCCACTTGTTTCTTCAGACAACTAGACAACAAGACGCTCCAACTCCCTCTAACAGAGAGGGCTCAGATGTTGGTGCAGATACTCCTTGCCACTATCAAATTCCCTGGTGATAAGCGCCTGAAAATTACTTCATTTAATGAATTGTGATGAACTCGAAGTTAAGAATTAAGGTTTATCTTTATTATTTTTAATTAGCTATGTTTGGGGTGGGCATGAACATGAGAGTAGGTGCCCATGGAGGCCACCGAAACTGGAGCGTGTGAGCTGCCTGCTATGGATACTGAGAACCAAACTCAGTTCCTCTCTCTGTCACAGCAATATGAGTTTCCTTTTTATTTCTTTTGAGACAGAGTTTCTCTGTGTAACCACCTTGGCTGTCTTGGAACTCAATTTCTAGACCGGGATGGTTTCAGACTCAGAGATCCGCCTGCCTCTGCCTCCAGTGCTAGGATTAAAGGTGTACGCCACCGCCGTCCTGCGCATTATGAGTTCTTAACTAATGAGACATCTAATCGGCAACCAAAGTAAAAAAAATAAATAAATAAGTCAATATCTCAAGGAATTAAACTCTTAAATTGAATTATCTGGCCCCAGGAGTTTGTTTTGCTTTGAAGTTCTGGAGCTTGAACCCAGGTCCTTGTGCATGCTGGCCAATCATGCTACCACTGAGCTAGACCCCAGCCCTCTTTTTTGCTTTTTATTTTGAACCCGTCTCTTAAAGTTGCCCTGTCTGGCCTTGAACTCATTCTGTATCCTAGGTAAGCCTTAAACTTTTGATTATCTTGCCTCAGCCTCACAAGCAGCTTTAATTACAAGCCTACACCATCAGGCCTGGCTTGCCTGATGAGTTAGTGTTCAGACTGCTCAGGCTTAGCATGATGCTCCACACCTACCATCCCTGCACTTCGGAGGCAGAGGCAAGAGGATCAAGAATTCGAGGCTATCCTCAGCTGAATACTAAATTAAAGACAATCATCCAAAGAGTCTCAGTGCCTGGATAAGGCTGCGGTCCTTTCTTTGGTAACTCAGGCTCAGACATGCCCTCTGGAGCCTCAGAAATCAACAAAGAGCAGAAGGCAATTCTAGCACCACCTCTGAACACTTTTGACTTGGAAAAAAAAAACCTTGCTTTGAAGCAATATAATTCCTCTAGAACCCCAGATTTTCTTTGGACCCATTTTTCAGAGCCCAGTGATGTCCTGGAAAAGGCAGATAACCAAGGAAAGCTTTTTGAGGGCCAGCATCTCAAGGATGACAGTCTACACTGGTGTGGAATCTTCCATGTCTGAATTGAAACTGAGGTGGGAGAATCCTCCCACTAAGACCAAGCGTAGCACCGTTACAGTTCTAGAACTTAGAGTCCCCAGTCAATGCATCTGGCTTTCCTAGAGCTGGCTTTCTGTCCTGATTGGGTTTCCAGGCATGGATAAATCTATTCCCAGAGGCAAAGCAGGTTCTGACACTTTATGGCCTGCCAGGCGAGATGATTCAGTACTAAAGATACCAGCAATAAAGAGCTTTTAGCAGGCTAGGCGCTGATGACCACGCATTTGCTACTGTAAATCATCTTCATGAAAACAAGGAGGATCTGCTTCTCCCCGGACTGGGGAACACAGGGGATGAAATGATGATCTTGGGGTGTTCAGCTAAGAGTCCACATTAGGAACCTGGAAGTTCTGAAGACAACCCTCATAGCAGCTCTGGTCCCCTGCAGCCACAGGGAAACAGCACAAAGGCTGATCCCAGGGCTGGCCTACAGTGTCCATCCAGTAAACCACAGTGGAGCAACTCTTTTCTTCAAGTTTGACTACTACTGATCCAGAAGAACTAGGGCCCTGGGGTGAGGAAAGATGGGCAAGATTCCAGTGGAGCTGAGGGGGCTGTAAACCCACAACTCTGGGCACCCTCACCAGTAGAAGTTGCCTCCCCATCTCAGGTTAGTCCCCCAACTGTCTGGAGATCACATAAAGCTCCCCCAAAGGTCCTACCCCTCCTTCCTAGATCTGTAGCTAGACCCAAGTCCTCAAAGCCCCAAGAAACATAAACAATGACTCATGAGAAGAGGCTGTACAACACCGAGTTTGCCAAGTCATGCTAGGTCAGTCTCCAGGTCAGTCTTTGGAGAAGAGCCTTATGGCCCCCAGCGTGAGAGCCTGCAGTGGGAAGGGCCTCGGGGTGGGGCCCTGTCAATGTTACTCAAACCCAGAAACATCCACCCAGATTCCTGCTTCTCACACAACTTGGGCTGTCGCCAAAGGTCATTTCATTCCTGAGACTGGAGGACATTTGCTGAGTCACCAACTCCTGAACTGAGATTTTACATCTCAGTGCCTACCAATTGCCAACAGTCAAGTTCACGACATGCCTGTAATGATCAGCAGGCCCCAGGTGGCAGTTATGGCCACTGGGGGCGGGGAGGGGGTGTTGCAGAGGGATTCCTGCAAGCTGGTTGCGGTAGTCTCCACTGGCTAGCCTAGGTTACAGCTTATTGAGTCTATGAACTAGCTTCAGGTCAGCTCTGATGCTGGCCGAAAAGTGTGTGCATTTGCAGCCAAGACTCCACTGTCTGAACTGACCGAACTAACAAACCTCTTCAAAGCTCAGTTTTTCTCATTCACCAAACTGTTTTGTTTTTAAATTTTATGTATGTATGCATTGTGTGTGTGTGTGTGTGTGTGTGTGTGTGTATGTGTGTGTACTTGTTCACATGTGTGGGCACATGTGTGAGGACCAGAATTTGATACCGGTGTTTTCCATGATGGCTTCCTACTGTATATACTGATGCAGAGTCCCTAACTGAGCCTGTAGCTCACTGAATCAGCATGTCTATACAGATAGCTTGTCCTGGGGATCTTCATGTCCGGCTGACTTTTACGTGGGTTCAAGGCCAGCCTGGGATAAATAAGAGCCTGTCTCAAAACAAGCAAGTAGTAATAATATATTTTAAATTAAAAACACCAAAGTGTAACAGAAATTTGAATTATTTGCAAGTGTTTTGCCTATTTTCTTTCCATCTGAAATGCTTTATTCTATGGATACTAATCACTTTTCAGTTGCTGTGAGATGACTTAGCGGTTATAGGCACTGGCTGCTTTTCCAGGGGACCTGGTTTGACTCTCAGCACCCACTTGACGACTCAGCCATCTGTAACTCCAATTCCAAGGGATCTAATGTCCTCGTCTCATACGCACAGACACTGCATGCATGTGGTACATGCATACACATGCAGGCAAAACACTCCTACGTAGAAAATAAAAATAAATCAAAACCAAAAACTTTCAAATTAAAAATAAATAAATAAATAAAACACTCTGACCAAAAGCAACGTAAAGAGGGGGGAAGGTCTACATTGGCTTGTTGCTCCAGAGGGAAAGAGTTCATCATGGTGGGGCTAGCTTGGTATTGCAGCAGGATCAGGAAGTTGCTGATCACATTTTAGCAGCATACAGGAAGCAGAAGGAGAGAAGAGAAATCGGGCCAATGCGGTAAGCCTTCAAAGCCCATCACCAGTGATGCGCTTCCTCCAGCAAGGCTCTGTCTCCTAAGATTCCATTATCAAACAATGCCACCATCTGGGGACTACTTGTTCAAATATGTGAGCCTATGGGGAAGATAGTCCCTTTAAATCCCTACACTATCCAATCCTGTCACCCCTTACCCCTTTTTAAACAGTGCAAGCCATCAAACCCAGGGCCTCACACATGTAGGTGGTGCTTAGCTCCATCTCAGGCCCAGGGCCTCACACATGTAGGCAGAGATCAAATCCCTCTCCAGCCCAGGGTCTCACGCATGTAGGCAGAGATTAAATCCCTCTCCAGCCCAGGGCCTCACACATGTAGGTGGTGCTAACTCCCTCTCCGGCCCAGCCTCACACATGTAGGCGGTACTTTACTCCATCTCAGGCCCAGAGTGAGCTTTTAGACAGGATTCTTGTTCATTTAGAAAGCACACCAGACTAAAGAGGCTCATGAGCAGGTCATAAATCTTCTTGAGGAATTTCACTTCCTTGGGTAGTGGCACTACAGGAAGTCATAGCGGGAGGTCAGTGAGGGCCACACCCAGGCCATGAACATCCAAGAAAGCCTCCTGCTGGCTCTTCTGTGGGGCCCCAGTGGCTTCCCTGGTGTCCAGGGCTTTATCCTCCGGAGAGGAGTGATCTGGAGGAACTGCAGCATCTCTAAGACCTTTGGCACCCTCTGGCCAACAGGAGGAAGAGATGGCCAATGTCCTTTAGGGCTTCATCTTAGGGCATAAAGGTCCAGAGAGGGAGGTACAGGAGCCCACAGATGCAAACTGGACCAGCCTACTACAGCTTCTGACAAATTGGCAGGGCACAGTGGGTGGGCAGAAAGGAGTTTATCACCCAGAAAGCTGTGGCTGATTCTGCAAGCAAGCTATGGAGAAGATGCCCTTGGAGCTTGACACTGGAAAAGAGACGGATCCCAGCTCCCCGCTGCCATGACAGCCTGCTTATTCCTCTTCATTTCAGGTGTCATCTCAGAACCACAGTCTCTCGGGTTCGACTTCACCCCTGGTAACAACGCTGCCAAATCACTTGAACTGTGATATTTGTCTTTCTGTTTGGCAAGGTTTGACGTGACAGGGCATGCACCTGGGACTCCTAAATGTCGTTTTTGGCTGGGTTGAAATCACATTCTTTTCCTATTCTGTGGATGTTGTCTGTGCTGTAGAGCACAAGCCTATAGCATGTAGGAGGCTGAGGCAGAACTGTGAGCTCTCAGCCAGCCTGGGCTGCATAAAAAGTATAATGATCCAAAGAGGAGGGAAATGGTTCTGGAACTCCCCAAGAACAGGATGCACTTCCTCTTTTAGATGTCTGTGAAATGGTTTGAATTCCCACGAAGTGTGTTCACCTGCCATCTTTCAGAACGAACTTTAAAGGAACAAGATGTTGGTCTGCCATTTGGACGTTTTAACTTGCTGTTTTTATCTAATTCGGTACTCAAATGTTAGGAAACCAGATGACTTATCCTGGAATTGAACCAAAACTTAGAATAACAAATATTTACGCAGTACTCACTAAGTGTCAGGAACTGTTCCCAGCCCATTCTGCATCAGCCCCATCTTCCAAGAACCCTCGTGGGAAAGCTGCGTGGCTTTGCTGAGAGTGACGTAAAGTATCGCATTTGCTACCAGGCCCTCGGGACCATAACCTGTCACCTTTGCTTCCCTCAGAAGGAAATGAGGAAATGGAGATTGGTGAGAGAGAGAGAGAGAGAGAGAGAGAGAGAGAGAGAGAGAGAGGAGGGAGAGAGAGAGAGAGAGAGAGAGAGAGAGAGAGGATTTACTTACAGTTTGGCCAAAGTATGGAAAGAAAAAGCTAATTTTTCTCTCCCCTGTGACCATGGTGGTCTTACAGCTTATAGAAGGCTATGATAGAAGCAGATCTGCAGCTCACTGTGAGGCAGTTTGAGAAGTCCTTTCCTGCGCACAGGGCCTTGCGCTCATTCAAGTCTCTATTCTTGGCATCTGCATCATCCTCCATCCACCCCCCCTCCACTGGCCGAGATCTCTACTGCTATGCTGCCAGGACAGGAAAATGCTGGCAGAGGGTCGGACCAATGAGCTTCCTGGGATTGCTTACAATTGCAGGAGGGCTGGCTGGCTGGGCCACTTAAAAGTCCTCACCTCCTTGTCAACCTTTCTCGGCTTTAGCTCCTCCCTCCAGCATCCTGTGTTGTGTGAGGAGGTTGCTTATTAGTCCCGACTGCCCAGAATCGAAATAATCACACAGAATCACACAGAAACTGTATTAATTAAATCACTGCTTAGCCCATTAGTTCTAACTTCTTCTTGGCTAGCTCTTACATATTAATTTAACCCATTTCTAGTAATCAGTATGTCTCCATGAGGCTGTGGCTTACCAGGTAAAGTTCCCGGCATCTATGGGGGGCGGGCTACCTGGCTTCTCCCTGACTCTGTCTTCTTTCTCCCAGCATTCAGTTTAGGCGTGTGCCCTCCCGCATCATCATCTGTGTGCATAGCTCTGCTATAGACCCAAAGCGGTTCCTTTATTAACCAATGACAGCATACAGAGGGGGAAACCCGCATCAATCTTGTGCTGGAAAGAGAAAGAAGCGACTAGAACCCCAGATGAGGACCTCTGACTCTGCTAACCCTTCTACGAGACAATGTCAACAGCCTCACCATTAACTGATGGAGGGGGGGTCATTTGTCTATGTGTTACTTTCATTGGTTAATAAAGAAACTGCCTTGGCCCTGATAGGACAGAAAATTAGGTAGGCGGAGTAGACAGAACAGAATGCTGGGAGAAAGAAGCCGAGTCAGGCAGTCGCCATAGCTCTCCTCTCCAAGGTGGATGCAGGTTAAGATCTTACCGGTAAGCTACCATCTCGTGGTGCTACACAGATTATTAGATATGGGTTAATCAAGATGTGAGAATTAGCCAGTAAGAGGCTAGAGTTAATGGGCCAAACTGTGTTTAAAAGAATACAGTTTCCGTGTAATTATTTCCGGGCATAAAGCTAGCCGTGCAGGAGCCGGACGGCAGGAACGCAGCCCGCTGCTCCACACTACACATCGTGGGTGGTGCCATCCTTAGGCAGGTGGTTCTGGGGTGTATAAGAAACCAGACAGAGAGCAAACCAATAAGCAGCACTCCTCCATGGCCTCTGCATCAGCTCCTGCCCTGGAATAACACAGAGGGTGACTGAGGGCAAGAAGCCACCCACTAAATTCTCCATATTTGAAAATCCAAGTTGATTTGAAGAGAGAGAGGCTTAACAAGACAATTAAACCGAGCTTTAGAGGTGCAGTAGCTAATTAATGTTTTGTTGAGAATCAATAAACAGGCCACAGAAACCCCCTCCAGGTAATTATATTTAACCCCCCCCCCCCCCACGTCATAATTCACTATATGAAAGACTGTTGAGCGACTCCCATTTCCCTAGGTATAAAGTGCGGGGTGCTGTCCTTTGCTCAGGGGACGCCACTGGTTGCCCAGTCAACAGTCCTTCCCCATCTTCATTGGCATTTTCTTTCTCCCGCTTGGTTTTGTTCTCTTTCCTTCCAGGGGCCATGTGTAGATGTGTATGTTACGTTTTAAACCCAGGACCAACAGCTGAGATGCCTACTTAACCTATCTAAGGGCACTTGGCCTCCAGGTTCTCCCAGCATCCCTCAGTCCCTACCTGTTACAGGGTATGGCTGGTGTACATCCTTTCTCCTGAGCTTTCCAGGCCAGGGGCTCAGCTGCCCTTCCCCCAGAGGCTCCTCCCTACATGATCCAGACATTTTTGGTTACCTACCCTTTGGTACCTTTGCCCTCTTGGCTGCTGCACCTCATCCCCCTGTTCCTCTCCTCTCCCTCCTCACATGGCCCAGCTCTGTCTGGTCATATCCCCTCTGGACTCTCCAGATGTCCCTGCCTCTGGCTCTGCTCTCCCGTAGATCTGCAGTAAGCTTTCTCCTCCACCACACCTAGGAGCGGTCAGGTCCTTCCTTCCGCTTTTCATTTTTACGTTCAGTCTAAGGAAGTCAGGAGAAGGCTCTGGTGACTGGAGCCTGTATCCTGCTGACTCATTCCCGGCTCCTGAGTTCATTTTTGTTTGTTTTATTTTATTTTGAGACAAGATCTCCGTCTGCGGTCCAGGCTGGCCTGGAATCCATTGCATAGCCCAGGCTGGCCTCAGACACAGAGCAATCTGTTCTCTGAGCCTCCCAGGTGCTGAGGTTACAGGGATGAGCTGCCAGCCTCTGGTAATTTGAAGACTTTGTCGCTGAAGATCATTTCTTGATTTAATTACTCCCTAGAAACCTCTATCATTTTCTGCCGTAAGCTTCAGAGTGAGGGAAAACCCAAATTCCCGCAAATTCATTTCAACTTTGAAAGTCTGGAAACATTGTTTGGAGTGATATGGAGGGACTGAGTACCTTTTGTGGGATAATGGCAAATTCCAGGTGGGACAGGGAAGGTCTCAGATGTGGTGGAGGGGGGCAGATATGACAGAAACAAGGCAAATTAAAGATTTAAATTGTCAAATATTTCATATTATTCTTGTGTATGGACATACGCGTGACGGCACACATGCCAGAGGACAACTTCTGGGAGACGGCTCTCCCCTTCCACCAGGGGGGTTCCAAGGACTGACCTCAGGCCATCACGCTTGACACAAAGTTCCTTTATTCACTAAGGACTCTTGGTGTCTTTCATCTATGGATTTGTTGACTTGACAATTACTATATTATAAAATCTTGCAAGCAAAGAGAAAAAAAAAGATTTGAGAAGTGAAAGCTTACAAAACTCTTCTTCTAAAACCAACAGGGGATGATAGAACTGTCAGAAAGAATAGACCGGATGGATTAAACGTGTGTGAGAGAGGACGGGTGAGATGGCTCAGCGGGAAAAGGCTGTGTAATACTGGAGACCTGAGCGCAATCCCTGCCCACACATAAAGATGGAAGGAAAAAATCTCCATAAACTTGTCTCAGATATGCATGTGTGAACCACGGCACCGGCACCCACGCTCACACACACCACACACGCTTGCGTGCACATGGAACAATAATTTAAAAATTTAAATGTGTACTAGCGAGATGAATCACCCAGAGCAATTATTATTGCAAATTAGCAAAGTATAAGCACTTATGTATCAATGTGGAAAGATAACTGCATTAGTGTGGGATCTCTAGAGACAAAGGGTTATATAACTGCTATGACAGGAGAAAAGGTATTTTAAATAAGACACTTGTACTAGCAGAGATTCAGAACAATGGTTCTCAAAGAACTAAAATTCCCTTATTCTGGAGGAGGGAAAGGCTGAAGTCTGGGGGCAGCCAGAGAAAGAACCAGAGATGTCACAGTTACGACAACTTATCGGACAATCTTGCTGAAGAGACAGACCCGTGCTGAGACACTTAAGGGTCAGTGGAGGGCAGGAGCCCATTGGGACCCAGACTACTTAGTTCCACACACCTCTCTCACACTCAACAGGATACAGCTTATGTTCATGGAACCTTCCCATAGAGCATGGTGGGGTCACTGGGCCTCTTTGTTTGTCTCCCATCCCAATGAGGCTGCATTGGAAGGTCTCCCTTCTCCATTTCTTTCTGTCGTTGCCACTTTAGCTGGCTGATTGCTATAGGTTTGCAAGCCTGGCTTGTTAGAGCAGCCAGGACCCAGGTTATAACCTAGTCTATTAAACACCCAGGAGCATTCAGTTTTAAGGACTGGAGAGCTCCATTCAACAAAGCAATCGACCTAGGCAATGAGATTAGACTCTTCAAAGACTGCTCACACACCAAGATGTTCTTAGTTGCAGAATTAGGAAGACCACATTTTATCAACATGAATCATCTTCAACCACATCCTTACAAGAAGTCTGTATTCAACAAGTCGGATGGGTTTCCCATATAAACACGATGCAGTTCAGATCAAGCAGCATCCAGCGGAGGACCAGCAACTGCTTCTTCCTCGTGGGACGAGGAGGATTTCCCAGAAGTTACCAGTGGACTTATTTTTAAGCCTCTTATTGGCCAAGTTGCCTCATCTGCCTTTTCTTAAGCCGACCTGCGGTACAAAAGAGGAGTTTCCTAACAAAATGTGTTTTCAGATGTCCATGGGCGGAGCTGGGATTATGGCTCAGCGGTAGAATGCATGCACCAAGGCCTGGGTTTTAAGAGACAGGGAGGGAGGGAAGGTTATGTCGACGGCTGATAATCTTTATGTGTGCTTTTTATCTATTATACATATACACATGAATTGATGAAATACAAGAAGATAAATAAGGTCATTGTTTTCTGTGTGGGTGGACCTTTGCAAGCTAAAATAAAAATATTGGCAATGCTTTTTATATCTTTATAACAAGCTTGTAGTATTTTTATAAGTAACAGGCCATATCTTTTTATTTATTTTAAAAATAAAATAATTTAGTGGCTGAGATAGCTCAGAGATTGAGAGTCCTGGCTGCACTTGCAGAAGACTTGGGTTCAATTCCCAGTACCCACGTGAGGCTCACAACTGACTATAATTCCAGTTTCCAGGGGGAGCTGATGCCCTCTCTGGCCTCTTCAGGCATCGCATTTATGTGGGGCACATACACTGTAACATGCAGGTAAAACACACATACACATTAAAAATAAATTAATTAAGAAATGAAATCATTTAGAATTGAATGCAGGCAAAGGGAACCAATTTCATGCAGGAAGTGGACCAGCATTGATCAAACGAGTAAAGGCTGTGACTGCCGAAGGCGCCCGAGTCTGTACTAAGGGAAAGAATCTATTCCAGGCTGGGGAAAGCTCGATGGTAGAGCGACTTGTCTAGCATGTGTGAGTGTCTGTGTTCAATCTCAGTGTCACAAGACACATGTGTGCAGGCAGCTTTCCCAAGAAGCCCTTCTATGTCAGACCATGTGCTGTTTAAAACAAAACTAAACTAAATGCTATGAAATCAGATGTGATGGCCCAGCTAGCTCAGAGTGCCACATTCAGAAGCATGGGCAAGAGGATCTTGAGTTTGTAGCCAGCCTGGGTCATATTGTGGGAAGAGTTATCCAGTAAGAGGTTAGTGTGCTTCGATTTATTCACTTGGAATTCAGATGTGAAAATTAGCAGTCTAAGTAGGAAGCCATAGGTTCAAAACTAAAATACAGTTTGTACTCTAAAATTAAGTGAAAATATTTACTCTAAAAGAGTAGTAAAAAGAAAACCTTGAAGTTACTTTTTGGGTTAATCTTAATTTTGCTTTGTTTAAAGACAGAGTCTCCCTTGACCCAGGGTGGCCTTGAACTTCTGATCTTCCTGCCTCCACATTGCAAGTGCTGGGATTACAGGGATCCACAGCTACATCCAGATCTCGTATGTTGTTTTAATTCATAAAAAAATCAGATTATGAAAGTAGGTCATGTGCATTGAAAGAAAGCCAGCTATAGTAGAAGTATGTCCAGTCCTCTTTGCAGGACAGAGCCTGCCTATCTCCTCCTCTCTTGTCTCTTCACTCTGTCCAACACCATGAGGGGCTCTCAACCCTCACCTCCGTCCTGTTCCCAGTGACAACCACAGTCAACAGGCCAAGGTGCGGCACTGTCAATTTCTCCGGCATAGAGTTTTGAAAACAAGTGTTTCAATGTTAGGATGCTTTTGGATTCATTTAAAAATTGCCAAAACAATACAAAGAATACCCATACTCCCACAGCCACTTCCCTGTCATCAACATCTCATGTCGGTATGATCTCCTTTTCACAGTTGACGAGCCCGCAGCGACTGTATCCCATACTGGATTTGCACATCCTTCTATTAGACTCAACGCTCCTTCCGGCTGCAGGGTCCAGTTTGGGATCCCACCCTATACATTTGCTCAGTACATCTCCTGAAGCCCCCCCCCCCTTGGCTATGACAATTTCTCAGATTTTCCATAATTTTTTATGTCTTTGGGCACTGATTTTGCCTTTTGCATCCCCTCATTTGGGATATGTCTGCTGTTTGATTAATGATGAGACAGGAGCCATGGATTTAAAGAAGGGCCCATTCTCAGCATATTAGGCTAAGGATACACATTATCACCATGACTCAACAATATTGATGCTGACTTTGCCTCCTATGCAGATGGATTGCTTTGTACACACTGCCAAATGACTTCCCTGTGTTTTTCATGTCCAGGTAAGGATCGGGGGACTGGGTGTGGCCCTGGGTTTTAATAGTAGCTTAGTCAGCATGACTTGGGAAGTCTAAACATGCAAGTGGCTTAAAAGAGAGACTTGCAACCTTCGTGCCAGCTACGGGCGTGGGAGGAGGATGTAGAGAGAGGAATCAAGAGAACCTGCCTACTTCTGCCACATGCCAAACTCACAAGAGATGCTTGCCAAGGACCAAGACCAGCTGCCAACAAGGCTAAACACCCAAACCTCTTCCCAATAAACAGCAGTGACCTTCCATGGTGAAGCTTGAGTTTTGAGCTCCTGTCTCTTGCAAGGGCCTGCCTGTGCCTGGTGATTCATCCCCAGCATTCATCAGGGCTGTGAGAGTTCAGGAAGACTTGGCTGAAACACAAGGAATTAGAAAAAGAAAGGGAGGCATTAGATCTGAAAATTTCCCCATCACACAGTAAGGCTTTCTTGGATTCTTCCTTGCCTTATTCAAGTGAATTATGAACCAGAATTCAAATGTCTTTTCCTTGAATAGAAGAATCCGGATATGGGTTCCCCCACCCCCTTTATACTGGCCTACTAGTCAAATTGAAGTAACTCAAATAGATGACAGAAAATAATAATAAAAGAATAGAATTATTTAATACTTACTAAGCATTTTATCATGTTCAAGGAGGCTATCTAGGATCCTGTAGCTACCCAGCCAGACCACAGCAAGACCTTAGTTCATAAAAGGAAAAAAAGCACGGTGATTAGTTTATGTGCCTGCCTCATTTGATCCTCTGTTAGCTATAGTTTGTAGAGGAAACATGACATCCAACGATTAAATGAGCCCAAGATTACAGCGCACAGGTGTGATGCAAAGGGCAGAGCACCTCTCCCTCCTCATTCCACACTGCTGCCCCATTCAAACCCAGCCACACCACATTTCCACTGGCCAATAAACACCACACCCTCTAGCTACACACACTGCCATGATCACCACGGTATCCATATAGAGGGCGGGACAGGAAGCCATTATACAATCCTGCTACACTGCCCAATCACCTCAGGTCATTAATAGTGCTAACAGTGTTCCCAACAGCTTTGCAAAGTGCTAAGAACTGGAAGGTGGATGTCACAGGGTCCCGGAAAAAGGACTTACCGTTGACTCCCTTACTCCCAAAAAGATGGGGGACTCAGTAGTTCCTGAACAGGAGCAGACCCAAGGCTATTGGGAGAGCACTATCAAAAGGAGGCCTCTCTGGCAAGGATAATAATGACCTCAAATGCATGGGGATTTGAAGGTAGAGGACACAGCATGGAACACGCCAGTAATATTCAAAATGCTTAATTAGTTCGGTCTCAATCCGTCAGAAAAAGCCCTCCACCCATCAGGAGACAGACAGAACAGTGACTAACAACAAAGCGATGTTGAACAGCACCTCAGAAGTAGGGTAGCAAGTGTCCAAGGGGTCCTGCATCCCCATAGGTTGGCTTGTTGCTCTTCTGATGTTGCCATGGCGGGGAGAGAGGTACCGGGTGAGCTTCTCACTGGGTGGGAATACTCCATGGGAAAGAACGCTTGATATTAGTTAGTGCTTTTAAAAGCCTTGAAGTTCAGCCTGCAGCGTTATTTATTTATAGACCTAGCAATGTCTTGTGCTAACATAAAACACATTTCCACATTAATTTTAGTTTATACTTAATAAGCTTTGACATTTGACAGATTTCGCACCTAAAATAGTCAACACTTCACAAGCCTGATTAAATTCCTTTAGAGATTTCAAATCACATACACAAATATAACATTACCGAATTATCTGAAAGAACTTCAAACATCCAAAGCAGACGTGGAAATCTAGTGAGTGATTCTAGGAAAGTCGATTTACGCATGTTATAAGTAAACCAGGTTGTCTTAATAATTTAAAGCCTCAATTTAAAAAACAACAACCAGGGGCTGGAAACATGACTCAGTGCTTTAGCGCACTTACTGAGGAACTATTTGGACCTGGGTTCAGATCTCAGAATCCACATAACAAAGGGATAATGATCTTGCACAAACCTGTATCCCCAGTGCTGTGGAGAACAAAGACAGAAGGGCTCATAGGCTTGCCAGCTGCCAGCTTAGCCAAAAACATGAACTCTGGGTTCAAAGAGAGATACCGCCTCAGAGTAACAAGATGGAGAGTAAGAGAGGCTACCCAATATCCCCTCTCTGACTTCTGCACATACACACAGAAGCACATACCTATGCATACACATGTGTGTAGGTACCACATAATGGAGTAATGGAGAGAGAGATCCTTATGAGTAACACGGAGATTAAAATGTTATACCTACATAGCTTATCAAGGTTTTTGTCTTATTGCTTCATCCTAGAGTTAGGATTGTTTGTGTAGCCAAAGGGAACAGAGCGATTGTTTAAAGGTTATCATATCAACTGAATTCATGAGCTCTAGACATTGAGGTTCCCTAGGGTTCTGTCTTTGAACTTCCTATGTCTCTATACTTCCTGGTCACCTCGGCCAGTCCCACAGCTTTAAATCCTGTGTGCCAGTGAGTCTGTCCTATATCTCTATATCCAGTAGGTGCTAGTGTTATTTACCCATATTTCTGGTCCTCCTTTCCCAAACATCAACAGCCCTTCCTCATCCTCTTAAAAATTCATCATGACCACATGACTGATTTTGGCTAAGAAATGTATTTCATTGCTAGTGTGAGACTTCACCTCTTTCTCTTGCAGTATCAACAGTTCAGATACTAACGCCCCTCAGTCTGCATCACAGAGGGGAACCAACATGGCTCAGAATCCTACCATGAGGAATAGTTCAGTGAGACGCCGGGAAAGACCTTCTTCCTGCCTCTAGAAAGACTTCAAATGCTAGCTCAGCATCTCCAGCCAGATGACTAGATAGCCATTTCAGGACTAATAAACTCTTGGCTCAATTTCTACTCTCCCTTCCCACCCTCCAGAAATCCCTGTGCAACTCGACCTCCCTGTATCCGCTAAATATCGTTTCCCTCTCTCCAAGGGCCCATGCTCCAATCAGTCTTCTTTATCCCTAGACTTCTCGCATCCTTTAGCAAGTCCTGGTGGCTCTATCTTACAAATACTTTCAGAGGTGAATAGCGCGTCACTGTCTCTTATCTCCCTGACCCCAGGCTCTTCTCCCTTGGATAACCACAGAGCTCCCTAAGATCAGTCAAGAATACTCAAAACTCTCAAATGGCTCTCTATGTCAGTCACAGTAAAATCCAAAATTCTTAACCAATCTTTAAAGTCCTCTACATTTATCTCTGACTGCAGACATTTCCAAAACGCCCCTGGAGGCAGAACTGCCCTTCTGAGACATGGTGATTGTATTGCGAGTAGACAGACATGTGCCAGTCTGTTGAACAGCAGCATCCTCTAAGACGAAAACCTTCCCGGTTGGAGGGAAGTTGAAGACACAAAGTGATAAAGGGGAGGGGATGTATTCCACCCTTCGGGGAAGCTCATTAAGCTTAAGAAGAAAACAACTCAATGATTTCAGGAAGTCCCTGAAACTGACCACATTCACTAGGCTCCTCCCTCCCCAACCACATGTAAGCAGTAAGGATTGCAGAGACAAGAGGCTCAGAATAACTGAACCCCCTGGAAAGGACACGCCCCAGCATGCTGAGCTGTCTGCAGGCTGTGCAGTAAGTTTCAGGCTTCCAGCTTCCGTGAGTGCATGTGTGTGTATACATAAGTATATATGTCATGTGTACAGGTGCCCCCAGAGGCCAGAAGAGAACATCAAATCCCATAGAGCCAGACTTGGAAGCCGATGTGAGCTGCCCAATATGGGTCTTGGGAAGCAAATCAGGTCCTCTGAAAGAGCAGCAAGCGCTCTTCCCAGCAGAGCCATCTCTCCAACCCTGGGGAAGATTTAATTTGACTAAGAGTTTCAGAATTTTTTTGCTCCATCACTTTGGAGAGGCATGGTGAGGTAGGTCAGATCAGTTCCAGGAGGCAGGATAGTGTGGCGGAGGCTGTTCACAGCACAGCACATAGAGAGATGGAAAGCAAGGGCAAAACCAGCGGCAGGAGGAACCTTCACAAGCCTTCTCGTAGGACCCTGCTTCTGCTGGCTAGGCACCACCTCAAATGTTCCACAGGTCATGGGTGTGGTGGGGGGATCTCAGCCATGCTTGCCCCACTATCTGGGGTGGCCTGATTGACACCTGTCCTAGGAGGACCCACACTATAATGACCGGGGGACTCATGTGTGTTCTATGTGAGTAGGTGAGCCCAAGCCTGTTCTGATGGCAATGGAAAAGGCAAATTTATAGGCCATGTAGAAACCCACTGGAGACTTCTGCCTCCCTCGGGTGAGCTTGACCCATTGGTTGGAGAAAATTCCGTGGCAGGGACCAGATTCAAAACTGGACTTAGCCAACCACTCACAGCTTTTCATATCAGATCATCATCTACTCTTTTCTTCATAGAGTCTGAAATTACAGAAAGACTCTGAATCACAGGCAACTTAAACCAGGAAGGATTTCCATCATGGCCACTCATGAGTTAAAGACATTTTTAGCTCTGTACAGTAAGTGACCCAAGGACCCTGGCTGTCTGTGACAAAGATTAGGTATGTTACAGACAATAAAGAATCTATATTTCATTGGTACATCAAAATTATTTCTTGACTCTACAAACTCATTTCACACAAAATTTAGGACATGCTTGTTTTCAAAATAAATTCAAATAGATTCAGTTATTCCCATAATAACATCGCTTATTTTTAGGCCAACATTCTTTATTAAGTGGAAGGGACATCTGCTATGTTCCGGGTTGGTGGCCAAGAATTACCCTACCTGAACCCACCTGTGCCTGTGAGAGCCGCGTACAGTCTCAACTTTCATAGTTAGCATACCAGAAAGTGGGTGGAGGAGCCCAGTCACAGGTCACAGTGACTTCTCTAAGATTGTCATTTGGATCTCTCTGCTAAGGCTACCCACCCCTATAGTACCACAGGATGGAGGCTGAGGCCCAGGCTGCATCCTTTGTTCATTCTTATAAACAACTGTTTTTTAAGCTTGAGCATTTTTTAATATAGATGAGTTTCCAGAATAAAGCAGTGGCCACCAACACACTTGTCAGCCAGGTTCGTGACTTTTAACACCTTGCCCCTTCCACCTACCTCTCTGCACATGCCACCTGTGGCGGACCTCTCGACCGGCGATGAAGAATGACCACCACACCAGGATTTCACTCAGATCACGCTTTTATTGGAGTGCCCTTGATTGATGGGGAGCATGGAATGAGGGGCGGGAAAACGAGGAACAGGGAGCAGATGGGAGAGGCAGCAGGAAGCGAAGGGACCGGGGGGGGGGGGGGGGGGGGGTGCACTAAGGCAGCCGCTTAAATAGGGAATTGGCACACGGGTAGCCCTGTGATTGGCTGCCACCAACAGCTGACACCAGACCGCATCGGGATAGGCTCAAGGATCCTCATCCTCTGCGCATGCGGGAAGCGGGGACGCGCAGCTCTCAAAGCCCTAGCCAAATATGGAGTTGTTTATAACCAACAAGACAGGATGTCGGCGCCATCTTGTAATGGCGATCCTGTCCGGCTCACTACAATTCCCCCTTATTGTTTGTAAGCAATGAGCGCAGGACTAACGTCATCCAATCTGACCCCCACCTCATGATGTGTTGGTCGATCGAGGATGGAAGATATTTTCCATGGACACACCTTCCCCTGTGCAATGGGTACTCGAGGAACCCCGGGGGTGCAAAGGCTGTGTCGCAGGAACCTACAACCACACACCTTCCCAAGTGTAATGGATCGACAGATCCCATGGGGTGCAAAGGCTGTGCAGGAGGAACCTACATCCGCACACCTACCCAAGTGCAATGGATCAATCAACAGATCCCATGGGGTGCAAAGGCTGTGCAGGATGGAAGCCCTAAGCGTCTCTTAGTGCTGACAGCCATATCTGGGGGAAGGAGCCACACTCCAGGGTAGCTAAAGCCTGAGAGATTAAAACCTTATCCCAATATAGCCTTATCCCTATTGGTCTGGGCTCGAAGGCAGCAAACCAACCACAGGCACAACACATAGCCACCCAGGCAGCTTGCCAAAAAACATGCCCATGGAACTGAAAGCACAGGGACCCTTTCTCTGTAATGTTACGTGCTTTTCCTAAAAGGGCCACTTTAGACTTATAACTCAAGGTTTTTATCGGTGGTAAAAATCTGGGGAAATCATGGCGAACGGGCATCGCCTTTGGGAAGGCTGACAGGCTTTTCCTTTTGTGCTCCACCTTTTCCTGGATCCACGTCATCAGGGATGTTAGCAGGAACTTTCTCCAGCGACTTAGCCTCTTTCTTAGGAACTTCCTTGATCATGCGTGTCAGCCGGCTCGGAACCCAAAGTGGAGCCTCTTGGCCCTGTGGAAAAACACATACAGCTCCCCTGGATCTTGCCACCGCAAGATCCGGTCCATACCATTTGTTATCCAATATATCTTTTCACATCACATATTTCTTTTGTTCCATAGGGCCTGCTGCATGCTTTTCAGCTGCTGCAGTACCCGACTCATTCAGGTTTAAAAAATTAAGTGTGAAGAGAGCAAGGGAGATTCTTTTCCTGGGGGAAGCGGATTCAGCTATTTCCCCTTTTTGTTTTTGTAGAATTTCTTTAATATTTTTGTTGGCTCTCTCCACAATACCTTGTCCTTGTGGATTGTATGGAAGACCCGTAATGTGGGTCACTTGGAGCTGTGCGCAAAAGGCACTAAATCCATGGGAGGTATATGCCGGGCCATTGTCTGTCTTCAGGCGTAGGGGTTTTCCCCAGGCAGCCCAGGCCTCAAGGCAATGGGTTTTTACAGGAGTCACCTTTTCTCCCGCTAGGGGCGTGGCATGAATAATGCCAGAAAAGGTATCCATTGATACATGTAAATATTTTAATTTGCCAAAATCAGGCAGATGGGTAACATCCATTTGCCACAACGCGTTAGGTTGCAGCCCTCTAGGGTTGACCCCAACATTAGGAGGGTATAAAAAGGTCACACATGAAGAACAGGCTTTAACTATATCTCTGGCTATCTGTCTGGAAATATGAAATTTTTTCTAAGGGTATTGGCAGGCACATGCCAAAGCTTATGAAAATCTTGTGCTAATTCTACAGGGTCCGAGACGACCAAAGCCATGGACCGGGTAAGGCAGTCAGCCAAATCATTGGCCTCAGACATGGGTCCTGTAAGCAAAGTATGAGCCCGAATATGTCCAATGAAAAAGGGATTATCCCTTTGTAAAATGCACGCTTGAATTTGACATAAAATATTGGAAACTGTACTTGAATTTCTAACAAAGGCGGCCACCTCCAACGAGGCAACAGCATTCACCACATATTTAGAATCTGAAAATAAATTGAAGGGTTCTGAAAATCTTTAAAAAACTTCCAGCACGGTCATACATTCCGTGACTTGTGGGGAATCAGGTCGAAAATCAAGCAAAATGGGTTCCCTACCTTGAATTACTATGGCACCTTTGCCAGTTTTGGAGCCATCAGTAAAAACAGTCAAGGCCATATTAATGGGCTTTTTAAAGGTAACCTTAGGAAAATACACTAAGTTCCTTTCCACAAAATTCAATATGGGATGTCTTGGATAATGATTATCAATAAGGTTAGGAAAAGCGCAAACCAAAACAGCCCATTCATTTACTGTAGCTGCCAATGTCTCCACCTGTCCCTTGGTATAGGGAATAATTAATTTATCTGGCATGGTTGCAAAAGATGTTAAGCAATGTTTTATCCCCAATACCGCTTGAGAAGCAACCAACTCAGGATAATATTGAATAGCTTTGGTACCTGAAGAATTACCATGGAACCACCATAAAGGGCCATCTTGCCATAGCACCCCAGTAGGGTAATGTGTAGTTTTTAAGATGCATAAGAATATGGGCAAAGCAGGATCGACTCGGCACAATTGTGCCTTAGTCATTGCTTTCTCCACCTGTTTTAAAGCCTTTTCAGCCAAGGGGGTCAAAGTTCTGTCCAAGTTAACATTTGGATCACCTTCCAAAATAGAAAACAAGGGCAACAACTTTGCCCGGGGGATGTTTAAATACCCCCTAATCCAATTAATATCCCCCAATAATTGTTGAAAATCATTAAGTGTCCTCAAATGATGGGTGCGAATGGAAATCTTTTGAGGGGTCACCGTCAAAGGGGATATAATTGCCCCCAGAAATTTTATAGTAGTAGTCTCTTGGATCTCATCGGGTGCCAAGACCAGGCCCCAACGGCGTAGAAAAATGAAAATAGATCTACATCCATCTCCATGTACAAAATTTAAGTTTAAATGAGCCAAAGGCCTTAGCATATAAAAATTATGTTGAATCTTACAGAGAAAAATTTTTGAAGCACACTTTGTCATATCTTAAACATAGCCTTAGTGGCACAAACATTGTGAGAAACCATAAATTATATCTCTTGAATTGAGAAGCTTTTGTATAACAAGGCTAGAGTGGGAAAAGATCTTTACTTATTATAGACCTAAACTGAAAATTTTCAATAGACAAACTTAAAAATGACTGAGACATTTAAAAAATGTTTAAACATAACAACCTTTAGCCCTCAGAGAAATGTAAACCAAAACTCTGAGATTTTACCTTATCCTTATAAAAATGACCAAGATTAAAAATTATTGCTAACAATTTATGCTTAAGAAAATGTGGGTAAAGAAAAAACCTTATTGCTGGAAGTGTAAACCGACACAGCCATCTTTGGATCACACATCGTATTGAAAAACCTGAACAAATCTAGACTCCTCCAGCAGGAAGAGAAGAACCAAAAATCCAGGACTAGCCGCTTCAGCGACCCTGCATCAGGAACTAGCTGAAGACAAAACCAGACTGCAATCCTGATAACAATCCCGATAAACAGTGAGTTTTCTCCTTGTGATTATCAGCTTGCTGTGTTTTAGGAACTAGTTGATTACGACCTTGGGAGTGGTCGCGAGGCAGGGAGTCCCCCTGCGACCACCATTGGATTTTTGGTATTTATGACCCTCCCTGACTATAGGGCTGTGGCCTCTTAAAAATTCTTTCCCCAGGTCACTAGGGGTCGAACTCCTCCCCCGCCAATCAAAGCTATGTGACCTCAGCAAGGACGGTCTCCGGCGAGCCATGTGGGGGCCCGCGCCATCCCTAGACCTTAGTGAGAGTCTCCCCAGCACTGGGAGTCTCCCATTAGGTCTATCTTTTAAAATTAGGCAAATATTTACCTCAAAACTTAGCAATACCCCTTTTGGGCCTAAATACATAGTTGTTTAACCACAAGAACATGTGCTCAGCCTTGCTTGGAGGTGTGGCTGAGCGGAGCAGTTGTGCCGACCTGATCCAGGCTGGTTGCTCCGGGCTAGGACAGAGGTTCAAGCTGGTGAGCCTCACCAGGGTCTTGCTGCGCTATGCCCTGAGGCCCACACTGGGAGTGGCCTAGCGTTCTAGCCTGTCAGTCCTCAAGGCAGGTCCTGTGTTTGTAGCTTTGTATCTTGGAGCCACAGCTGTTCACATTCTACAAAATCTGGAGGCCTTGGTAACTCGAACCAGAAGAATATTAACTGTTTATAAGATACAGGCTCATAATGTCTCTCATTAGTCTGCGGGTCTTCAAAAACTGGAAATGCAGACGCTAGACGCGCCCATGTATCTCTTTTAATAAAATGGCATCCCCCTCTCCCTTGTGAATAGGATGGAAGCACAGGGGGCGGGCATGGTTCCCGTGGCGCCAATGGGCCCACACCCACCCCCGCTGACTCATTATGTGCAGGGGGCCGCCTCCATCCATATCCTTCCTCCTCATAGTCAGCGGAGGTTTTCTCCAGATCTTCATCCTCCTGAGGGTCTACCTCCTCCTCAGACCGATCCAGGCTCGCAAATTCCTCGAGCGTTGGATAGAGGGGACTTCTCCCCTTCTCATTAGCCTCTCTTTTAGAGAGGTTTGTACCAGGATCCTTTTCTCTTACTTTTTTTCTTTTAGGCCTTTTCAAGTTTCCTCCCTTTGAATCTGAAAAACTGTTCTTGTGTTTAATGCGGGCCTTTCGCCCCTCTCTCGGAACGTCAACTTTGTTCCCCGCCCCGAGGTTGTGGCCGGACTTACGGCAGTGCAACCAGAGACAGCAGGCCAGTATAAACATCACAAACGCCACGAACACGAGACCAAACACCCAAGAACCCACTCCCACAAACAGCATACTTGGGGAGACTGAAATTAGCATACTGGGAGAAACTTACCGACGTCGCCACTCCGCGTGTTGAGTTCAGAATCCTCTTCGGCCCTTCGCCTGGCGACCGAAGTTCCCGGGTTTCGGCACCAGCTGTGGCGGACCTCTCGACCGGCGATGAAGAATGACCACCACACCAGGATTCCACTCAGATCACGCTTTTACTGGAGTGCCCTTGATTGATGGGGAGCATGGAATGAGGGGCGGGAAAACGAGGAACAGGGAGCAGATGGGAGAGGCAGCAGGAAGCGAAGGGACCGGGGTGCACTAAGGCAGCCGCTTAAATAGGGAATTGGCACACGGGTAGCCCTGTGATTGGCTGCCACCAACAGCTGACACCAGACCGCATCGGGATAGGCTCAAGGATCCTCATCCTCTGCGCATGCGGGAAGCGGGGACGCGCAGCTCTCAAAGCCCTAGCCAAATATGGAGTTGTTTATAACCAACAAGACAGGATGTCGGCGCCATCTTGTAATGGCGATCCTGTCCGGCTCACTACAGCCACCTCCTACTAAACATCTGGGACCCGTGTGCGGATGCCGTGAACTTCACCCCCAAAGACTTCTCTACCCTCTCACGAACGAGGCCACGGTTCCACTACCCAGAGCACGGACGTCACACCTAAAACTCTCACCTAGTCCATAAAACATTTGCATTCCACGCCTAGTCCATAAAATGTTTGAAATCCACACCTAGTCCATAAAATGTTTCCCGGTTGGGTCATGACTATGCTTTAGTTCCCTTTCAACCCACACTTCACTGCATCTGGTTGCTACATCGCTTTCATTTATTAACTGAAAGAATATGCGCATATAGCGGCAAGCCACTGCAGCGCTGTGCGTTCATAACTGATAGCCCAAGACAATGCTAGCCAAAATCCCAGCATAAACAGGATAGACGGTCTCTGGGCCCCACCCATACTGAGCAGCTATGGGCAGCTGTTAGTTTCTGGGGAAAGAGAATCATTCTTTGTAATGAGTGGGGCCGATGATAGCAATTCCACGCTCTGGTGGATGCTCTCATACCCGTGCATTTATAGGCAGCATTAGCTAGATTTAATGAGTATTTAAAGAGAAAGACATGAAGTTCATTGTGGGATGGCTTGGGGGTGTATGGGGAAAACTGGAGGATATTTCCTCCGGTATATAATATGTGTGTGTGTTTATTTTATATTTATATTATATTTATATGTTTATTGTGATTTTATGTTGATGGATGCTCTGTGTATATATGTGTATAAGTATGATCATTTATGAACAACTGCCCAGTGTGAAAAGGCAAACAATTGTAGCTTCCTCCTCCTTGGTATTTACAGCCTGAAAACAGCTGCCCAGAGAGACCTCCTACCCTAGCCTAGCTAACTCCTCTCTGCACTGCACACAGGAATCACGCTGAGGTTCTAAGCCGCTGCGTGGTTGGTGCAGCTCCATCCCAGTGCGTACAGCCCACCTGATTCCAGCTTTTGTTTGTTCTTTCATCCCGCCCTTGTCCCTAGTCATGCCAAGTCTCAGCCAAACAGGAAAAGGTAAACAGCCAGGGCTCTTAACTGCTGAGTCATTTCTCCAGCCCAAAGGAAAGAAAAAGAAGAAAAAGTATGTACAGATGGTTGGGTCCTGCCCCAGAATTACACAAATATTGATATTGTGTTTTGTTTTGTTTTGTTTTGTTTTAAACAGGATTTCATATATCCTAGGTTGGCCTCAGGCTTGCAGTGTAGCTAAGGCTAGCCCTGTACTCCTGATTCTCCTGCCTCCACCTCCCAAGCGTTGGGAATACAGATATGAGGCACATGCCTGGCTTCCTTCATGTGTAGCATTCGGAATCTGTAATTTGTAATCATTTCCAATCCTTTCTGCAGCAGCCAAGCTGGGGGACCACTGGGTTCTCCTTGTACCGGTTAAAGGTATCCATGTATATCTCTCCCGGTAGACCTTAATCTACTTCAGTGAATTATTGCGCCAAATTCTAGTAAAATCTGTGACTGGCTTTCAGTGAAATTCACTTCTTTTCTACTTTATCTGCCCAAGCCTCTCACCTGTAGCCTTGCACTTAGAAAGAAGAGCAGACTTTGAACAGACTTCATTAACAGACTTTTGAACAACCCCAAATAAGATTTGGGGCTTTGCTTTAATTCTAATCTGTCCACTCAGCACCCTTGTAAACACACCTTAATTAAATAATGGCAGGAGGAGGGAGGAAAGGCTCATCTGTTGAGATCTAGGGTCCCCAGCTCTGGTCTAGCCTCAGAATATGCATGTTAGCCAACCACTCAAGCCCTTCACCACCACCCCTGAAGGTGGGAAATTGAGGCAAGGTCTTCCTCCGTAGATCAGGCAAGTCTGGAGTTCTCCATATTCAGACTGCCCTCAAACCCAGAGTCCTTTGTCATAGCTAGCAAGACCTGGACTCCCAGATCTGGGCCACTATGCCTGGGTCCAAACAAGTAACTCTTATCTTCTTTTACAGATGGAGGGAGTGGGCTCTGTTGTTCTTGATTTGGACTCGGTTTGTGGTTGTTTTGAGACAAGGTTGTTCTGTAGACCACGCAATATTGGGACTTAACTGTGTAAATCCAGCTAGCCTTGAATTTAGTATCTAGTCCAGGCTGATGTTGAACATTCAGTGATCCTCCTGCCTCCGACTCTGAAATGCTGGGATTTCAGGCATGAGCCACCATCTCAGCTTTTACTCCCCTAACCCCAGCTCTAGGGGCCTCACAGAGTCCTTTGCTCTCCGTGACTCCATAGACATCTTGTATCATTGAATGAAATCTCTACATTCAAAAATTCGCCCACAAATCCTAGACACCAGACTAATTACATCCCATTTGGTTAGCTCATCTTCTACAGTGCTTCTGCCTTATCGGGTTTCTCGAAGAAGGCATCGGCTAATGCACTTCAGTTGTTTCCTAAAACTAGGGACAAGGTTTCTGCTTTGGCTTCAGCCTGCCTTTTCCTCCATTCTGGCCAAATTTACAGCCTCTGAATCACACACACACACACACACACACACACACACACACAAACCTGCGCGTACGAGTGAGATCACAATATTTGTCTGTTTTTCCTATTCCACTTAGCATAGTGTCCTTCAGGTTCATAAGGTTTAGGTTCCATCAGATTCAGCAGTTGAAATGGTCCCCTTATCTATCGATTCATCCACAGATGAACACTTAATTTGCTTCTGTCTCTTGGATGTTGTGAGTAGGATCACAGATGTTGGCCTGGTGAGATGGCTCAGTGAGCAAAGGCACCTGCCACTGACAGTCTGAGCTCCATCCCTGAATACTCATGAGGAGAGAACAGACACCGATGAGTTCCTGTATCCACAGGAAGTGCCATAGCACCCAAGTGCCCATACACAGAATAAATAAGTGTAAAATATTAAGTGCCAGTTAATATTAATAAATGAACTCAGCATGCTGAGTTTACCTGCTCTGACTATACCTGGAATTCCTGGGTCAAATGGCTTTTAAATTTTTAAGGACCTGCCATACTGTTTTCTATAACACCGTACTAATTTACACGCACACCAACAAAGCCCAAGGTTCCCTACCCACACATCCTCATCAGAACAGGGTTTTCAGGGTTTTTGTTATTGTTGTTTGTTGTTTGTAATAGCCATTCTCTCTCTTACTCAAGATCTCTCTAGGTAGCCCAGGCTAGCCTTAAACTCTGAAGCTTCCTGCCTAACTTTCCAAGAACTGGGCCTGGGGTTCCAGGCGTGGACCTTCCATACCTGGTTCAACAACAGCTCCTCCTACAGATGTAGAATCTTACCACAGCTATAACTTGTTTTCCCTGGCGATCGGTGATGGTCATTCGTGTCTTTGAGAAACGTCGCTTCAACTCCCACCCCATTTTCCAATCAGGTTGTTTGGTTTTCTTATTATTAAGTTCTTTGAATTTCTTACGTCTTGGGGAGTTAACCCCTTATCACGTAGTTCTCCAGTATATCAGTCTTAATTTGCTTCCTATTGCTGTGATAAAACACTCTGGGGAGGGAAGGATTTACTTAGAACTTTCAGGCTACATACACTCCATGGCCAAGGAAAATCAAGACAGGAACTCAAGGCGGGAACCTGGAGGCGGGAGCTGACGGAGTGCCGTTTCTGGGCTGGCTCCTCAAGGCTTGCTCAGCCTGCTTTCTTATACACCCCAGGATCACCTGTCCAGAATGATATGGCCCGGGCCATCTCACACCAACCGTTAATCAAGGAAATAAAGCACAGGCTTGCCCACCGGTCAGGAAAGTGGCCCATTCACTCAGCTGAAGTTCCTTCTTATTCCCAAAGGACTCTGTCGAGTAGACAGAAAGCTAGACGGAGCACATCCTCCCATTTCAGAGGTGGCTTCTTGGCTGTGTTGATAGTCTCCTTTGCACTGTAGTTTTTTTTTTTTTTGCTTGAAGTAATTTTAATGGTCAAGTTTTGTTATTGCTTTGCCTGTGATTTTGGAGAGCATATTTTTTTTTAAAAAAAAAAAAGACATTTCCCAGAAATATATCAATGATCTTTCCAACTCTCTTCTGGCAGTTTTACAATTTCAGATTTACATTTAAAACCTTAGTTCATTTTGATAGATTTCTGCAGTGTGTGGGGCAGGTCTAATTCTAGTCACTGCATACGGATATCCAGTTTTCCGAGTACTGCCATTGAACACTGTCCAAAGAAACTTTCTAATAGACTTCTTCAAAGAGATACAAGAGCTACCAGGCTTCTAAAAACAGTGACTTTTATGATGCAGGGCCCACAACACATGTCCAGAGGCACAAGGCAAGAGGGCCAGATGAAGCCTGATGTTGACAGGCCAAAAACGTCAGGATGAAAAATGTGTTAATTCCGTGGATGTCGATGGAAGTTTTTCAACAAGGAGCATCAATCTACCATTATTCTCAGGTGCTTTTTGATTGATTGATTGATTGATTGATTGATTGATTGATTTTTGACATGGTCTCATATACACAAGGCTGGCCTCACCTCAAACTGCCTGTGCAGCTGAGGATAACCTTGATATTCTCGCCTCCACACTCCCATTCCCCCATCTCTGAACTTCTGGGATTACAGTCAATCACCAACCAAATCAGGGACTGAACCCAGGGCCTTGTGCATGCTAAGCCAGCACTCTGCCAAGTGAGCTACAGCCCCAAAGCCTTTTCCATGCTTCCGTAGTGACATCAGCCCCAATATTTCACGGTGCCAAATAAAGATTCTATCTCTTGCAGCTGGGTGTGGTCATTTGGCTAAGTTCTCATTAATGAATAAAAATGAAATAATGTGGGTTTTGTTGTTGTCGGTTTTGTTTGTTTTTGTTTAAAAAAAAAACAACTCTCACTATATAACCTAAATAGATCGAGCTCTGCCTCCTAAAGACTAGGATTACAAGGATGTGCCCCCATGCCTGGCTTTTTTTTTTTTTAAGGTAAAGTAAGAATTCATGTCTTCACTGCCACCAAGCCTCAAGGAGCATTACCCTGGAGCAATCATAATCACTGATGGCATAGCCTGCTTAGAACAATTCGGGTGACCAGACAAGAGAGGAAATAATTGAGTATAGTTGCTCATTCCTCTAATCCCAACACACAGGAGTCTGCAGGCTCAAGAGTCCAGTCTGAGCTTCAAGGTTAGTCTAGGCTACATAGCAAGACTCTCTCTTAAAAGGAGAGAAGCTGGAGAGATGGCTCAGCAGTTAAAAGCACTTACTGCACCATCTGGGGGACTAGAGGTCAGATCCTAGCCCCATGCCAAACAAATCGGAGTCCTGCGCTCTCCTAGAATTTCGGTTCTAAGGGTGGCAGAGGCAGGAGGGTAATTGGGAGCTTGATGACTTCTAGCCTAGTCAAGCGATCACTGGCCCTGGGTTGAGGAAGAGACCCTGCCCTAAAGGAATAGTGGAGCATACACAAAGCCCTGGGTGCAGCCAAGTCGGGTGGCACACACCTGTGACTCCAGCATTTGTGTGCTGGAGTCAGGAAGATTAGGAATTCAAGGTCATCTGTAGCTACCTAGAGAGCTCAAGACAACCCAAAACAACAACAACGACAACAAAATCTCAAAATTTCAAAAGCCTTGCTAAGGGGGTTGGAGAAACGGCTCTGTGAGTAGGAGTTCAGATCCCAGCACTTGCTCAAAGATCTGGGTGTGGTTATGCACTCCTGTAACCCCAAGGCTGTGGTGCAGAGACAGGAGGATTCCTGTGACTTATTGGTCACCAGCCTGGCTCTGGGTTCAGCGAGAGGCCCAGTTTTAAAGGAATAAGGTAAAGAATAATAGAACGAGAAACCTGGCACCCTCCTCTGGCCTCCACAAAGGGACACACATATACATCAGAAAATAAACACATAAAATAGTCATTGTTTAATGCCTAGATTTAGAAGAATGGAAATAAACAAGGTGCAGTGACACATACATGTTTTTGGAAAGCTGAGGCAGGGAGGCTGAGTTCAAGGGCTGCCTGGGTTACATGGGAATAATCTGCCAAAAAATTAATAAGGAATCATCGGAAGTGGAACAGAGAAAGGACCCGGTAAACGTTACAAAAGCAGTGTCCTTGGGTCTTGACAACTGACCAGTGAGAGAAGACTGCAATTTGAAGGTTCACAGAGGCAGATCATAATGACGGTGGTAACAGAAACAGGTGAGCAGGCTGGAGGGAGGCAATCATAAATCAGTTCTGAGTGTGCCGAGTTGAGATGCTGCAGGATGTCTGGGTGGAGGTGTAAATCGGACAGCTGGAAACCCACTTACAGAGCGTGACTTCAGTCTTTGCATAAGAGTTACAAAGGGAGGAAGAGATACGTGGAAGTGAAGAGTATGGGCCTGTAGAAATTACTCATCCTTGCACACTGAGAGATAAATCATGTTCTGGGGAACAAGATAAAAACCTGTACAGGTCCTCGTCTATTGTGCACACTACCCTCCCACCAATAAGCCTCTGCTTCAACAAGCTCTACCCGACAGCTAAAGGCCTTCAAGTAGGGAGCTTTTCGCTTTCTCAAAAATTGGACAACATCTTAAAGTTCCTCACGAGGTCATCTTGATTTGCACACAGGTATCCGTTATGACATGCTTTAAGGATTACTTTTCTGCACATTGTCTTCATCTTTCTTTTAAGTTAGCTACACCTAAGACTTTCTAGGGCATCTGGGAGGGGGTAGGATAAGCTATATATTAAATTAAATAAATAAGTTATACATTAAATGACTGCAGCAGTTCCCCTTCTATCTGCTGTGGTCAAGATAGTAAATAAAAAATAGCAAATAAATTTATTCTTAAAAAATATCCTGCCAGGCTATGGTGGCGCATGCCTTTAATCCCAGCACTGAGGAGGCAGAGGCAGGCAGATCTCTGTGAGTTCAAGGCCAGCCTGGTCTACAAGAGCTAGTTCCAGGACAGCCTCATAAGCTACAGAAAAACCCTGTCTCGAAAAAAAAAAAAAAAACCGTTGACTGTAACCACATGAAACCGTTTTTCAGACTGGCCAAACACCTGGTTGTGCAGTTGTCATGCCAAGTCTGGAGCCCTGGGAGGAGATAGTTAAAATTCGGTGACCTGTGTTTCTGCTGAGGTTATGTGGCAGAGACGCCACCGAAAGTTTTGCGTCTTACACCAGGCTGTTGCCCAGAGACCCGAGGAACCGCCCGAGTGAGCTGGTGCGTGCGATGGCGCAACCTTGACGCTGGAACCCACCGGGAGTCCCCGGCCACCTAAGAGTTAAAAGTTCTGCTAGAGTCCTATGCGTGCACGCGAGGAGACTTTCTCATTCACCCACTCCTTTGTCTCTGCACCGAAGCAAGTTTCACCTCACGGAAGCACACAGGACCCTTGGAAAAAAGGATTTCCCGCAGGAGGGAGAGGGGATCGTCCCTGGCACAAAGCGGAAGGCGGGCACTCTCGTCCACCGACCGGGGTGAAAACACCGCGGCGTTCCATGAACACCACGAGGCCCGGACGGTAGGCAGCGTGGAGAAGCCCTGGAGGGTCTCTCTCGAGCCGCACCTCCGCCTACACTGGGCACTACTTCCGTTATCCAGGACGGGAAGCGACCGAGCGACAGGATTGGCCGACAGCCGCACGCCCCGCGGCCTCGGGAGAGCCCCGCCTGCCCGTCTCACTCCCCTGGCGGTGCCTCTAGGAGGGCGGGGCCTGGGAAAGTCGGGGGCCCCGAGTCTCAGGGCTCTGATTGGTCGTAATCTCGGGGGCGGGGCGATATGGGCGGGGCCGGAGCTCCTTTCTAGGCTGCAGCCTCCGGCGCGCCTCCAGCGTTGCATCATCTCCAGCCAGCAGCAGGTCTGAAAGAAGGCTGGGCGCGGCGCGGTGGGCTCTGCCTCGGTTTCAGCCCACAGCCCACCTCTCTCCTCATCTTTCTAGAAATTGTTCCTGTAGGGACTCACAGAGTAACGGAGCCGCAGCTGGCGCAGGCCCCTGTCTCCGCCTGATCCATTCATTGGAAGCCGATCTTTTCTCCGAGTCCAAGTTCCTTGCGTGCTGCAGCTTGGAGCGGCGGGCAGCGACATGGAGAAGAGCAGCGAGACCAACGGCTACCTCGACAGCACCCAGGCAGAGCCTGCAGCCGGGCCCCGCACGCCCGAGCCGGCGGCTGGCAAAACGCAACGGTGCGCTGGCTTTTTTCGGCGCCAGGCGCTGGTGTTGCTCACTGTGTCGGGGGTGTTGGTGGGCGCCGGCATGGGCGCGGCGCTGCGGGGGCTGCAGCTCACCCCCACTCAGATCACCTACCTGGCCTTCCCCGGCGAGATGCTACTCCGCATGCTGCGCATGATCATCCTGCCGCTGGTGGTTTGCAGTCTGGTGTCGGGCGCCGCCTCCCTGGATGCCAGCTCCCTCGGGCGTCTGGGCGGCATCGCGGTGGCTTACTTCGGCCTCACCACGCTGAGCGCCTCTGCACTCGCGGTCGCCTTGGCGTTCATCATCAAGCCAGGGGCGGGCGCGCAGACCCTCCAGTCCAGCAGCCTGGGACTGGATGACTCGGGGTCTCCTCCGGTCTCCAAAGAGACGGTGGACTCTTTCCTCGACTTACTCAGGTAAAGTTCTCCGCCACGTACACTCACATCACCTAGAGTTAATTCAGCTACTGCTGTCCTTTAACGTGAAATATCAAAATTGCTCCCCCGGGCTGCATGCTAGTCACACCTTTAAAGACTGGAGGCCACAGCTTTTGGCTGGAACCAGTCTTCCGTTAGGTCTACTCTTTAGACATGGGCTGCTCTCACTAATTTTTTTTTTTTAATTGTACCCATCATGACTCGAAAGTCTTCATTTTTCTCCCCGACAGTACCTCAAAGCGTCTGGCACATTGAGTGACATTTGCCTGTGGAGCCATTTCAGTCTGAGGCTTCTCTGCCCTTGGTCTGTGAAGGAAGTTGGCAATTTTCTGCAGAATTGTGGATGTGTCCAATAATAATAAACCTGGAGCTAGTTATGTGGGGCCCGTTGCCCAGATACATAACTCTCCCTTCGGCTTGGGACAGGTTGGTGACTCCGTCAGGACAGGTGTCTAACATTGTTTCTTTGTAGGAAGGTGTGAGATCCAGAAGGTTAAGAGTCAAGTCTTCACTTAGCTTTGCTGGGTTTTTGTTTTGTTTTGTTTTGTTTTACTCGGAGGTTGTATTTCATCCCTAGATGATGTGGTGTAGTTTCCAGAGCTTCACCTCTGTGTTTCTACACTAATCCAAAGTTCACAGATGGGGAAACAGCAGCCTGCAGGCGTTTACTTATCCAACCCGGTCCATTTGAGTGAGGAGTCCAGCTGGCTCCCCTACCAGATTTTTGAGTTTTAGTGGTATGTTTTGTCTTGAGTCACTGCTGAGGTGTTGAGAACCAGAAAACTCTGGGCCAGCGACTTGCCTCTCCCCTGTTTCCATGTCTTCATCTGGAAAATGTGACAACTGTCTACCACTTAGGAAAGTGATTGTTCATCTAAAACAAAATTTAAAAGCTTGAGACATGGTATTGAGAGAAAAAAATCTGATGAGAAGGACCAAAAAATTCTTGCAAATAGAGCAAGTGGAGGTAGCCTATGGGGATGTCAAAGGGATTGGAGCCTTTGGTCCCCGCCAGGCAGCTCGATAGTCTGGGAGTTTTAAGGGTTGAGGAGTAACTACAGTTACTTCTGGGTTAGAGGTTGAGACCTGCTGAAATCCAGAGCCCCTTTGGCTTGTATCAGGGAGGAAAGGCAATTGTGGGGGGGGGGGTCCCAGGATTCTTTTTTTTAAATGATCTGTGGCCCAGAATGTTCATCTGTGCATCTCTTGGTAATTCACAGCGAACCTTCAGAATGTTCTTTCATCTCTGCAAAAGTAACTGACCAGAAATTGGGGCCTCGAGGCATGAAATACACCTCATTGCCATCAGAGAAAGGACTTCTAGTGCTTTACTGCTGTGGTTTTAGACCCAAGTCCTTCAGCTCCTGCTTTCTAAGGGGATGGTGACCCAGTGCCATGGCTTAAGGGTCAATAAGGGTCAATGTAGGTGTAACTTCTCAGTGACAAGGGCCACACCCGGCACAGAGAAGCGTGGAAGCACTTTCTCTGGCCTGTGAGGGTGGAATAGTGCTTTCTAAGATTTCTCCCAACTAGCTCCACTCGATCAGGGCAGGACAGGAGGTACAACCCTGCTTCCAGTCTAGGAAACTGAGCCGAACATTAGGGATGAGAGGGCTCTCATGGAGACAGAGGCCCATGGAGGACACTCAGGAGGCAGAGGCCAGAGCATCTCCAGCGTTGAGACCAGCCTGGGCTACTAGTGAAATCTTTTTTTTTTTCATAAATACACAATTTTATTTACTATTTTCAGGGGAAACTTAGGCATTAAACGGTAAGCTGATAAAATACGGATACCTAAAAAAGTATAAAAGTATAAATATCCCCTTAGAATTTTAGTGAATTAAATTTTAATATCATTAAATTAAAAAACAAAAACCCCCACAAGCCTATCTATTGTCAAGGTCATAAATCAAACAATGCTAACTGTCCAGCGCTCCCCAGAGTAGTCCCCATGGCCAACAGCAGAACCACTGCCCCCAGGGCTGCTGAGCCCAATCAACCCAACCGAAAGGTTTTTATGAATCATTTAAGCCAAACATTTAACAACATACAACAGACCTTAGGAAAAGACGAGGTCAGTCCTAGATGCTGGAGAACTCGATTAATCAGTTACTGGCAGAGGAGAAGGAAGAGGGCCTAGGCAAGAAGTTTCTGGAAGCATCTGAAACAGTGTTAGAGGCTCTGACCAGCACACGGGCAGCCATGGTGGTCAGTTTGCACAGCTCCCTTGGGAAGTCAGGGGTCAAGAAGCACAGAGCTTGCTTGCTTGGGCCAAGTTTATGGCCTGCTACATCTCCTAACCAGCTAAGAAAGGTCTGTCTCAAAGCCAGCAGGCGCAGCCTCTACAGGAACCTTGGCAGCTCCAATGTCATGTCAGGTGGACAGAGCCCATGCAGGTTGTGCAGTCTCAAACACTCCAGAAATACAAGAGAACTGCATAGTTATACGAGGAAATGACAGCCAGTGAGAAGGAGACATGTTTGCGCTGTAAACATCCTGAATGTTCAACATGACCTGGAGTGTCAGCTCCAGAAGCCAGGTGGACAGGCTTCCCGCCCCAGCCTCCATCCCAGGCACAGAAATGATCAAAAGCAGGTTTCTTCTCACAGCCATGCTTTCTGCACATGGCGGTTCACTTTGTCTTGGGGAAAGAAAATCATTTCTTCAGCTGTCAGTACTGCTCACATCCTTGAGCCCTGTTCTTGCAAAATCTTGGCTTTCTCGCTCGGCTCACTGGTTGTTCCATACGGGGTGTTGTGCAGCTCCTTGGAGACCACACAGAGGAACTCAGCCTGGTCTTCATTTCCATAGTTGTAGGAGGAGCCAATGCTGACCAGCTGCTCAAACTTCCAGCCGTCTGACATGGTTGACACCATCTGTGTGAGCTCCTCCTCCTGGCACTGCAGCACACGGTACACATGCTTCACTGACATCTGTGATGTTTTGCTGTCTCGTTCTCTGATTTTATCCTTTACAAGTTTTATTAGTGAGGTGATATTGTAAAACTCTGCTTCCTCCAACACGCCTTCCTCTGCAAGGTCTTTGTTAATAACCAGCTTTCCGTGTCTCAAGTAGTTCAGCACAGGTCCGAAGTAGGTGGGATCTCTGTCAATTAAATAGGCACCCGTTTCATCCTTGTCAGAGTCTAGGTCGGGGTCCGCCTGGCACAAGCGGTACAGGAAAGACTTCGGATCTCGGCACAGTGTCTGCCGGGTGGTGAGGAAGTAGGTGCCGCCGACATTAAGCCGGACCCACTTGGATACGCCACTGGGGCCCAGGGCACCGAGCCCAGCGCTGCAGTGGCGGCACAGGCCACCCCCCAGCCCCGCCCCGAGGCCGCTCTGAGCCGGTGGCAGCAGCTCGCAGTGATTCTCCGCCATGATCCCAACAAGCCCCGCCACTACTAGTGAAATCTTAACCAAGAAGAGGGGTTTATAGCTCTGTGGGAGAGGGCTTGTCTGGCATGCTGAAGGCCCTGAGTTTGACCCTCCTCACCAGGGATGGGGGGCTTAGGAGAACAATGGGTCTTGTGCCCCGTGGTTCCTGGCCGTTTATCTTGCTCATTCCCCAAGGCAGAGTGTATGATAAAGGTATTACGTGGCTGGTCTAATGCCACTGTCTCACAGATGTTTGCTGTGAGCAAAAGAGGAACTAAGAAGAGGAACTGCCATTCAGCTAGGTCAGTGCCTATTCCTTCCAACTGGGTCTTTGGATGAAGCACTTGAGTGATGGAACATTTGCTTCTATCTGCTCAGATTTGATTTGATTCCAATATCTTGACAGGAAACAGGCCCAAACCACCTGGAAGTATTTCCTGGGCTTAGGGAGTCTCTAGATCAGTTTTTCCCCCGATTTTTGTTGTTTTGTTTTTGTTTTTAGACAAGATTTCACACACTGGCCCTGGCTATCTAGGAACTCACATAGCTCAGGCTGGCCTCAAGCTTGAGAACACGCGCATGCCTGCTATGATCACCAACACCAGCCCCGCCAGTCTCCCATCCCAGCCCTTCCTCAGCTTCCATCCTCATAGGGGGTGCCAAGATCTGAAGGGAGACATCTTTGTTAACCAGCTCTGAGACAATAAACACCAGGGCTAATAAATCCCTAGCAGATATACATACCATGCCTTATCCTGTTCGGGAGTCTTTGAAGTTCCCACAGACTTAGTAAAGAAGTTTTGAACTTAAATAAAAGGAAATCCTTCTGAAGCAGCAGCAACAGCAAGGAGCAAAAGTTCACGATTTCATATTCTTATAGAGAACGGGGAAATGCGTATACCACCCTTGACAATAGATCAGAAGGACAGACAGCGCCAGGTGTATACAGAAAAAAACGTTTTTGAAGTTTTTCCGCACGGTGCTTGTGGGTCTTTGGCACCCCAGTTGAGCTCTCCATTTGCCAGTCCAGATGTGCTTCACACCTGGTTTCCTGTTTAAGTGAGATATCCAGAGATTCGTACTGTTCTGTGAAGACCTGTCCATTCGCTCTGCCTACGTTTGGCCAGGGTGACTGACTCTCTGGATTGAATGGTACACTCAGCATTTTTGTGTTTGCATTTTGGCCCATAGTGAGACATACTTTTTATAGTACAGCATGTTATATATATATATATATATATATATATATATATATATACTCCCCAGATGCACGTACACAAATCACAGCAAGTTTACAGTAAACACTGTTTTCAGTGTGGTACTTGATCCCTTCTAAAATGTTGCCAATAAATTGATGTTTGTGGCCAACTCATGCGTGAGACACTTTGGTCTAATGCCTGAACAGTGTTCTGCAACTCAAGGCAAATTGGGATCAAACAACAGAAAGAAGAGAGAAATGGAAAGCTACTAGCTACTAGGTAAGAGGAAGAGTCCCAGGGTTAGAAACACAGCTGGCCACGGTGGTGCATGCCTGTAACTCCAGCTGTTGAAAGTAGAGACAGGACAATCGGCTACATAAAACTGTATTTCAAAAAAAAAAAAAAAAACCTATGCTCAGGGAGATCTAGTGCATCTAGAGGTGAGTCCAGAAAGACTGTTTGGTATTTCAGATTCTGGGTCTCAGAACTGCATGTGTGTGCTGCCCAGCGGGGACATACACTAGTCATGTGTAGTTACTTAATGAAATTAGGGCCAGGGAGGTAGCTCAGTTGGTAGAGAGCTTGCCTAGAATTCTAGCATGAAGCCTGGGCTTGACCCCAGCACTGCATAAAGGTAGCATTTGCCTGTGATCCTTGCACTTGGGAGGAGCAAAAGTTCTAGGCCATCCTTAGTGGCATAGTCAAGGCTAGCCTACAATACATGAGATCCTGTCTCAAAATAGAATAATAAATTTACAAGTAAGTAAAATTCCATTCCCTCAGTTGCATTGTTAACTGATTATCAATGTCCAGTCTAGGTGTTTTCAGGTTATTGGCCTCTTATTTGAGGAATTAAAATAAAGGGTTATACTGACCTACAAAGTAGTAAGGAAACTTTATTTGAAAGCCAAGTGATAGTACCAATTAGAAAGAAAACAGCAGGCCACATGAGTGAGGTTACTCAAGGGCCCCGGTTACAATTTGAGACTGCCTTTGGTGGGATTCAAGAGAAAGAAGAGGGGCCTGAAAAATAGCTCAGTAGGTCAAAGCACATACTGAACTCTTGAAGAGTACCAATCTTGGTTCCCGGTAGTCACATCGTAGCCTCCAGCCATCCGAAACTCCTGGTTTAGGGGATCCAATACCCTCTTCTCACCTCTTCAGGCACACATACACACATGCACATAAAATATATTAATAAATCAAATAGAGAAAGAAGAGTTTGGCTGCTAAGGGGCATAGCATGGGTGGCTGTGTTTTAACTGACAGTCTTGATTGACATTAATGGATGGCACTTGGGGCTGTTATGAATAACACAATGTAAACCTTTGTTCCCTGTGCATATTTTCTATAATGTATCTAATTGTAATCATATGCATTCCCAATTAAGCACAGGTATAAGACAGTAAGTAGTTTTCCTTCCTAACAATTCGTGCAAAGGACACGGTTTGTCCTATGCTCATTCACACAAACTAGTTCTGGAGAGACTGGCCCTCCTACCCTCTTACAGGAGGTATTGAAAATACGTTTGAATAGAACCTGTTTGTGTTTGATGTTCATTGAGGGGAGGAGAAACTTAGTCCATTGTTTGTGGTGGCATGTGATATAGCTTGATGCCGGTGGAGAAGGACTTAGGTTGCTAACATTGCCAGGTGCATTGTTCAGAGGCGTGTGTGTACACAGGATATGTAGGTAAAGGGCCTGGGTTGTCAAGCGTATTATTAGATAGAAGTATGCATAGCCCAAATTGAGCGGAGTCCCAGCCTGCAAAGCTATGATTGCCTGCTTCCGGAAGTTTCCAGTAGCCACAGTCACCACTGGGCAATACTCAAACGAATACTCCTACTGGTCAGGGCTGGTCCAGGTAAAGCCACAAAGGGAAGGAGATCAACTTCATGACTCTGGGCCCTGGGAAGGTGAAAAGTCACCTTCAGAATCCTTTGCCGCTCGCTCGGTGTTGAAAGCCCACGAAGTGGGGAGAGCGCCTACAGACGAAGCTTTGAAGGAATGGAACTGCTTGCCTGACAAGCCGCTGTTCCTGGAGTCCAGGAGTGTGGGCTGAGATGAGTATCCGTGCTTTCCCGCTGCAGTCCCTGGGAGCCAGCCAGAGGAAGGCCCTCCAACCCCTGGTGCCTAACAGCCAGGGCCCAGAGTGAAAGAAGTAGGTTTTAGGTGAGCGCTGTGAGGGTTAATCTTGCTGTCGACTTAAACAGTTTGAGGAGAACCTAGGAAATGGGGAAGGCACGCTCCTAAACGTGGCTGTAAGGGAGTTTCCGGGGGTGGTGGGTCGTGAGGTTTCTGATGTAAGGAGTGGATAATTCACCGATGGACTCGAAATCTGAATGGGCTGTTAGGGGGCGGTGGGACTGGAAGAGCCTGGCAGGGGAAGGAGCTCCCAGGAGTCAGTCAGTATTCTTCGGAGCTGGGTCTATCCTAGCTCCGGAGCTCTTCCTCTGCTTCCTGTCTGCTGGGATGTGAGCTGCTCCACCTTGCCTTCCCTGCTGTGAAACACTGAACCTTAGGAAACCTTGGAGTCAGTAAATAATTCCTCCCTTCAAGTTGTTCTCTCGTGGCGTGTAGACACGGCTTCCAGGAAGCTAGCTCGCGCATGCGCACACGCGCACACACCCACACACCCAAGGGCTTGAGATCTGTTACTAAGAATTTGGCGATCCTGTGTCTCGTCAGCATGCTTCTTCAGTATGGATTTGCTTTGACTCCTTTTGCCCAGGACCGTGCTGCTGAGATGCTCTGTGTTATGTTTATCAGCTGGGTTCTTTTACTGCCAGCTAGTGCTCGGCTGTATTGATCTACCACATCTGCTCTCTCATCTGTGACGGACATGGGGCTGGGGCTCTTAGCAGCAATGCTGTCATGCCCACAGGTCCTCCCGCAGATACATATTTCCACTTCTCTTGGACAGAGACCCAGGCATACAGTGCTGAGCCATGCAGAATGTATTTGAACTGCCAAAATACACTGAGTTCTCTTGACCTTTACCCTTTTTTATTTTTGGAGGGGCAGCAAGGGCGGGGGGGGGGGGGTCGGGAGTTCTTTTGCCTGTATTATATCTATATCTTAGGAAGCATTTGCATGGCAAATTATTCCTTGTAGGAGGGAAAGATTTTCCTAGTTAGGGTTTCTATTGCTGTGATAAAACACTATGACCCAAGCAATTTGGGGAGGAAAGGGTTTATTTAGTTTATACTTCAAATCACTGTTCCTCGTTGAAGGAAGTCAGGACAGGGACTCAAGCAGTGCAGAAGCCTGGGGGCAGGAGCTGCTGCAGAGGCCATGCAGGACTTTCCTGGACCACTAGCCCAGGACTGACACCACCCACAGTGGGCTGGGCCCTTCCCCATCATCCACTAATTAAGAAAATGCCCTACGGCAGGATTTTAGGGAGGCAGGTTTTTTTTTTTTCTCTCAACTGAGGTTTCCTCCCTTCCAATGACTCTAGCTCATTGGTTCTCAACCTTCCTAATGCTGAGACCCTTTAATACAGTTCCTCATGGTGTAATGACCCGCCCAACCATGAAATTATTTTTATTGCCGCTCCATAACTGTAATCTTGCTACTGTTGTGAATCAAAACGTACATACCTGTGGTTTCCAATGGTCTTAGGTGACCCCTGTGACCCCTGTGAAAGGGCTAGCTTGTGTCAAGTTGACATACAACTAGTCAAGTCCGAAGGTGGAGGTTTTCTGGCTTGGCAGTCTCCACAACTTCCTTGTCCTCACAGAAAGAGAACTCTCTGGCCAGCTGGGTCTGGGAACTGAGAATTGGCAAGTAGTTGGTAAAGACAGGGAAGGCTGGCATGGGCTCTTGCTGCCCCTGAGGAGACTAGCAAACAGAAGCCGATGACAGACCTAGCCACAGGATGCAGATGCAACAGGAAGTTGGTTTGTAAGGGAAAGACGGTAAATGCATTGCTGTTCACAGATATACCAGATACTAACCAATATAAGTTGCTAGTTTATCTTTCAAAATGAGGGGGGGGGGGATGTAACCCAGGCCGGTCTTAAACTCACGATATAACCAGTGACGACTTCGAGCTTCCTATCCTCCTGCCTACACCTCCCAAGGGCTTGGGTTCTAGGTATGTGCCCAGTTTAAGTGCTGCTGGGGACCAAATCCAGCTCATCCATGCTATCAACTGAGCTACACCCTCAGTCCACATCTGCTTGTTTAAAGAAAATGTGCCCAAGGTGGGAATTTACCACAGTTCTCAACAACTAATTAAGCCAAGAATCACTATTGTTCTGCTCTCATGTAGGCGTATACTTGCTGGTTGTCCTTAAGGATACAGAAAGCGATTCAGGCTTCATAAACCAGGAGTTGTGGGGAGGCTGTAAATGCTGGCTGCCCTCTGGAAGCACAGTGAGAGTTCTAAAGAAGTTTGGGGGTTGGTTTTCATCTCATTTATACATTTGTCTCTATCTAGTACCACATAACAAATGGACTGCAATCTAGCAGCTTAAACCCCATCCAGATATCATCCCAGAGACCTACCTGTGAAGCAACAATCTTGGCATTCGGCCTCCTTCTGTTAGAGGACTCCAGTCCAGGCATCAGCCAGGCCCGGGTTCTCATCTGAAGGCTCATCTCGGGGAGACTTACTCTGGAGGATGTTGGCCGAACTTAGCTCTTTGAGGTTTGGATTTAGAGCCATGGTTCCTACTTGGCTGTTGGCTGGAAGCCACCCTCAGTTCCTCAGGTGGGGCTTTCCAGAAGAGCTGCTTCCCGTAGCCAAGTGCGTGAGCTCAGACGGCTGGCAGGAGAGCATGCTAACAGGATGGGAAGCTCCCGTGTTAGGTAACCAAACGGTGGAAGGAATGTCCTATCGCTTTTGGAGCAGTGTACCAATTACAAGGAAGTCATCGACCCCATCACACAAGGAAAGGGGATTATGCAAAACCGAATACCAAAAAGCTTTCTTAGATTTCCCACCACAGGGTTATAACCACACCATCCTGGGTCAGCACCCCAGTGCTGTCTGTTTGTGTGTTTGCTTCTTGTCCTGTTGCTGTGATAAAAAAACACCCTAACAGAAGTGACTTACGGGAGACAAGGTTTATTTGGCTTCTAGTTCAAGGTAGAGTCCACCAAGGTGGGAGGAGCCTGAAGCAACCAGGCACATTGCCTCCACATCAGAAAACAGAATAGTGAACGTGTGTGCTGAGCTCACGCTCTCTTTCTAGTCAATCCAGGACCCCTTGGGAACGGCTCTACCCACTTTCAGGCTGTGTCTTCCCACCTCAATTAACCCAGTTAAGATAATCCCTGAAAGGAATGCCCTTTCTCCCACATGCTGCTAGATGCTGCCAAGTTGATAATGAACTCACCATCTCACTTCAACGACAGGATGCCTTAGGATTTCTGTTGCTTTGAAGAGATTATCTTGGGGCTGGCTTACAGTTCAGAGGTTTAGTCCATTATCATCACGGCAGGAAACACGGCAGCATGCAGGCAGATATGGTGCTGGAAAAGGAGCTGGGAGTTCTACATCTTGATCTGCAGGCAGCAAAAGGAGACTGTGTGTCGCACTGGGCATAGCTTGAGCATATAAGACCTCAGAGCCCTGGCTGGCTTTTGGGACCCTATTCCTCACACTGTGTTGCCTTGCCCAGTCTTAATGCATGGACAGGTGCTTAGCCTTACTGCAACTTAATATGCCATGCTTTGTTGATATCCATGGGAAACCTGCCTCTTTCTGAACAGAAACAAAGGAGGAGTGGATTGGGTCAGGGGCAGAGGGAAGGGAGGGGGAACTGTGGTCAAGATGTAAAATAAATTAATTAATTTAATTAAAAAAAAAGATCTCAAAGCCCACCTCCACAGTGATGCACTTCTTCCAATAAGGCCACACCTCCTAATAGTGCCACTCCCTGTGGGCTAAGCCTGAGAGCATGGGGGCCATTCCTACTCACACCACAAGAGTCAGAACTGGTGCATCAGCATCTGTGTAATGACGACCCTGAGCCTTTCATCCTTCCAGACTTCCCGTTCCTGCTGGAAGTACACAACTGGAGTGTGGTAGCATGGAAATCAGCACCAGCATCCTACACAGAGCCTGGCTCCAAAGGGGATACTCCCAGCACATGGGACACAGAAGCACGTGAATCTCCGGGGGTTCAAAGCCAGCTTAGTCTATATAGTGAGATGTCTTTAAAAAAAAAGAAAAAGACATCAATAAAAATTATTTTGAACTTAGTTCTTTTAAAAACTCATTTATGCTCTTAACCACTAAGAACCACTCTCCAGACACCCAGAAATGCAGGGCTGGAGAAATGGTCAGTGGTTAGAGTGAGCGCTGCATATCATGGGGAACCAGAGTTTGGCTCTCAGCACCCATGGAACAAACCAGGCACCCACGTGTGCCTTTAACCCCGGCTCTGAGGAGGAGAAGGGATAGGATTGCTGGGATTTGGGGATTTGTTTGTTCCAGATTGAGTGAGAAACCTCTTCTTACAGAAATGAGGTTGCGAATGATTGAGGAGAATACCTGACTTCAGCCTCTGGCGTCAGCATGTGTGACCATAGTGTACGTTCGTACACACATGCCAAGTGAACATATACACAGACACAAGTAAACGAGTCTTTTAAAAAACATGTAAATTCTATAAATCAGAGGTTGGACCCTTATTTCTGATTAGAATCACTGCTAACCATCTTACCAAAAGCAATCTACAGATTCAGTGCAATGCCCAGCAAAATTCTTAACAGACCTCGAAAAGAACGGTACTCAACTTCATATGGAAAAGCAAAAAACCCAGGATAGCCAAAACAATCCTGGACAATAAAAGAACTTCTGTAGGCATCACAATCCCTGACTTCAAACTCTACTACAGAGCTACAGTACTGAAAACAGCCTGGTATTGGCATAAAAGCAGACAAGAGGACCAATGGAACCAAATCAAAGACCCGGATATTAATCCACACACCTCCGAACACCTGATTTTTGAAAAAGAAGCAAAAATTATAAAGTGTTAAAAAGAAAGCATATATAACAAGTGGTGCTGGCCTAACTGGATATCAACATGTAGAAGATTGAAAATAGACCCATATTTATCACCATGCACAAAACTCAAGTCCAAATGGATCAAAGACCTCGGCATAAATCCAGCCACACTGAACCTTAAAGAAGAGAAAGTGGGAAGTACACTTGAACACATTAGCACAGGAGACCACTTCCTAAATATAACCCCGATAGTACAGATGCTGAGAGAAACAATTAATAAATGGGACCTCCTGAAACTGAAAAGCTTTTGTAAAGCAAAGGACATGGTCAACAAGACAAAATGGCAGCCTACAGAATGGGAAAAGATCTTCACCAACCCCACATCAGACAGAGGTCTGATCTCCAAAATATACAAAGAAATATACTCAAGAAATTGGACATCAAAAGAACAAATAATCCAATTAAAAAATGGAGTACAGATCTAAACAGAGAACTCTCAACAGAGGAATCTAAGATGGCTGAAAGACACTTAAGGAAATGCTCAACATCCTTAGTCATCGGAGAAATGCAAATCAAAACAACTCTGTGATTCCATCTTACACCTGTAAGAACGGCCAAGATCAAAAACACTGATGACAACTTATGCTGGAGAGGATGTGGAGTAAAGGGAACACTTCTGCATTGCTGGTGGGAGTGCAAGCTGGTACAGCCCCTTTGGATATCAGTATGGCAATTTCTCAGAAAATTAGGAACCAACCTTCCTCAAGACCCAGCAATACCACTTTTGGGTATATATCCAAAGGATGCTCAATCGTGCCACAAGGACATGTACTCAACTATGTTCATAGCAGCTTTGTTTGTCATAGCCAGAACCTGGAAACAACCTAAATGCCCCTCAACTGAAGAATGGATGAGGAAAATGTTGTACATTTACACAATGGAGTACTACACAGCAGAAAAAAATGACATCTTGAAATTTGAAAGCAAATGGATGGATCTAGAAAACATCATTTTGAGTGAGGTAACCCAGACCCAGAAAGACAATTATCACATGTACTCACTCGTAAGTGGTTTTTAAACAAAAAGCAAAGAAAACCAGCCTATAAATCACAAACCCAGAGAACCTAGACAACAATGAGGACACTAAGAGAGACATTCATGGATCTAATCTACATGGGAAGTAGAAAAAGAAAAGATCTCCTGAGTAATTTGGGAGCATGGGGACCAGGGGAGAGGGTAGAAAGGGAGAGGAGTGGAAAGGAGGGGAGAAAAATACATAGCTCAATAAAATCAATAAAAAAAAATTTTAAAAAAAGAATCACCGCTGAGCAGACATGCAGGCTGATGCTTGGACTTCAGGGGAAAAGGAAGGATTCAGATCTTATAATTCACCATTGGTTCTGCAGTTTCTTAGCAAGATGAGAAATTCTTGGAAACTTTCCAAACAAAACAAACCATTATTCTGTAATTTACATAGTAACTGTATTCCTGGAAATTTGAACGTGTGTTCAAATTGTAAAATGAAAGAACACAGTCTCTTGGTTGGAGTTAGTCAAGGCTCGGGTGGTTATAAATAAGGCTATTATCGTGCTGAACCCTGGGGAGTCTAGGGGTTTGGGGAAAGTTAATCATAAAGGATTTTGTTGTTCTTGCCAGGACAAATTTCTGAACCCTAGTACCCTCCCTTCCAAAGTCCCTCAGTTCCATAAATGGATCTCAGTTAATGTGACAAAACAAAATCCATTGGTTCAGCAGGTGTAGTGATAGACACCTATAATTCCAACTCTTGGGAAGCCGAAGAAGGAAGGTGGAGGGTTTAAAGTCGGCCTGGAACAGTAAACTTTGTTCTACAATTAAACAAATAGAATCCCTGGGACCGGAGAGATGGCGCAGTTTTTAGGAGGGTTGACTACCCTTGCAAAGGACTCGCGTTCAGTTCCCAGGCCCCATCAGGTGACTCCGCTGTAATTACACCTTGCAGGATCCAGCGCCCTTGTTTGACCTCTGGGGGTGCCTGTACAGATGTGTGCGTGGCCGAGAAGATGCACAAACATGCACAAACAATAAAAGTAAATCTTGCTTTTGTTTTTGGAGACAGGGTTTCTCTGTGTAGCCCTGACTGTCCTGGAACTCACTCTGTAGACCAGGCTGGCCTCTGACTCACAGAGATCTGCCTGCTTCTGCCTCCCCAGTGCTGGGATTAAAGGTGTGAGCCACCACCACCATGGCATAAGTGTAAATCTTAAAACAATGACAAAACCCCAAGCCTGTGGTGCTCAGACGTTCAGCATCATCTCTGCTACCCACCCAGTTCAAGGCTGTCTTGGCTACATAAAATGCTATAAATTTTTAAAGAATGAGCTGGGGGTATAGTTCAATGTTAGGACACTTGCCTGTTGTATGCAGAGCCCCAAGTTATCAAACCTTAGTACTAAACAAAACAAAAACAACCAAAAAAGAAAGAAAAGCAACAACAACAACAAAAAAGACAAATATACAATCCTGACGAAATACTTTCTTTTTCAACAGAAACCTGTTTCCTTCTAATCTTGTGGTTGCAGCATTCTCTACGGTAAGGTTTGCTACTTTGTCAAGTACATGAAACTTTGATTGAAGAACTGTATTAATTAATGCCCAGAATGTGATAATGTCGAGTAAGGATGGATCCTACTGTAGACCATCCCCAAACCCTTCAGGAATGAGTCTTATTTGGAGAAATGGCCCTGAAATCATGATCAGGCCTCAACGAGGGAAGGAGAGCATTACACACAGACACACAGACACACACACACACACACACACACACACAAAATGGACAATCTATAATAGAGTCAAACGGTGTGGTCATGAAGGGAGGGGGCTTCCCTGTGAAATCTGGAGAGGAGTCTCATTAATAGCGAGAATAAAAGAGATGGGAGTGCCATGAGGATGAGAGGGGAGGCCAGAGGAACCTCTTCACAGACATTCCAGAACGATCAAAAGGGATCTTGTTATAAGTAAACATTAGGGTTGGTTTCTATAGAAGGATACTTGGAACAAGATTAAGAAATGACAAAACTCTAAAATGTAGAAAGGGGGCTTCAAAACCCCCTACAGTCTTTAGAAAATGCCCCCAAACCATTGTTTGGAGAATGTCCTAAACATTGTAGAATTTTTAGAAATAGTATTTTTGTTCTGCTGAACATGTTCCAGAAAAAAAGAAGAAGTAGGAGGAAAGCCTCCCACAGTCACTACCTAGAATAACTTTTCACTGACATTTAGGTGTATATTCTTCAGGTTAGTTAGTTAGTTAGTTAGTTAATTAGTTGTTAGTTAGTTAGTTAGTTGTTAATTCTGTGTTTGAATGTTCTTCTGCATGTATATCTGTGCACCACATGCATGCCTGGTGCCCTCAGAAGGCCAGAGGAGGACATCCCTTGGAGTTATGGACAGTTGTGAGCACCCGTGTGGGCGCTGGGAATTGAATCGGGTCCTCTGGAAGAGCAGCCAGTGTTCTACCTTTTCTCTAAACCCTGTGAATGCAGATTTTAAACATAATTATGCACATATATGGCTCCCACGTATACATGCACAAATAAGCTTTATGACGCACCCTTTCTATGGCAGCCTAGGACGAACCTTTTCCCTCTCGCCAAGAAGTTGGTGGCTGTAAGAATATAGCACACTTTTCTGCCTGTGCCCTGTAGGATGTATAGGTTGTTTGTAGATTTCCCCCTTTTTTAAGCAGTGTGGAAAAGAAGGACCTCGAGCCATTGTTCACACAGAAAATGAGTAGATAGGCCCAGGCATTTTGATCTGATTGCTTTTTATGAGAAAAAAAAATGCTCTTTTTATTTCTTCGTTTTTGTTTTGCATATTTTTTTACACAGAGGAAAGCTACCTATTTTGCATTTTTAATCTGCATGTGAGCACGGAGTGAACTGTATATATAATGTGAGGTAGAGAGAACAGTAGCTACATAGAGCTTTTGGTGCTTGTCACAAAAAGGATGGGGTGGGGTTGGTTTCCCTGCCCGCCCCCATCACGAGACAGCTACATACATCTGCCTCTCCAAAACTTTGATAAAGCTGAGAGAATGGGCACAAGCAGACGTTTGGGTCTGTGCTGTCTGGACATCTGACCGCTCTGGAGCCACACGACCTCAGTAGCTGTGATGAGACCTGCGTTCCTGCAGAGCCCGCGCAGTAGTGGGGACAGAGATGTGGTGCACACCCTGCAGAGGTGTGTCTGCTCAGCCAACAGTAGGCCAGGGCCCGGGAGACTTGGCCAGCAGACTCTGTCTTGCCCCGTCCTCTGGAGGTGACAGCTCACGCCAGGTTAGAAACAGATGCCAAAGAGCAGCCACGCGTGAGCCATTCTGGAACACAGTGGACAAATGAAATGAATGAATGAAAAAACGTGATGGACTTTAGCTTTCTGGAATGTGTGCCAAACCTCAGATAATCTGAGCATGAGCTGTTAGAGTGCCGAACTATCAGCAGGAAATTGTGCACCTCTTCTTTAACCTTTTGCCCAAGGAACAGGTGGGAATTCTATTTCCTTGGGTCGCTAACTCACCCAAAAGCTTCTTAGGGCCGGCTGCCTTAGTGTTAATGGGATTTCTGTGCAGGTTTCAGAGGTCAGTGTCGGGCCAGCCAAGTGCAGCCTGACCAGCACATTCACAGGATAGCAGTAGAATAAGACCTCACTATGCCCTCGGTGCCTCTAGACTCGTTCACTGACGATGGGTTCTCTTCCTCTCTATCAGTCTGCAACCAGTTACAAAATGGTGACCCATAACACCAGCTCGGGGAACGTGACCTACGAGAAGGTAAGAATCTCCAGAAGATCGCAAAGGGGTGTGGAAAGCAAATCAGCTTCCTTAATGAAGGATTCCACCATACGTCTTTTACTTCCTGGGGCTGGAAATTGGGGGTTCTGAATGGGATATTTAAAGCCTCCAGGTTAGGTTTGCTCCTTACCACCACGGCCCAATTGCCAGAGTCTGGAGCACAGGAATCTTCAGAGGTCTGTAAGCTCTTTCCGAACAACACTCCTTCTTTCCTAATGCGATGGAAAGTGACAGTGTACACACAGAGCTTGGGAAAAAACTAACACGATATAAGGGAGAAATAAAAATAACACAATAGGGCTGGAGAGATGGCTCAGCGGTTAAGCGCACTGACTGCTCTTCCAGAGGATCCAAGTTCAATTCCAAGCAACCACGTGGTAGCTCACAACCATCTGTAATAAGATCTGGTGCCCTCTTCTGGCCTACAGGCAGGATACTGTATAAATAAATCTTTAAAAAAAAAAATAGCATAATAACCCAATACATATTTTACCATGTAAATGGACAATTTGGAAGATATAGCAAAGTTTTTGTGTATTTCCATCTACTTGGAATTAATAAATTTGGATTTAAAAAGCAGTGGGGCCTGGTACTGATAGGGCACTGTCCCCAGCACTTATGAGGCTGAGGCAAGAGAATCACTGTGAGTTCCAGGATAGCCTAGGCTATACAGAAAGATTCTGTCTCAGACATAAAATTAATTATTTAAAAAAAAAAAGCATGGTGGCATGTGGAAATAAGGCAAGAGGATCCGGAGCCCAGGGTGAAGACCAGCCAGTGCATCATGGTAAAACCCCATCGCTATAAATACAATAAAGTTTCTCTGCTGTAGGTCCTAAAATCTCAGCACTAAGGAGGCTGAGATGGGCGTTTCAAGTCAGCCTGGACTACATAGTCCAAGGGCCCATCTCAGAATAACAAAAGTCACAAATAAACAGAAGCAGTAAGGCAGAATCTCGCCTAATAGTGTTAGTACTTTTTTTGCATCTTTTGAAAATAGGTGCTAAGCCAATACTTTCCATCTATCATGTGTACGGTAACCCAGAATGCCACAGCTGCTCCTGCAGGTGGACATGTTGTGCCAGGGATTTGGATTTTGATACTTTATCTTGTCAACACACCTTTCTAAAATGGAAAATGACACTTGGTCAAGTTAAGACAAAATGGTGTCTTTCTTGAATTTACATCAACTTGGTCTCTTTGGAAAGTTCAAGGTCTTTATGTATGTCTGTGTGACGGTGTCAGAACCTGGAGTTACAGACAGTTGTGAGCTGCCATGTGGGTGCTGGGAATTGAACCTGGGTCCTCTGGAAGAGCAGTCAGTACTCTTAACCACTGAGCCATCTTGAGCAGCCATGTGGGTGCTGGGAATTGAATCTGGGTCCTCTGGAAGAGCAGTCAGTACTCTTAACCACTGAGCCATCTCTCCAGGCCCGTAGGTAAAATTTTTATTTGTTGGTTTTGTGTATCCTTGACTGTATGTCCCATTGTTTTCCGTTCCCTTGATTTTGACTCGCTAAAGGTTAAAGAAAATGTAAGAGTTTGATTGTTCAACACACAGTGCCCCAGACCCCGAGCAGACCCTCTCCAAAGTGACCCACTTTGTGATTGTTGAATATAAATCTATCTCTTCTGATCTGCAGGTCCCCATTGTCACCGACATTGAAGGGATGAACATTTTAGGACTGGTCCTTTTTGCTCTGGTGTTAGGAGTGGCTCTCAAGAAGCTAGGCCCCGAGGGAGAAGAGCTCATCCGCTTCTTCAATTCCTTCAATGAGGCAACGATGGTGCTGGTGTCCTGGATTATGTGGTGAGTGTCACTCTGCCATCTCTCTTCCTCTGTCCCCCTCGCATCTAGGAAAGATTTGATACTCTAGGTTACCCTGTGGGACTCCTGGCCTCATGCCCAGTGTGCAGTTAATGAAATACAAACCAGCCATGGTACAAGGTGTAATGATGGGACCCATGTGAGATGGTTCAGTGGCTAAGAGTAAGCTAGAAAACCTGAGTTTCATCTTTGGAACCCACAGTGGGAGGAGAAAACAAATGCCTAAAAGTTGTTGTCCAACCTCCATATGTACCCAGACATCCCATACACACACATGTACACACACACACACACACACACACACACATGCATTGACCATGATGATGACGTTTTAAATCTTTTAAAAAGTGATGCTGGTGCAATCATCTCTCCTCTTGTCTGGATCTCCTAGAGATCTGGTGTGCCCATTGTTACCGTGTGGTGTCCACACTGACTGACTCCTTGACTCCGATCACCACCGTCCATGTTTGGGTTCCCATGTTGGCACGTATGTTTGCCATGTCCAGCTTGTGGTCTGCTGAATAAAAGAAGGTTCTTGTATCTTCCAATGATAAACGTTAAGATTTGAGGAGGCTTGCCAGTGTGACCTTTTACAACAAAGAAGACAAACGCTTCTCACCCTGCTTGGGTAAAACTTGAAGTGGCCATTTGTGAAAGCTTCTAATTTATAAGTGCTCCTCTGTGTCATCTTAATGGAAGGACGATCGCTTGATAGAGATCATTAGCTTGATTCCTGCTGAAAGATAATGATTTGACCATCTCCTTCAAAACAGCTTCCCTGAAACCAGCCAGTCTCAGACCTCATGTCTTCAAAGCTTTTCCGGCACTTCACCTGTCTTAAACACCATGACATCAACAGCGTGGAGAGAAAGGGGTTTATTTTAGCTTACAGTTCCCCATCCCAGTCCATCATGGGAGGAAGTCGGGGCAGGAACCTGGGGACAGGAGCTAATGAAGAGGTCATGGAGGGGTGCTGCTTACTGGCTTGTCCTCATGGCTTGCTCAGCCTGCTTTCTTACAGTACCCAGGACCACCCGTCCTGCGGTGGCTCTGCCTAAGGTCATCTGGGCCCTCCCCCATCAACCATCAATCGAGAAAATACCCTACGCCACAGGCCAATCAGGTGGGGGCATTTTCTCCATTGCCGTTCCCTCCTCCCAAGTGACTTAGCTAGCCTGTGGCAGGTTGACCTTAAAAATTCGCTAGCACATCCGCTGAGCAGACCTCAGAATTTTAACCTCCACCCATTAGTTGTTAAAAACTAGTTTATGCTTTCATGCACGAAGTATTTCTTTTATTGTCGACCGCTAACAATCCCAGCGCTATTCTCTCTGATGACTTAGGTTCCAAGTGGACTGGATTTAGGAGAAATTTGAAACTGACAGGCCTAATCCGGACCCTATCAGTGGTGTTTCTCTTGCTCAGTGTAAAAATGACACAGTATAACTCTCACTGCAAGCGTCCCTCTTCCCTTGGTTGCCATCGTCTGAAGAGAGAACTGTGGTTTGGTTTAATTCGGTTCGGTTTTTTGAAGTAGGGTTTCCTGTAGCCCAGGTTGGCCTTGAACTTGCTGTGCAGCCATCTAGAGCTCCCGATCCCCATGTCTGACTCTCCCAAGTACTGGCAGACCTACACTAGCACACCCACGTAAGTGCCCTTACTCCTGAAAACAGAGTGTCTGAACTGTTAGAGAACGGACGGGTCTGCAAGCAGGCAGGGCACAGAAGGGAAAGCTGGCATGAGCAGTCATATCCTAAGGGTGCCCACCCAGTTGAAAATCAAGTAATAGCAAGTTGGCTTTGCCAGGAATTGATGAGGATGAGATTAAGGTTCTTAACCCTGGTACTTTTGCCATCTTGACTGGCCTTCAAAGTCATGACAATGTCTTCCTGACAACTCCAAAAGTGCCCTAAGAGAAAAGAAATCCCCCCGGGGTGGCCACTGGGGCAGGAGTAGGGTGGATGGCTCCCCTCTAGACTGTTAGTGGGAACGAGGATTGGCACACACTTCAGAGAACAATACAGCACCACTGACTATTTAAAATGTGCACACCTTCAAGTCAGCAGGGCCCCCACTTGATATCTTGACTAGAGAACACAGGCATATGGGCACCAGCAGGTATGTTTCCAAAGATGAGAACCTAGGAAGAAACCACGGCACTTCCATTTTGAGAAAATACTAAAAACCAAGGCCATGAGCTATGCACACTTGTAATCCCAGCCAATGACTTGTGGAGGTAAGAGGATCAGGAGTTCAAGGACAGCCTTGACTACGTGTGACCCTGCCTCAAACCCCTTCCTTTGAAGAAAGAAAGCATGGTGAAGGTTAGGAGCAATGCAAATGTCTATCAGTAGCAAGCAGGTGGATAAACAAGATGTTGTATCTATAACATGGAGTGGTGTAAAAATGATCCTCTGGTGTACACTACAGCATGGAGGCACCTTTAAGGCATTAGGCTAATGAAACAGGTCGTCACAGAAGGACGAAAATGTGTGTTCTGCTTTTGTGTACCAGAGGCCAACTGGGGTGGAGGGCCTGGGAGCTGCAATCCAACGAGAACAGAGCTTCACTCAGGAACGATGGAAACACCCTTGGTATGGGTGGTGATGGCTGCCCCACAATTCCAATGTCCTTAGTGACGATCAACTCTACACAGTGGGTCATCTAAACGCTAAATTTTGTGTCTATTTCATCGCAAGCAAAGGTAGCTTTCTAAATACTGATATGAAAATATCTTGGTAGCGTAATATGGAGTGCTTGTCTAAGGAGAGGCTGGCTGGAGGCGGCCACCAAAGAGCAGTGTGCCTGTCCTCTGGAGGATGAACTGTTATTGAAGATAAGACTTAAAATTCCTAACACCGCGTAGAATGTCTCTAGAAAGAAAACTCAAGAAGCCAGTCACACTGGCCGTCTCCACTGGGCGCTCGGGGCTGACAGGAGAGGCTCATGCTACTCACCCTTTGTGCCCCTGGAAATCTGAACTAGGAGGCATTATTAAGTAAAAATTAAAATGTATAAATTAAAACGATTGTAGGACTATTACTGAATTGATGCTCAATTTACAGAACTGATTTTTGTTCTTTGTAGTTTCTATAATTTATTCCTTTTCTCACTTAAAAAAAGATCCTTGTTCTGGCAGTGTTCCCAGAACCTCATTGTTAATGACTTTTTCCCACAGAATCATGTCTGCTAAACCAAAAAGAATGTAGACCGTCCCAGAAGCCCCGGGCTATGTTCCGTTTTATCATAGCAGTTTTGCAGAATTCACGTCTTTCTGAGTTCTCAGAACAGGTCTGAGCGAAGCTGAAAGTCAAGTTTGTAGTCTCAGGGCCTTTAGTTGCCAGGTAGTTGGTAGCAATCCATCGGTCAGGAACATATGTAGAGCCAGTTTACATGCCTGTAAACTCAGCACCCAGGAAGTTGAGGCAGGGGGATTTCATGCTCCAGGCTAATCTAGATTATGTAGTGAGACCTTGTCTAAAAGGAAGGAAAGGGGAAGAAGGAGAGGAGAGGAGAGAAGAAAAACTAAAATAAAGTAAGTGTGCATAGATCAAAGAAAAGCGGTCTACGTGTGCAGATGCACTCAGTTGCGAGACCTTCATTTCAATCAGTCACGCAATCTATTTTTTTTTTAAAAAAAAAAAAAGGTCAGCTCCATCTTTTCCTGTTTTTAGAATAACTCTATGCAGTGATGAAAATAACCAGTTGAAAGTTCCTGTTTTGGGAGACCTAGCATCTCCCAGCCCCTCCTCAGCACCTCGCCAAAGGCCCAGCATCTCCCAGCCCCTCATCAGCAACTCCCTCAAAGCCCAACATTTCCCATCCCCTTCTCAGCACCTCGCTCAAAGCCCAGCATCTCCCAGCCCTCCTCAGAACTTCGCCAAAGACCCAGCATCTCCCAGCCCCTCCTCAGCACCTCCCTGATGAGTGTCTGTGCTTGTGACCTAGGTACGTACCGATAGGCATCACGTTCCTGATTGGAAGCAAGATTGTGGAAATGAAGGACATCGTCATGCTTGTGACCAGCCTTGGGAAATATATCTTCGCCTCTATCCTGGGCCATGTTATTCATGGAGGAATTGTTCTGCCTCTTGTCTATTTTGCTTTTACACGAAAAAACCCTTACAGATTCCTCCTGGGCCTCCTCACGCCGTTTGCTACAGCTTTCGCCACCTGTTCCAGGTGAGTGAGCTCGGGAACGTCCTTGGCTACTCAACCCTATGGGAGTGGAGTCAGGTGAGCCCCGTGGCTCTCTTTGGAACATTTGATGTTCTGTTCCTCCTGTCCACCATGGGGTGGTTTGCGAGTCAGGCAAGGGGCTGGAGATTGAAACACACACACACACAGACAGAGACACAGGTCATCCTTGAAACAAGAATGCCCCCTTTATTGTGTTCCAGGGCAGCTTACATAGGGCTCTCCTTGACTAATGGCCATGCCCCAGCTCTTGGGATTTTCAGCTGCAAGCCCACCAGAAACCACTCCCCTGCCATCAGGAACTCATGAGGGTCTTGTGCCCAGAGCAGCTGCAAGCACAGGAAAACAAACCATTTACTCCAGACAGGCAAGGGGGACACAGAAAACTCAGGGTCTGAGGGTCTGCAGTCCCCAACAATTTTATACTGAGGCAAGATGTGGCTCTTGGCTGAATCTAAGTGAATAATGGAATAAGTGGACCCTGGAAGTCATGTCTGAATCCAGTGGGTCTTGGCAAAGCCTTTGGCTACACTGGAGATTTTGAAAGAAGTCTTAATTCAAGGGAAGAGAAGCTTGCTAGGATGCTGTCCATGGCCTGCTCCCGGCTCTGAGATACGTGGTTTTCACCTGGCTGGGAAGGACTACTTTCATGCTGGATTGTTTTGTTCACTTCTAGCTCGGCTACCCTGCCGTCTATGATAAAGTGCATTGAAGAAAACAATGGTGTGGACAAGAGGATCAGCAGGTTCATTCTCCCCATTGGGGCCACTGTGAACATGGACGGAGCAGCCATCTTCCAGTGCGTGGCCGCCGTGTTCATCGCCCAGCTCAACAACGTGGACCTGAACGCAGGACAGATCTTCACCATTCTGTGAGCCTGTTATTCTTTCCTGTATCTCTAGGCCTGACTTAAAACTTCAGTTTAAAAAAAAAATGTTTTATTGTTTGGTTGGTTTGTTTATTGTGATTTCCTTTGAAAAGCCAGTCTCACCATTATTCAGTGTCTCATTGGTAAGACAGCGAGAATTCATCACCATCATCCCTTGTATCTTGGGATTTAGTTGTCTTACTGCTGGGACAGAATACCCGGCAGAAAGCAACTTAAGGCAAAAAGCTATGTTTTGGCTTATGGTTTGAACGGACACAGTCCGTCGCCATTGTGGAAAGGTATGGACGTGTGAGTTAGTGAGTGTAAGACTGTTTGCTCACAGCTGAGTGGATCAGGGAGAGATGTGTACTGGCATTTAGTTGCCATTCTCCTTCTTCCTTTTCCATGCAGTCCAGGCCTCTAGCCTATGGATGGTGCTCCCCAACTTTAGGATGAGTCTTCCCACCCCACTTAACCCTGTCTCAAAATGCCCCCACAAACACACCCAGAAGTGTGCCCCACTAAGGCCCCAGGTGTTTCCCAATTTAAGCAAACTGTCCAAATCAGCTGACCAAGGGCCTTTTTTCCCCCCGCAGATAATGGATGGTTGAGTAGTTAGCTTTTTGCGTTGCTATGACAAAGTATTTGTCAGAAATAACTTAAAAGATGAAAGGCTTATTGGGGCTCATGGCTTAGAGGGATATTATTTTAGTCCATCGTGAGAGAGAAGAATGATGTTGTGTTCACACAGTGATAGACAGGACCTGGGGCAGATATAGCCTTCAAGGCCCACCCGCCCCTAGTGAACTACTTGGGTCAGCCAAGCCCCACCTTCAAAGACTCCATGGCCTGCAAAGTACAGCGGCCAACTGAGAAACAAGTCTTAAAACATGAGCCTGCAGGGACATTTCAGATCCAAACTTGTGTCTTGTCTATAATTTGTATACATTTTCCTCTATACTTTAAATCATTTCTAGACTACTTCTATACTTAATATGATGTAAGTGTTATGTGAGTGGTTGTTACACTGTATCATTAAGACAATAAGAAGAAAATGACCTGTAGATATTGAGTAGCGACTGTTTGTTTTCACTGTGTGTGATCTGTGGTTGGTTTAATTTGTGAACACAGAACCTGAAGAGGAGAGGTCTGAGTGTACTTGAAGACTATTTCATCCCCTAAGCCCCTAGAGCAGTGGTTCCCAACCTCGGGGTCACAGCCCTCTCACAGGAGCCAATTATCCAATATCCTGCATATCAGATATTTATACTGTGATTCCTGACAGTAGCAAAATTACAGTCGAAGTAGTAACGAAAATAATTTCATGGCTGGGGGTCCCCACTACATGAGGAACTGTGTTAAAGGGTCACAGCGTTAGAAAGGCTGAGAAGCACTGCCCCAGAGCGTATGGGTGTTTTCTGTAAGTCCTGGCTGCAATGCTCTGTGGTCATGGCTGACTTTTCTTTGCCGTCCTCTAGAGTGACTGCCACGGCCTCCAGTGTCGGAGCAGCGGGTGTGCCGGCTGGAGGGGTCCTCACCATTGCCATTATCCTGGAGGCCATTGGACTGTCCACAGAATACCTCTCTCTGATCCTCGCTGTGGACTGGATTGTGTAAGTAGCTGATACCAAGGACCCTGGAGTAAAGAAAGTCTCTTGAGGCCCCTGGGAACTTGATGCTCCACTGGGCCCGGAATGTGCAGAGAAACTTAAAACCATCCTTGCTGGGGAAAGAGTCTATAGTTAAGCTGGCAAAACCAGATTTAGAACTCTAAGAAGTCAACACCTGCCAGGAGGTGGTGGCGCACGCCTTTAATCCCATCACTTGGGAGGCAGAGGCAGGTGGATCTCTGTGAGTTCGAGGCCAGCCTGGTCTACAGAGCAAGTTCGGGACAGGCTCCAAAGCTACACAGAGAAACCCTATCTCAAAAAAAAGAAAAATAAGGTCAACAGTATAATAGTCAAGAGCTCGTGGACATCCATGAATGGCGTGAGACACAATCATCAGAACTTGCTTGTAGCATTAAGTAGGTACAAGGAACTATGCAGGTGATGGCAGAGTAGAATAATAACTGATTGGTGCAGTGGCTGGCCTTGGCCTTGGCAAACATCCAAAAAATGGTTTCTATGCAAGGAGAGCATGCAAACACCTTATGCTTGAACTCAGGAGATGTTAGGTAAGCAGATGACCAGGCTGCTGTCCCTGGGGTTCCATGCAGACACAAGAGTTTCTAGATATTGATTGCTTGAGCCTTGTGATACCTTTTGTAGGTATAAATCTACTGTCCTATAGGAAAGCTGGCTGAGGTAGTGATGCAGAAAGCACAGATCACAGGGTAAACCACTGGGGCCTGAGCCCGGCCCATCTGTGTGTCTGCTCCTGTAACCACACCAGTCGTGGCGAGGGTAAATGAGTCAGCATGTGTGCAGTGCACAGAAGACGGGGCAGGTGGAGCAACATTCGGTAAACATGTAACAAGGAGGACAGTCCTGCTGGACTGCCACAGCCACGCTGGGTGGAACTCACTTCAGGTGCCTGGCACTTGATCTGCGAGGGTACTTGGAAGTGGTAGCCTTTCCAACTTAAAACAGCTCGCTTGCCAAATTCTGACGACTCTTCACGGAAATAGGGTGAAGTGTCCAATAAGTTCCGGACACCTCACCAGAGGAAGCTTCATCCCTGGGCTGGCCAGGACCAGAGCAATAGCAGGGATCATCTGTCTCGTCCTTCCTGCTGCCTCCCGTGCCTGGGGAATGGATCTCAGAGATGCCCAGCAGGGAAGGGAATTGGCACCATGCTGGATGCCCAGCAGAGGCCTGTGGGCACACGGGCCACTCGCAGACAGGACTCCAGCCCTCTAGGGCCTTTCGGAAGGATCACTATTTCCCTGTCTTCAAAATGGCCTTCAGTGACTGGGGTAGATGTTGAGCTAATCTGTGCTAAGTAGGCTATGGGGAAGCCAGTGCTGTTTTCCATGACATGCTTGCCCACAGCCATGGCATGCTCTTGCCGACGGAAGCGGGATTGAAGTTCTAGTATACTGAACACCGAGCGGAAGAAACGTGGAACACAAAACCACATCTGCTCTCTTCTCCCAAATGCATGCATTGTTCTCTGTAGTGGGACCCGTTGCATGTAACAGAACCGTGTGGGAAGGTGGCTGGAAGGGACTAGATTGCATTGCTCGGGTCAAGGCCCAGAGCTGTGGAATATGCGCAAGGGAGTGTCTGCTACCTTCCACTCCTCTTTTTCCGGTATTTTCTACAAGTCTATTACTTTCCTAGGAGTAAATGCTGCTCAAGGAAAGCAGTTTAGAGCAGGTCTGTTAGTGGTGTGCCCGCCAGTAGCACAGCTGCATCCAGCAGGACTCCAGGGGCAGGGATTGCCCCAACGGGGGGTGCCAAGGACATAGAGAAAGGACAAACATACAGGAAGGCTGGGATCCATTGTACTAGGCTCTTGGATGGAGAAGCCACAGCACCCAGGAAGTTGAGCATGTTGGACACATTTGATCAGGGAGGCAAGGTTATTGCCAACTGCTGAATTAGGGATGCAGAGTTCATGGTAAACGGCTGACTAAGGAGACAAGTTTAGCTAACCTCTAAGAGAACAGCCTCCAGGCCATAAAGTGTGTGTGTGTGTGTGTGTGTGTGTGTGTGTGTGTGTGTGTTGCCCTACGGTGTATGTTTTCTCTCTGTGAGTGGCATGCTACAGTGTACATTTTTTTGCATGCACACATCCTCACATGGACCAAGGGAAGGTTTTGCCATCCCTTCTGAGGCCCCACGTGGGGAAGGCTTTTCCACTCCCGTGGGTCTGAAGCCCTGGAGTCCTTGCCATGCCGTGCGCACATCAGACAGTACACATTCACCCTGCACACCTTCCTCAGGCCACCAGCTTGTGACAGTGCCCTCCACTGGTAACGCCAAGGATAACGTCAGTCCTTTCTCCCTGTTTCCACCAGGGACCGCACTACTACTGTGGTGAATGTGGAGGGGGATGCCCTGGGAGCCGGAATACTCAACCACCTGAATCAGAAGGCAACGAAGAAAGGTGAACAGGAGCTGCAAGAAGTGAAGGTGGAAGCCATTCCCAACTCCAAGTCGGAGGAGGAGACCTCGCCTCTGGTGACACACCAGAACCCGGCAGGCCCCGTGGCCACTGCTCCAGAACTCGAATCCAAGGAGTCGGTGCTGTGATGGTGCTGGGTCTTGGGCCAGCCTTCTAGCTGCCAGCAGCCCGTCCCAGATAGCCTGCCCATCATTTAGACAGGGGCTTAGCCCTCAGACTTTTCGTCTCCCGAGCAACGCGTTGGCCCAATCAACGCGTTGGCCCAATCACCAGTCTGAGGGTGATCCCTCAGCACAGGCCTTGGGCTCCCAGGCCAGGACTGATCACTGAGGACCAGAACACTCTGACGTTTGACTTGATCCATGTCTCAGTGGAGCTGTAGATATACCTTGACTTTATTGGGAAACCCCCTCAAGCTGACAGGCCTGGAGGGAATTCCAGGTTCTTGGAGGCCTAGGGGTAAAGGTCGGGGCAAGGCAGATTTATTCTTCATTGGCTACCTGTGCATCTGGTGCTTTCTGGGCAAACCAGAGGGGTTTATGATTGCGTATCATCAGCAGTAGGCACTGAAGAAGTTCCCGGATTCTTAGACTGGCTGGAATCTCATGAGCCGGCCTTCAGGTTAAAGAATTGTACTCCACCCATGAGGGTGGCTTCTGAGGGACCAGAGGTGCTGCCCAGTGGTGGATTTACTCCAGGTGGTGGTAAGCACAGCCGGGGTCTCAGCTTGAGTAAGCCATTTCAAGTCTGAGGTCAGGGAAGACTAGAAAGCACCCCAATTAGGACAAAACAGAATTGTTCCCATTCGAGACTAGAGGCACTTAACTCCCTCCTTCTGAGACGGGGGTCTCTGCCAGCACCTCCTATTTCCATTCTGACTTGGCAACAGACCCTAAGACCTCTTTTTTTCTGGGAGGGGGATGTGGTCACTGCATTGCTGACCCATATAGGTCGGTCACTTTCCTGTTACAGTTTGACGAAGTCCTCACTAAAACCCCTAGACCAGCAGAATCAAGTACCCGCCCCCCCCAATAAACTCACTCACTAGTCAAGGGAGGAACTCTGTGCCCAGGCCCCTGGCTTTGGTTTCCACAGTCCTGGGTCTGACGTTACCCGCCTCTTACCTACTTCACTCGGATCTGGTAAGGCAGACAGGAAATCTGTGGAAATTACCATTTTGCTTCTTGGAAGTCAAGTACTGCGTCTGTAAGCGCCCTGTTTAACCTGGGAGACCGCTTTCTCCATGGAGGCTGCCTCCTGGTCTGAGCGGCTCTCCTGAACAGAACTGTTCCGAAGAGTCGTGATAACCATCCGCGTGGCCTCTTCCTTGGCAGGCCACCACCTCCCACCACAGTTCTGCCAACCCCTCCCAGAGTAGGAGATTAAGCCTCGGCCAGAGTCATTGGCCCCGCTCATCCTCTCGCTTCCCCGGTATGTGTATCGCTGGGCCCCACAGACTTGGGACTATGCTGAGCGAGGGGATGGGGAAGATCCACAAGGAACAGAGCCCCAAGTGTGAAGGCCCAGCTTCTTAAAACAACGGAGCTGCTTCACTCTGCTGTGGAGCCAGGAGCGACCGTGTACTAAGGAGAGAGTGGCCAGACCTCGTTGCCAACACTGTTTTTAATGGGGAATCAATCCCAATGTTTGATTATGAATGAGCATTTGGTATTTTTTAAGTTTCAGTGAATCTTTTTTTTTGAGTATTTACATATATTTTATGTACAGTGTTTGTGTGTGTGTGTGTGTTGCGTGGTTTTTAACTCCAAGCAGGTTTGAGTTCAGATAAGGGGGAACTAATACAAATTATGTCTTTGACATCCTGAGAGTCCAGTTTCTAAAGAATCTTGTTAAGTAGGGATTGGAGCTGGACAGTGAACTGGCTAGACACTTGGGTCCCAACCTGGACCCCCAATAAAGAGTGCTGTCGTGGTCTGGAGGAAGGTGACAGACATGGGATCTTCCTCTTGGAGGCCAGAAGCTGAGTTTTGGCTCCCGGAAGAGTGGATGGGGTTGAGTCATGAGAGAGCTTCCGCTGTAACCGTTTGAAATGTCTCCTTACTATTTTTCTAACATGTTCATCTCTCGATGTTTTGTATATGTGTGACACTTGCCTTAAAACATAGCACAGTCATCGAAAATGAGTACCGTTTTTTTACTGGCACCTGCCTGTCCTCGAGTCTTGTCTTGTATTTCACGGAGCTGTCACTCTTCTGGGGGATGACCTAGGACGACGGAATACAGTTTTCCTTTCGCTTTTCAGGCAGCATGAGCCCCTGAGGTAAGGGGGATGCTGAAGCCTCTCTGATAACTGATGTCACTAGTCCTCTGTGGCTGCAACCCGTGACGGTTAGGGCTCTGGCAGAGATGTGTGGGTTTGCCGCAAACCTTTAACATTAAGTGTTGTCGGAACATCTAGGTTGACAGGAGTTAGCATTCGTGCTAAGCCAAGCACTGAAGCAAGAACACGCCCCAGGTCATACGTTACTGGGCAAGTCCCTATTAGTAAAGTTGCCCATGCCTGCCCTAGGGTCACCACCACACCCAGCATATTTTCTTACATAATCTTGTCTTCGTTTTTTTTGAAGAAATCTGTTTTTGTGTTTTGAGTTAGAGAATTACTCTGCGGCCTAAATTGAACTGGTGAGATTCTAGCCTAAAGCTTCACAAACACTGGGCTCTCAGGCAGCTAGCATCTTACATCGTCCTGTTTTTAGTGATATCAGATTCCTGCACAACGAGGAACTCTATCTAGAAGCTCCAGAGAGGATTATCCTGCAAGCTCACACCAGAAACTGTGGTTTCCAGACTCTGGGGCTCTAGAGAAACAGACGTCTGTTCTGACCTGGGTCACCAGCTCTCCATATAGCTTGGAAATTGGCTTTAATTCCAGGTTGAGCATGAAGGATGAGAGAGTTTGCCTAGATCAAAGGCCTGATGGGAGCCGTGACAACAATTTAGTCTGCTTCCTGGAGCTTTGGGGTGTTCGGAGGTTTGAGATTAGTTCCTGGCGACTCAGCTTCTCAAGGTAGCCAGAGCGAGAGCCGCTGTCCCATTGACTCAAGCCTCCTCTGTCTGGGTAGTTGGACAGAGGTAGGTCTGTTAGAATACCCCTGCTCAAAGGAAGTTTCTGTTCTAGCCATGCGTGGCCTAAACCACACAGCCAGGAGGAGCAGAAACTGTCAGGTCTTGACTCTGCCGTTAGCTTCTCTGCAGGGCTAAGCACAGTCACCTCCCAGTGCCTCAGCCTCCTCAGGCTGAAGTGTGGCTCACAGCTGCAGCAGGAACAGGTCAACGTGAAGAGCAGACAAGCTACATGAGTGCTAAGTCCTCGGGAAAGCACCAGGTCCAAAGAATGTTCTGTGTGCAAGCTAATCCTCACATCAAACAGTGGCCGAAAATGTCCTCACCAGTCTGTGTCCCTTTGTGCCAGGGCCCGTGTGTGTGTGTGTGTGTGTGTGTGTGTGTGTGTGTGTGTGTGTGTGTGGAGACAAACATATAGTTACCCACGTGGACCTCCTACAACAGATTCCACTCAAGTCTAGCCTGGGAAACAATGAGTTTAGTTAGGGTTCCATACAGAGTCCTGGGCAACTTACAAACAGTTCCACCACTAAAGAAAATAGAAATGTCTCCCTTCCCCACAGCTGTTAACTGCCTGTAAATCTTGGATTGGAGCATGGCCTCATGAGTCCTCCCCCACCCCCTGTGATGGAAAATCCATGAGCGCCATCTTGAGCAGGTCCCCCTTCGACAAGCGTAGCTGCTGGCACAATGGCCATGTCACACCTAGAAGACAGTGTTCCACAGCTCCCCACCCCTTTGTCCAGCTCACACTCTCTCCACTCCCTCTTCCCTGATGTTCCCTGAGCCTTGGAAATAATACGGTTGTGCCACTGAAGGCTGACCACTCAACAGCCACTTATTCGGATGACTTCCGGGTCTCTGCAGTAACTGTTACCCTTCATAAAAAGAAGCTTCTCTGACTAGAGCTGATAGCGACACTACTCTACAGGCCTAAGCGTAAATGTTCAGAAGGCAGCTTCACTGGTGTGTCACATCCAGTAAGCAAATCAACAGCTGCCACTCGCCCACTAGAGCATACGACCTCCCAGCCTCAGGCTCTGGGCCAGCTATGAGTTTCCTCGTGTAGAATGGGCCGTAAGTCCAATCAGAAAGCAGCTGAATACCTGCATATCAATCACATCACCACTGAACCATCTTGCCTGGTAAACCGGTGGTATACATGGCACACAGGACCCACAGCTGAGAGGACTGTTAACAGTTCTCCCCCAGGAGCCTGCATTGGACCTTCAAGCGCTGTGGAAGGTAGCGGGTAGCGGGGAGCCTCATGGTTCCATCCCAGCTTGATTTCCCAGTGCCTGCACAAAGCCCAGAGTGACTCCAGCCATGGGATTTTACCACGGGAAGCAAGCAACAGCGGTGACAATAGCCGGTATTGTCAGGAGGTCCTGGGACCTCCCTGACCAACAGTTCCCAGCTTTGGGATTTTCATCTAATAACCTTAAGGTTTGTAGAGGCCTTTTTCAGTGTGCACAAGGGCACCAGCTGTTTGAGGGTTTCTCCCATTCATCTTGTTGTATGTCATTCATGTCTTACCCAACTAGAAAGTTCCCAAGAATTTCCCAGGTGCCCTGGCTGACTGTATGAGTTGATTCCTTCTCCTTGTTCCTTTAGTTTCCTACACATCTTCTGGATGCTTTTATAAGAAAAAAAAAAAACCTAAACCTCAGAGGTTAGCCGCCTATCATCCCTGAAATAAAACAGATTTGCAAAGGGTTACGAAGTCCCACTACCCCCTGTGCCAAACAAAAGTCCCTTGGTCTCAGAAGTGGCCAGCTGAGCAGATACTGAAGAGAAATGCCTGCAAGTCAAACACAGCATGCGAAGATGCCGTCTTTTGTAGCAACTGTTTCTTCGGGAGGTCAGTGCTGGGTGCAGTGGGGCGAGTGGGAGACACTACCTCAGCACTCCACTATCCAGCCATCCTCCCTGAGCCACCCTGACTCTGGGTCATCGCGCAGGATGTCATACCATCTCCCAGCCAGTGAGGACTGACTTAGGTAGTGCCTAGAGCCAGGTGTGTGTGTGTGTGTGTGTGTGTGTGTGTGTGTTACGTGTGGTGTGTGTGCTATGCCCCCACAGGCTCCCTAGGTTTGACTCTGTGTGTGTGTCTGTGTGTGTGTGTGTGTCTGGTATGTGTGCGTGTGTGTATGAGTGTGTGTGTTATGTGTGGTGTGTGTGCTATGCCCCCACAGGCTCCCTAGGTTTGACTCTGTGTGTGTGTCTGTGTGTGTGTGTGTGTGTGTCTGGTATGTGTGTGTGTGTGTGTATGAGTGTGTGTGTTATGTGTGGTGTGTGTGCTATGCCCCCACAGGCTCCCTAGGTTTGACTCTGTATGTATGTGCTATGTGTGTGTGGTGTGTGTGTGTGTGTGTGTGTGTGTTACGTGTGGTGTGTGTGCTATGCCCCACAGGCTCCCTAGGTTTGACTCTGTGTGTGTCTGTGTGTCTGTCTGTCTGTCTGGTATGTGTGTGTGTGTGTGTTATGTGTGGTGTGTGTGCTATGCCCCCACAGGCTCCCTAGGTTTGACTCTGTATGTATGTGCTGTGTGTGTGTGGTGTGTGTATGTGTGTGTGTGTGTGTGTGTGTGTGTGTGTGGTATGTTTTCACAGGCTACGGCAGGTTTGACAGTCTCTGGGCCAAGCTGTGAGTCTCTGCTGTCTCTCTATTGGCCAGGCCTGGCCACAATTTCTGTATCCTCTTAGAGATGTGCACAGCTTGTTCTGGAGGGACTAACTGCCCTCCCCGGGACAAGCTTAGTGTTGTTGTTTTTTTTTAAATATTTATTTATTTATTATGTATACAATATTCTGTCTGTGTGTATGTCTGTAGGCCAGAAGAGGGCACCAGACCTCATTACAGATGGTTGTGAGCCACTATGTGGTTGCTGGGAATTGAACTCAGGACCTTTGGAAGAGCAGGCAATGCTCTTAACCACTGAGCCATCTCTCCAGCCCCCTGTTGTTATTTTTTTTTAACTTTTTACTGATTCTTTGTGAATTTCACTTAATGCATCCCAATTCCACTTATTTCCCCATCTCTCCATATCCGCTCTCTGCCCTTGCAACCTCCAAACACCAAAAGAAAATAAATAAGACCAAACCCAAAATCTCACCATGGAAACCGCGGTGTGTCTTACAGTATACATCCTTTTGTCCAAATAGCTTTACTGCAAATGGCCATTGCAAAGAGTCACTGGTCTGGTTCGAGGTCTCTGGCTTCTGATACACTGTCAGTATCGGGACCTCACTGGGACTCCTCTCTGATATCCTGTTGTTGCCCTGCGACATGGAGATCCCCCACCGTTGATTCTGCAGGACCGGCCCCTTGTGCACTCCGCCTGTTCATGGATGAGGATGTGGGCCTGGGTGGTTGTTGGCTTTGTCAGCCCGTTGCTCTGCTGCTGCTGCTGCTGCTGCTGCTGCTGCTGCTGCTGCTGCTGCTGCTGCTGCTGTTGCTGCTGCTGCTGCAGAGCTAGCCGCCAGCTCTCCTGTCTGTGGCAGGTGGCAGGGAGCAGGACGTGTTCTCTAGCGCTCACTGGCCAGCTCTTCCTCACCCACGCCACCAGGGACGAGGCCAGCTCAGCCAAGTGCACAGCTGACAAGGGAAGGGGCCAGTTTGCCTGCTCTCACGCCCTTGGGGCGATTCTCCTGCCCCTTGCCACCTGGGCCAGCTCCTCTGAGCTACCCAGGCCAGGTGCGGACTGCTCTCCCTGGTGTCGCAGCCCCTGAGGGGCGGAGCCAAATCTCCACATCACCCCAGTCAGGGGTGGGACCTGTTCTCCAGCACCATCAAGGCCAGCCAGCTCTCCCTTGTCCCCCAGGCAGGGGTGGGGGGTCAACCCTCCCAGGACATCATCATGGCCTCAGGTGGCAGTGTAGGCAACTCACTGTGAAACTGCTCCTCACCACCCTCGAAACTCCAGTTCTGCCTAGCGCACAAACCATTCCACTTGTCGGTCCCTCTCAGCTCTCCTCCACCCCATACTTGCTCATAGGGGTGCCCACTCTACCCGGCAGGGCCCTCTCCAGTGTCTTATGCCCCTCCTGAGGTGCATGGCAGCAGGGGTGGGAGGTGGGGGGTGGGGAGGGGTGGGGAGGATGGGAAGAGGGAGGGGGTCCGTGGCGGGGTGTCTCTTAGGTGTCTTCCGCTCCGCCGCATACCGTGTGGCAGTGGTGGGAGCAAAGCTTAGAAATTTTTAAACTGGAGCTTGGAGAGGCCCGAGTTCAATTCCCAGCAACCACATGGAGGCTCACAACAGTCTGTAATGAGATCTGGCGCCCTCTTCTGGCATGCGGGCATACATGGAGGCAGAATGTTGTATACATAATTAATAAATAAATAAATAAATCTTTTTTTAAAAAAAGAAATTTTAAAACTGAACCACTCTATCTTTCATGGCACCAAACTTTTCTCAAAATTTAAAGCTTTTCAGAGAGTCTCACAAACACAGAGTTTGATTTTCTGTCTTTTTTTCTTTTTTCTTAGAAATCCTGGCTCAATACAAATCGTGCCGAATTCATCTTTGGTTCCGTAGGAACCCATGTTTAGCTACTGTCCGATTTAGGTTGCTACTGCCGTGATAAACCCCACGACCAAAAGCAGCTTGGGGAGGAAAGGGTTTATTTCTGTTTACAACTGTAGTCCATCATGAAGGGAAATTGGGGCAGGAACCTGGAAGTGGAAACCAACCATTGCTTCCTGGCTGGCTCAGCCTGCTTCCATATGCCACCCAGAACCACCCGCCAGGGGTGCACCGCCTCCAGCGGACCTGGACCACTTCCATCAGTCACTAATCAACAAAATGCCCGATAGACTTGTCGACAGGCAATGCGATGGAAGTATTTTCTCAGCTGAGGATCCCAGATAACTCTAGCACTCTAGCTTGCCTTAACTTGAAAAAAAAATCAGCCAGCGCAGGTACTAAGTTTTGCAGGAAGTTTTCTTGGGGAGAGGAATATGTCTATTCAGCCCAGAGAGGACATGGACAACAGACCCTAGGGCCATCCGTCTCCCAGGACCAGACTGACACCTTGTGGTGTAAAACTTTAAGACAATTCTGAGGACAATTCTGAGCCCTCTCAGGCACAGCAGTAGTGCTCCCCTCCCCCCTGGGGACTAAGGACCTAACAGCTACGCATGCACACATGCACGTACTCAGATGTTGGGAACTTTCCATCTCCCTGAATAGGGTCAAGATAACCCTTGGGTGTTGACTCAGTGACTGATGTTCTGACTTAGGCCCCGGGAAGGGGGCAAAGTGACCCTCAGATGTTTCCCCCTTACCTCATCTTACCTCGTCTGATCTGGCAACCACTCTCCAGCCAATTATTGGTAATAGCCCTTTTGAATAAACCAATCATAATAGTTAATAAACAACCCCCAGACACTCCCCTTTCTTCTGTGGCTTTTTTCTTTAAAAGTAGCCTGTACCAGCTATTCAGGGTCTTTCTGCCCTCCTGACTGCTGGAAGACCCTGTCATGACAGAATTAATAAAATCCTCATGCTTTTACATCAGCTGTGGTGTGAGAGATGGTCTCTTGGTGCCACTCCTCCTGGGTGATTGGACTCCAGGGTCCAACAGGGGGAACCAGACAGGGCTGTGTGTGCTTGTCCGCAGTATCTGTGTCACTGTGTCTGCAGGACACATTCCCTTTTCCAGACAGCCTCCGGGCTCCCTTGAACACCGGCTGCAGGACAAAGGCAGATTCTCACCAAGGAGCCCTGAAAGCATCAACCTGTCACAGGGCTGCTACTGTGTTGTCACCATCTTTGGTGAGGGCATTTGTATTACAGCTCTTTGGATATATTATTCCATGTGCCCCATAAATTTAACAAAGCTTCAACAAAGATAGTTATCAATGGTGCCTAACTTGGTTGATCTACAGCCTCAACTAACTGATGTAGCACAATTAATAAAAACCAAAGACAGAAATTGGGGTTCAACCTGAAGGTCAGAAAAGCAAAACAGCCAGTCTCTGGCTCTTACCTCGACCTCAGTCTGAAAAGGCGATCCTGCCTCCAGGAATCTCAGAACAAGATTGTGTGTGAGTGTTGTCTCCTCCTGTCTTATATTCCTCTCTGGTGCTGGGATTAAAGGTGTGCACCACTACGGTCCAGTTTCTATGGCAAACTAGTGTGGCTGCTGGGACTAAAAGTGTGTGTCACCACTGCCTGGTGTGTAAGGCTGATCAGTGTGGCTGTTTCAGTCTCTGAACTTCAGGCAAGCTTTATTTACTAAAATACAAATGAGATATCACCACACACTGACGCTGGGAAAAGGATTTCTTCGCGTGCTGAGAAAGTGCTCCCGGGGTTCTGACTGCTCCCCAGAGCGGCTGCTGGACACAGATCTTCTAGGAGTGGGAAGCTATTTTTAGCTTTTGCATATTCTCACTTGGACACCGTTTTCCAGGTTTCATTAATGTGTGAGAGTGTGCTCTGCAAAGGAAGAAAGCAGAACAGGTACAGAGTGCGGAGGGAAGGCCTGGATCTTGGGTCCATCTGGGTTGCTCCACTAGGGCTGCTCCGCACTCACTGTTTGGACCCAGAAGCCCAGCTCCACCTTCTTGGTACCGACACAAGGTCAGTGTTGAGAGCCCCGGGCCATAGACCTGCCACGTGATTTCTCCTTCCCCCCCCCCCCCCCCCCCGAGATCACCCAAGGGTGCTTTGCTCAGATTAAACCTGGTCCTTGACTTTTAATTTGGCTCCATTTGGTTTACTGCGTGGGCAGAGAAACCCACTGCCGGGAGTCTCAAAATGCTTATCATTGCCCTTGACTGGAATTGGGTGTAGTGCCCATATGGGTGGTTCACAACCACCTGCAACTCCAGTTCCAGGGGATCTGATGCCTCTGACCTCCAACATCACTGTGCACACACCCACACCCCCACACACATACATAATTGAAAATAAATGTTTATTTAGGAGATTGAGAGCTGCTCTTCATGACACCTATAGAAAAAGTACCTTTTTTTTTTCCTGGAGGGGGACGGGGGTCTAGACAGGGTTTCTCTGTGTGGCCCTGGCTGTCCTGGAACTTGCTTTGTCAACCACGCTGGCCTTGAACTCACAGGGATCCTCCTGCCTCTGACTCCCAAGTGTTAGAGGCATGCACCACCACCGCCTGGCAGAAACAGGCTTCTTTTATCAATGGCTCCTTTTATTTCCCCTGTGCAAACTGGCAGCAATGACGCCTGTGTGCAAACACATTTCACACCCAGTAGAGCCCTACTGTCTGTCATTCAATTCGGCAGTCAGACTCAACCATTTAGAGCTCAGGAATGACCTGGCCTTTAATCCTCAGCACTCAGAAGGCAGAGACAGGAGGGGCGGATTTCTGTGCATTCGAAGAGCAAGTTCCAGGACAGGATCCAAAACTACAGAGAAACCCTATCTGGAAAAACAGAAACAAAACAAAACAAAGAGAACTCGGGTATGTACGAATTCCCAAGCCTCACTCAAGAGTTTCAGGAATGTGTCTAAAATAAAGGTTAATGATTTAACAAGTCAATTATATGGCTTCCTCTGGCAGGCACCCAGTCTTCCTAAGTCTTATCAAATTCCGCCAATGCTTGAATGCTCACGGTGCACGGAGGGCCCTGTGAGATTGTGATGATCCAGAGAGAGCGCAGAGATTACAGTTCCAGGGCAGGTAGGGGAAGCAGACCACTGACTGCACCAAGGGCTGAAGCGCGAAATCCTCCAAACAGGAAGGGTAAAGCTCTCAGCTTCCACGGGGTTAGGATGACATCAGATAACGAAATGGCCCCCTCTGCTGGATCAGGGCTGGAATGCTCCCTGAGGTTTCACAACAATGCTGTTGTTAGAAGAAAAGGGAGGAGGAAAGAAAGACAGGAAGGGAGGGAGGGAGAGAGAGAAGGAGAGAGAGAGAATAGGAAAAACGCCAGCGAGATGACTCAGCAGGTAAAAGTTCCTGTCGCCTGTCAGGCCACCCAAGCCTGACCACCTGAGTCCTATCCACAAAACCTTTTGTGGAAGGAGAAACCAACTCTGGAAAGGTGCCCTCTCACCTACACACACACACACACACACACACACACACACACACACACACGCTAAATTAAAAAACAAAACAACAACAAAAAAAACATTAAAAAAAGAAGTGAAGCTGGGCGGTGGTGGTGCACGCCTTTAATCCCAGCACTCAGGAGGCAGAGGCAGGCAGATCTCTGTGAGTTCGAGGCCAGCCTGGTCTCTGGGACAGGCTCCAAAGCCACAGAGAAACCCTGATCTCGAAAAAAATCAAAAAAAAAAAAAAGAATAACAAATGGAAAAGTTGAAAAATGCCTGCTTTAGGTTGGGTATGTGCACTCCTACAATCCCAATATTTAGCAAGTAGAGACCAGTGAGATCCTGTTCCAACCAACCATCAAACAAACAAAAAATAAAGAAAAGAAAAAAGAAATCTCCAAATCCAACCAAGCTACAGTCCCAGCCATGTCGGGGAGCCCTGTGTAACAGGGCCAGACCTTAGCACAACTGACTCCATGATGGAAGTGCCGTTCAGGCTGTAAAATTCAGCATATAGACAGCACCATCTGCCAAAAATGAAAACAAAGACCTAATCCATCAAAGTCCATGTTATGGGAAAGTCTCTAAATGTACTAACCTTGCTTTTTGGCTTCTGTAGTTCGGCTTCTGGCTGACTGTTCTTGTTAATTAACACAAGTCAAACCAGAACACAGTGTCTGTGCTTAAAAGCTCATCCTGTAAGCTCACTGAGCTCACCTCAGTGGTTAAGAACGTTTCCTGCTCTTCCAAAGGTCCTGAGTTTAATTCCCGGCAACCACATGGTGGCTCACAACCATTTGTAATGAGGTCTGATGCCCTCTTCTGGCCTGCAGACATACACACAGACAGAATATTGTATACACAGCAAATAAATAAATAGATATTTAAAAAAAAAAAAAAACTCACCCTGACAAAGGCTCGGGGCTGCACTGGGATCCTGAACACCCAGTGTAGTCACTGGCTGGCTAATAAGTTTCTGTTGACTTAAACCAATGTCTGAGGCATCTCCTCTGGTGAATACCCCTCCACCTTTCTGGAGATCCCAGAGACCAGCTTGAGACACTGGGGCTCCCAGAGTTCCTTGGAGCGAGGAAGAGTGTGGTGAGCAGGGGACTCCCAGAGCATGAGCAGCCAGAGGGGTTCCGGAACCTAAGGCTCCCTCGGATTAATCGCTGGCTAACGATTCAGACACCTCCACCCCAAAAGGAAACAAGTTAGAAAGTTGCCTACTCTGTCACCTCCCGAGGTTAAGTCTGGCTAAGGCATCTTCTGTTTGGACACAGAGGAGAGGTCAGATGCAGCTGCTGTTCCAGTGTCCAGGAGCCATATGAGATGTCACTGTGTGTGTGTGTGTGTGTGTGTGTGTGTGTGTGTGTGTGTGTGTGTTTCTGTCAGTTTTATTTCTCTGTATTGACCAGAGGCTTTCTCTCCTGTGAGACTCTCCCCCAACCCAGCGGCTTGAGTCCTGTGGCCCCTCCTGTTGAGGACCTGAATCCTTTTGGCTCTGCCAGGTCACCCAAAGTCCTCCACCAGCCCCACTCCGGCAGCAGAAGCTCTTGACCATTTTGTTGTCTGACTCCTACTCGGGGTGAGGCTTGGTCCCTGCATGGAGGTGGGGAGAGGCCAGGTTTCTCATCCAGCCCCCCCCTCCCCCATCTTCTAAGTAGAATACACACTGGGAGGGGTAAACAGTGCCCCCCAACCCTGTGAGCATCCCCATTCCCCCCTCCTCTGCTCCATGCTGCAGTCCCAGGGAAGCGGAAAAGTTCCCCTGGCCTGAGACCAAAGGAAAAGAGGAAGTTCCACTCCTTTCTCCTTCCTGATTTATATCTCCTTTTCAACCAATGATCCATAAAACCCGTCATTCTCTGGAAAAAAAAGCAGAAATACCGCCCCCGGGCTGAGCAGGGTGTTGCTACCAGGCACATCCACGGTATGATCTACAGAAAAAGAGGGCTTCTCGTTGTTTGGGGAAAAGGACATTAAGAAATGTTGTCCCTCCTAGAATCCTAGAGACTATTTGACTAACCCTACAAATCGCTGTCCTCCACTGCTGGGCTGCAGACCTGGTTGCCCACAAATGGCCTGAAGAGCAGTGGAGCCTATGGATACTCTGATGATACACCGTGACCCAGAGCGGCCTAAGACTCCACGATAAAGGAGAAACGGACAGCTCAGACCCACAGGTTGAGAGTAAACCCACACCAGAGAGGAAGGTCATTTCCCCAGAAACAACCGGCAGGACTCTGGTACTGACCTTCGCCAGGCTACTCGTCTGGGGTCCACAAGACTTTCGGAGCTGCTCACACCAAGGTATGGTACACCTAGACTGGGAAGCCTCATGCGGGTGTCTCAGCCAGATGCCAGGTTTGTGCTCCAGTGAATCCAAAACAGAAAGCCCTTACACAGAAGGAGAGCTGAATAAGAAAACAACACCCTAGCAAACTTGGGGAAAACTGGCTTCACAGAGATCTGTTGGGGGAGGATAAAAATACCTGCTGGTTTTTACAGATAGCTTTTCTGGGTGGGTAGAAGCGTTCTCCACCTGGACTGAGACTGCTCAAATAGTAGCTAAAAAGCTCTTCCAGGCACTAGTCCCCTGATTTGACTTCCCCCTAGCAATGGGGTCCAACAAAGGCCTGGATTTCACAGCCAAAACCTTCAATTAATAGCTAAAGTTTTAGACATGGATTGAAACACATACATATAGACCCCAGAGTTCTGGTCAGGTAAAAAAGAATAAACAAGGCATTTAAAAACAACAAAAACAATAACAAAACAAACGAAAACTCTAACAAAACTCTCATTAGAGTTCAGCAAAGAGTGGATAGGCCTCCTTCCTTTGCTTTGCTGCATATAGGGAGGGATTTACCCCTAATGGGGTTATGTCTGGAGGACCTCCCCACTGCCTCCCAGGTTCAGAGAGCAGCAGTTGCCAGAACTCTCTAGCCATTCCTTTCTCAAGGCCCTCCAGTCCTCCAGACAGGCTAGTCACTGGACCATCCAAGAGACTCAGCGGGCCTCCAAGGCCACCACCAGTTTCAGCTTGTTCAAGCCTGGTGATACTGCCTGGGTCAACAGGTAGTCAGCGGCACCCTGGAGCCAACTTGGAAAGGACCTACACAGTGATTCTCCACTGCTATGGCTGTGATGGGAGCTGGCATACACCATGGATCCATCACACCCAGGTCAAGAAAACAAGCCACAGACACTGCTGCCAAATGAACTGTTATATTAAAATGTGCTACATTTGTTTATGCTGTGGAACATTTGTTTAATGATGCAAAGACGAGTTGCGTTCTTTTATGTTGCATTTGTTTAACTCTGTGAAGCTGAGACTCTTTACCTGTCTAAAACACCTCATTGGTCTAATAAAGAGCTGAACAGTCAATAACAAGGAAGGAGAAAGGATAGGTGGGACTGGAAGGCAGAGAGAATAAATAGGAGGAGAAATTTGGAAGAAAAGAAGAAGCAAGAAAACAAGGAGAGGAGGACATTGGGAGCCAGCTACCCAGCAAGTCATGGAAAAAGAAAGAAAATAAAGAAGCAAAGAAATGGAAAAATAAATAAATAATAAAAGCCCAGAGGCAAAAAAAAAAAATAGATGGAATCATCTAAGATAAGAAAAGTTGGCTAGCAAAAAATCAAGCTAAGGGGGGCTGGAGAGATGGCTCAGTGGTTAAGAGCACTGCCTGCTCTTCCAAAGGTCCTGAGTTCAATTCCCAGCAACCACATGGTGGCTCACAACCATCTGTAGTGAGGTCTGGAGACCTCTTCTGGCCTGCAGACATACACACAGACAGAATATTGTATACATAATAAATAAATAAATATTTTTTAAAAAAATCAAGCTAAGGCCAGACATTCATAAGTAATAATAAGCCTTCGTGTGTGATTTATTTGGGAACTTGGCGGCAACCCCCCCCCCCCCCCCCCCGCCGCCCAAAAGAGTAAAAGAACAAAAACAGTCTCCTGGACTATGGACCTATTTAAATTGAGGTTTCACTGGGCCCCAGACTCTTCCACTACCTGGCCCTCTACCACTTCCTGAATTTTGTTTTCTGCTCAGAGATACAAGAGAAGATATTAGCTAGTATGACTAGTATGACTACAGCCTAGCAACTCATATTCCATCTTGACTTTTACCTACTGATGCCCACTTTAAGTGTCTGGTTGGTTATATGAAAGGAAAAAGAAAAGATATATGTATATTTTGAACTAAAAATACAAAATTTACAATTCTATGCACGCACACCCTACAGCTGAACTTCCTAGTTGCCAGAAACAAGGGAGTCTCCATTATAAAAATTGGGGTTGTCAAACTGAGACTTCCTGAAAAATTCCTTTAAAAGATTCTGGCCTTTGGGGAACAGGAAAAACCCAGGGACTCAGATTCTACCCCACAGGAAGGAACCCTGGGAATAGAGTTCATTATTCTCAGGCAGAAATCAGCCAGGATTGATGGGTACCCTTAGACACCCAGCCCCTGGACCACACAGGATAGGAACTAGCCAGACTGTCAGCCCTTTGACTGACAAAACTCACTGTGACTGGCTGCAGCCTGAACTAACGTTAGAGGACTTTACAAGGGCCTGAAACTAGTCTAGGATTCAAAACCTTTAACCCAGGCACCCCCTTTATCTGATGCCTGCTATTCTGCCTTATGTGTTAGTTCATCTAGACAATAACAACATTACTGAGCTGCTGCGGCATATATTATTGTTTTGATTAAATATGCCCCTTCTGATGTTTTCCAGTCCAAGTTGATCAGAACCTATAGGTAATTAAAAATAACAAGGAATGTGTGATCCCCAGTAGTCACACACTCAAGATCAGAAGTTTAGGGCCATCCTAGGTTGCACAGTCTTCCGGAGGAGAGCCCAGCAGGGGGGATATCCTGTCCGCGGCGCGGTCGCAGGCAAAGAAAAAAGAGAGGCGGGGCGTATGCAGATTAGTACCAGCGCAAGGGCTGCCGGTCCCGCAGGACTCGAAGGTCCGCGTCCGGTATATTGAATAATTCGTGTATCTTGAGTGTTATTTCCATAGGGACGAGGAGCATATCCTGCGGTCTCTATGGCATGAGGGTGAGGCGGTTGCGCGAGGACGATCACCGTGTGTTGAAAGGGTGTGTGTTGTAAGGGAGAGCGTGCGCTCCGCCAGAGCAACTCATACTTACCTGGCAGGGGAGATACCATGATCACGAAGGTGGTTTTCCCAGGGCGAGGCTTATCCATTGCACTCCGGATGTGCTGACCCCTGCGATTTCCCCAAATGCGGGAAACTCGACTGCATAATTTGTGGTAGTGGGGGACTGCGTTCGCGCTCTCCCCTGATATTAAAGTCCAAAGTAAGACTTACAATTGTGCTCTCTAGTCGAATGCTCGGCTTCTATGCTGTTCATACTCTCTGTATGGAAGATATAGGCACGGCACTTTCCGGGCGGCGTGTCCCAAGAAAGTGCCAGGGCGTTTTCGTAATTAGTGACTAAAAGGAAAGGTCCCAGCTCTCTATGGATGGTGCCGCCCTAGGGTCTGTAAACTGGGGGGCTAAGTAAGTCCTGAGGGGTAAGCAGCGCCCGGCCAAGGCTTTTGCTTCAGCTCCTCCACTCCAGTTTCTGTCCTAGGTGTAAGCCAATTAAACCCCTTCCTCCCCAACTTTCTTCAGAATGTCTTAGCTGTGTGACCAGTATAGAAAGGGAAACAATAAATCAGTATGTCTGTGCAGTGCCCACAGGGGCCAGGAAGAGGGCAGGGTGTTGGATTCCCCAGGAACCAGAGATGCAGACAAGTATAAGCCACCATGTGACTGATGCTGGGGACACAGCAGAGTCTCTCCAGTACCCCTTCTCTACTTCCATGTCTTGTTTGGTTTAGGCTTGCATTTTCGTTTATTTGTTGGCTGGCCATGAACTAGATATGTAGACTGAGTGTCTTAGTAAGGGTTTCTAGTGCTGTGATGAAACATTATGACCGAAGCAATTTGGGGAGAAAGGAGTTTATTCGGCTTATGCTTCCACATCTAAGGAACTCAGGACAGGAACCCTGGGGGCAGAAACTGATGCAGAGGCCATGGAGGAGTGCTATGTACTGGCTTGCTCCCCATGGCTTGCTCAAGCTGTTTTCTTATAGTTTAGAACCAACAGTACTCGGATGGCCCCGCCCACAATGGGCTGTGTCCTTCCCCAACAATCACTAACAAAATACCTTTCAGTCAGGTGTTGGTGGTGCACACCTTTAATCTCAGCACTGCACAGGCAGGTGGATCTTTGGGTTTGAGGCCAGCCTGGTCTACAACACAAGTTCCAGGACAGTCAGGGCTACACAGAGAAACTCTGTCTAGTAAAAAGAAAGAAAGAATGGAAGGAAGAAGAAAGAGGAAGAAAAATGCTTTACAGCAAGATCTTACAGGAGCATTTTCTCAAGTGAAGTTCCCTCATGTACCCAAAGAACAGCATGTTCAAACTCCTTTACCTGTCAGCCCTTCATACCTGAAAAGACAAAGCCTATTTCATGGAATCACATGCACTTCAAATGCAATTGCCCCAGAACCAAATGTGTGCACACGTGGATAGATGGATGGATAGATAGATAGGTGGTCTTTCTATATATCCCAGGCTAGCCACACATTCTCGGCGGTCTTCATGCCTCCTTGGCGTAGGGATCATAGGCATCCACCCCACTCTAAGCCGTAGATATCTTCTAATATTACATTTTCACTAATTTCAACACCCCACGGACCACTGCCCTAGCTCACTTCTCTGTTGCTGTAATAAACACCATGACCCAAAGGTTTTGTTTGGGTTTACAGGATACAGTCCATCTCTAAGGGAAGCTATTGAGATTTATGTTGGGGTGTAGTTCCCCTGAACCTCTGCAGGATTTGAAAGGACCGCCACACCAGGGGAAAACTGGCTAATGATACCTGAAGGTAAATACATTAGCTCACATAAATCTTTTCATCGTGTCCCATTTATTCCTCCTATGTTCTCCTCAATGTTTTCGATGTTCTGATCATCTCCCTCCTCGATGTTCCTTCCAACCCCACAAGGGTTCCAGTTTATATATCCATACAGACATGATTAACAATAGCACTGATGCCAAACATGCATTTCTTAGTGCTAACGAGATGGATTAAGACTGATAAAGCAGGCTCCAGTTCACTTACTGTTGTCTCGGAGGGGGTGTGGCAGTGAAGCTCACCAAGGACACATCTGAGAAGGGGTAAATAAAGGGCTATGATTGCTGAGAGAGTTTTGTGTTATCTACATTTGTGTGGTTAGTTAAGCTAGAGTTTGTGATTGGCAAACGTAGAGAAGAAGGGAAGAAGAACGATACAGGACTGTGTATTCTCTAAGCACTTCCAGCAGCGGCTGGGAACATAGCGTTTGTGGTAGCATGGCAACCAGTCAGTATAACCTGTGGAAGAAAAGCAGATGGTGCCTGGTTCCCGGGGGCCAACAGGGTGCTATGGGGGTGCTGTATCTGCTGGTACCCAGGTGAGAAAGAATTCCTTTTTCTGGGGCTGGTTTAGCAATCTAAGCTTTTTTTCCTGATATTTTTTATGGATAAAGGAACAAGAGAGTTTAGGGCCGCCAGACCTGTTTATCAGAAAGAGCAGACATGCTATCTCTCCTGTTCAGTGCCTCCTGCTCAGGGCTCCTTTTCTCGCCAGAAGTCCTGTCAATAGGGAGGATTATGAGAGACTAGTTTTATGTAGATCTGACTATAAGAACAAAGATTTCTTTGACGGAGTGAATATCTATACACCAGGGTCCCACAGTGTGGGAAAAGGTCATCCAGCTGCCAGTTCATGAAGAAGTTATTGCTCAGTGATGTACGCACTGCTGGGAAATTTCAGGATGAATCCACTATGAAAAGAAGGAAGGCTGTGTCTTCACAAGATTTGTACAGAAATGTCAGTGTCCATTCAGAAGACAGGTGTTCCCAAAGCTTTGCAAATCTGCATCAGAATTTGCTCCTGTGGGTTTGCCTATTGATCTCAGCTATACTTCTACTGTATGATGCTTGTGGCTCACCGCAGGAAGCCAGGACAAGAAACCCTGAGGCAGGAACTGAAGCAGAGACCGTGGAAGAGCGCTGGTTCCTGGCTAGCTCAGAGAGTCTTATTATATCTAACAAAGGACCACCTAAGCAGAGGTGGCCCTGCCCACAGTGGGCTGGGCCCTCCTACATCAATTACTAATCAAGAAAATGCCTCGCACACACGCCCACAGGCCAATCTGATGGAGGCAAGTCCTCCATAGGAGTCAAAAGTCAACCAGCAGCACAGGTTTTTGTTTTGTTTTGTTTCTTTTTTATTTATTTTTTTTTTTTCGAGACAGGATTTCTCTGTAGCTTTGGAATCTGTCCAGGGACTAGCTCTTGTAGACCAGGCTGGCCTTGAACTCACAGAGATCTGCCTGCCTCTGCCTCCCGAGTGCTGAGATTAAAGGCTTGCGCCACCACCGCCCAGCCTGTGTGGAATTTTTCAATTAAAAACTTACATTCACTTATTTTGGTTTGTATGTGTGAGGACAGGCCAGAGGACAACTTGTGGGAAATGAGTTCTCTCGTTCTTCCGTGTGGTTCCTGCAGATTCTTGTGGTTGGTTTTAATGTCAGTGGCCACAAATTAGAATCGTGTGAGTAATGAGCTTCACCTGAGGAGTTGTCCTGACTGCTTTAACGACGTAGGAAGGGCCACCCTGATGGGGGTGGCACCTTCAGGGAGCAGTCCGTATCAAAAATGGGCATTTCAGAGAGATCTTTTGCTGGTTCAGGCTTTCCTCCTGCTGCCTGGGTTGATCCATCCTGTTGTCGATCCTGCTGACTGCTTTGCTGGTAGCAGAACCAGCATTTGCACACCTACATTGCGGAACAGGGACCAGTTGCTCTAGGAACCTTGCTGGATTTCAGCACCAGGCTGGGGCCTTGTGAACTAAGTGACTAATGGCTGTTGCCTCCACCACCCCCACCCTGAGAGACAGCTATTCTGTTGAGGCGCCCAACCTCAAGGACTGAGTATCCGATTCTCAGCATCCCAGGTATGATTATTTAAAGTCCTCTTAATAAATTTATATATGTATATATACACACACATATACACAAGCATACATAGACACACACACATATACATATACAAGCATACATATACATGCATATATACACAAGCATACATAAACACACACATATATACACAAGCATACATATGCTCACAAATATATGTATAGCATACACACATTTACAAATATATACACGACCATATATACATGTACAAGTACACACACACATGCATGTACAAATGCACACACAAATTCATCTCCTTTATGTTCCTCTAGAAAGCTTGGCTAAAACAAATTGGTGCTAAAAGTCATTATCATTATCGAGAAAGAAAATTTTAAGGATGAGTTTCTCTAGTGGGCTTAGTGGTACCTAGAACTAGATCTTCAGCGGGATAGAACCTATGGTCACTAAAGGCGCCTCAGATAGTATTTGGAGTGCTGAAATACATAGTGTGCACTATTTAAGGAATCTATTGAAGCCAGGCAGTGGTGGCACACACCTTTAATCCCAGCACTCAGGGAGGCAGAGGCAGGCAGATCTCTGTGAGTTCAAGGCCAGCTTGGTCCACAGAGTGAGTTCCAGGATAGCCAGAGCTACACAGAGAAACCCTGTCTCAGAAAAACAAAAACAAAAAACAAATTTATTGAGATAAATGTACTTGCTCACAATTCACTTCTTATGAGGTGTAAGGAATTTAGTGATTCTGCGTATAAAAATTCTGAACGTTTCTGGAAAGTACTAGCTGGCTCCTTTTAGCATCTTTGAACAAAATTACAAAAGACTGTGAGCTGAGTAATAAAACTGATTCACTCCAAACGCACATAAACTATCTGAAGGTTTCTAAGTGTGCACTGGGAGAGGATCTTTCCTCCTTCAGTGACAGAGCTCACATTTCAGAAAACCAAAACCAAGCCCTCATTATACAATTAGCTGAGTTACAATATAAATTTAATTGCCAGCTTCATTGCCCATCAGCAGTTAAAGCAAGGGCACTGATTTTTAAAAGAAGGGGATACTAGCCGGGCAGTGGTGTGTGTGTGTGTGTTGGGGTGAGAGGGGGACCCTAATGAGGTTGGAGGTGTTGACTCCTCATATTCTGATGAGTCCTCTCTGCCAGGAAATACTCTCTCCAGTATTAGAAGATGCTAATACCCCCACCCCAATCCCAGCAGTGTTGCCTTCTCTACCTTTCCCTAAGATCCTGTCCCCTGTGTAGAGCAGGCAACAACTTTTCCTAAAGAAGTCAGGCACAAACGATGCTGATGTCCCTGGGGAACCACCCATTCTCACCCCTGACCTGTAACTAGACTCAAGGTTAAGCAAGCCCCTAGAGGTAAAATAGGAAGTGATCCCTGAGGGGGCGCACTACTCCACTAGAGAACCTAACGAGTTCGCGAATTCATTCAAGCAGAAGTCTGGGTCATCTGAGTGGCGATGGATTTGCAGAGCGTGGGCTTATGGTGGAGGAACATCAAACTGGATCAGGCCAAGTTTACCATCAACATGGGGCCACTGAGCAGAGATTCCAAGTTTCCTAGTGAAACTGGCACAATTTCAAAAAGAGTTTATCTGATTAGTTTGTTGGAGTATTTGTGAAAAGGTAGCCTACTAAAAATGACCTAAAATTCCCTGGTTTCATGTTGATGAAGAGATTTTAGGGCTTAGAGAAATTAGAATGTTCAAGTGAATTCGCTGCTCAAAACCCAGAATCCTCCACAATGCGAGGGCCCAGAAGACACGCCTTTCACTAATACTGTAGGACAAAGACATTTGGAGAACTTCATTGGCACCCTTTCCCTTGTGTTGGACCTTGGAGGGGGAGATGCTGCTGCTCAGCTGAAGGAATTAAATATTATAGGTTTAATTGTACCCCAGAGCAGTAGGGCCAGGCTGACAACATTGCATTACAAAGGCAAGTTGAGCACTCACGTAACGGGCAGCAGGGCAAAGAGATGTTTATAAAGTCATGGTTCAGACGGAGCTTTGGGACTGGCTGATCAACCATGGTGTTTTATGAAGTAGGTAAGATTTCTCGGGTTTTGTTTGGTCTGCATATGTGAAAGAGCTCTAGAACACATGAAAGGCCGCACTGGATCATAGTAGCAGGGAATGAGGGCCAAATAATCTCCAGACTTGCGTCCATTTAAGGAATTCCCCAGAGGAAGGACCTTGGTACCTGAGAGTTTTATTGTTACCCTTTCTCCCTTCCCGAGGAACCTACAGTGTTTTATCAGAGTAACTGTACATTGGGAAAAAGGATTTGTCATGTTGGGTCCAGAGGGGTCACGCAAAGATGGGGACAGACCACCAAAGTCTAATAAACCAGAAGCAAACTTTATTCCAGAAACCAGATCCCAGGAAAACTAGAAGCAAACTTAAAAATAATTAAAAAAAAAAAGAAAAAACACTGTGGGGCACAGAAGCTTATCAGCTAGCTCAGACCACAGCCAGAGATGGTATTTGTTAGGCTGTGGCCAAAGGCTAGTTTTTTGGTTTTTTGTTTTTTTTTTTTTTTGGTTTTTCGAGACAAGGTTTCTCTGTAGCTTTGGAATCTGTCCGGGGACTAGCTCTTGTAGACCAGGCTGGCCTCGAACTCACAAAGATCCACCTGCCTCTGCCTCCCGAGTGCTGGGATTAAAGGCGTGCGCCACCACCACCCGGCCAAAGGCTAGTTTTTGAACCCACCTTTTATAGTTAGGGCACCAAGCATTAGGTCTGAACAAAGGAATTTTTACATTCTTGCCCTGACCCGCGAGTCAGTCAACAGAGACCCTAAGGAGGGGAGTGAGTTCTAATGTCAATGGGTAACTAGACAGCTATCATGAAATATGTTTCAGAGTAGATTACAGTGAAAGTTGCTAATTGCAAGAAAACAGGTGTCTTTAGCCATTAATTAGAAAAGGGACCGCTAGTAATACCAGAGGGTTAATAAATTAGAATGAATTGGTTCTTAGGCTGGGAACTTAGAAGACAGCAGAAACCTTTTCACACTATGTCAAGGTAAAACTCAGATACAGACTGCCATACTTTACAGCCTCCATTATCAGAGCTCATTAGTTAAACCATGTGTTTGCACCGTGGTCACCGTCTCCTGGTTCCTCCAGGCAGTGTATACTGAAGCCCCATGCCTCCCCTTTGATGGTGCCAGTTTCCCATAACAGAGACAGTGCCTAACCCAGAGGTCATGTATCTCTGTCTCCTAGAGGTTAACTCAGTTCATATCTGTCGTTTATCAAGGATGGCCAAGACACTACTCTCAGTTTGCAGAGAGAAGCTCCGGCCTTGTAAATAGAACAGCCAGTTGTAAAATGAAATGACCTAGGCTGATAGAGGCTTCTTAAGTGGCTGAGAAAATAGCTCACTGTGAATGACTGATCCTTGATCTGCTGAGAAAGCTGCTGACAGTCAGTTCTTATTCTCCTAGACTTATAACTTTACATTTTTTTATTTCTACATTCTCATTTCTGGAATCTACATTTTTATTTTCCTATTCTTGGACTCTTCAGTTGGGGCTTATTCTCACAGATTCAAGAGACCCCAAAACACACCATGGCCCTCCAGCTGACGCAGGAGCAAGCCCATAAGCAGCATGTGTTCCTCCATGGCCTGTGTCAGTTCCTGACTCCAGGAGCCTGTCTGGGTTCCTGCTCTGACTTCCCTGAATAATGGACTTCAAGCTGGAAGATGAAATAAATCCTTTCCTCCCCAAGTCAGTTGGGTTATGGTGTTTTATCACAACAATAAAAATCCTAAATTAGCTGGGCGGTGGTGGCACACACCTTTAATCCCAGCACTCGGGAGGTAGAGGCAGGCAGATCTCAGTGAGTTCAAGACCAGCCTGGTCTACAAGAGCTAGTTCCAGGACAGGCTCCAAAGCTACACAGAGAAACCTTGACTTGAAAAAAACAAAACAACAACCAAGCCAAACATCCTAAATCAGAGATCAACTCAAGTTGTCAGCTTTGGCAACAAGTGTCTCCTCCCACTTAAACATCCTGCCATCACATCGTGAGTATGAACATTTCTGAGTTAGTGTCACATAGCCCAGGTTGATGCCAAACCCACCACACAGCTGAGGCTAGCCTTGAACTCCTTACCCCTCTCGCCTTTCCCTCCCAGTGCCGGAACTACAGGCAAGCACTACCACTCCAGAGTCACACAAAACGTGAAATAGCTCTCAACATCTTCCCAGGCTCTGCTCTGCCTGTCACGATCCCACCAAAGAGTATTCTAGTTTTATTTATTTATATTTATCAATTTAGCTTTTGGAGACTGGATCATATCATGTAGTTTAGACTGGTCTCGAACTGCAGATCATCTGCAAACTCGAGAGGGTTCTAGTTCTAAAATTTATATCTGGAAGGCACAATACACCCAGGATGGCCCGAAACCTGCTCCATAGCCCAGGCTGACCTCAAACTGCAGCAATCCTTTTGTCTCAGATTCTTAGAATGCTGATATTTTAGGCATGAGTTAGTTACACGTGTCATGCCTAGGTGTGATGGTAATTTTTAAAAATGGATTTCATTATGGTATTTCATGTGTGTGTGTATGCATGTTCATTTGTATGTGGGCATACGTACATGTATGTGTACATGTGTAGGCTGGAGTCAACCTCAAGCGTCATTCCTCAAGAGTCACCCACTTGGTTTTTATTGTGACAATGTCCTTTGGCTGGGGGCTTACTGATTGTGCTAGGCTGGCTGGCAGTGCATTCCAGGGAGCTGCCTGTCTCTGTCTCCCCACTGCTGGGACTGCAAGCATGCAGTTCCAAGTTTGGTTTTAACTTTTTTTAGAATGTGGGCACAGGGGTTGTGCTTAGGTCCTCATGTGTACACAGGAGGCACCTTACCAACTGAGCCCACAATGGTTAATCTTTATTATAAACCTGACTGGCTAGAGAATCCCATACCTTTTAGGTGGATCTGTGAGGGGTTTCCAGAGGAATTAACAGAGGGGAAAGACTCACCCTGAATGTGGGTCACACTGTCCCATGGGCTGAGCCTCATGCTGAATACAAAGGGGAAGCAAAAAGTTGCCGGGCACCACCATTCCCTTTCTCTCTGTTGCCAGGATGTGAACTGTCCTGTTCTGACAAGCCCTTCACACCATGGACTGACATCTCTAAAATCATTAGCCGAAATAAACCCTCCAGAAAGAGAGAGAGAGACAGAGAGAGAGAGAGAGAGAGAGAAAGAGGAAGAAGAAGAAGAAGAAGAGGAGGAGGAGGAGGAGGAGGAGGAGGAAGAGGAGGGGGGGGAAGGGAAAGAAAAAAGAAAGAAAAAAGGAAGAGAGAGAAAGAGAAAGGAGAAAGGGAGGGAAAAGCAAGAAAAAATGGAGGGAGGGAGGGCTGGGAGAGAAGGAGGAAAAAGAGTCAGGAAGAAGTGTTTTGCAGGTGCCTTTAGCTTTCGGCCTGCCACAAACATCCCTTGAAGACAGTAAAACAAACTTGCTACCTGCATGAGGGAGAGGAAAGGGGAAAACTTCTGAAAGGGAGAATTCCACATTCGTAGTCAAAAACATCACCCAACCTCAAGAAACTTAATAACATGGTATTGTGAGAATGGATGTTACGACACGCAGTCTGTGGCCTGCACATGAATTCCGACAGTCTGACATTGTACATCTGGAAAAACCAACTCAATTTGTTCCAGACTTAAATTTCTACAGTTACTGTCAAAATGGTTGACTAAGGGCAGCCCAGTGGGTAAAGGCGCTTGCTGCCACGCCTGATGCCTGGAGAACACTTCCTGGAACCCACAGGATAGGAAGAGGGAGCCAGCTCTTATCTCCACGCGTGTCATGGCACAACATACACTAATAAACAGATATGCTTTAAAAAAAAAAACAACAAGATGGCTGAACAGACATTACAACACCTGGTCTTGGCTTTTCGAGCTTTATCTTCTTCTCTAACTTACGGAATCTCCTTCCTGTCTACAGTTCTCTAGTATCTATGACAGACAACTCAACCTCCATTGCTCCAGCCCTAACTTCTAACTTCACCTTTATCTGTGGTGCAGAAGGCCACAAGACAGTGCCATCTGGGCATCTGTCTCTCCGTATCCTAACCCGGTCCCTCACTCAGACAGCTTTCCCTGAGCACATTTCCTTGTCAGGGAGACAGCAGTGAAGCGCATGCCAAGTCAACTCCTCCACACGGGCCTTTAGAGGTTTCAGGATACCTGCTAACGCTCCTAACATGGGGTTGCTTTGTAAAGGTCAAATCTGTTGAAGTGAGCATTAATTGCAATGGTATCCAAGTTGTTGGCCAATCTGAACCTGACAGCGCTCAGAATGCAAACTACGAGTACACAGGGAACAACAGCCCAGCATTCAGATCTGAGGAGGTGGCCACGGGCTGGGGACAGAACAGAGACAACAGCTGAACCGCCATCAGGAATCTCGTGAGCTTATTCTGGAGCTGGCAGGTGGCTTTCCAGGTGAGTGGAGGAGAAGGTACCGTGAATAGAGACATCTCTCTTTCTGTTCCTTCCCTTCCTTTTTCATCTTTCATCTATCTATGTACTATCTGGGTGGTTTTCCCAGTGCTTGCAGAATGCCCCTGTTGGAGAGTAATGTCCACTGCATGAATCTTGGCAGACTGCAGGGCCTCTACTCTTACTGTGGAAGCTTTCAGGAAGGTACTGCATGTCTGTCTCCACGACATGCAGGCTTGAGCACACGCTGATCTGAGTTGCAGTCAAGAAGGATGTCATTTACTCTGGCAGTATCAAATGTCAGCAGTGGCAGCACACAGTGTCCAGCACATGCTGCCAACAGCGTGACCAGCCAGACTGTCCCTATAGTAAAAAAAAACTGCAAATTTTACAAGGTGAGCTCAGCTTTAAGGAAATAAGTGATTCTTCTGAAATTACACAAGGATCAATGAAATAATATTTTCTTTATAAATAATTCTTCTCTGACATTTCATTCATGAAATTGCTGGAGCATGTGGCTTAACACACAAGTCCTAGTTGAATAATAAAAATGTAACTGATCAGTTTGGTATACAAAGCGAGTTCCAGGCCAGCCAGGGCTACACAGTGAGAGAGACCCTGTCTCAACAACCAAACAACAAAAACAAACACGCAGTTGAAATAAAAATAGTGACTATGGGATTAAGCTTTGGAAGATAGGACCAAGATGGCTCAGAAAGTGAAGGCCATCGCTCCAGTCCTGATGACCTGAGTTCCTCCCTGGGACCCACAAGCCGAAAGGGGAACTGACTCCCAAGAGCTGTCCCAACACTGTGGTGTGTGCGGCCCCTCCCCACACAAATGAGTAAACAAATGTAAATAAAAACTAAAATAAAACTTTAAAAGACTTGAAAGATAATGCAAAATATTACTTGCTCCTATGTTCAGAAAGGATCCATGGAAACATAAGAGCTAAGACGAATATAGCACAGTTTCACAAGAAACTGCAACTTCCTGTTTTGGAGGATGTTCAAAGTTTCATTCATTGGCTCACTTCACTGTTTTGGTTGTGATCATGTATAAATTCTGATAATCATTAATACTCTCCACATTCGTGTCTGAAGGGCTCAGAAAAGAACTTACTTATATTAAGACAACCAATACAAGTGTAGTAGGCTCTTCTTATGGCAAGGTTTAGAAACAAGAGAGTCTTGTGACATAGCTCAGTAGGCGGAGTACTTGCTGAGCACATATGAGGCCCCGGGCTCACTGTCCACCAGCACATCAACCAGGCATGGTGGCACACGTCTTCAATCCCAGCACTGGGGACGTGGTGGCGGGAGGACCTCAGGAATTCAAGGCCATCCTTGGCTACAAAGTGATTCCAGATTAGTCCAGGCTATATGAGACCTTGTCAATAATAATAATAACAACAATAATAATGAGTAAAGCATACTCATTACAAAAATGAGAAGGGCCACGGGCAAAGGAGGGAGCAGAACACATCTGGTTGAGGTTATACGAATGTTCAGTTGCATTTACAACATGTACTGCTAAACGATTTCTTAGGCCCTTTATTTTTTCCTTTAAACAAGTAACTGGATACATGCTGGTAAATGCTGACTACCCATCTGACATATTTCTGTTTTGAATTCTTTTTTCCTTCTGGGCTGAGGAGTGAACTCAAGGGCTTGCGTATGATAATACACTTTGACTTAAAAAAAAATCCAGTACTTAGGAGACAGAGACGAAGGATCAGGAATTCAAAATCAGCCCGAGCTACAATAAAATTTACTCTCATAAAAAGCAAAGCCAGATAAAAAGCTGGGCGTGATGGGGCTTGCCTGTACTTCCAGTACTAGGGAGGCTGAGGCAGGAGAATCATCGTGAGTTGGAGGCCAGCCTGGCTGTCAATTTACCTAAGGTGGGGGCTGGAGAGATGGCTCAGTGGTTAAGAGCATTGCCTGCTCTTCCAAAGGTCCTGAGTTCAATTCCCAGCAACCACATGGTGGCTCACAACCATCTGTAATGAGGTCTGGTGCCCTCTTCTGACCTGCAGACATACACACAGACAGACTATTGCATACATAATAAATAAATAAATATAAAAAAAAATTTCCCTAAGGTAAAATTTCCCTAAGGTCAGACCAAGTCTCTGAGCTGTCGTGGCAGGTTCAGCCCGGCTCCTTCTCTAATCTCACAGGTCAGCGTGCCCTTGACCACAGCTGGGCTCCGACACCCGCGGACCATTTGGGGAACCGGCAGGACACCGTGGAAGCCGACTGCGGGGAAGCTCTTCTCCAACTACTGCTGTGGCAGGCTGGGCCTCTCCCTGCGGCTGAGGGTCTCCAACCGACCGGGGACACCGTACAGTGGGACACACGACCCACAGTATTCTCCGCCCGAATCCCACGCGCCGCACAGGCCACGCCCCCGCGGTTTCCACGCGAACGTAGAAGGGAGCACGAGGCCTGGGACCGCCCTCCCTGTCTCTGCGCGCACGACTGAACCCACGGCGCCCTCCGCCCGCAGCCGACCGGAGGAGAGCTCGCGCGCCCAGCCATCGGCGTGGGCAGCGGGACCGCCAGCCACCCAGCTGGCACGAGCGTCGGGGCGGCGGCGAAAGAAGCCCCGGCCTCCCATAGGCCAGGGCCATTTAAGGGGCGGGCTCTCGCAGCAGAAGAGGGCTGCGGATTGGTGACGCCTCCTCGCCGAGGGTTCCTATTGGCGGCTGCCTCGGGCGTCCTCCGCGGAGGGGCGGTGCGGACGGAGGGCGCGGCGGGCGCTCAGTTCTCCTTCCCGCTAGAGTGCGGGCGCCCGCGGGAGCTAGGCAGTCGCCGCCTGGGACCCCGGCCCAGCTCTCCGGGCTGCTCTGGACGTGCGACGGTTCGGTTCGAACTGAGGTAACTAGGCCGTAGCAGCGCGAGTGTCGCGATGCCGAGACTCGAGACCGGGCAGCCCGCGCGTGTCTGGGGCTCGGCGTGGGGCCCTGTGCGAGGCCCGCGGCCTGGAGGGCACAAAGGCTGGCCGGGGTGGGGGCGCCTCGTGCCTCCGCCTCCATCTTGCAATGGGGAGCGGCGGGGCAGGCAGCGGAGTGTCGGTGCGGCCTGCAGAGCGCACGGGGCCGCACATCTGGCAGCCGCGCAGCTGTTGCGCGCGTCGACCTTGGTCTCGGGGAATCGGCCGGTCACGGACGCTCTCAGTCGGGAGGCCACTGCTTCCCTGGCACAGTGAACGCAGCCGAGGAGGAAAGCAAGGCGTCTCATTTTTATTTTATTTATCTCGAAGATCTGTGTCACCTGTAAACCAGTCTCTGCAGCTCGGGGGCACACGCCCCAACCCTAAGAGAAGCTCTTTATAATGACCAGGTTCAATTCAGTGTGTTGTTTATAATAAAAACGAGCGGAAAACTGCCAGTTTCAGAGCAAGGTAGACCTCACTGGGAATTGATGGGGTCGGAGACGCGAAAGGAGATAGTGTGGTACACCTTCTGACCGGTTGGGACACTTTTGGTTTGAGCTTGGTTAAAATAAATACAAGTCACTTCTTACCTTATTCTCTCCAGCGGTCTGGGTTCAATTCTCGATCACTTAGGAAGAGTGGAGCGTCAGCTTCACGTCAGGAGAGCTTTTAAAAAGTTTTTCCCACAACTAAAAAACATAACCTTCTCTGAGTAGCCTTTACTGGCCTCCGTTTCGACATATGGCGCTGTATTGTGGTTACCCCAGCCCCCTAGCAGGATGCAAGGTCTGTAAGGGAAGGCAGCCAAACGAAAACAAGAGCAGCCAGTGAAGCCAAAAGTTGAGAAAACAGGAACTTTTAAAAAGCCTTTAAGTTGTTGGATTATTTTTACAGGTTAGGGAAACAACCGCGCTCTCTGAATAGAATCAGATTTCAACCCCTTTCACGCTACTGATTCTGGATAAGTTAACTTCTCTGTGCCCCAGTTTCCTCATCTATAAAGTGGAATTCAGGCCCCAGCACGACCTACAAAAAAAAGAAAGAAAGAAAGAAAGAAAGAAAGAAAGAAAGAAAGAAAAGGTGGATAGGTAGAATAATAGCATCAATTCCATGGGTTATAAAGTACTGATATAAAATACCTTATATAAAAAGAATATTTGAAGAGACTATCAGAGCACTCGGGAGACCGAAGCAGGTGAATCCCTGAGTTTAAGGCCAGTCTGGTCTAGATAGTGAGTACAGGATAGCCAAAGCTTCATAACACAGAGACCCTGTCTCAAAATAGCCACCCCCCGAAAAAAAAGTGTCACCCTGCCGAAAGTATAGATTTATGCTTCTAAAGTCTTAACATCCATTCGAGATCAATTAAGTGGGAAACAAATGGTTAAGCTTTATAGAGGTGTTATTTATTTTTGAGGTGAGTCTTCTTAAGTAGCCCAGGCTGGCCTGATTTGGCATCCTCCCAGTGCTGGGGTTATAAGCATAGACCATCATTGCCTGGTTTGGTGAATCATACAACCCAGGTTTGTCTGGAACTAGAGTTGATCCTTCTGCCTCAGCGTCCTAGAGTGCCCAGCTTCAGACACTCACTCTTAGTCCCTTTCTTGGTCCTCATGTAATAGCAAAGGGCTGAGCTAGATCACTGTCTGCCTTCTGGCTAAGGTTGATTATAGGACTGAATGTATAGAGAGCCTAATACGACTGGAAAAAGTCTTGAGGGTGAGAGTCACAAAAAAAATTTAGAAACAACATATGAAATTGAGTTGTGGATAGCTTGTTGCCTTATATTAGTCTGTCTCATGGAGAAACTGCCGTATTGTCTTCAGAGTTTCTCACAGGCAGCATGAAAAGTGGAAGAACCCTTTCTGTTTGCTAGGCAGACAGATGTGGAGCATCACCCCGGGCAGTACTGCCTCACTTTGGTTTTCTGTGTCACGGGAAACACTGAAACATGTATTTCCTTCCAGCTGTTATTCCCTTTGACATGCCTGTTTCTCTTTAAATTATCTCTTCCTTCCTTACTTGTAGCTCAAAACAAAAAAAATTCAAGTATGTAATTCTGCTTTTACTGTTCCAAAATTTATCTTGAACCCTACTCTTACTCTTTCTGGGGCTCTCTTTCAACTCTGACATTCTGTAGTTAGCTGTTAAACACCTGCCATGTATGTCCTGTGCTTTCTCAGGTGTCTGTGCACAGGACAGACATGTCTGTGTGCTGCCCTGGGCTAGGATATAATCTGCGGTCATAGAACCATTGTAGTTGATCCTTTCTAGGAAGGTGAAACCGTCCTGCTTCCTCCCGGGGTGTCTGAGAAATGGACCTGTGTTTAGCAATTGATCTGAAGATCCTGCTATGTAGGTTCTTGATTCCGGCCTCTGAGGGCTTAAGACCAACGAACTCTGAGGTGATGTGGACACCTGGTCCTATTTCACACTTTTTGTTTTGGTTTTTCTTTTTACAGCTGAGTCTGACCTCAAACTCAAAGTGGTCCTCCTACCTCAGCCTCCAGATGCCGAAATTAGAAACATGAGCCACTGTGGCTGTAGGTCACACTTGGGCAGGAGATAGGTTTTATTTGACAGTTCTGGGATTGAACAGTGCTTCATTCCATAAACTATTTTCCTTTTGTGTTTAACTTTTAGAATTACTGGTAAATAGATTATTTATTGTTGTTATTGTTGGGGCTCAAACCCAGTCCCCTTGTGCATATTAAGCATGTGTTCTACCATTGTGCTATAGTAAAAGTTTATTTTATTGTGTGTCTTTGTATGATAATATCTGCCACAGTGCATGTATGGAGGGCAGAAGACAGCTTTTGAGAGTCAGCTCTCCTACTATGAGTTCCTGGGATTCAGGCCTGCATGGCAGGTGCTATTACCCATTGAGCCATCTTGCTTTTGTTGATTTGTTTTTGTGAGACAGGGTTTCATTTTTTTAGCCCTGGCTAGTCTGGTACTATGTAGCCCAGGCTAACCTTGAATTTCATCCACTTCTCTGGCCTTAGCTTATTGAATTTTGGGGAAATGTGTGTGGCCCCATACCTGGCTTACGTTCTTTATCTGTTTTTTAAGACAGGTTCTAGATGTAGCCCTGGCTGACCTGGAAATCAATGTGTAGACCAGACTGGCCTGGCTTCAAACTCAGAGATCTGTCTGCCTCTGCTTCCCTAGTTCTGGGATTAAAGACTTGTTTTACTATGGTCAGCTAGGTTCTTTGTCTTATTCCTAAAAATTGAGAAATCTAAGATACTGGCCAAATTGGCCAAGCCAGCCTTCAAGTCTACCCTCCTGCATCAGCCTCCTGAGTACTGGGATTACATATAGGGCCTGGAGAGATGTCTCGGTAGTTAGGGGTGCTTTTAGAAGACCGGGGTTTGGTTCCTGGGACCCGTGTCAAATGGCTCACAATTCTTTTACCTCAGGGGATCTTCTAGCTTTTATAGGCACACACAGATTTGAGCACATATAGACACATAAATAAGAAATAAAATTCAAATATGTATTTATTTGTGTTTGTGTTCTGTGTGTGTGCATGCCGTAGTATCCATGTGGAGGTCAGAGGACACCCTGGGATGTTGCTTCTCACCTTCCCCTTGGCTTTCTCTGGTTGGCTGCTCTGATGCATACCTACTCCAGGCTTACTTGCCCATAGGCTCCCAGGGCCTCTCCTGTCTGTTCTTTTCATTGTCACAGAAGTGCTAGAATGACACGTACCACCATGTCCTACTTCTGTGTGCGTTCCAGGGTCCAGTCTCTGGTGGCCAGGCTTGTTTTCAGCTACTTACTTGCTGAACTATTTCTCTGGCCTTCTAATATATATATATTTTTTTTTAGATTAAGACTTTTTTCTTAATGTGTGTGTCTGCTTGTCTGTATGAATATTATGTGAATACAGGTGCCCACCAAGGTCAGACAAGGGTGTCAGATTCTCTGGAACTGGAATTGCAAGTCACTATGAGATGCCCAAAGTGGGCGCTGGAAACCAAACCCAGGTCCTCTTGCAAGAGCAGCAAATTCTTTTAACAGCTGAGCCACTTCTCCAACCCCTGTAACAAGATTCCATTTAGAAGATTTTATGTCTTCATGTTTGTAAGTTTGCTGAGTATATGCCAAGTGCCCATGGAGGCCAGGAGAGGGCATTGGATCTCCTGGAACTGGTTCCGGTTCACAACTGGATGGTTGTGAGTCACCATGTAGGTGCTGAGAACTGAACCCGGTTCTCAGAAGAGGAGAAATGAGGTAATATTATAATCTCATTTTTTTTCTTAATGGGATCAGGGCTAAAGAGATGGCTCAGAGGTTAAGGGCACTGCATCATAGTTCTTGAAGACACAGATTCAGCACCAGCACCCACCAGAGCTCACAACCAAGGGCAGCAAGTGCTCTTAACCTCCTCATCAGCGTTCTAGTAACAGGGTTTCTAATAAAGCAATTGAGACAGAAAGATCGAAAGGAAACCACATAGCCGTGGAGGGTAACACAGAAAGGGAGTGGAGTCTAGCACAGTTTTTTAGGTGGGACTTTCTATTTAACACTGAGCTTCCTAGGAGAAAAGCAAAGAGGGATTTTTTTTGTTTGCTTGTTTGTTTTGTTTTTGAGACAGGGTCTCACTATGTAGCTATGGCTGTCCTTGAACTTACAGAGATCCCTCTGCCTTTGCCTCCCAACTGCTAGGGTTAAATGCATGTGCCACCACCACACCCGACACAAAGAGGAATGTAAAAGACAAAAACAATTTTGCTAAAACTTAGAAAGTGAAAAGAGGTATTATACAGACTAAGTTTATATATGTATCTAAGAATATACATATATACTTCTACATATATGTATGTAGTAACAACTAATGAAAAAAGAAGCTATTAATTTGAAAGAGAGCAAGGAAGGGTATGTGGGAAGGTTTAGAGAAAAACAGAGAAATGATGTAATATTATAATCTCTATAAAAAAAACAAAAGAAATTTAAAAAGGAATTGGGGCTAAAGAGATGGCTCAGAGGTTAAGAGTCCTGACAGTACTTTTAGAGGACCCAAATTCCGAGCACCCATGGGGGCTCACAACCATCTGTAACTCCAGTTCCAGGGGATCTGATGCTTTCTTCTGACTTCTGTGGGTACCACATACAGAGACATACATTTGAGCAAAACACCCATATACTTAAAATGAAAACAAATTAAAAAAGGGGGGTAGTTGCCACTCAGGAGAAACAGTGTTTCTGTTGACAATCTCTTGTGGAGTCTGCAAACAGGATGCTTGATACTGTGAGTGCCATTTTTGTTTGAGGGTTTTTTTTTGTTGTTGTTTTTGTTTTTTGGCTTTTCGAGACAAGGTTTCTCTGTAGCTTTGGAGCCTGTCCTGGAACTCACTCTGTAGACCAGGCTGGTCTCAAACTAATAGAGATCCTCTGGTTTCTACCTCCTGAGTGTTGAGGTCAAAGGCATGTGCCACCACTGCCTGGTCCATTTTTGTTTTTGTTTTTTTTTTAAGATTTATTTTATTTTGTGTGCATTGGTGTTTTGCCTGCACGCATGTCTGTATGAGGGTGTCAGATCATGAGCTGCTATAAGGATGCTGGGAATTGAACCTCGGTCCTCTGGAAGAGCAGTCAGTACTCTTAACTGCTGAGCCATTTCTCCAGCCCATGAGTGCCAGTCTTAATAGTATCATTTGAGAATTTTTTTTTCTACTTCAAAGTTATTTCTTAGATTTATTAGAGAGTGCATGCTTTAATCCTAGTAGGCAGAAGCAGGTAGATCTCTAGTTCAAAGCTAACCTGATCTACATAGTGAGTTCCAGGCCATCTTAGCCTACAAAAGTAAGACCCTGTCTTGAAAAGCAAAGTGGGGGTGGGGTGGTGATGGCACTGAGTTAATATGAAAATAAAAAGCCCTATCCCTTTAATAACTTTTTTAAAAAGAAAAACTAAGGAGTCAAGTGAAGAGGCATGGGAAGCCCTGCTTGTGGTTAGGCCCGGCCCACTATTGCTCCTACAGTGAGATTGTTGGAGCAGCAGTGTCCTGTTGGAGCCCTGGTCACCTGGGTCAGCACCCTTCTGGGAGTGTTGAGTCAGTTCGTGCATGCCCCAGATCTTGTCTAGTAGGCCTAGAGGAAGATAAAGGCCTCAGTAGGTTTTTAACAGCCACAGCCCCATGACACTGACAGCTTGTCACCCACCCACATCAGTCTCCAGCTCTGGGGTCTCCTCGCCTGGCAGGAGTAGGGCATGTAAACTATTCCAAGCTTCAATCCTGCAAACGTGTGCTTCTATAGTGATGGCATGTCATAGTCACCTCCCTCTGCCATCTCACCCTGCAGCTTTCCATGTATGTTGCCCAGGCCCTTCCCTAGGGTCCTCCATTGCAGCATGAAGAGACTCGAAGTATGCATGAGGCCCCGAGCCACCACTGCCCGCCCCTGTGTCAGGGCAGCACCCACAGGAGAGGACAAGCTTGAAGCTTTTTAAATTTTTTAATATTTTGAAAATTTCATATAGGGACTGGAGAGATGGCTTAGCAGTTACATGCACTGGCTGCTCTCCTCTCCTAAAGGACCCAGGTTCATTTACTAACACCCACATGGTATCTCACAACTGTCTGCAGCTCCACCCCCAGGGGCTCCAACCCTCTTCTGGCTTCTGTAGGTCCTGCTTACATGTGATGCACAGACATACATTGAGGCAAAACACTCATAAAACAAAAGCAAAACTTCTAAAATAAATTTTAAAAAGGAAAATTCATATGCACGTTCAATATCTGTTGCTCATAGCCATTCCTCACTCTCGCTCTCCCCAGGAATCGCCATCAAGTCAGACATTTATTTCGTGTGGGGGTCAGAGTTGGCACACGTGCCTATGGTGGTAAGAACAGTTTGTGAGAGCATTTCTCTCCTTCCTCCATTTGGGTCCTGGGGATTGAACTCAAATCATCAGACTTGGTGACAGGCCTTTACCAGTTGAATCAGCTTGCCTCGCCCCCTTTGCTGGCCTTTAACTTAGTGCTGTGATTACCGAAGCCTGGTGGAGTAGGAGCAGGTCCTGTAAACCACAACCCCAGAGCCTGTGGGAACCGCTTCAGCTAACAGTAGAAGCAGTTTTTCTGCTCTGCTCCAGGGGCAGAACTTGAACCTGTTGATGAGGTGGTCAGCCCTCAGCATTGTAGGTAGTCCAGAACTCAGCCAAGCTCATTACAGATTGGCAGTTTCACGTCTCCAAAGCCACTGCAGACTTCTGATAGGACATTTACTCTGCTGTGAGACTTGGGTAACAGGCAAGTAAATGTCTGAGAAAGTGAGGCCAAACACTGGTCTCCCCACACAGTGATCTGTAGAGACCCACAGATTCCTCTAGGGCCCTGGAAACTCTTCCATTCTATCCCCTTTCAGAGAAATGTAAATCCCAGAAGGAAGAAGGGGTAGGTACACTGATGCCCCAGAGTCCTGGAGAGGATGATGTGATCACTGACAAGCCACAGGAGACATCTTAATCCATGCTTTGATTTTATCTTCAGAGCTCCAGGTCACCTACTCCAATGGTATTTTAGCCAAGCTAGAGGCTTGGGAGTTTTAGGACCTGTAGCCAGGGAGGGAGTGGGTGGAATAGCAGCTGCTTTTAACAACTGGTCACCTACCTGCCTCTTCATTTTTTAAATCTATGGCCACAATTTTCCTGGTATCCACCCTGCATGCAGCCAGCCAGCCTCAGGGCCATCTCAAGCCTATCCTCTCTTTTGTCATCCCAGATTTACCCTCTTTCATGCTGCCATCCTGCCTAGCTTGGCCTCTGCTTTGATTCTCTCAGAAACCTCGAAGCCACGTGCCCTGCTGCCCGGTTTTTCTCTCTTGCTCGTTAAACACGATCTGCACTGGTATTTGTGGTATTTCTCTCTGTACCTGTGTGTCTTGTGAGATTTCACGGAGGCCCCAGACTGAAAGGGGCATCTGTGCCAGCACAGGTGGCTGTCAGGGCCCATGGGTGCAGGGGTAGCACTTGTCAGAGCAGAACTGCTGACACTTTGGATAAATGTAATTGTTTCCAAGGGAATTGTGATTTGAAGAACCATTGCAGGAATTTTTTTCTTTTTCTTTTTCTTTTTTTTTTTTGTTCAGAGAATTGCTCTTGGTGAATTATTCATCTATTTGAATAAGTTAGACAGAAGTGAAACAGTGCCCTGTCTCCCATTTGCCTGTCCTCTCCTATTTGCTCTAAACAGGAATGAGTGGGAAGAAGCCAAACAGCTGGAACAAGCTTGCTTGAGGGTGACACAGCAGATACAGGAAAGATCAGGTGTCCCCTAGTGTTAGCTTATACATGGTGCTGAACATAGTTTTAGTGGGACAAGAGAAAGCCACTGGGTCACTCCTAATGCTATCTGGCAGATCCTGTGACCTCTACAGGTTCCGGAGACTAATTGAGGGGTTTAGTGGTGAATTTTAGAGGGCTCTGGAAGATGTTAAAGCATGGGTAGCCCCTCGGTTGGCAGTTGTGTGTTGTACAGGACTTTCTCAGAAAAAGGGGCAGAGTTCACTGTTTATTTTCTATGCTGGTAGTGGCGGAGATCATGGTACCCCTGCAGAGGAAAGCTGCTTGTGTGGACTGGATCCTACTCAAGAGAGGCTGTGCAGGCATCTGGGGGGGGCAGGGCTACTCAAGCCTTTGGAACCCAAAGTATTCCATATTGGGCTCCAGATGCCAGCTCCCATGAAGCTAGCTGCAAGAGTTGGTGTTTGCCCTGCTGTATTTGGTCTTTGTTTGATCGTATTCTTTGCTGTCCCCCCAATTCTTTCCTTTGGGAATGGGAATGTATATTATCTATGTATACTGGAAGTATAGAATGTCGGTTTTAGTTGTACAGGAGCTCACAGGTGATTTGCTGAGTTTCAGAAGAGAATCAACAGTTATACACACACACACACACACACACACGAATGTTTTGCCTTCATGTATGTCTGTATACCACATGCATGCATGATACCTATGGAGGCCAGAAAAGATAATCAGATCCCTGGGACTGGAGTTAAAGATGATTGTGAGCCATCATGTAGATGCTGGGAATCAAACCTGGGTCCTCTTTAAGAGAAGTGGTGCACGCCTTTAATCCCAGCACTCGGGAGGCAGAGGCAGGCAGATCTCTGTGAGTTCGAGGCCATCCTGGTCTACAGAGCAAGTTCCAGGATAGGCTCCAAAGCTACAGAGAAACCCAATCTTGAAAACAAATAACAAACAAACAAAAACAACAAAGAGGGCAGTCAGTGCTCTTCAGCCCAGAGCCATCCCTCTGGCCCTAGCAGGTGCACGGTTAAAAACTGTTGGAATTGTGTGTTGGACTGAATGTATTTTGCATAATGAGATGGCTGTGAACAGTTAAGTGTGTTTGTGAGTTAGGATGGTTACTGTTGTCAACCTGACAGGTTATGGAATCATGTAGAAAACAGTCTTCTGGGTGTGCCTATACGGATTATTAGGATTATTAGATAAGGCTAATTGAGGTGGGGTGCCCCCTTAACTATGGCTAGGTCCCAGATGGATGAGCAGGAAGGGAACTGGAATGCTGTTGCTCCTCCTTTCTGCTCCCTGCTGCGGGTGCAGTCTAACAGCAGCCCAGGTTTCTCCTGCACAGCTGCCCCACTGGGACAGACCGCACTCTGAGCCAAAATAAACCCAACCTCCTAGGCCGCTTTTGACATTTTGTCCCAGCAACAAGACAAGTGACTAAGGCAGGAGAGAGCATGGTTTATCAGGCAGACTAATAAATGAGGTTGTAAAGAATTTGAGTGTGCAAACTGGGACAGTAAACACCTATAAAGTGCTGTTTCGGTGAAAATCTTGAACATCAGGCCTTTTTAAAAAGAAAAACTTAAACATTAATTTTCTGCAGCCAGATCACTCTCACATCCTAACCCTAGAATCTTGTGCACGCTGTGGAGTCAGGTTCAGAGCTGTGTGACTCCAGACCCAAGCGCTTGATGACTCAAACAAGGATCAAGGGAGAAAACAAACTAGAAGGCACCCAGAGCAGCTGCTGGTGGAGAATGGCGTGCAGAGTGCTCAAGTTCAGATGAGGATTTCCATGGAGCCACATCCTCCCCTTGTGGCTCTTTGAAAAACTGCACATATTATTATTTGTATGTATGTATATGTGTCTGCATGTGAGAGCATGCTCATGTACATGTATGGACCCATAGAGGCCAGAAGAAATCAGATCTGGAATTGGAGTTGCAGGTAGTTGTGAGCTGCTTGACATGGGTACTGGGAATAGAACTTGGGTTCTCTTGAAGATGAGACAGCACTGCTGACGTGGGTGTGGGCGCTCACATGTCATGGTGGTGCGTGGAGGCCAGAGGACAGTTTACAGTTGTTCCTTTCTTCCCACCATGTGGTTTGGGCTTGAACTCTGCTCCGAATGTCAGACTTTACATGCTGTCTTAGTTCCTGTTAAATTGCTATGAAGAGACACTATGACCAAGGCAGCTTATAAAAGAACGCATTTAATTAATGGCTTACTGTTCCAGAAGGTGCATCCGTGACTATCATAGTGGGAATCATGTAGCAGGCAGGCAAACATGGCACTGGAGCAGTAGCTGAGAGCTTACATCTGAACCAGAAATTGGAGGCAGGAAAAGAGTGAGGCTGGACTTGGCATGGATACTGGAGGTATCCAGTGACATTCTTCCTCCTTACCAAGGCCACACCTCCTAATCCTTCCCAAATGGTTACACCAGCTAGGAGGCAAGCATTCAGATCCCTCTGTGAGGGCCATTCTCAATCAGACCCCACAGCTGGATAACCTACCTTAGGATTCCGCCTCTTGCAGTCTCCTCAGCAGCCTTTGAGAGCTCTCATAGCTCTCCATGCTGCCCTCCCTAGAGCAAGTTTGAAACCCTTTGTGAATAATGACTTCCAGGCAAGACAGAAATTTTAAAAACTTGTCATTGAAACAAAGTGGGGCCACTGAGATGGCTCATCCGGTAAAGAAAGGCATTTGTTGTCTTGCCAAGTCTGATAGCCTGAGTTTGATCCCTGGAAGCCCACATGGCAGAAGGTGAGACCAGACTGTGACAAATTGTCCTCTGACCTCCATGTATGGCATGGCATATGCATCTGCACACATCCATACATGCAGAAATACTTTTTTTTTTAAAGATATTTGATTATTGCCTTACTCAGCTTTATTTCACTGCAGGACCAAGTCTTAACACCATTCTTGTTAGGGGCATAATGGAGCTGTGACCCTTGAGAGGTTCTAGAAATGGAGGAAGAAGTAACAGTCAGAAGTGATAAGTAGGTTCTCCAGCTGATAGGGTCAGCTGTAGTTACCAAAACTGATGCGGGGGCTGGAGAGATGATTCAGCAGTTAGAACTTGCTGATCTTCAGAGGACCTAAGTTCTATCCCCAGAACCCTTGTCAAACAGCCTTTAACTCCAACTCCAGGAGAGCTGATGTCTTCTGACTTCTGTGGGCCCACACTTGTGTGCACACACACACACACAGATACACATGCACGTACACAAAAATAATGATATGTGCGATTTTTCAAAGAGCCACAAGGGGAGGATGTGGTTCCATGAAAATCCTCATCTGAACTTGAGCACTCTGCTCCCTATTCTCCACCCACAGCTGCTCTGGGTGCCTTCTGGTTTGTTTTCTCCCTTGATCCTTGTTTGATTCATCAAGAGCTTGGGTCTGGAGTCACACAGCTCTGAACCTGACTCCATAGCGTGCACAAGATTCTAGGGCTGGGCTATGAGGCAATCTGGCTTTACCTGTCACCCCATTAATAGTCAGAGCTGATTTAGTGGATCTGACTGCTGAGGCAGGTCTTCCCTTTTCACTGCCTCGTGTGCCCATCGTGGTTAAAGAGAATGGATTTCTCTAACAGGAGGACTGTTCTTTGATCCAGGATATACCAGCAGCTGCCCTGTTCAGCACTTTCATAACAAAGGCGTATGTGTGGGGATATTTGTGTTTGTATATGTATCGTGTGATAGGAGTCATACACGAAAACTAACAGCACTGCTTGCCTGTGTTTGTAGGACTTTTCAGTGGTAAATACTTGGCTTGTTTTTTGTTTGTTCGTTTTGTTTTTTGGTCAGGGTTTCTCTGTGTAGCTTTGGAGCCTGTCCTGGAACTCTCTATACCAGGCTGACCTCGAACTCACAGAGATCGATCTGCCTCTGCCTCTGCCTCCTAAATGCTGGGATTAAAGGTGTGCGCAACCATCGCCAGGCGATACTTTCCTTGCTATATGAAAGGTTAGGTGCTGTTTCTACCAGAAAAGGAAAACAGGTCAGAGCCCGATAAACCTGTGAAGGAGCTGGTGTTTAGAAGAGTGAGCTGATTGCGTTTACAGTCCATGCTTTTCTCTCAAGTCACCTCAGAATGGCCCGGAGCCCCATGTGCTGGGTTAGGGAGGAGTAGAAATGTCATATTCCACCTGGGTTGCATTTCCTGGTATTGAAACCAAGCAGGACGAGCCTGATGCAGCCACTCTACCCCACTTGGCAGCTTCCTATGCTGCCACCACAACTTCCTTTTCCACACTTTGCCTCTAGTCTTTGGGAGAAATAAGGCTGTTCCTGTCCAGGTTTGAGTCTTGAGGTTGGTCCTGGTGCTCCGCAGATGACTCCCTGTCCACTTGTCCCCACTTCCATGTCCTTTCAGGTCAGACTTCTGCCCATCATCCCACCAGTGCCCAAGCCTGCTGATGCCAGCTTGTCGTCTTAGGTCTTCTGTAGATGCAGCTGCTTCTTCCCTTTCTTTCCCCAGCTGCCCCCTCACCATGACTCTGCCTGGGGTGCTCTCCTTCTTTCTCTCATGAACTTGTTATTACCCGGCTTTCCATGGCTTCCTGAGGCTGCCAGGATCAGCTTATACCAAGACAGCCTGAGAAGGGGTGCTGATCTGTTTCTGGTCATTCGTCATTATTGGATCAAAAGCCTCACCTAGTCCACAGTCTGGGTGTGGTTCCTATTCCCACAGTCTCCTCCCACCAAGAATAGTTAGAAGCATTTTCCTGAGCACAGTGGAAACCCAGGTGTACCTGGTCTCCTCCAGGGTAGAAGGGACAAGACTCAAGTTGCTGACTGACAAGCCATTAATATAAGAGAACCACTTGAGGGGAGGGTGTGCATGGCAAAGACCAGCTGGACACCCCAGTGAGGTTGAGTAAAGAGGCGACATATGGAGGGCCCACGTCCTGTCTCTGAAGTTACATCTGTGCTGCACACTGAAGCAAGGCCTTGTGCTCAAGCCCATCTCATTTCACCTGGGTGAGCTTGGTAATCACAAGAGGGGTTTGTGAAGCCACCCTTCCCTCTGGTCTGTCCCTGTGTAATGTCCAGAACAGCACATGGGAACCTAGTCAGTGAAAAGAATGGCCCTAGGAAATACTGACCTGTGCTGAGATTTGCAGAACCAAGTATCTCCTGAGCAGGCAGTTAGGATGAGATGTGTCTCTAATCACAAACCTCCACCTGGGAGAAGGCGCCCGCTGATCTGCACTCCCCCTTCTCCCATGTAAGCCTCCTCTCCCGTCAGCTTTCAGGCAAGGAAGGTGTGCCATCCACCCAGGTCAGCCGGCTTACAATACTTTTTTGTCTTCTGTTGCCTTGTTTTTGACCTTCTGCAGTAACCTGTACAAGCCTTTGGTTTGGTCACACCTTTCCCAACTCTACTGAGGCATCTGTGTGAAAGGATCTGGGCTGAGGAAAGTCCAGACCTTGATACTCCCTCAAGGAAGTGGTCACTGTTCCTTACTTAAGTAAGTCTGTCTTTACTTAAAGTCAAGGTTTTTTCAGGACACATGAAGGAAATTATTTTTCTCTCTGCTTCCCTTGCTTTGTAGGTTTCTGAAGGCTTCAAGGGAAACCCAATTTAGGGAAGACTCAATGGCTCTAGGTGAAGATGTGGCAGAGACAGACGCATCTGTCAACACGAAGGTCCCATCCTGTGGCAGGTGGAACTCTGGGGAACAGGAGCTGCTGCCCCCAGGACTCAAGCCACAGCAACCCCTGCATCTGGAAGTTGAGAGAGGGCCACTGTGGAGGGCTGAGGCTGGCCCTGACTGCATCTCTGGAGTTTTCTTGTCACAGGCCCACGTTGCCAGCGGAGAACCAGTAGCAGATAGGTCTAAACCTACCCTCAGAGACCCACTTCCTTCTGCCAGCATGGGGACTGGAGACCTTCACTCTGCGGGAAGCCATGTAAGTACTGAGGAGTTGAAGCTGGAACTGAGCCAGGGTATCCTTTGGGTGTGCACCGCATTTTCTTGACAGTTACTTCCTGCCCACCACTGCAAGGTGGGAGTTGTGGGATCCTGTTTCACAGGTTCACTTGGAGAGCTGGGCCTTGAAGTCAGCAGGGGGTTCTGTGCTATGTCTCCTGTTCAGAGTCATTGGGGACTTCTTAAGGACAGTTTGAGGTTCATCAGGAGCCTGCTGACCAGAGGACTAGGATCAGGGGTCTCTTAATGAGGGACCCTCATCCTGCTTCTGATTTGGTAATCTGAAAGCTTCTAGGGGACTTGGTAGGGGGCTGGGGGTTCCCAGATTAAATCCTTTTGGGACTTGTCAGAACCCTGAAGCTCCTTTAGCGGGCAGCAGTGCCTCTGGTCTCCAGGACTGGAGATTATATGAGAGCCATGTTCTAAGGCCAAAGGCAAGTCTCTGAATCTTTTAAGTCCTTGTAGTAGGAGAATGATCAGTGATCTGCTCCTCCTGGCTCTGGCAACGTCATGTTCAATCTACCGAGGTCCAGGGACAGCTTTGATGTGTGCATTGTGTCTGGCTGCTACTTGGTCTCTCTGTCCTTGGAGCCCTGTCCTGTGAGAAGGCTCTGAGCATGACTGGGAGAGAACAGCGCCTGCTGATAGCAAGGGTTAACAGGGGGCTCTGGCACCTGTAAATCATGTTTGTTGGGTCAAGAAGCAAATCAGCAAGCCCAGAAGTGGGTGTTTCTTAAAAGAGGTTGTGGTTTCTGTTCTTACGCTACTAATGAGGGGCTCTTAGTGCTTTCTCAATGCCTCCTTAGGGAGGCAGTGCTGGTGCTATGTCCATTCCCCAGGGTAGGGAGGGAAGGTCTCGTTGTACTTCTGGAAGGTGGTACAAATAGGAGTTCAGCCTGGTTCTGAAGTCCTTGTGTTAGTTATTGTCTTCCTCTGGGGTAAGTTACTCCCTGAGATTAAAAGTCCAGAGTAAAGAAACAGGGACTCATTTGGTAAGAGTGCACCCTGGTGGAGCCTGCTGGATCTCCTGTCAGAGGTGGTGATTGATGGAGGGCTTGTTCACTTGATGGGGACCCATCATCAGGAGAGGCATTGATTTCCAGCTTCTGCATGCAAAACTGTCTTGGATTCTGCTCTCACAAAGTGAGTGACTTAACTTCTGAAAAGATGGGTTCAGGATCAGTTGCCGGAGAGTTCCCAGGGTAGGATGAGTATTGGTACTAACCACTAACAGCAGCAGCCTTGAAATCTTGCCTGAATACTCCTCTGGGCACACAAGCAAATCTATGTATCCATCTATCTTTCTTTCCATTTTTGTTTGTTTCTTTGTTTTGTCTTCTTAGATAAGTATATTAAGTAATAGGTTTTACCATAGGATCCTTAGAACTACTTTGTTTTCATTGATATCCCCCACACTCCTCCTTCAGCCTTAACTGGTCTTTAAAAAAAAAACTTTGCGGGCTGGAGAGATGGCTCAGAGGTTAAGAGCACTGACTGCTCTTCCAGAGGTCCTGAGTTCAATTCCCAGCAACCACATGGTGGCTTACAGCCATCTATAATGAGACCTGGCGCCCCCTTCTGGCTTGCAGGCACACGTGGAAGGAATGCTATACACATAATATAATAAACAAATATTTAAAAAAAAAAAACAAAAAACTTTGTTTATTTTCACCTCAGCTTTTGCTTTTTCCCCTTGTTGTAGATGGAGGAAAACAAACTTCCTGCCTCCCAGGACCTGTATCAGAGGGTTAAAGTCCTTGGAACTATAACTGTGTGCTCAGAACATGATGCTGACAGTGAAGACAACCAGTCCCTGATTGAGTCACCTCAAGTTCTGGGCCTCAGCCAGCAACCTCACGTCTCAAGTTTCCCTCTGCTATCACAATGGAAGACCACAGTGAGCCCAGGTGCTCCTCAGCTCTCTAGCGGAAGCATCTCTGCCTCTTCCATGGGCAACAGTCTCCAGGATCACCAGGAGAAGGCAGAGCCTCACAGTAGCTCCTTTGCCAAGGTCTCCTCTCAGGAGTTTATTGTACCCCATGGAGCCCCCTCTGTGGTGGGGTCAGAGCCTCAGTCCCTGTGGTCACCACAGCCTGGGGTCCCTGGGGGTAATGCTACTAGCCTGGGTAAGAGACAGCTCTCCTTTCAGGCAGAGTACTGGGCCTGTGTGCTGCCAAATTCTCTACCTCCCTCTCCTAACCGCAATTCCCCACTCTGGAACCCAAATAAAGAGTATGAAGATCTGCTTGACTACACTTACCCACTGAGGCCTGGGCCTCAGCTCCCAAAGCAACTTGAGAGTCATGTACTGGCTGACCCTGTCATGCAGGACTCAGGTGTAGATCTGGACAGTTTCTCTGCCTCCGCAGCAAGTACTCTCAAGTCACCCACTAACATCTCACACAATTGCTTATCAGCAGAAGTGCCTGCCCTGCCATTTTCTGGAGCCAGGGAGCCATGCCTTAAGTGTTGGCCCTTGGGAGTATCCCAGAAACAGGATGGCATAAGCCTGGCATCTTGGAAGCAGCTTGCATCAACCCCTAGAGCCTCAGGTACCAAGGCTACTTCTTGTGAGAACAGAGAGGCAGCCCCAAGGGACACAAAGAACTATCCACCTATAGGCAAGAACCTCAGTGTGGGTTCTCCCCAGCTAAGGACAAAGGAGAGGGGCCTGCCCTTTTCTAGACTAGAGAGAGAGAAGAGAGCCTGCCGGAATGTTGGGCATCCTGCCTATGTGAAGCCTGGGTGGACATCAGAAGAGGAGATGGAAAGTGAGGATGAGTACCTTGCCTTGCCCACGAGGCTGACTCAGGCTTCTAGTCTGATGTCCTACTTAGGTGCCATTCCCACCCTTGTGAACCTACCCCCTGGGGCTGCTGAGGAGCACAGTTCACTGGAAGTCTCAGACAGTGATGGGTCAGCTTCCCCCACATTGGACTCCAGCCAAAGGCAGCATCCTTCTGGTGCTACCTTCCAAGGGCCTATGGTCCAGAACCCCTGCTTCGTGGACTCTATCCATCCCAAAGACTCCTCAGACAAAAGTAATATGATGAGCAGCCAGGCCCTTGGGGTCTCTTATGGACTGCTGAAAACTCACCCCTCGATGCAAGCTGCGTCGGACAGGTGGTCATTCTCAGAGCCAGCTGCTGGAGAGAGGCTTCCCAGGAACACAGGGCAGGGGAAAGCGTCACTGGTGCAATGTGTGCAGGTAAAGATGCTCAGCAAGGAGAAGCTTTTGGAATAAGTGTTATTTCCCCAGCCCACCAACAGCATGTCTCAGCACCTCCAACACACATACCCCCAAAATAGAGGTATTGTTCTCCTTTAGTGGTTGTAAGAAAGTGACAGAGAAATTAGGTAACATGAAGCACCAGTATTCTGTGTGCCTCGGTGATACGAAGCTAATACGCAGTTTTTCTGTTGGGTCATCATGTAACAGCTGTTTTGAATAGAAAGTTTAGTGGTTGGCACGCTTGTTCTTCTGAGCTTGTGCTGTTCCTCCACAGTTCCATTCTCACCTTCAGGACTGTGTTCTGAGCCTGTTAGTGTTGGTGTCATTGCCGGATGAGGGGAGACACAGCCAAGTATGGGGGAAGTCTGAAGTCATGGGGTAGAGGTGAAGACAAATGACCTGGGAGAGAGAACTCTAGAAGGACATCTGTATCCTAACATGCTGCTGTTTGTAGCCTTTGGACAAGGACAACAGCAGCTCACTCAGATGCACCATATAAACTTTGTGGTACTGGGCCCTGAGCATGGTAGGCAGACTTCCTCGCTGAGCTCTCTCCAGCTACGTATTCTTATCTCCACAGACATTTTGTTGTCAGCTGGAAGAGCTCATCTGCTGGTTGTATAATGTCACAGATGTTGCTGACCTCAGTGCTCCACCCAGTTCCACTCTGACGGGTCTCAAGTCTTCTCTGCAGCTTTACCGGGTAATGTGTGGTCCTGGCTTCTGGCTTGCTCACCCATGAAACTGGTGGTTAAATCACTTCTTACAAAATAAAATCTCAACTGGAATCTTGTAGCTCAGCTGACTATTTAATCTGAATATATCTAATCAAGACACCTTTTTTTTTAAATACAATATCCTGCCTGCAGGCCAGAAGAGGGCAACAGAGCTCCATATAGGTGGTTGTAAGCCACCATGTGGTTGCTAGGAATTGAACTCAGGACCTTTGGAAGAGCAGTCAGTGCTCTTAACCACTGAGCCATCTCTCCAGCCCCTCAAGATATCTTTTTTAAATTCCAAATTTTAAAAACTATAAAATATGACTGAACTTCCAGACCAGATAGAGGAAAATGATATTTGTCTCAAATCAGAAATGTTTTCGAGGGGATTTGCATTGTACTTTGGCAGATGTCTCAGGATTGGATCCTTAGGCCTGGGAATCGAATGACAGTTCAGTTAAGTCAGGTGTGCACCACAGCTATGTGGTGGCTGCCACACGGGGCACTGCAGACAGAACACGTCAACATCACCACGGTTCTGGACTGTATTGGTGTTTATGGAGCTGAGTTGAAACTACTGAATCCAGGCATAGATGGGGTCATGTGATAGGACAGATTTAAGCCAAATTTAACCCAAAATCTGACACCAGTTTTATGGATTTTATTTTACGCCTGTTTGTTATTAAGGTCTATTATTTCACACCTATGTATTTTAGCTAGTGATACTAGATTAAAAGTATATTGAAATGGACGGTAATTCCTGTAACTGCTAACCTTGGGTAGCTTGGCTGGCTTTGACCACATGGTGATGGTGTTTGTAGCCCAGACCTGCTGCTAGTCTGGCAGGGAATGGGGAACCTATATCAGATCATATACCCTAACACTGAATCAGCAGAAGACGGTGAGATTTAGTTCCAAGCTCTGAGTCAGCATCCTGGGAACTTCATGTCTGGAGAGGAGGGCCCTTGTTTTCTGTCTTTGCAGTTTACTAAATCTAGCCTGGGCTAGCCAGCTGTCCCGCCATGGCAGGGATGCTCTTAGATACAGTGTAGAGATAGAGAAAAACTTAAGGAAAGAGCTGAAGGCTGAACCTGAAGGTTCTCTCTGTTCAAACACAGTGTGTCTGTGCCTGGAGAGTGTACCTGGGGAGTCCCAGGGAGAGGAAATTGCTCTCTGACACTGAGTAGCCTTTCCTGGCCTGGCTGAACAAGTGAAAGTAGACTTACTCCACTCTGCATTTGACCCTCATAAGCCCCTCTGTGACTCAACTTAAGAGTAGCCAGATGCAACCATCTTGCATTGTAGACAGCTAAGCTCTGAGCCAGGACTTATTCCTGCATATTAGTCAAGCTTAGACCCCTTGTATGACCACAGCTTTGTCAGTGAGATGATTCTACTAATGCCTTCCTCAGAATGGGACAGGACTTACGAATGGGCTCTCTTGGCTCTTGTTAGACTGAGACTGAGTTCTCAGACTTATGGGTGCTTACATTTTAATCATCACTCTTCCTCTCCTGTCCCCGTCCTCTCCTGTCCCCCCGTCCTCTCCTGTCCCCCCGTCCTCTCCTGTCCCCGTCCTCTCCTGTCCCCGTCCTCTCCTGTCCCCTCGTCCTTTCCTGTCCCCTGGTCCTCTCCTGTCCCCGTCCTCTCCTGTCCCCTGGTCCTCTCCTGTCCCCTTCCTCTCCTGTCCCCTCGTCCTCTCCTGTCCCCTCGTCCTCTCCTGTCCCCTCGTCCTCTCCTGTCCCCTCGTCCTCTCCTGTCCCCGTCCTCTCCTGTCCCCTCGTCCTCTCCTGTTCCCTCGTCCTCTCCTGTCCCCGTCCTCTCCTGTCCCCTCGTCCTCTCCTGTCCCCTCGTCCTCTCCTGTCTCCGTCCTCTCCTGTCCCCTCGTCCTCTCCTGTCCCCTCGTCCTCTCCTGTCCCCGTCCTCTCCTGTCCCCGTCCTCTCCTGTCTCCGTCCTCTCCTGTCCCCTCGTCCTCTCCTGTCCCCGTCCTCTCCTGTCCCCCGTCCTCTCCTGTCCCCTTGTCCTCTCCTGTCCCCCGTCCTCTCCTGTCCCCTCGTCCTCTCCTGTCCCCGTCCTCTCCTGTCCCTCATTCCTTCCTGTCCTCACCCTTTCTTGCCCGCTTGCCCAGGAGAATAAAGTGCTTGGGGGCAGAGTAATAGTGATGACAGGAGAACAAATCCAAGAATAAAAAAGCACCCTCAAAATATTAAACAGTGAGGTCTGCCCCATGTCATAGTTTAATTTTATACAATTTTTACCTGCTAAAGAAAGATTTAAAAATAAAATTAGCTACAGCCAACTGTGGTGGCACTTGCCTTTAAATTAGCACTCAGGAGACAGAAGTAGTTATAGCTCTGAGTTTGTGGCCAGCCCAGTTTACATAGTAGTTTAGGACAGCCAGGACTGTCTTTAAAAAAAGTAAAAATCAGCAACACTGCTTTGTAGTTGTGAGGGAAAACCTGCTTGGGAAGAGTTTTTGGGAAAACATCAGCTTCCCTGATGCCAAGGTGTTGCTGTAGAGGTCCATAGAGAGGAGGAATTAAGGTGAGGGCCACAGTTCCGCCAGTCAGTGTAGGGGCAAGCTCTGCTTGTAGTTCTTATTTAACGTGTTCATTCTAGAGGTGAGTCCCATACTGAGTTAGAGAACACCATAAAGGAAGGCACAAAATTAAATCCCATTCCAGCCTGTTCAAGAGCCAGCTTCTCGGGGGAGAAGTCTTCTGTTGAGCTGGGCTTGATGGCCCAGGGTTATAATTCTAGCCCTGGGGAGGGTAAGAAGGAGGGCTTTAGAACAGCCTGAGCCAAATTAAGACCCTGCTTCAAAACAACAAAGAAAATGAATGAATATATTTCCCATGGACTCAAAGAAGCTGCCACTAGACTGGCCCACTGAGGGATTCTACTGCATGATGGCCGTCTTCCATGTTAGAGAAGTCGAGTGTTGGGTCAAGTTCATTCTAGACAACTTTTACAAGCAATAATATTGAAGCTCTTTTTCTTTCTTGATGTCTTAAGCAATTTAAGAAAGATGTAGACAAACATCAGTCCCTGACAGAGAGTGTCTTGGAGAAGGGGGAGATTCTTCTTCAGTGCCTGATGGATAACACCCCAGGTGGGTAAGCAAGAGCTCTGTTTGCTTGTTTATTGACACATAATGTATCTCTGTATCTATGGGTCCAGTGTGGTACACATGTCCACTGTATGTAGCTATAATTGGGGCATGCCTTTCCACTGAGTGTTTTAGAGCAGCCCTTAGGAATTCAATCCATTCAGAATTCAATCCATTCACCTACAAGTGAATTTTAATATAAAAGTCTAAATTGGGCTGGTGAGGTGGCTCAGAGGTTAAATTCCCAGCAATCACATGTTGACTCAACCATCTATAATGAGATCTGGTGCCCTCTTCTGGCCTGCAGGCATACATGCAGGAGGAACACTGTATACATAATTAAAAAGTTTGAAGTAGTCAATGTAAAATGAAAGATGAAGAGCATAGTGGTACGTCTTTAATCCCAGTACTTGGGAGGCAGAGCTGCTTCTTAAATTTCTGGCTAGCCTGGTGTGATAGTTCCAGGACAGACTGGGCTATATAATGAGACCCTGTCTCTAAATAAATAAAAACAAAGGTGACCACTAGCCAGGAACTGGAAAAACAGCTTAGCTATTGTGAGCACTGTAACTCCAGCTCTAGGACATCCAGTGTCGTCTTCTCGACTCGCCTGTGCACACATACACATGTAATTAAAAATAAATTTAAAAAAACTAGCCACTATTACAGCAATTGAATTTAGAATGTGGTGGCACTCTATCATCTCAATGTAGAATTCTCATCAGCTTCAACGGACAGGGGTTTTCAGATTGGTCCCATCCCCACATGCGTTCCGTCTCATGCAGAGATGTGACTATAGAGCACAGCAAACATGAGAGTGGCATCATTCTCCCAGACGCTCATAGTCACAGGGCTCCCAGGTCCTGCTGCTGTCTCTGGTCTAGTACAGACCTCCATACTGCTTCCCGCCAGCCGTGTGGAAGACATCCCTTGCTGTCATCCTTGCTGTCATTTTGTCTGTTTCAACTAAGCCATCTTACCTAAAGATTATATATCACGTAGTTCCCTTCTGATTAATAATAGTGAACCTTTTTCAGAGGTTTGCTGCCCTTTCCTAATATCCTCTTCTGAAGTATCTAGGTCATTCATCCATTTTTTTTTTAAATCAGGTGGCTATTAATAGTAACGCTAGAAATTTTGTTTTTTGTTGCTTAGTTTTTGAGACAGTTTCCCTATTTAGCTCTGACTAGGCAGGAACTCACTGTATAGATCAGGATGGTCTTGAACCCGCAAGGATTCTCCTACCTCTGCCTTAAGTCCTGGAATTACAGGTTTACGCCTGCAATTTTATTTTGTGAGACAAGGTCTCCTATCCTAGTTCCTGGTCACGGTGTTGTGTTTGTTTATTTGAATTCTTTTTTTGTTGTTGTTTTTTCGAGACAGGGTTTCTCTGTGGTTTTGGAGCCTGTCCTGGAACTAGCTGTTGTAGACCAGGCTGGCCTCGAACTCACAGAGATCTGCCTGCCTCTGTCTCCCGAGTGCTGGATTAAAGGCGTGCCACCACCGCCCCGGCTTATTTGAATTCTTGTATATTATGTGGGCTCCAGAGGTCAAAGGCAGGTCATTAGGCTAGGTGCGACCTACTGTGCTGCCTCACAGGCCCTATAGTGTTTTTTGTTCGTTTTGAGACAGAGTCTCACTATGGAGCTCTGTCCTGGAATTCACTAGGTAGCGAGGCTGGCCTTGAACTCAGAGAGACGTGCCTGCTTCTGCCTCCTGAAAGAATGGGATGACCAGCGCAATACCCTTTTTAATAAAAGACTTATTTTTCAATTATGTGTGTTTCTATGTGAGGGTAATGATATGAATACAGATGTTCTTGGAGGCCAGGACATTAGCTCCCCTTGCGCTACAGCTGCATGTGAGCAGCCTAAGTAACAAACTCAAGTCTTCTGAAGAGCTGTCTGTGCTCCTCATCACTGAGCCCTGAGTGTCTGTGTATATTTGCTTGAGGTGTTTGGTTTTTAGATGTGTGTGTGTGCCTGCGTGTGTGTGTATATGTACCACATGCACGCAAGAACATGTGGGGGTCAGAAGAGGGTGTTGGAGCTCCTGAAACTGGAATTAAAAAATTACTGTGAGCTTCCAAGTAGGTGTTAGGAACCAAACCTGGTATTTTCCAAGAGCTAAGTATTCTTAACCATCAGTCTAGTCTTGAGTGTTGTTTTTGGTCTTTTGTTTGTTTGAATCCACTGCTGAGAGGTCAAGTCCAGGGCCTTGGGGTGTAAGATGCTACCAATGAGCTGCATTTCCAGCCGTGTGCTTCAGGTTTTGCTCTCCTGTTGTAAGAAAACGTGCACATTGCCTTCCACAAACGTAACTTCCACAAAGAACACCTACTGGCTCCTCATGTCGCTGACCCTCCAGACCCTGCAGACCCATGGTGAGAGTTATGGGCATAGACGTAAGCCTAAGGCATTGAGCTACAAGAAAAAGATACTTGTTTTTTGGGTTTGTTTGTTTTTTATTTTTATTTTTTAGTTTTTGGTTTTTCGAGACAGTGTTTCCAGTAGCTATAGAGCCTGTCCTGGAACTCATTCTGTAGATCAGGCTGGCCCCGAACTCAACAGAGATCCGCCTGCCTCTGCCTCCTGAGTGCTAGGATTAAAGATGTACGCCACCACTCCCCAGAAAGGCTTTATTTATTTATTTATTTATTTTTTAATGTAGCGGGTGAGGCCCCTTCTACCTTGTTTTGAGGCAAGGGCATAGGCTTGCTTCTTCCCCTGGACTCTTCCTCTCTGCCTGCCATCTTGCTGAACTTTTTACACAGTGAGACTGTCAGGGTAGCCCAGCAAGCACTTTCTTCTCTGAGCCATTGTGCCAGCCCCAAAGGAACTCATTCTTTTGCTTTTATAAGTCTCTGGCAATGTTCTAAGTAAGTGTGTATTGTGTGAGTTCAGGTGTGTGTGTGTGTGTGTGTGTGTGCATGGCACAGATGTAGAGATCAGAGGGCAGCTTCTGAGAGTGGGTTCTCTCAAAATTAGGTCCTCAGGTTTACCCACTGAGCCATTTCCCTGGCCCAGGAAACTAGAATTTATTTGATCTGGCAGTCCTTAGTTGTAGGTGGGGTAGTCAGTGGAAGCCCTCAAATTTCCTGTTTAGCTCAAGTTTTAACTGGCAGGTTTCTCTATTTTATATCCTACTAATTTAGGGAAGGGTTTCTGTCAAAAAAGCAAGGATCATATCAGCTATAGGCAGTTACTGCCCAGCCTGCTTCCTAGCACTTAGAAGGTTTGAGACCAACCTGGCTCCTTTGTCAAAAATAAAGTCTGTTTTCAGGGACAGATGAGTTAAAAGGATTTAAATTTATTAGGAGAATGAGTGGGGATATGATCAGAATACATTATGTGAAATTTACAAAGAATTAAAAAATATATTTTAAGAATTAAACTGAAGCTGGGAAATGGTGGCACATGCCTTTACTCCCAAGCACTTGAAAAGCAGAGGCAGGCAGATCTCTGTGTTTGAGGCCAGCCTGGTCTACAGAGCGAGTTCCAGGACAGCCAAGGCTACACAGAGAGAAGAACCCTGTTTTGAAAGACAAAAAAACGAATTAACCTGATGGGAGGACAGGGTTGCATTTCCATACAAACCAGACTTAAACCCATTTGCAGGATAGGTTCCAAATTTAGCAAAGTGTGAGAACTTCAAGAGTATTTCTAACTGCCTTCACGCCAGGCACTGATGCCCATCTGTGTCTGCAAAAGCCTTGAACTGATGGGCCCCAAAGTGACCACTAATGTCCTGTAGTACTACACAGTTCCAAAGAAAGAGTACTTAAAGGGGAACCAAATGGCATCAACACAACCGTGATGAATCTTGTGTGAACTGATGGCCAGGTACCTACCTACTGGAGAAAGGTTACAAAACAGTTTCTCAGGCTTGGTGCCACTGCCATATAAAGCTTTGCAAGATGTTTTGCAGCACAGAAGGCATTACATCTCCACAGTGTTGATGCCCTAAAAACATTTCTAGACAGTGTCAGTTGTACTCTGGGTCAAGTGACCAAACACATGGTAAAGTTTTGATGGAAAGCAGCCACTAACAGGTCTCCAGCAAAGTGAACTGGTGAGCCCTTGCTTCTCGGAAGGCCTGTCTGCAGTTCTTCTGGATTGAGTCTGAGACATGAATCCAAGTTCCTTCAGAATGATAGGCTAACTCCTCCCAGTCCTCTGCCTGGAATAATTGGAGCATTTAGCTGTATTGTTCAAGTTCCTCTTGACACTTCCTACTTCCTCCTCTCATAAGCAGCAAAAGCAGCATCCTGTCAGTGTGTACACACACACACACACACACACAGACAGCCTTTTCAGATCCTGCTTTTTTACTTGCTACAAATATAACCTTGGGAGTGTGAGTGTACCTTAACTCTACCAAGAGGCCCCTATGCCAGCACCCCGCCAAAGGCATTTTGACCTAGTTACATAAATACAGGCTGACATTTTGTCTTATGTTCAAACTGCTTGAGTCACATGACTGAACCCCATGGGAATTAAGCCAAATGAAGTCCCATATGCATATGTTAAATTAAAACAACACAAAAATCACAACAGGAAAACAGATCTTTCTAGCCTTTCTTCCATGACCTGTTTACAGTAGTTTTAAGTCAAAGGCCCCTAGAATCCCACTGATGGCACACAGGAAGACTGAACCGAGCTTGGCTCAGCCACCCTACAGCATTCCTATGGCACCAGCTCTCTTGTTAGGACAGCACTTTGCCCTCACGTGGCTTCCTAAGGGGCTAACCTCAACACACCCAGCTTGCTGTTCCTTCCCTTTCTGCCCCCTCTAGTCCACGTTGTGTAGAGAACAAAGGCTTCCCCTTTCTTATCCTCGGCTGGCAGATGTTCCCTAGGGCAGGAAGCTAGGGAACAGTTAATAACACAGCCGATAAAGCACAGGAAGTAGCTTTTGTGTGTAACAAAAGGAAACAGCCTTCCAATTGCATACTCTGACCCCAGCACACCCCTCTTCTCATTCTGACCTGTGGGAGTGAATTTAGCCTATTCTCACGCCTTTGCTCCAGTTTTGGTCACTGATTCTCTATGCCCTAAAAATCTACAGATTTCCCCTTGGAGCATTCCTGTTGAAAAGGAGAGAGGTGGACTGGGAATGTGGCTCAATTGGTAGTACTTATTCAAACATGAAATCTTGCATGAAGTCTTGGGTTCTGTCCCCACAGCTACATAAACTAGTGTAATGGTGTATACAAAAGTTGAAGGTCTTATTCAGGTAGAAAGCTTAAAAAGAGGTCTGCCTGCTCTACAGGAGACCCTGCTGGGGTAGGGGAGGAGGAACTGTGAGCTACTACATCCCTGTCTGAGCAAATGGCTATTCCTTTTATGACTTGACCACCGCTAGTTTTGAAGGATGTCCTTGGGAGGATCGCAGAGCAGTCTGGTGAGCTGGAGAGCTGTGCAGATCACCTTTATGACTCCATCTTAGCCTCTTTGGACATGTTGGCCGGCTGTACCCTCATCCCTGACCACAGGCCAACAGCAGCTAAAGAACACCTGCCTGAAAGACTTTAACTCAGTAAGTAGAAAAACCCAGAACCTGCTGTCCAGCCACTGCTGACCAGGACACAGGGCTGTCCTAGTAAAGGATTACTTCTGAACAGCTCAGTTGGGGTGACGGAGTGCTGTGGGACTCGCTACCCTGGCAGCGGCGTGGCTCTTCCTGTGGTGGAACTCAAGTTGGTTCCACTGTTTCCATGTGCTTGCTGAGGAGCACCCCACGTCCCCACTTCTGAGTGTTCTCTTCACCATGACTCCACCCGCAGACAGGAACAGTAACCCTTACCAGTGCTCATTTCCCACAGGCACTTCTCCAGTGTGGGCTATAGTGGTATTTTGTGTTTTAACAAAGCTTGCCTGAAGGATCAGAGAAGAGTGAGGCCAGCCACTAGAGACATTTTACCTCTACCAATGATCAGACCGAAGGGGCAGTCCTTGGACTGCAGGGGCGAGCCTCAGACTGCAATGAGCTCTTGTCTCAACTCACCTAGCTATATCCCTTCCTGTCTCCATCTCCCTAATGCTGGGAACAAAGGTCTAGGACTCCCAAGTGTGGTCACCTTTGTGTGAGCTGTTTCTCCTTTAGACAGATTCAATCTCCTGTAGCCCAGAATGGCCTTGAACTAATAGAGATCTCGCTGCCATCACCATCTCTGAGTCCTGGGGATTAAAAGTGTTTGTCACTACTCTCTGGCCTCCCCTGTCTTAGCTCTGCACTCTGATCTTCAGGCAGACTTTGTTAAGACTGCCTGGCCTGTAGGCTCTCACCCAGCTCATTAGCACTTGTCTCCAGGCATCTGTAACAACACAAACATCTACAAAAATCCAGTCAATTGCCAGCTCTCTACTCTACCCCCTTCCCACAAAGTATCTTTGCAAATCTTATACCACATCCTTCCCCAAAGACCGTGGGGTATGGCACTTCTAGAGACTTTACAAATACTGCTCGTTAACTACAACTTTCATCTTACCTTTTAGAAAGTCAAACTGGGAATGAATAATAGGAAAGAGAGGCCAAGAGAAAGAGAGGGTTACCTGGTGCCTACCCTATCTAGCATTTCAGAACCACACAATTCTATTGTACTTTTTCTGGAACAGCCTCTTTTACAAAATGTTTACCAATAAAGTTGTCTCAGTGAGCATATGCTGAAAACATGTCAAGAGCAGAGACTCCGGGGCGGGGCTGTAGAGACCTGTAATCTCAGAAAGGATTCAGTGATAGAAGCCAGCCTGGGCTACATACCAAGACATCTTTAAAGCATAATAGGAGTAAATGGGGACTCAGATTTGCATCAAAGCAGTGTGAGCAGATGCCTGTCACCCTTGCTTTCTGTTTCAGGCACAGGTGGACTCATCATCAGCTAAACTGGGGAGAAAACAAGAACTTGTTGGAAGAACCATTTAACAGTTAAGGTGTAAGGGAGACACAGCTCTGAACAAACTGCTTTAAGATGCCTTTCCCATCTCTGAAGGGTTCTTGAGTCTCTGTTCTCATCGTGAAACCCTCCAAACGAAGGCTTTTCCTTTTGGTGCTTCTCTACCAAAAATACGTGGCTTTACAATTTTGATAAAATACTAGGATTTGTGGGTCTCATGTACCTCTTCTGTTTAAAAACCAGCAGATAAGCTGCTCAAGAAATGTTCTAAGTACTTGGAATTAGCATACCTGTTAATCTTTTAGACATAAAGTACAATATTTCACATGCCTGCTGCAACCCAGTATGGCTTTTCACAATGCTTATGGGCGTGATCCAAATTAAACTGTGTTGATTCTGCCATCTCTAAGTCAAGCTTATTTCTTACATTGTACGTGGTGAATAATGTGCTTTCAAAAGGCAAAAGAAAATGCTTTTCTAGCAAATGAGAATTGGTTAAAAATCAGTACATTTTACCTTTCTGGTGTGACTTTAAATTGACTTCTCATTAATGTTAGAGCTGCCCTCAGAAATTAAACCCATATGGCAGGCATGAAAGTCAGTCAGCATAAAAACTGAAGATGGATGGGCTGGAGAGATGGCTCAGAGGTTAAGAGAACTCACTGCTGTTCCAGAGGTCCTAAGTTCAAAACAGCAACCACATGATGGCTCACACCCATCTATAATGAGATCTGGTGCCCAGAACACTATATACATAATAAATAAATTAAAAAAAAACCCTGAAGATGGCAGAACCTTACAGAAAAGAGTTAACCAGTTGCACCAATTGAATGCAGAATGAAGCGCTCCTGTTCTCTTAAAGTATAATTACAACCAGCTTCAACTGACAGTGTTTAGTTTGGAATATACTGTTTCCCAACAAAGTACTACCTTGCCTGAAGACGGTCCATGCTTTTGTTCATCCTCTTTGTAACAAAAAGATAAGCTTTTTTGTAACTAAAGGGTGCAAACTCTGACCTTGGCTGTGAACGCCACTTAAGAATATCAACACAGCTGTTAATTGTATCTTCTGCTGTGTGTTAACTTTTGAGCTGAAACTGTCTCAGCCTAGGATGATGCCACCATTTCCATGTGCAAGTGTGGCCAGGGTAGGTTCATTCACATGGCCATGTTAGAATTTATATACGGTCCTTTAAAGTTCATTTGAGTCCACAATAAAGTAGCATCTCAATGCAGGGTTCTTGTCTGTCTAGAGCTAAGCTCTAGCACAAAACAGAGGCTTCAAAGACAGGTTGTTCTGAAACTTAAATGGAACCCAAAAGGAGCGGTGTGCTGAATGGCCAATATGTGCTTGAGAGGGAACTTCTTCTCAAGTGAGCATAGGAAGTTAGCATGAGTCCAATGACTACTGTTTGTTAAGGGTTCCAGGCAATGGCAGAATGTTCTTCATATTACACAAGTTACTGTGTAGCAGCCACTTTTCATTTTTAGTATAATTGGTATTTCGCTATTATGTGCACAATTAGAGCCCCCAATAGTCTTGAAGTGTTTATACTTGAAAAGTGGGATATACCCCCCAAACTGCATTTATTGGTGCATACATCAAAGCAAATAGTAGTTAAGTGTACTGAAATGGTGTTGTAAGCCCTAATCTTGCTGCCAGTGGTGAAAGAAAACTAGGATTTTGCAAAGTCTGTAAATTTGTTTATATTATAAATGTTTTCTGCTAACAAAGAATAAACCAAAAGTTTGAACAGTTTTTGCTATTGTAAAATTAAAGTGCATGGCATCACTTTGTCTTACATTGTTTCTTTATCATTTAGTTATTATAGAAAACAGTTTATGAACTCTTTCTCCCTTTGTATTGTCAAGGAAAAAACCCAACAGTGTACAATATATATATATATGTATATAGGTCAAAATATATTTTGACCCATATATACTGATGGCTTCAGGAGTTTCCAGTTGTCTTACATAAGGACGAATAGACCCAACAAGCACATCTATAATACAAAGTAAACTATGATTTTATTGTGAAATTCTCATAGATGGAAAATTAAATTGAATATTTATTCTGTCCATTTTTCATTTTACAATAATCTTACCACTTATTTTTGTACCATGTATTTCAATTGTCTGTTTAGTGAAAAATAAAGAAACCTGTAATTTTTGACTTATTTTTAGCTTAATATTTTATCATTAAAGACCCCATAATAAAATGTGTTTTCAGCAGCCACATCCTAAGCCCCCAATTGAAGAATGTTTGGCTGCTGCTTAAACCAAAGGAAACAATCTCTGACCTCTGTCACCTTCAATGCTAGTGTCCCTAAGAGACTTTGTTTCCCACTGTAAGACAAAAGCAAAGTCTAGGATCTCAAAGTTCCTAGTTAACAAAACTTTCACACATGCAAAAATTTCACTGAAATATATTATTCTCTCATCATTCCCATCTACCGTTCATGTTTTGAGTTAATTTTCGGGGGATAGAAGTGGGCTACAATTAGGGCAATCAACATTTCCTGCTTTCTATTCTAATGCTTAAATTCTCCTCCAACATGAGTTATACAATTGGAAAGAATAAAAAGTTGACACCTGGAAGTGGGGGCAGGAGGATCAGGAGTTTCAAGGCCATCCTTGGTTACAAGTGATTTTGAGGCCTCTTGAGCTACATGAGACACTGTCTCAAAAAAAAAAAAAAAACGGTGTAGTCTGGTATTGTAGTACATGCCTTTAATCCCACCATTTGGGAAGAAAAGGCAGGTGGGTCTCTGTGAGGGATCAGTTTGTTGCACATACTAACTTCCAGGCCAGTAAGGGTTACATAGTGAGACTCTGTCTCAAAAAAAGAAAAAGAAAAAGCCAGGCGTGGTGGTGCACGCCTTTAATCCCAGCACTTTGGAGGCAGAGACAGGTGGATCCCTGAGTTCGAGGTCAGCCTGGTTCACACAGCAAGTTCCAGGACAGCCAGAACTACACAGAGAAACCCTGTCTCCAAAAGCAAAAATAACAATAATAATAATATTGTGTGACATCTGACTCAGAGCATGGAGGGAGCACCAGCACATATTACCAGGTCACTGCTGTGAGGAAGCATGTGCTGCTCTCCAGCTCTACCACAGACACATGAAAAAGGGTTGCCAGTGAAGCCACTTCAGATGGTTTTAGGACTGGAGATGAAGCGCTAGGGAGCATACATTCTAAACTTGTTTTCCATACAGTTTGAGCTCCTTGAACCAATGAAGCTGGTTCAGTCTACACAGCACAGAAGCTTCTCTAGGTCACTTAGCAGGTCTACTACTAGAAAGCAAATACTGGATGCTGTGCTATAAGATAGGTCTACAGTGCCCTTGCTGCACACACAAATGGCTGTTGAGTATAATGCAAACCTATTTCCCTTTAACCATAAGAATTAAAACAATACTTATCACCATACAGTTTGATATGACTTCCAATAAGTACAATATTTATTAAACATATCTTCAGTTTTGTTACATAGTGTGCAACAAATTACAATATTCTGCAGCCACAAATTATATGCAGAGTATGAAGAAACTATTGATCAGATAGTGTAATCTTTCCATTTATAACTCTACAAGGAAGAACTAGCAAATCAGATCTTACATAGAACGTCTCACTAAACTTTATGCATGGAAATTGACAGACACTGGTTGTGCTGTTTGATACAAAATGGCTGAACTTCATCTTCAGAAGACTAAACCCAACATCTAAAACATGCCAATATAAACATCAAAACAAAATAAATTCTAACCAACCACGGGAAACAATCTGGTATCAGGAAAGCAACAAGGATTACACACATTATTTTATGAACCAGCACACAAAGGTTTAAAACAGTTCTGAAAATGAAGTTAGCTGTCTTGAGTCAAGGGAATAAAAAAAAAGTCAGTATTGACCATTTACAATCTCTGACCTTGTGGAAACGGTAAGAATCTGTTGTAGTGCAGCTACATACAGTACAATTCAGGCAATTTTGTTTTTCACTTGGGTTCAGATTGCGAATTCATTGCTGTGAGAAAAGGACGGAGGCAAATTTTAGCAGCAACCTCCACCTGACTGCTTGACTGGAGTGCTCTGGATTTTAACATTGGACTTCTCTGCACCACCAGCTGTTGCTCCAGGACCCATTCGCTTTTTAATCTCAGCTGCCATCGTCATGAAAGACTGTTCTACATTCGTTGCATTCTTAGCACTGGTTTCCAAAAATGGAATTCCAAGGGAATCGGCAAATTCCTGAGAGAGTAATAAGGAACAGTGAACACTGGAAAACCTTTCTAACTTGATCTGTCAGTGCTTTCTGAAATGGCAATGAAGGACTGACTTAAAGGTTGAGACAGTCTTAGCCTCTGTGACCCATTCATTCCCTTAATTAAAATCCAGTTTAAAAAGTCAAACCTCATACATACCTTTGCTGTTGTGTAGTCTACTACTTTCTTTGTGGTCAGGTCACACTTGTTCCCTACCAACAACTTGTTGACATTTTCACTGGCATAGCGATCTATCTCCTGCAGCCACTGTTTAACATTATTGAAGGACTCCTGAAAGATAAGAACGATACAGCTCTGGATGCAACTAATGATCGATAAACAGCTCCTGTGAAACCCTAGCGACAACTATAATGCAAGGAGAGAAACTCATACATTACAATGACAAGGCTCATCTAATGAGGACTGGAAGGCCTGAACTAAAAATAGCTTATTTGGAAAGGGAAATAGTTAAATATTTAATGGGGCAAACTCCCCAAAAATTGAAATTTTAAAGTACTAACAAAACCTAGTTTCTGAAATTTAGTAAAATTCTAGTTTTTACTAGATACAGAGCTGGATACAGAGACAGCTTTATTTATTTGTTTGTGGTTTTTCAAGACAGGGTTTCTCTGTAGCTTTGGAGCCTGTCCTGGAACTTGCTCTGTAGACCAGGCTGGCCTCGAACTCAGAGATCCTCCTGCCTCTGCCTCATGAGTGCTGGGATTAAAGGCGTGCGCCACCACTGCCTGGCTACAGCACAGCTTTAATCCCAGCACTTGGGAGGCAGAGGCAGGTAGCTCTCAGTCTAAGACAGCCTGGTCTACAAAGCGAGTTCCAACACAGAGAAACCCAGTCTCAAAAAAGGAATTTTTTTTTAATGGTAGGTCAGGAGTGGTAGCATGTGCCTTTGATCCCAGTGCTGGGGTGTGGGGTGTGGGGAGTAAAGGAAGGCAGGTCTCTCAGTTCAAGGTCAGCTTTGTCTTTAGAGCTCCAAGACAGCCAGGGCTAGTCAAAGAAACCCTGTCCCAAAAAACAAACAACAAAATTATGGTAATAGACTAGACATGTTTAAAGTTAACATATTCTGATTATTTTTTTGAGATGCTGCCTAGGCTGGTCCCAATCCTCTGGGATCCTGAGAGCTTATCTCAGCCTCCCAAGCAGGTAGACCACAACAGGCACATGACATCATGCTAATGTAGCATTTTCTTCTCCGCATATCCATGCATCTTCTGCTTGTAATACAAGAGCTAGTTCCAGGACAGGAACCAAAAAGCTACAGAAAAACCCTGTCTCGAAAAATCCAAAAAAGAAAAAAGAAAATAAAAAAATTTCTCTAATGGTAAAAATAAATTTCTGATCAAAAGAAAAGTATTCAAGGGCAGCCTGTCTACATATTGAGTTGCAGGTCAACCAGAGCAGCACAGTGAGAGTGTCGAAAATGTACACATACACAAAAAGTAAGTCCCTGCTTTGTTGATAAAACACTTTCTAGACACTTACCTGATCTGTCACATCATACACAACTATGATGCCATGGGCTCCTCTGTAGTAACTGGAGGTGATTGTTCTAAATCGTTCCTGGCCTGCTGTGTCCCACTATTAGAAACAATCAAGAAGGCAAACAATTCCATTAAAGCAGGCTTGGAAAAGTACAGGAGAAAATCAGATTATTAGGATCTGAAACAACAGTATTTAATGCTTACATTATTAAAATGCATTGCAAGTATCAAATATGTTAAAGTACAGACAAAAGGCATGCACCACTACTCCCGACCTACCAGAATTTTTTTTTTTCTCTTTTCTTTTGGTTTATTTTTGAGACAGGATTTCTTTGTAACAGCTCTGACTGTACTGGAACTTGCTCTGTAGACCAGGCTACCCTCAAACTCAGAGATCTGCCTGCCTCTGCCTCCCAAGTGCTGGGACTACAGGTGTGCACCACTATTGCTGGCCATAAATATTTTTAAATGAGAGAAAAAAATAAACAGGGAAAAAGCCTCACCAAAAGTTATTTACTAGCTCTTTCCTCCCTATCCCCTACCTTGTAGTGGTTTTTTTTAAATATTTATTTATTATGCATACAATATTCTGTCTGTGTGTATGTCTACAGGCCAGAAGAGGGCACCAGACCTCATTACAGATGGCTGTGAGCCACCATGTGGTTGCTGGGAATTGAACTCAGGACCTTTGGAAGAGCAGGCAATGCTCTTATCCACTGAGCCATCTCTCCAGCCCCCCTTGTAGTGGGTTTAAGCTTGAGGCTTTCTGCATGCCATGCAATTTGTCAGTCCCTGAGTTGTACCCCCAGGCCAATGGTATGCTTTTGATAGTAGTAACACTGCTATTATTCATAACCAGTTTTTTTTTTTTTTTTGATTTTTCGAGACAGGGTTTCTCCGTAGCTTTTGGTTCCTGTCCTGGAACTAGCTCTTGTAGACCAGGCTGGCCTCGAACTCACAGAGATCCGACTGCCTCTGCCTCCCAAGTGCTGGGATTAAAGGCGTGCGCCACCACCGCCCGGCTCATAACCAGTTTTTATGTTAATTTTTGTTTTTGTTTTGTTTTGAGACAGGATCTCATTTAAGGTAATTAAGGTAGTTCTGCAACTTTAGACTTTGAGGCTTTGTAGACCAGGCTGACCTGGAACTCAAGAGATCCACCTGCCTCTGCCTCCCTATTCATAAAGTTAATAATGCCTACAATTTAGCTGGTGGTACTGATACCAAAATTATAAATTCTTTAAGAACTGAAGCTATGCTAGGCAGTAAGTAAAAATCAGAGCCCAAAGCCTACTCCTTCCTGGCTGCAGCCACTCATCCCAGACCAGGGTGTTCTGCTGTGTCCTAGCGGGGCAAGGAGGTGGACTTCACTAAGTGGGAGACCGATAAGCAAGGACTGGCACTAACCCTGTCGAAAGCCTTAGGAATGTGAAGAGATAGCGACTGGCAGGGCCCATGCTGAGAATGCAGGCAAGTCCTATTGCTACTCATCCACGTTTAAGCCCAAAGGCTTTGGGAAAGGTAAAGCTGCAAGTCACATTTTCAAGTAGACCCAGGTTGTAGAAACCTCCCACCCACAGGGCACATGCCAGGCCTTATCCCCAGGCACCAGGGTTCCTCCCAGGAGCCCTTTAGGTGTGTGTGTGCACACATACACACACCAGTTGACAGGGCTAGAAAAAAGTGCCCCAAAGACCTATGAACAGAGGACAAAAGGCAGAGTTACTCACTGCTAATACAGTTTACAATACCAGAAAGCAATGGAAAGATCTAATGTTACCTACCAGTCAGAATGACACCCAGTTCAAGTAGGTACTATTTTAATCTGAGCAAAAAATAATGTAAGGAAAATGTTTCTAAACACTTTGGGGAAAGGCAGACAAGAAAGCTCAGCAAAAGATTTGCAAACCTGAGCCGGGCAGTGGTGGCGCACACCTTTAATCCCAGCACTTGGGAGGCAGAGGCAGGTGGATCTCTGTGAGTTCGAGGCCAGCCTAGTCTACAAGAGCTAGTTCCAGGACAGGCTCTAAAGCTACAGAGAACCCTGTCAGTCTGTCTCAAAAAAAAAAAAAAAAAATTGCAAACCTGACAACCTGAGATGGATCCTTAAAACACATGATAGAAGGAAAAAAACTATAAAAAGTTGTCCTCTGACAGGTATGGTGGTTCATGCCTATAATCCTAGCACGGGGGAGGCAAAAGCAGATGGAGCTCTGTGAGTTCAAGACTAGCCTTATCTACACAGCAAGTTCCAGACCAGCTAAGGCTATATAAACAGTGAGAGACCCTCTTTCTGATCTCCACAGATGTGCCACGATACACAGTGACACGCGCACACACGTTCATGCTAAGTTTTTGTTTTGGTTTTTTTGAAACACGGTTTCTCTGTGTAGCCCTGGAACTCATTTTGCAGACCAGACTGGCTTCAAATTCAGAGATCTGTCTGCTTTTGCCTCCTAAGTGCTGGGGTTAAAGGTGTGCATCAGTATGCCTGTCTGATAATAGTAATAAATTTTTTAAAAACAAAAATATATCTCATTTTAAGAACATCTTACCGCAGCTAGGGGGTGGTGGCACACACCTTCAGTCACAGCAATTGGGAGGCAAAGGTAGGCGGATCTCTGTTGAGTTTGAGTTCAAGGCCAAAGAGCTAATTTCTGGACAAACTCCAAAGCTACAGAGAAATCCAGTCTTGAAAATACAAACAAAAAAACCTCACCTTACTGTAATGATCTGTCCTGTTTCTTTGAGAGACAAGCCACCCACCCTCCACCCCCACTGAGACAGTACAGATCTTACCACTTAGGTTCTAACACCAAAAAGAAATGCTTCATCACTGTATTATTGTTCTGAGTTTTAAAAAATGAAAAATAACTAGTCAAATTCACTTTTTAAATTTAAAGTCTTAGTTCTAATAAAGACAGCTGCAGTTGAGAATGTAGCTCAAGAAAAGAGGATGAGAATTTTGTTTAAATTTCTCCTAAGCAACAGCCACACACACACACACACACACACACACTCCATTTTATGTGTATGAATGTTTTGCCTGCACATGTGTCTGTGTACCATATGTGCAGTACCCTTGAACGCCAGAAAAGGATGCTAGATGCCCTAGAACTCGAGTTCAACATTTCTGAGTCATCATGTGGGTGCTGGGAATTAAATTAGGGTTCTCTCAAAGAGCAGTCACCGAGTCACCTCTTAGTCCCCAATGACCTCTTGTTAAGAAAAGTTTGTCTAACTAGATGACTCAATCACTCCACTAAAAGATAATGGTAGGGCTGTGTACACAGCTCAATGGTAGTCGAATGCCTTGCACTGTAAGATTCAATCCCAGCAAAGTTCTTTAACTCTCAGAAATGTGAGACTAGGTAAGGCATTAATATTAATTCTTTTAAATATGACAATGGTTTAATAGATAATAATATGCAGATGCATATAAAATTTTTTTTTGTAAAACTGGGCATGGTGGTGCATGCCTGCAGTCCCAACAGCAATAAGGAAGCAGGAGGATTACAACATGCTCAAAGCCAGCCAAGGCTACATAGTAAGCTCTGTCTCCAGTACAGCCCAAAGTCTGTAACATTAGCACACTTCCAGATGAAAAAGAAAGCAGCTAGGTGTGGTGGTTAAGTATATATCTTTAACCCCAGCAGTCAAAGACAGAGGCTGGCAGATTGCTGAATTCAAGGCCAGCCTGATCTACAAAGAGTTTTAGGACAGTAGGACAGTCAGGGCTGCACAGAGAAATCCAGTCTTGAAAAAAAAGAAAAGAAAAAGAAAGCAAATAATATATAAGGTTTAGCAGCTGCTTATCTTAAAAACAGAACCAATGCTGGCTTCATTCCTTTCTTTTTGGTCCAAACTGAGACTGAGAACTCCAGACTTTGAGGATCACTGTCAAAACTAAGGAACTTGGTATCACCTGGATCTTCTGGCATGACTCTATTGACGTGCCCCTCTTGCTCAATGGTATAACCACTAATTTTGAAGAATACCTGGCCATCGCCACTAAATATAAAAAGTGAAAGGGAAAAACACTTGGAAGGGAAAATGAAGTCTAGCAAGTTGAAATGTAATGGCACAATTTTGCATTTAAAATTGTAAAACATCCATTCACAGAAGTCTCTCTGTGTCACTCATAAACACACATGTGTGCACCCTTTAAGGGTGTGTGTATGGTGTGTGCATGTGGAGATCTGAGGCTGAAGTAAAGTCTTCCTGGATTACTCTCCACCTTATTCATTGAAGCAGGCAAGATCTCCCAACTGAACTCAGAGCTCACTGATACGACTAATAACTGAGCTCCAGGGATCCACCGTCTCTGCCTTCCATGGACTATAATTAGAGGTGAGTCCCTGTGCCTAGATGGCATTTTGCTAGGTGAGTTCTGGTTCTCAGATTTACAAGTACTTTATCTACTGAACATCTCCCCAGACCATACGTATCCTTTACATTGCTTTGCTTTTGTATCCTGCAGTGGGTTAACAATAAGCACCAGTCCCTCAAGTCCGAGAGAGAAATTTCATTTTATGTGAGTGTTTTGCCTGCATACACTACTGTTTGCCTGTGCACTACATGCATGCCTGTTGGCTACATAGGCAAGAATGTGGCATTGAACCTCATGGGGCTGAAATGAGTGCTGTTGTGCAGCATGGGATCTGGGAATTGAGTTCCCTGCCTCTTAATCACTGCATTGAGCTGTTTCCCCACACCAAAAGGGTGAAAATTTTTAAGAAATTAGAAAAGGCACTTTAAAATGCAAGACTGACCCAAATTCAAATGGATCTAAAAACAATTCCAAAAAGAAATGATCAACTGAGCGAGAAGATGGTGTGATGGCATCAGTCTGAAGAGCAGATGCCAACAGAAGTTAGCCTGATCTGCAGTGTCAAATGCAGAGGAAGTCCATAGACATGAAGGCACACTGGCTCCAGCTCGATATAAAGAATGGATAGCTAGGCCAGATTTAATTCCAGCACTCAGGAAGCAGAAACAAGGCGGATCTTTGTGAGTTCAAGGCAAGTTCCAGAACAGTCAGGTCTAGATAAACCCTGTCTCAAAAAACAAAAACAAACAAACAAAAGATAACTAGAGCCCCAAATAAATGGAAGCAGCTGCTTTAGAAATTGGTGAATTCCCCAAATATACATAACAGCATCAGATATGGGAAGAAAATTCCTATTGAAGATAAAAGGCCAACAGAGAGCAATCTGCAAGATCCTTTTCAGACAAAGGAAGTGACAAAATTAAAATGTTTCAAGTATTGAAACCCTGTAGAGAATAATCACCACCTATGCAACTGGTACCCAGGTGGCAGGCTGGAGTGGCTCTTTTCATAATAGTGTTTACTTCTCGCCTTCATAGGGCAGTCTCAAAACCCACTGATATGCCTTCTCCAAGGTCACAAAAGTAAATACACAGCAAGCGTCACGTGATCCTCAAAACTACCTTGTAAACTAGTAAGCCAGGAAACAGTGCTGGGGCTGGGGCTCAGCAAACTTGTTATTATTCTAAGTCAGCATAAAAGACTAGGCTCACACCTGTAACCCCAGCACTGGGAGGCAAAGACAGGCAGACAGATCTTTGAGTTCAAGGCCAGCCTGGTCTACAGAGCAACTTTTTCAGAACAGCCAGGACTACACAGAGTAATCATGCCTCAAAAATGGGGAGGGAGGGAGGGAAGAGTACAAAGACTAATCTTCAGTGTTACTGCATACTAAATAAGTCCATTCTACAACATACTGATTTTTAAAAACTAAAACCCAACTTAAAAACTATTTACTTACTTTCTCCCCGCCCCCCCACCGTGTGTGTGTGTGTGTGTGTGTGTGTGTGTGTGTGTGTGTGTGTGTGAGAGAGAGAGAGAGAGAGAGACAGACAGACAGACAGACAGACACTGATATTCACAGAGGACACCCTGCCATGGCACACACATGGAGGTCAGAGGACAACTTGCAGGAGTTGGTTCTCTCCTACCACCACATAGGCCCTGGGGATCAAACTTAGGTCATCAGGCTTGACTGACATTAAGCACCTTTACTTGCTGAGCTATCCTGCTGACCCCATGATATTTTTTTTTTTTTTTTTTTTTTTTTTTTTGGTTTTTCGAGACAGGGTTTCTCTGTGGCTTTGGAGCCTGTCCTGGAACTAGCTCTGTAGACCAGGCTGGTCTCGAACTCACAGAGATCCACCTGCCTCTGCCTCCCGAGTGCTGGGATTAAAGGCGTGCGCCACCATCGCCCGGCCCCATGATATTTTTTTTAAGATCACAGACAAGCTGGCAGTACACAAACCCATGCTAAAGAGGTAAAAGATGGATAAGGTAGTTAGGATAACACAAAGGCACCTGTTGAAGATGGAGAGCTATATGTCACTTGGTTTTGCCAGTAACTTTAGGCAAATCTTTCTCTCAGCATCCATTTTCTGAGAGTAAAACAAGAATATTAGAAAAACCAAGTTTCCTTCCAATAAAATTCTGTTTCCACAGAGTTGGAATATATGATCTTAAAGTAGAAACACCCAGAGAACTAATAGTTGTCTTTATTTAATGAATGTACGAAGAGCCTCTCGTAGATTCCTTCTAACTTGCCAAAACACTTAGCACAGTAAAAGACATAGAGAAGATGCCAAGTAAATATCCACTGTGAGGCAAGAAAAACTCAAAACTCCTGCCTTCCACCGGAGAAGGAGATCAGTCCTAAGGCTGACTCAATATGAGCATCTCTGCTTTACAAGTAGAATTTTAACATGGAGGACCTGGGATGTTAACTCCATGCTGACAGTGCAGACTTATAGACCTTGGGTTCAATCCTCGACACAGGTGACAAACAAGGAGGGGCTGGAGAGACGGCTCAGTGGTTAAGAGCACTGGCTGCTCTTCCCTCTTCCAGAGGACCTGGGTTCAATTCCCAGACCCACATGGCAGCTCACAACTGTCTGTAACTCCAGTTCTAGGAGATCTGACAACCTCACACAGACACATACTCAGGCAAAATATCAATACACATAAAAATAAATAAGGAAGGCATTTCAATGAGAAAAGTGAACCTAGGACATGCCTTTTGGTCTAAAAACTATCATCAATGCATGGCTCTTAACCTTTATATTCAACTTTGTTAGAATAGTAAATATATATAAATACACCATACATTTACCAAAACAATTTCCAAGACCACTTACTATCTGAAGTTTGATTGTTTTCCCGTCTAACTCTATAGTTCGTATCTTGAAATCCACACCAATTGTGCTGATATAGCTTTCCGTGTATGTATCATCCTGAAGGGGAAGAGTTAATAAAATCAATGATCAACAGAGAAAAAATTTTTTAAATTCACTTTCATTATAGTCAAAGCTTATAAACAAAGTTTTTAACATCTGATTTCATCTTGCTTTGTGTTCTAAAACAAAAAAGTTTCTTTTTTCCTTGAAATATTTTTCAAGCGTTCTTTACTGTTTTTTATACATCTCTTGGTAAATATTTTGCATATGTCAGGAAGATTTTGTAACTGTCAGAGCTCACCCAACCAGATACCTGAGTTTTATCAGTAAAACTCTTGCTCCTTAAATACCCAATCCACTGACCAACAAACAATGCTCATTTCATTCTCCTCTTAGGGATGGATTCCAAAATCTAATTTATATCCTGGAAGTTTTTAATTGAAATACAATACACATAAGAATCCCTCCTTCAAGGCAGAGGCAGGTGAATCCCTGTGGTTCGAGGCCAGCCTGGTCTACAACAGTAAGTTCAAAGAGTACATAGTGAGACCTTGTCTTTAAAAAAAAATTCTTTAGTGTATGTATGTGTGTGGATGTGTGCACAGCATGTACATGTAGAGGTGTTAGGACAACCTTGGCAGTTAGCTTCCTCCTTCCACCATGTTGGTCCTGGGGATCAAACTCAGGTCATTTTGATCTACTGATTCATTTCACCAGCCCTACTTCATTATTGTTTTTGTTTTTTCAACCACATTTTTTGCAGCTGAATATAATCCCATTGATATAGTTTATGAAAGAATTGGGTAGTTTCCATTTGGGGGGGTCATTATAACAATGCATGATCATGTCCTTATCATCATGTTGTTTGTCAATTTATTAACACAATGTTTCTCTTTTTTGGTACATGCCAGTAATCTTAGTACTTGGGAGGCTGAGGCAGAAAGATCACTAAAAATTTGAGGCCATCCTGATCTAGGGAATTAATGGCCAGCCATGGACACATAGTGAGGCTCTATCTTGAAAGAACTCAATAGGCAGTGGTGGCACACACCTTTAATCCCAGCATTCGGAGGCAGAGGCAGGTGGATCTCTGTGAGTTTGAGACCAGTCTAGTCTACAGAGTGAGTTCCAGGACAGCCAGAGCTTTACAGAGAAACCCTGTCTTGAAAAGCCCCCTTCCCCACCACACCCCCCCCCAAAAAAAAGAAAAAGAAAGAACATGACTTCATGAGGGCTCTTACGACAGATCAGAGAATAAAAGTGCCTGCCCCAAGCCTTTCACCTGGGACCCACAGGTGAAAGGGCAAGTCATGCACTCTGTTGTCTGACCTTCACACCTGCTAGTGTGCTCACGTGCACAGCTGCCCCGTGTATACAAACACATAAAAACAAGTAAATGTTTCAAAAGAAGCTCTCATGGAAAAACAGGAACGGAGACTAAGCATCCCTGAACTGCAAAGCAACACCTGGGAAGTTCTCCGACAACCAGGACGGACACCTTGGTGTAGGAACCTAAGAGCAGCATGACAAACTCAACTTTTCTGTGACATAAACTGCTAGCCAATGTGGTGGCCACTAGCCAAGTGGCTTATGAAATGAGAAAAATATAATGATCTTTTTCAAATTTCAATTAAAGTAAAAAAAAAGCTAGAGAACTAGGTTACTATGGTTGTAAAGCTTAATCTGAGTTACTGAATGCACATGACCGTCAGTACATATGACACCATGCATGTACTCTGCGGCTGGTGATGCTTCTCTTTATTAAAATGTTGCTTGAAGATTTCTTCCCATGTCACTGTCACTAAGGCCAAATATCCCACATTATCTGTCCACCTCCATTGGAATCAATCAGAATTCTACAATGAGCATTAGACGCTAATTTTATCATCACACTTCACTGCTTCACTGAATTTCTTTCTTGGCTTTGTTGTCCCGTCCCCCCCCACCCATGTCTGTCTCTCTCTTCTTACGTATTTTTTGGACTGACTGACTTCAAGCCCAAAGTATTCACCTCCCAAGTGGAGAGATGACAGGCATGCACTACCACACCCAGCTTTCCCATGAATTTCCTTTAAGAACAACAGTTACAACACTTATTTAACAGTCCAAGATACTACAGAGGGCAGGGTTTGGGAGCTCTTAGATGTACAAATTCTGAAAGAGTAAGTCAACAGACATAAAACAGTTTGATTTTTGTCTAACTAGAAAGCATGCACTAATTGTACAGTTAAGTGCACCATTAATTGTAAAAAGTATTTTAATTTCAACTTACTGCAAACCTAAGGAGGAGGCAAGACTTTCCAACTCCAGAATCGCCAATCAGAAGTAACTTGAATAAATAATCACTGCAAAAACAGAAAGAAAATCGTATTAATAAACAGTATGTTGTACTGTTAAGTTCTGCAAGAAAACAGAGCTAATAACAGCTTGTTATGAAGACTACAGCTCCTGAAAAGGACTGTGTGTGGCTTAGCAGAAGCCAAAACTAGATCCACCAGCAGCCCTTTGATGCATAGCTGAACGTGTGAATTGCCCAGTCAAGTAAGGAGGCAGTGCCACCCAAGATCGATCTCTCAGGAGTGAACTTCCTCTTCCAAGGAAAACACGTGGTTCCTATTCTGAGAGAGAGAGGGCTGAGGAAATTTCTGCTAATTAAATCCCAGTCCTCTACCCTAGGAGACTAGGGAAGGTTATGCTCCAGCCAGTAAAATTGTCTCTCCTGGCTCAGTGGCCCATGCCTGTGATTTCAGCAAGCTTTTGAGAGGTGCAAACAGGAAAATCTTGACTTTAAGGCCAGACTCAGCTACATAACATAATAGTGCTGGCTTGGAAACTTGAGGTCCTCTTTCAACAACAGCAAAAGTCTCTCCCTCAAATTCAAGGACCAAACTACTCACTGTTCAGAGCGATCCTCCAGTGAGATAATTTCTATGACCCTTTCCTAGAATCCAAGTCTAACATCCCCTCTTTTTAAAAAACAGAAAAGCATGGGGGCTAGAAAGATTGCTCAAAGATAAAGAGCCCTGGCTTCCTAGGCAGAGGATCCAGGTTTGATTCCCAACACTCCCAGGATGCTTTTAACCATCTCTACTCCATTCAATTCCAGGAGATCTGATGCCCTCTTCTGGCCTCTCAGGGCATTGTTATCACATGGTGCACAGGCATCTTAAGGTGTTCCTGCATCTCAATACCTCTTCCCAATGTGATTGCATTGAATAAATGTCCCCCTTTCTGTTTCCTGCTATTAATTTGGCTCTTTTAATTGGCTTGCCAAAGATGAGCAGTTAAACCTGGTTTGTTGGAGCTATCCAGGGCACAGGCTCTGATTCTGATTCCAGTAACACCACCGCTACTCCTAACTTAAAAACCATCACTAAAACATGTCTTCAATGACCTGAAGACAACGGAGTATCTGTCCACTGTCTCCCAAAGGAACCTCTCAGTTCTTCACAATTCTGACTACTTCCATAATCTGAGCACTTTTAAAAGGAGTCTCCCAATCAAGACCTTACATACATATTTTTAGAAGGTACAACTAATTTTTAGCTTTGTGGTTTAATTTCAAAAATGAATATCTACTAATCTATTAAAATTTTTATTATAGAAAGTATAATTTCAATGTAAGCTAGACACACAACTTTAAATACAATTGCCTTTGTGACTACTGATAAATTGTGACCTATCTCTCCTTGCAGAGTGGTATTATTTAAACACCTTTTTTGTTTTATCAAATTAGCATAGTATACTTAATTCCTAAACGTATCTGAGCAAAAGAATTAAAAAGATAAATCCAAACTGTTAGTCATCAACAAAACAGAGGTCACAGAAGGAAATAAAATTTTCTAAACAAATAAATCAGAACTGGGGGCATGATAGTTCAGTTGGTTGAATACATGTCTACCACACATATCCTGTGTTCAATCTCCAGCACACCATACATAGTTGTACATGACTATAATCCCTGCACTTGGGAGGTGGAGGCAAGAAGAGTTAAAAAAAAAAGTAAACAAACAAACCTACCAGGGCTGGAGATGGCTAGGTGGTTAAGAGTTAAGAGCACTCACTGGTTGCTGTTCTAGAGGACCTAGGGTTAGGTTCCCAGCACCCACATGGCAGCTCACAACCATCTGTAACTCCAGGCCCAGGGGATCTGACACTTCCTTCTGGACTCCAGGGTACTGTATGCACATGGTGAACAGGCATACATGCAGACAAAACAATCACATACAGAAAAATAATTTACAAATTTTTTCATCAGTAAAGGAGGGCTGGATATGTATAGCCCAACAATAGAGTAGTTACCTAGCAAATGCCAGACCCTAAATTTTATGTCTAGGCAGACCTTTCAACAAATAAGTAAATAAATAAATAGATAAATAAATGAAGGAAGGAAAGAAGGAAGGCAAACAAGTTGCTGAAATTGAGATTTAGTAATCTGAGATTTCTGGAAAAGCACACCCTCCCCAAGCTGTACTGAGTACTGTTACCACGAAGGACTGAACTGGGCCACAAATGATGCCTGAGGTACCTATCACTGCTACTCTGGTTTATTTCAGCACAATCACAAGGAAGGAACATATATAAACACCTAACTATGTTTCTAGCTATAGCATCAAGAAATTAAAGAGTTGGACTGGAAAGATAGTTCAGCGGTTAAGAGCATGAGTTGCTCTTTTAGAGGACAGGGGTTCAATTCCCAGTACCCATACAGCAGCTTACAACTGTCTGTAACTACAATTCCAGGAGATCCAATACCCTCACACAGACATACATGCAGGCAAAACACCAATACATATAAAGTAAAAATAAATATTTTTTAAAAAATAAATCATTTAGCATAGTCTAAAGTTTTGCAAATGTTATTTTCAAGCAGAGTTTCAAGCAATTCAAAATCATTAGAGAAGCTAAGGTTGGTAGTGCACGCCTACAATCTTGCTCTCTGGAGGAGGGAGGAAGCAAGACTGCCACCAGTTCAAGGCCCAGCTGGTCGCTAATGACTCAATATGTAGCAAAGGCTGAAGAACCTTAATCACTCTGCCAAGTGTTGGGGTTACAGCCATGCACCACACCTGGCATTACACTGATGGTTTAAATACTCCATCTAGTAATTGTTCTAAATCCATCTCCCCTGAACGTTGGCACATAAACTTGAGTATGGGCTGTATATTAAGATTCTGATAGTTAGTGTCTAAAAGTAGAGGAAGAAGAAAAAAGGCAACTTCAAAAGGGCACTAGTGTTAGAGCTAATAATTCTCCCAAAACAAAACCACCACCAGAATGGCCAGTTATAAATCCAGCAACAATGTTCCAGTAATAGCATCACCAGAGTGATGAGTAAAATATAATACTGCTGGGGGCTGGAGAGATGGCTCAGTGGATAAGAGCATTGCCTGCTCTTCCAAGGTCCTGAGTTCAATTCCCAGCAACCACATGTTGGCTCACAACCATCTGTAGTGGGGTCTGGTGCTCTCTTCTGGCCTGCAGGCATACACACAGAAAGAATGTTGTATACATAATAAATAAATATTTAAAAAATATATAATACTGCTATCATATGCCTTCTGATACAATGCAACGAACAGACCACTGACTTCTGTAATTTCTGTGGCATTTTCCCCTAATCTAATAATGAATTAACTAGATGAATTAATTACACTTGTAATTCTAGCACTACAGAGTCAGAGACAAAGATTGGTATAAGGTAACCTTATCTACAAAATGAGTTCCAGATCAGCAAGGTCTACATAGTAAAACCCTGTCTCAAAAAGGGGGGAGAAGGGGTGACTGGAAGGTGGCCCAGCAGTTAAGAGCACTGAATGCTCTTGCAGGACTGAGCTTCTGTTCCCAGCACCCATGATACAGCTCAGAACCATCTGTAACTCTAATTCCTCTAGGGGATCCAAAACTCTCTTCTGGCTTGTGCTGACATCAGGAACACATGTGGTAAACACACATACATGAAAGCAAAATACACATAAAATAAAAATAAATCTTTAAAGAAGAAAAAGCATCAGACAACTGTAAAGAAACAGACTAAGCACCCTTCAAAGATATCCAAATCAGGGCTGAGGATAGCTCAGCAGACAAAATGCTTGCCATTAACACATAAACCAAGCCTAAAGACAAATCCTCATCCTGTAATCCTAGCCAGCAGAAGGCAGAGAAAGGAGAACCATAAACTGAAGGACACATCAGCTCCAACGTGAGCTCGAGGCCAGCCATGGATACAAGAGACCTGTTTTGGGGATGGAGAGAGAGAGAGATGGTTCAGGGATTAACAGCACAAACTACTCTTTCAGAGGATTTGAGTTTGGATCCCAGCAGCCATATCAGTTGGTTCACAACCACCTCTTACTCCAGCTCCAGCAGGGATCCCATGCCTCAGTCCTCCGTGGGCACTAGCAATTCACATACAAATACCCATATAGAGATAGGGTGGGTGGGTGTGTGTGTGTGTGTGTGTGTGTGCGCGCGCGCGCGCGTATGCACATGTAAAGAGTTGGGGAGATGGCTTAGTATTAAGAGCACCAGCTACTCTTTCAGAAGACCTGGGTTCAATTCCCAGTACCCACATGGTAGCTCACAACCATCTATAACTACTTCCAGGGGACCAGTTCTTCTGGCCTCCATGGGTACCAGACACATACATTGATATACAGACATACATGCAGGCAAAACACCTAAAAAAATAAACAGGTAAGAGGAACTTGAAAACAAAAATAAAACCAAATAATAACTTTACAAGAAACTCTAGGAATACAAATTTGACATTAGAGGTCTGTGAAACTGACACAGACTCTTTCAAAAATATTTATTAGTATATATTAATTACACATACTGAATTATAGCATACCATTTTCTACATGTATGTATTTTGGTCACACTCATACTATCCTCTCTTGTCCTACTCCCAAGAATCACTGATCCCATTCCTCTTTAAGCAAGTCCTCTCCTACTTTCATGGGAGGTGGGAGGAGGCAATAAATTTCTTTAGGGTTATTCTCAGGAGCATGGCACCTTACTGGTGGCTACACCACTGAGGAAAATGGATCTCCCTCTCCCAGCAACCTGTAGACACTCAGAGAAGGCTATGTTGGAGAGCCCCACCCCAAAAACCCACGGCATCTATGGTTTCACCTTGTGAAGCTCTTGTGCAAGTGTGCACAACTGCTCTGAGTTCAATGGCTTTCTTCTCTAGCTTTTTATTCTCAGAAAGATGGCCACAACTTCTAAAGCCCCAACAATGAGTATCCAAGAATAGGCAAGAGAAAAACAGAATAGATATGTTTAATTTCAACATTTGGGAAACTTTTAAAGATCAACCCGATAAAGCACTTAAAATAGAAGTCAAAGGTCACAAAGACCGACTATATATTTCATACTTCGTTGTTGCATAAAGAGGGGTGTTTTAGCCGGGCGGTGGTGGCGCACGCCTTTAAATCCCAGCACTTGGGAGGCAGAGGCAGGCGGATCTCTGTGAGTTCGAGACCAGCCTGGTCTACAAGAGCTAGTTCCAGGACAGGCTCCAAAACCAGAGAAACCCTGTCTCGAAAAAGCAAAAAAAAAAAAAAAAAAAGAGGGCGTCTTAAATGTTAAGACTTAGAACTAACTGGAACTTGTGATTCTCGTGTCTCAGCCTTCTGAGTAGTTAGAATTACAGACATGAACCACCATGCAAACTTCACAAACCCTTCTTGTTCAGAACTTATTATGTATCCGAGACTAGTCTCAACTCCCAAACATCCTTCTTTCCTATTTTTAAATCTCTCCATTGGAGCCTGGTGGCAGGCCTTTAATCTCAAGTTACTTAGCAAGCTGAAACGGGAGGATCCCAAGTTCAAGGTCAGTAAACCTTGTTAAAGGTTTGGTTTCTGGTCTGGGGGTGGGAGGAGTGGATGGTTCAGCGGGCAAAGTGCTGCATAGGCATGAGGACCCGAGGTTTCTTAGTCCCCATGTAAAAGCAGGCAACGCACATCCATAGAGCTCATGCTGCAAGTAAAGACAGATCCAGAGCTCACTGGCCAGCCAGGCTTTGAGCGAGCTCCAGGTTTAGTGAGACCTTGTCTCAAAAGGTACAGTCGAAGGTCAGGCGGTGGTGGTGCAGCCTTTAATCCCAGCACTCGGGAGACAGAGGCAGGTGGATCTCTGTAAATTCAAGGCCAGCCTGATCTAAAAGAGCTAGTTGCAGGACAGGCTCCAAAGTTACAGAGAAACCCTGTCTCAAAAAAAAAAACAAAAAACAAAACCCAAAAAGTCAAAGGAACTAGAGATAAAGCTCATTACAGAGTATGTGCTTGGCATGGAGACAACCTAGTCAAATCCCCAGGAGAAAAAGGGTATGAGTGTGAGTGTGCATGTGTGTATAATAAAAACCTCTCTGTGAATGTTTAAGGAGGCTGTCAATCCAAATGTTATCTGGCTTAAATTTAAAAATTTTAAGGTTTGAGGGGGATGCACTTAGAAGCCATAAATTCAATCCCTGGTGGCACAAAAACCAGTAGCCACATAGAGAAAGTGGTAGCATACCTGGGAGGTCAGAATATAAGTCTTGGCCAGCCATACAGCTTAGCAGGTAAGGCACTTGCTTCATAAGCCTGAGGACCCGAGTCTGATCCCTGGAACCCATGAAAAAGTGGAAAGAAAAAGTGGAAAGAGAAAACCAACTCTACGAAGTTGTCCTCTGACCTCCATACATGTGCCTGCATGCATGCCCACAAACATGCATGAATGACACAATACACACACAATATTTTTTTTTTGTTTTTTTGTTTTGTTTTTCGAGACAGGGTTTCTCTGTGGCTTTGAAGCCTGTTCTGGAACTAGCTCTGTAGACCAGGCTGGCCTCGAACTCACAGAGATTCACCTGCCTCTGCCTCCCGAGTGCTGGCATTAAAGGCGTGTGCCACCATCACCCGGCTTTTTTTTTTTTAAAGAAATAACCAGCTGACGACCTGACCCGCGACCACGGTGAAGAACACTGGCCCTGTGACCTGCTCTCTGATCTTCACACATGTGTATGGAAATATATAGGTGTACAGACATATACACTTACACATGGGCACACAGAATAAAGATGAAATTAAATTAAAATAAATAAGTAACTAAAGATTAGAAGACCTCTAGTTACAATTCCAATTATACTGCTTACTCTAAATTATAATGCTTACCCTTGTGCAAGCCATTTAACTCTTCCCTGTGTGTTTCTTAGTCTTTAAAATCAAGACTTTCCAGGCCAGGAGTGACACCTTGAGTTCAACCCCCAGCACCCAAACAAACAAAACTGGAGCTGAGAAGTGGTGGTGCACGCCTTTAATCCCAGCACTTGGGAGGCAGAGGCAGGCGGATCTCTGTGAGTTCGAGACCAGCCTGGTCTACAGAGCTAGTTCCAGGACAGGCTCCAAAGCCACAGAGAAACCCTGTCTCGAAAAAAAGAAAATACAGGGGCTGGAGAGAAGACCTGAGTTCAATTCCCAGCAACCACATGGTGGCTCACAACCATCTGTATTAAGATCTGGTGCCCTCTTCTCTTTTATTTTCCCCCTTCGAGACAGGGTTCTGCTGTAGTTTTAGAGCCTGGCCTGGAACTAGTTCTTGTAAACCAGGCTGGCCTCGAACTCTCAGAGATCCACCTGCCTCTGCCTCCCGAGTTGCAGGGATTAAAGGCGTGCTTCACCACTGCCCAGCAGGGATACATGCAGGCAGAACACTGTATACATAAGCAAATAAAAAAAACTGGGTCCTTTCTTCATAGAATTACTATAAGAATTAACAGAAATTATAATGTCTATACATACATTTTAGGGTAGGTAGCACAAATTTGAATTATCCATTATTGATCTAATTCCAAGATCAGCACCAAAGTTCTAAAGTGTGTTCCTCAATGTTCTGGTTCTCTCCTTTTAATAGTCAACATTAATTAAAGCTTTCTGTAAAATCTAAATCAGAGCTATGGAGGCAGTTCGGTTGTTTCACCTCCAACAACCTGGGTGAGAGACCTGATTCGGAAAGACAGCTTAGCAGCTAAGTGCTAACTGTCCTTTGAGAGGTCAGGAATTTAGTTCCCAGAACCCAAGTCAAGAGCCATACAAATCCCTGTAACTCCACCTCTATAGATGCAACACCCTCTATGGCCTCTATAAGCACACACACACACACACACAGCACACACAAGATAAAATAGTTGTCCTAAGTCAAGAAGATGGAATATAGTTATATTCAGAGCTCTTTCTACTCTGAAACAGTTATATTCAGAGTAGAAAGGATAGGGAATAGTTTTTTTTTTCTAAAATTTATTTATTATGTATATAGCGTTCTGGGCACCAGATCTTGTTACAGATGGTTGTGAGCCATCATGTGGTTGCTGGGAATTGAACTCAGGACCTCCGGAACAGCAGTCAGTTCTCTTAACCTCTGAGCCATCTCCCCAGCTCCCCTAGGGAATAGTTCCTAAGAACTAATGCTAGTGAGAGCAGGACTTACCCTGGGTGATGAACTGACTTTCTGGAGCCAATTCCCTATGGTGGGATACCTTGCTCAGCCTTGATAGAGGAGTAGGTGCTTGGTCCTGCCTCAACTTGGTATACCTGACTTTGCTGATTCCCCAAGGAGAGCTCTTAACTCCTCTAAGGAGTGGATGAAGTGTGGGATGGGGGCAGGTGGAGGAGTGGGGCAAGGGGAGGGAGGGAAAACTGGGGCTAGTATGTAAAAATAAAATTCAATCAGAAGTTACATCTAAGGGCTGGAGAGATGGCTCAGTGGTTAAGAACACTAGCTGCTCTTCCAGAAGTCCTGAGTTCAAGTCCCATGGTGACTCACAACCATCCCTAGTGGGATCCAATGCCCTCTTCTGGCATAAAGGTGTATATGCGGATAGAGTTCTAATACACACAAAATAAACAAATCTTTGCCGAGCAGTGGTGGCGCATGCCTTTAATCCCAGCACTCGGGAGGCAGAGGCAGGAGGATCTCTGTGAGTTCGAGGCCAGCCTGGTCTACAAGAGCTAGTTCCAGGACAGGAACCAAAAGCTACGGAGAAACCCTGTCTCGAAAAATCCAAAAAAAAAAAAAAAAAAGAAGAAGTTACATCTGTCACTGTTCTTGGAAAGGTTCAATTTTGGACTTCATCCAATACCATTAAAAAAAAATTCACTAATTTGTGGCAACAAGAAGGCTCAGCAGGTGAAAGCATATGCCATGCAAACCTGAAAATGTGAGTTAAAAGCCCAGAACCCACATAAAAATGGAAGAAAAGCTCACATACACAATAACAAATTAAAAACACCAATGTTTCCGTGCCTACTTCTGCGCTGTATCTCTGACATAGCTAAGTTAGCCAACCACTCAACAAACACATTCTCTGGCTCCTCTGGCCTCAGAGTTTGCTTTGTTACCAGGCTTGGTTTGCTTGTTGCCCACTCCCTCAAGTCCAAACTAACAGAATCTAGGCTGGTTGCAAAGAAAAACTAAGACTTAAGTTTTCCTCCTTCAATTATCTTCTAGGGGGCTAGAGAGCACTGGCTGCACAATGTTCCAGAGGATCCAGGTTCAGTTTCCGTCAACTCCAGTTCCAGAAGATTCAAATTCCTCTACTGACTTCCTCTGGCACCAGGCATGCATTAGGTACACAGACACACATGAAGGCCAAACACCCATAAGCATAAAATACTCATTTTAAAAGTTTTAGTCATAGTCTAGGTATCTAAGCAGAAAGTTCAGTACCAGCTTCTACAGGAAAACAGGAACAGGCTGACCACTCCCTTCTGAAAAGGGAGAGAGGGCAATCTGCCAGTGTTTCTTACAAAAACTCGAAAGTAAAATTCAGACATAGAGTAATGAAAAACTAAGTCAAATTTAAAAGAGCTCACATAATGGCAACCAGGTTTTTGTTCTTTTAAGTCCCGTCTCCCTTTCTCCTCTACCCCTCTCTAAACCAAGTCTATAACCAGGCAGCCCTTGAGCCAAGACAGCCCTTCCACTCTGGCTCCTCCTGCTTCCACTTCCTGGGACTGGGATTTGCAAGCCTAACATTCTGTGAAGATTCTACCCGATGACTACAGAGCTGATTCTCTAGACACTTAAAAATAATACTCTACACAGTAAGAGAACTAATTACTCTTCTTCCTCCAATTTTTCTAGAATGGTTGGAGTAAAGAGTGACAGAGGACTTCTGGTTGGCATGTGCCAAGCCCTGGGTTTGATTACCAGCAACACACACAACAATAAAGACAAAAATAACAAACTACATGAAAGCCAAGAATGGTACTAATATAATGGCATGACAGATAACATTAACTTTGCTTTATTTTCAAACACAAGGGGGAGAAGGGGCTGCTTACTTGAAACAGCTCTGACCATTAGAGAAAAGTAACATGTTCAGAGAACTTGGAGTCTTGGTTTGAAGTGTAGGAGGGAGGGAGAGAAGAACAGCATCACTGACTTGCTCTGCAGAAGCCAGGAAAGGTGCTGCTCACTTGTAATCTGAGTCAAGAATTCAAGCATCCTTGTCTACAGTGAGGTTTGGTTTGGTTTACCTTTTTGAAACAAAACCTTATGTAGTCCAGGCTGGTCTGGAATTCACTATGTAGCCCAGGTTAGTCTCGGACTCCAGGCAGTCCTCCGACCTCCACCTCCCAAGTGCTGGAATTCCACACACGAGGCACCATGCTTTGCTATTTTGCCACTGTAACAATCAAACAAGCCTAATGACTTGAGTCCAATCCCTGGGACCCACATGGCAGAAGGAGAGAAGTTACTCTCAACAGGCTGTCCTCCACAAACCACATTCTGTGACACACAGAAATATCTAAGTGCATGTGCAGCACTAGCGCTCTCTCCCTCTCTCACTAATTCACTAATGTAGGCCAGTGTGGCCTAAACCTTCAGTGACCCTCCTGCCTCTGCCTCAAGTGCTCAGAGTACAAGCCCCTCCACCCCTGGTACTGTTTAGCATTTTCAATCACTGTGGTGTAATAATTACTGCCTACTTCACTACCTATCTGTGAAGATCAAATCTCGGCCGCAGTTGAGCGCTTACAGTCCGCTCCCCAGGACTTCTGTAGAAGAGCCAATTCCTGCGAGCTGCCCTCTAACCTCCACACGCACTGCGGCATTCATGTGCCCTCCCCACACACAAAATACTAACTGTAATAAAGTCGAGCCTTTCTTCAGATCTCCAGGAAAGAGTAAGTTCCAATCCTTCCACCCACTTCCAATGTTAGGATCACACTTTCAGTGGGTTTTGTTTAGCTGAAATCCAATTGACTCAGTCATTACCCTTGATTCCTGTACTTCTCCCAAGTCAGCCTAAAAACTGAATGGGGGAGGGGGGTGTTACGACACATGGTTTCTCTGTGTAAAAGTCTTGGCTGTCCTGGAACTAGCTCTGGTAGACCAGGCTCGCCTCGAATTCACAGATCTGCCTGTCTCTGCTTCCCGAGTGCTGTAAAAATTGATTTTTTATTCATTTCATAAACACACATACACAGAGCAATGAGACAGATAATAACTTAATCATTATGGGTGTACTGGTTGCACCTGTGATATCCACCAACAAAATATCTATCACTGTCTCTCATCTTATGCAAGTTTCATAAATCCTTTCCCCAAACTCCTGGACTATTTTATTATACAGTCTAAGATGTAAATAAAGGCCAGGTATTGACATATTTGAGACCTCAAAAGAAAGAATGACTAAATGATTGTTCATCCAGGGCATGGTGACACTAACCTGTAACGTCAGCACTTGGGAGGCAGAAACAGGGAGACTGGGACAAATACAAGGCCAGTCTCATCCACACAGCATGTTTTAGGATAGCCAGGACTATAACACAATGAAATCTTGTCTCAAAACTCAGAAAAGGGGTGAAAAAAATTTCTTGCCATTTATTTACTAGCCATTCCTCTTCCCCTCTTCCTCTTGAAAAGTCTTCCCTGGCTCACTTCTGTCCTAATAGCTTTCTCGGGTCTCTTGTTTTCACACTGTTAATTTAGATTCTTGGGGTGGGGGAACGACACATATGTGGAGAGCAGAGGACAATCTGCAGGAGTCAGTTCTCTCCTTCCACCTTGTAGGTCCCAGGGATGGAACTCACCAAGGTGGCGGCTGAGCGAGCCCACTGATGCACTGGTCATTTTCTTACACGTCTCTCCTACAATAGTCTTCCAAAGCAGCCAACCACAACAAGTGACTCGACCCTGAAATCACACTGCTCTGATTCATGCAGCTGTCTCTACTAGATTTGACATGTATAAAATCTAGTTTGTATATTATGTTACAGGCCTCTTGAGGTTAAGGCTTACACTCCTAAGTCCCAGCACAACTAAAATGCTTACTTAAAAATGATTTACACCACCTACAATGTGCTCTGGATAGCTGTCCAAGTTTTTACAAACTCGTGAGCCACACCACTACCTTAATAGGTAGTAAAAATGACTTTTTTATATACTGCTTTACAAAAGGAGAAACAAATTAAAAGTCTGAGTAACATCAAATTTTATCATCGAGTTCATCTTAAGTATTAAAAAATGTAAGTAACATAGACTAGAGAGATTGTTCAGTGGTTAAGAGCATGTACTGTTCTTACAGAAAACTTGAGTTCCATTCCCGGTACCTACATCAGGGGCTCACAACTGCTTGTAACTCCAGCTCCAGGGGATGCCGCTACACCAGGGGTTCTCGATCTGTGGGTCGTGACCCTACCATTCATAACAGTGGTGCACGAAGTAGCAACCAAACTCATTTTATGGTTGGGGTCACCATAACAATTGAATTAAAGGGTCGTTTAGAAGGCTTGAGAACCACTCTCTAACCTCAAGCACATGCATGCACTTTATCTAAATATATGTGGAACAAATACAGGAAACTCCTCCAATAGTACAGGTTTACAAACCTCCCTAAGCTAGCAAACCCATGCTCTTTACTGATGCCAGGAAAATTAACTAGGAACCCCAATTAAACTCTGCTCAACTAAACAAATTTTATCCTGCAGAGTCCATGACTGGGGGGGGGGGGCTGCCAACACAGCAGTGTGTCACTATATGAACTGTTCCAAACTTCTTCAAGAAGCACAAAGGCCTGGGCTGGTGAGGTGGCTCCACAGTTAGAGTGCTTGTCTGAGTTCAGTCCCCAGGAGTCGCAAAGGAAGGAAGAGCCAACTCCCAGAAGCTGTCCCTGACACTTCACACAAGTGCTGTGGCACCCACCTGTAATCACGTGCATCACACACACACAATCAAATTAATTAAAGTGTAAAATCCTACCGAGAGACCAAGACTTCTGCTTAGCACAAATGAAAAAGAACGTTTCAGCATTAAACCACAGTCTTACAAAATCTGAACTCAGAATGCATTTTGCAAGAGCCATGTGACACCCACATGACGACAAGTCAGCTAAACTGATGGATGGACCTTTCACGGGGAAACAGCAGGAACTGACCAAAGCAACAAAGAAATTCAGCTTTTAGGGCAAAACTGATTTCTCTTATCAAAGAAAGGGAATCCCTCTCCCTTAAAGATTTCTTACACTAAAGAGAAAAAAAAAGACATTTCCTCAAGCTATTGACTTTCATACATGGAAACCATAGGAGGTCTTGAGACGCCGTTCAGGAGAGCCCAACAAAATCTACTCAAGAAAAGAGATCACCCGCTCCCATGAAAGGTGCCAGGTGTGTCACTTCTGCTATTGTGACTTCTTGAGTAAGCAAGAAAAAGGAATGCATTAACTTTTCATGACACGTCATGGAACCTCATTCCCTATCTGCAGGCTTTCAACCAGGTAATCTAAAACCTACAGCTCTATCAAAGGTCCCACTCGTTTCTTTTCCAATTTGTCAGTGAACGCACACTTTAAATTTGGTGGTACCGGAAAGACATTTTTTATTTTAGTTTTTTGTTATTGTTGTTGACGTACTGCAGACAAAAGGTGACTGGGAGACTTAAGTGTCCTCTAAAACATTTCACAAATGCTCAGGATTTTGGAAGGACCACGGCTCACAGTTCTTCAAGAACTCTTCCAGGAGACGAGCCCAAAAGGAAGCTGAACATTGAAATAGCTTCTCGCCATCTCCTCATTCCCCCCAGCCCACGCAGTCCCGAGGAGCATCCGTACTGCCTGACACCTGCCGGGGAGAGAGCTGAAACAAGCTCAGGATTTACACCTAAAGCTGGTGGTTTCCTCCCTGCCAGGGCTGACAGCTCCGCAGAGCCGGCGCAGGGTCTGACAGTGCCCTCTAGCAGAGCTCTCCCACCTACCTCCCTTAAAAACAAGTCCTCCTCCAGCCGTCACTGCCTCCCCGAGACGCGCCCCTCCTGGCCGCCGTCCGAGGCCGACTCCCCAACGCCCGGCCACGACACCCAGCAGCTCCCCGCCGGCGGCGCCCCGACCCCTCCCCGCCGCGGCCCTCGGCCGGCAGACAATGGGGCCCTCGGGCTGCTCCGCCTCACTCGCCCGCCCGGCCGACCTTCCCACGGCCGCCTAGCGAGCCTCCCGGCGGCCTTCACCCCGCGGCCGGACGCCCTCACCCCCGGCCAGCCCCGGCTCGCCTGCACTCACTATTCGGGATTCATGCTGGACATGTCACTGCAGCTGCCGCCGCCGCCACCGCCCTTGCTGACGCAGCCGCCGCCCCGACTCTCCGCGCCACGGGTTAAGGAAGGGAAGGAGTGCGCTAAGCTGTTCCGGTAGAACAAACGTCGACCCCGCTCCGACCCTTGGAACACAATCAGCAGCCGCCACCACTCAGTGATCGCTTCCACCCAAAATGGCCGCCGGCGAACCAGGAACTAGGGAAGCCTAGGCCAAGGGGCCTGTCGCGGCCCAGAGGGCGGCCGCGTCGCGCGGCACGACGGGAAACTGAGTCGTGAGCGCACCGCACGCCCGGACAGCCTGACGGGGCCGAGGACAGCTTGCACTCAGTTTCCCACTAGGCCCCGCACACGGTACGCATGCGCACTCGCGAGCTTGTCGCCCGCCCCGTCCCCATTCCCTCACCCCACACCCCGCCCTTCCTGTCCCCTCCCCGCTGGCTTGCTGGCTAGGACTTCGCTCGGACTCCCCCTAGCGGATTGGCTAAGGCCGAGCGGACTGTGTTGATGTCATCAGTGAGACGTGGCAGCTGGGCGAGTCGGCGCCCCACGGGAAGGGGAGGGGAAGGAACCCGAAGGAGGGCGGTGCCGTAGCCGAGGGGGTGGGGGCTCCTGGGGACGCCAGCACGGAATGAGGAGGGGCAATTGGGACTGAGGACAACCTGGCGGACCCTGCTCCGACACGCCCCAGGGGGCTATCAGCACCCGATCCTCCGGACAGCTCTAAGGACGGAAAAGTCAAGCCGCCTCTACAGACCTTGCCCTTTCTCATTCACCCGACCCCTCCTGTTCTTTTCTGATTTTTTTTTAACCATGTTCCTCCAGCAACTTGACGTGGCGGTAGCTGCAAATGAACCCTACTTCAGTCTCCTTTCTGCCCCCCTCCCGTCCCCGTTCACTCGCACACACAGCCAGATTTATCTTTCAGAAACTGCACCTCCATCGTGACCTCCCAGCCTTCAAAGGCTCCGCCGCATTGTGTGGTTGAGACAGGCTAGAGTCAGCCTAAACCAGTCTGCCTACTTGAGGCCTGGACTTAAAGTTGAATTGTTGGAGATTTTGTCTTGCTGTTGTTTGTTTGCTTGCCTGTTTTATTAGTTCGTACTTAATTCTGTATCGGTCTGCAAATTTGGGCAGTAATAAGTGATTTTTTTTTTTAAGCCACGCAATTCTTCAGTACGGACTCCAGAACTAATATTAAAACATTTTTAGACCTTTAATCAGCTCAGGAATTTAAATCTCGACTAAACGTTAACACATTATCTTGGGTTATTTATTACAAAGGTCATAGTATAATACACTGTCCAAAGTTTATCTTCCAACTTTTTCTAAGCAAGAATATTATCTCCCGAGGCTGACTTTCTTTAAACTTCCGTGACACCAAAATATGCCAAAGAGCCTGTTCTCATTTCTAACTCCATATTGGTACATCTTTACATTTCCCCTCCCCCACCCCGGAGTTCTTTCATATGCCATGATTAACAACCTCATCAGACTACACATAGGTTTTTGTTTTTATTGTTGTTGGGTTTTGGCTTTTTGAGTCAGGGCTTCTTTATGTAGTCCTGGCTGTCCTGGAACTCTGTCTGTAGACTATAGAACCCAGCCATGACAAGCTCAATAGAGGCCAGAGTCTCAGTAGCTTACCCTAAGGTAAACCTAATTCCAAGAAAGACCACAAACAGTCCACCCAGGCACCACCCAGAAACAGACCTTTCGAAGGAAATTCCTAACTTCCAACCATGTAGATAGGATTGTTAGGAATATTTCCTAACCGAGCCACTCCTCCAATGCAAAATAATCCCAATCAAACCAAATCAGATCAAATTAAAAGATATCCAGGTTTAATTAGACACCTGCTCCCTGGAGGCCCCTAAGGGAAATGGGAGCTGCCCAGCCCAGAGGAAGAGGGAAAACCACGCGTTTATTTTCTGGGGAAGCAGTTTAAATAGCCTGTGGGAGTGGTCTTGACCTTTCCTGGGGAGGGGTCAAGGTTCGAGGGTCAAAGAGGAGGGACCTCCAAAGACGGAGGCCAGAGACTGGAATTACAAGGATGACCTGCCAGCACACACCCATCAGTTTTCACCAGGACACCCCTAGATAAATGTCAGCCAATCAGGGGTCCTGAACCTTAGAAGTCCCTTACCCCAACCTCTGTTATTATAAAATTCCCAACCCAACTGAGCTCAGGGCTCTCTGATCACTCCTATACATTGGACACACAGAGGGCCCGAGTTTGAACTCACATAAGAATAAAGGCTCTTAGCTTTTACAAACAGGACTCGGTCTCCTAGTCCTGTTTTGGGAGGACTCTGTGATCTGGGCATAACAGACCAGGCTGGCCTCAAACTCAGTGATCCTCCCTCCTCTGCCTCCTGAGTGATAGGATGAAAGGTGTGTGCCATTACTACCTCCCATTAGGGTTCTTTTACCTAAGTTCATTTCCTCTGAAATGAACGTGGTCACCACCCGAAAACGACCCTAGATGAATAAATGACGCTCCACATGTGTGTATCGTCCTGAACCCTGAAGCCTACAATACTTCCTGCTCATTGCCATTTACAGAATAAAAACTCAGAAGTGTCCTCAAACTCAATTTTTCAAGCAAAGCTTGTTTGTTTGCTAGGAGTTGCCGTGTACCCCAGTGTAGCAGAGCATGTCTTTAATCCCACCACTTGGGAGGCAGAGACAGATGAGTTTAAAGCCAACCTGGTCTATGCAATAAGTTCCAGGACAGCCAGAGCTACATAGTGAGACTGTGTCTCAACCCCTCCCACACTCCCCGCCCAAAAAAACCCAACTCTGTCACCCCAACAAGAACTAAGAGTGCCTTCAGAGGATGAGCCATATTTCCCGCCCAAGCTGGGGTATTATCGATGAAATTTTAATATAAGCTCAAGCAGAAATGTTAAGGGAGAAAGAAAAACCCTCTCCAGAGCATAGATGTTGGTTTCTCTAAGAGGCACTACCACCTTTCTCTCTTCTTGGAGGTAAATTTCCTCAACCTTATTTCATAAACTATTCCATTTCTCAACAGATTATCTTGTAACTTATAACCTGGGTGAAAAACAAAACAGTGTAGAGAGGGCTGGAGAGATGGCTCAGAGGTTAAGAGCATTGCCTGCTCTTCCAAAGGTCCTGAGTTCAATTCCCAGCAACCACATGGTGGCTCACAACCATCTGTAATGGGGTCTGGTGCCCTCTTCTGGCCTGCATGTATACACACAGACAGAATATTGTATACATAATAAATAAAAAAAAAAACAGTGTAGAGGATATAGCACAGTTCTTCCTTGACACCACCAAAGCTTTACTGTCTGTTGTATGCATATCCTAGTTACTATGTTATAGCGTGCACGTGGATTAGGAACAGTCATGGCTGTGGACTGGCGCGTGCCAGCTTCCACTATCCTACTGCAACAAAGGTGTTATTTATATTAAGAGTCCTCCCCATGGGATTAAAGAGATGGCTCAGACATTATGAACAATGTCTGCCCTTGTAGAAGACTCAGATTCAGTTTCCAGAACCCACATGGGAGCTCACACCATCTATAAGTAGTTCTGTACAACCCAATGCCACCTTCTGGCCTCTTCAGGGACTGCATGTAGGTCATGTACATACATACATACATATATACATACATACATACATGCATGCAATCAAAACACTCACATATAAAAAGAAAATAACTGGTTGCTGCTAGCACACCCCTTTAATCCCAGCACATGGGAGGCAGAGGCAGGAAGATCTCTGTGAGTTCGAGGCCAGCCTGTACTACAGAGTGAGTTCCAGGACAGTCAGGACAATACAGAGAAACCCTGTCTGGAAAAAAAAAAAACAAAAATAAAATAATAATTAAATACTTCCTTTCCTAACATAGAAGTATGTTTTTTTTCTCCCCACTACACCTCCAGACAGGGTCTCACTTCATAACTCTGGCTGTCCTGGATCTCACCTGGTAGACCAGGCTGACCTTGAACTCACTGAGAACTACCAGCTCTTAGGTGAAAGTAAAGAACCTTCCTCTCTCCCCCCCCCATCCCCCGTTGTGTGTGTTTATGTGCATAGAGGGAATTGTACTTGACCATGTATCGCCATATAAAAAGGCTAGAGGTCAACCTCCCTTGTCTTCCTCTGTCACTCTCCACTGTACTTTTTGTTTTTGGTTTTTCGAGACAGGTTTTCTCTGTAGCTTTGGAGCCTGTCCTGCAACTAGCTCTTGTAGACCAGGCTGGCCTCAAACTCACAGAGATCCACCTGCCTCTGTCTCCTGAGTGCTGGGATTAAAGGTGTGCACCACCACCGCCTGGCCTTCTACGGTACCTTTTGAGACAAGGTCTCGCTGAACCTGGAGCTCACTCAAAGCCTGACTGGCCAGTGAGTCTGGATCTGTCTGTCTGTACTTCCAGTACGAGCTGTATGGATGTGTGTTGCCTGCTTTTACATGGGGACTAAGAAACCTTGGGTCCTCATGCCTCTGTAGCACTTTGCCCGCTGAGCCATCCGCTCTGTCCCCCAGCCCTGAAACTGTACCTTTAATAAGGTTTACTGGCTCTAACTTTATTATATTTCATGTTTAAGTTTTTACCAATGGTTCAGATTAATAACTCCAAATAAACCAAGCATCAGTGGCTCAGTCTTGGAACCCTGGCACTGGCAAGGCAGATTGATGGAAATTTGAGACTAGCCTGGGCTATGTAGTGAGTCCTAAGCCAAGCTACATATAAAACTGACTCAAAAAACAAAATTTCTTTAAAAGCAGAATCATTCATTAAAATGCCACACACAAGCCGGGCAGTGGTGGTGCATGCCTTTAATCCCAGCACTCGGGAAGCAGAGGCAAGAGGATCTTTGTGAGTTTGAGGCCAGCCTGGTCTACAAGAACTAGTTCTAGGACAGGTTCCAAAGCTACAGAGAAACCCTGTCTTGAAAAACCAAAAAATAAAATAAAATAAAAAATAAAATGCCATACACTGTGCCAGCTGCCCTACTGTCGGATCAGAGCGTTTCTAGGGGTGGAGATATGACCGTTAGCACAGCACTGACATCATGAGGGAGGCCTGGGTTTGAGTCTCAGTGCTAGAGACAAGGCAATGCCTCTTCTAGGGCCGTTAGCCTTTTCTTTAAAAAGAAAAGACAAAAGACTTATTTTTACATATGTGTCTATGTCTGTGCGTGGGTATTTGCAGATGTGTTTGGGTACCTGGAGGAGACCAGAGGAGGGTATTGAGTATCCTGACAGGGATGCGAGGAATGTACAAAGGTCCTCTGCAAGGGCAGCCACTGACCAGTCTCTCTAGCTCCCCCTCCTCCTATTCCTCTTACTTCACATGTTTATTTTGTGTGGGGTGAATTGGGGTGGGAACATGTCAGGGGACATGCATGTGAGGGCAGAGATGTGTGGGTGTATGGGGTACATGTCAGGGCACACATGAGGGCAGAGACATGTGGGTGTATGGGGTACATGTCAGGGCACACATGAGGGCAGAGACATGTGGGTGTATGGGGTACATGTCAGAGCACATGTGAGGGCAGAGACATGTGGGTGTATGGGGTACATGTCAGGGCACACATGAGGGCAGAGACATGTGGGTGCATGGGGTACATGTCAGAGCACATGTGAGGGCAGAGATGTGTGGGTGTATGGGGTACATGTCAGGACACATGATTCAGAGACATGTGGGTGTATGGGGTACATGTCAGAGCACATGTGAGGGCAGAGACGTGTGGGTGTATGGGGTACATGTCAGGACACATGATTCAGAGACATGTGGGTGTATGGGGTACATGTCAGAGCACATGTGAGGGCAGAGATGTGTGGGTGTATGGGGTACATGTCAGGACACGTGAGGGCAGAGACGTGTGGGTGCATGGGGTACATGTCAGAGCACATGTGAGGGCAGAGATGTGTGGGTGTATGGGGTACATGTCAGGACACATGATTCAGAGACATGTGGGTGTATGGGGTACATGTCAGAGCACATGTGAAGGCAGAGACGTGTGGGTGTATGGGGTACATGTCAGGGCTCACGAGAGGGCAGAGAACAAGTTTCAGGACTTGGTTATTTCACCTTTACCCACTAAGTCCCCCTCCCTTCTTTTGTTATTTCCCTTCTTTCATTTTCTTTTTTTTTCCTCCCCTCCTTCCCATTCTCTTTTTCAGATATATATGACCTGGAACTTAATAAATGTATGTGGAACTTGTTCTGGGTTTCGGTAGGTTTGTTTGCTATTTTAAGATATATTTTCATGGGGGCTGGAGAGATGGCTCAGAGGTTAAGAGCATTGCCTGCTCTTCCAAAGGTCCTGAGTTCAATTCCCAGCAACCACATGGTGGCTCACAACCATCTGTAAAGGGGTCTGGTGCCCTCTTCTGGCCTGCAGGCATATCCTCAGACAGAATATTGTATACATAATAAATAAATAAATATTTAAAAAAAAATAGAAGTCTGTCAAAAGCGAACAAGGCTATACTTGGGCGTTGAACTCACCTGCCAGGAAGCATGAGACCAGAAGTACTTTAAAGCTAACTTATGGTTTTGGGGAAGACTTTGTGGAGAGCTCGTCTTGGTTCATTTAATGAGGCCAGCTGAGTTTGTTCATCTGGGTTTATTTGGAGAAGAAGCAAACATTTTTATTATCAATGGTTTTCTTTTAATGTTCTGTATGTGTTTGTGAGTATACGGTTCAGGTGTGTAGGTGCTACAGCAGCCAGAAGGGGGCGATGGATCCCCTGGAGCTGGAGTTAGAGGCAGTTGTCAGCCGCAGCTCAGGAGTGTTAGAAACCAAACTTGAGTCCTCTGGAAGAGCAGCAAGTTCTCTTGACTGCTTGCTGAGCCACCTCTCCAACCCCAAAACAAACTGAATTTCCGCAACTGAAGCCAGTCACAGAAGTTAAAGCAAGGCACTCACTGGGCTAGGAGTGAGAGCAAGAGTTTATCCCCTGAATATCTAGTTGTGTTTCAGAGATAGCTCAGGCTGGGGATGTAGCTCAGCAGCACAGTCTTGCCTCGCTTGTGAGAGGCCTTTGAATTCAGTCCTCCGTATGGTAGGATCCATAGCTCAGTGATAAGGGTTGATAGCTCATAAGCCTGTAAATCTCCCAACCTGAGAGGTGATTCAGGAGGATCAGGCTCAACGTCACGGGCTTGTTGTGGCAGCACACACATTAAAATTACAGAGATTAGCAAGGCCCTTGCACAAGGATGGCATGCAAACCTGTGATGCCTTCCATTTATTTTTGTCTGTACAGTTTTGCTTGGATAACTGCAAACCTGGAAAAAACTGTTGCTGATGTTAATTCAGAACACAATGCTGTTATTAGTCCTACATATATTTATATATACATATGTAAATGCATACCACAGTACCCATTCCCACCAGCTAAGTTATTTCTGCCACCATAAAAAACTGTGTGACCGTGCGCTGGAGAGACGGCTCGCTGGTTAAGAGCACATGTTGCCTGTACAGAGGACCTGATTTGATTCTCAGCACCCATAAGGTAGTTCACAACCATTCATAACTCCAATTCCTGGGCATCTGATACTTCTTCTGATCTCAGTGGGCATCAGGCACATACATGTTACATATACATACAAATAGACAAAACCTCACATAAAATAAAGTAGATAAATTTAATTTTTAAAAATGTGTCCAAAAAATGTCGTTTGGGGAGAGACAAGCCCTTCCTCTTCTAGCTCACAAGGATTGCAAAATTAAGTTATTTTAGCCAGACAGTGGTGGCACATGTCTTTAATCCCAACACTTGGGAGGCAAGAGACAGGCGGATCTTCGTGAGTTCAAGACCAGCCTGGGTCAACAGAGTGAGTTTCAGGATAGTCAGGACTACACAGAGAATCCCCGTCTTGAAAAAATAAAATAAAATTGAAGTGCCTTGCACAGGGTCACACACTGAGACAATTGTCTGAATTGGTTTAGGAACTGGAGCCCTGGCCTCTTGGTCCAGAAGCAGACATCTCTAGTGAGTGACAACAGGGAGGGTAGAGATTTAGGACTCATTTGATTGTCTTTTTTTTTTCCTCTTTTTTTTTTATTTTTTTCATTCAAAAATTTACACTTCCTCCCCTCCTCCCATTCCCCTCCTGCTTCCCCACTCACCCTCCTCCCTTGCCCTCCCTCCTTAAGAGAGGGCAGGGAATCCTGCCCTGTGGGAAGTCCAAGTGTCCCCCCCCCCCAATCCAGGCCTAGGAAGCTTTGCATCCAAATAGACTAGGGTCCCAAAAAGCCGGTACATGCAGTAGAAACAAGTCCCAGTGCCTTTATCAATGGCTTCTCAGTCAGCCCCCATTGGCAGACACATTCAGAGAGTCTGGTTTGATTGCGTGTTCATTCAGACCCAGTCCAACTGGATTTGGTGAGCTCCCATTAGAACAGGCACACTATCTCAGTGGGTGGACCAATCCCTCATGGTCCAGACTTCCTTGCTCCTCTTCTCCCTCCTTCTGCTCTTCAACTGAACCTTGGGGCTTAGTCTGTTGCTCTGATGAGGGACTTTGTCTCTATCTCCATCCATCGCTGGACAAAGATTCTATGGTGATATTTGAGATAATCATCAGTGTGGTAGTGGGGCAAGGACAGTTCAGGTACCCTCTCCTCTGCTGCCCAAGGACCTAGCTGGGGACATCCCTGTGAACACCTGGGATCCCCACTGGAGCCAAGTCTCTTGTCAACCCTAAAATGGCTCCCTTAATGTAGTATTCTTCTTCCCTGCTCCTATATCTGCCCTTCCTCCATCTCCACCCTCCTACTCCCCCAAGCTCTCTCCAGTCTTTCCTTTCTCCCTTCTCTCTCCCCCTCTCCCCTTCCCCCAACTCCACCCCTTACCCCCACCCCCAAGCTCCCAACCCCAGTAGCACAGACAACAAGAGCAACAGTGAATAAATAGGACCTCCTGAAACTGAGAAGCTTCTGTAAAGCAAAGGACACTGTCATTAAGACAAAAAGGCATCTTACTGAACTCAAGAAACTGGACATGAAAATTCTAAATAACCCAATTAAAAAATGGGGTATTGAGCTGAAATGAGAATTCTCAGCAGACCAAGTTCAAATGGCCCAAAGACACTTAAGGTCATGCTCAACCTCCTAAGCAATCAGGGAAATGCAAATCAAAACAACTTTGAGATACCATCTTACACCTGTCAGGATGGCCAAAATCAAAAACACCAATGATAGCCTATGCTGGAGAGGATATGAAGTAACAGGAACAGTCATCCATTGATGGTGGAAATGCAAACTTGTGCAACCACTTTGGAAATCAGTGTGGCGGTTTCTCAGGAAATTCGGGATCATCCTACACCAGGATCCAGCAATACCACTCTTGGGAATATACCCAAGAGATGCCCTATCATACTACAAAAGCATTTGTTCAACTATGTCCATAGCAGCATTATTTGTAATAGCCAGAACCTGGAAACAACCTAGATGCCCTTCAATGGAAGAATGGATAAAGAAAGTGTGGAACATATACACATTAGAGTACTACTCAGCGGTAAAAAAAATAATGACATCTTGAATTTTGCATGCAAATGGACGGAAATAGAAAACACTATCCTGTGTGAGATAACCCAGACCCAAAAAGATGAATATGGTATGTACTCACTCATTAGTGGACTCTAGCCATAAACAAAGGACATTAAGCCTATAGTTTACAAGCCCAGAGAAGCCAAATAACAAGGTGAACCCAAAGAAAAACATATATAAATTATTTGATTGTCTTGAAGGCGTCAAGGTCTGTATTTAAAAGGCTAATTCGAGCCTGGCGGTGGTGGTACACGCCCTTAATCCCAGCACTCAGTGGGCAGAGGAAAGTGGGTCTCTCTGAGTTCCAGGTCAGCCTGGTCTACAGTGTGAGTTCCAGGAGAGGCACCAAAGCTACAGAGAATCCCTGTCTCAAAAAACAGAAAAAAAACAAAAGAGGCTAATTCAGCCATGAACGGCTGCCACAAACCTAGCAACTGCTTGGCACTACTTGCATAAAAGAAGAAAGAATAATCAGATAATGTCTCAGCTTGTGTTAATTAAATGCAGCACCAAGTAAAAGACACATTAAACAAGCAAGTAGGCAGAGATGGGTAATATTTTAAACACTGAAAGAAAGAGGTGTCAGTTATGATTTTAGCCAACCAACATGGCTGGCACTTCCGGGTTCCAGGGCCACGGGTGCGAACAAGTCCTCAGGCAAAAATACCTTGCCACCCGGTGGATCTTAAAAGGCCCTGCGTGAGCCAGGCGGTGGTGGCGCACGCCTCTAATCCCAGCACTCGGGAGGCAGAGGCAGGCGGATCTCTGTGAGTTCGAGGCCAGCCTGGTCTACAAGAGCTAGTTCCAGGACAGGAACCAAAAGCTACGGAGAAACCTTGTCTCGAAAAATCCAAAAAAAGGGCCTGGAGAGATGGCTCAGTGGTTAAGAGCATTTCCTGCTCTTCCAAAGGTCCTGAGTTCAATTCCCAGCAACCACATGGTGGCTCACAACCATCTGTAATGAGGTCTGGCGCCCTCTTCTGGCCTTCAGGCATAGAGACAGAATATTGTATACATAATAAATAAATAAATATTTTTAAAAAAAAGGCCCTGCGTGACCCACAAACCGCATGGTTGCAACACCTATGTATGACGCAGGTAGGTGTGCCCTTGTGTGCATGCGTATGACTTGTAGCTACATCATTGCCCTGTGCGCAGGAGCTAGGCAGCCTTTAAAAGCTGGACGCACCATCTTCGGCCCTCTCTTTCTGCACACCGACTTCATCAGGCCCGTACATGTCTCCTCTAATAAACTCCTAAGCATGTTTCTTGCGTGTTTCATGCTTCCCTCTCATTCGCGCCAGGTAATGTCAGTGTCCTTTTGGGAAAGATGGTCAGAAGGCGGACTTAGAGCAGTGGTTCTCAGCCTGTGGGTTGCGACCCTTTTAACACACCTCTATCTCCAAAATTATTTATATTACGACTCATAACAGTGAGGAACCTGCTTGACTCCATTCTGAAGGCAGGAGCCATTATGCTGTATTTTAAAAAATAAGTTTCTATTTATTGTGTGAGTTGTGTTGTTCTGTTTCTTGGAATCGTTGCCAGCCTATAACCTTGATTTGTTTTTGAGGACACCCTTACCCACCCTGATGACTCTCTGACCTTCCCAGCCAGGATTTGGAGGACAAGAGGACAAACATCTTCAACATCCCTATGTCCCACTCCTTCAGCACGCAGTGCCTGATTTCCAAACTTCCCAGCAAGGACTAACATCATCATTATCCTTGAGCGGAAAGTACGCTCTAGCAAAGCTTGAATTTTTGTTACATTAAGAAAAAGCCTTAAATCGGGGAGTAGTTGCGCTCACCTTTAATTCCAGCACTAGGAGGCAGAGGCAGGTAGATCTCTGAGTTGGAGGACAGCCTGGTCTATAGAGAGAGTTCCAGGACAGGCAAGGCTACACACACACACACACACACACACACACACACAGAGAGAGAGAGAGAGAGAGAGAGAGAGAGAGAGAGAGAAAACCCTGTCTCAAAAAAATTAAAAAGAAATAATTTATTAATTTTGGTGTGAGTGTTGTACACGTCATGGCACTGTGGAAGTCAGAGGACAACTTGCAAGTGTTTTCTGTCATGTTGGTTCTATTGGGCACTCAGACTTGGCAGCAAACACATGGACCCACTGAATTCATCTCATAGACCCTAAACATAATTTTTTTCTTTTGGTTTTTCGAGACAGGGTTTCTCTGTAACTTTGAAGCCTGTCCTGGAACTAGCTCTTGTGTCTGTGTGTGGGTTTGTGTACATGTGTTTGAGTGCGGGCAGAAACCAGAAGAGGATTGGAGTCAGATATGGTGATGACCTGCCTGATGTGGGTGCTAGGAATGGAACCCAGCTCCTTCAGAAGAGCATCAAGTGCTCTTAACTCCTGAGCCATCCATCCCTCCAGCCCTTAAAGTCCATCTGTCCTTCCTTCATTTCTTCCTTTTATTTCTTTCTTTTTGGTTTTTTTGTTTTGTTTTGTTTTGTTGTGAGTTTTGTTTTTCAAGACAGGGTTTCTCTGTATAAGGGTCCTGGCTGTCCTGGAACTCACTTGGTAGACCAGGTTGGCCTTGAACTCACAGAGATCCACCTGCCTCTGCCTCCCAAGTACTGGGATTAAAGGCATGCACCACTGCCTGGTGTCTTGTATAGATTTTTAATAACTAGAACCAAAATCTGGACTAGAAATACAGGACGGTTGGAATTCGCCACCAAATAATTTCTCTCCTTGTCTCCTCCAGGAACAATGGGAGCCACAGCCTTTTTGCTCCGTTAGTGAAATACTTTGTACAACAAGTCCCTAGGTTAATAATTGATCTAACAGGGGTAAAAATCCATGTTCCTTTGCCATGATGCATCAGATTTCATTTTTGCCAAGGACTTAGTTATTGCACACTGATAATATAACTCAGTGTGATGTCACCAGAGCATTCTAGAACATAGCACGTCATCCACAGTGCCCTAGGCAGCGGCAGATAACCTCCTCTGTAGTGTTAGCACCATAATCTTTCTGATAGACCTGACTGGAAAAAAGAAAAGGACCCAAAGAGACAAGGTCACACCTAGGTAATGTTTAAGTTGACTATATGTATCTCAAAACAGAGACTTTTTATGTAGGCATTCACCTCCCCATGACTGGTGATTGCACCTAGGCCCTCAAGAATGCCAGGCAAGCACTGGGGTTGTGGTTTTTTTTTTTTTTTTTTGGTTTTTCGAGACAGAGTTTCTCTGTGGCTTTGGAGCCTGTCCTGGAACTAGCTCTGTAGACCAGGCTGGTCTCGAACTCACAGAGATCCGCCTGCCTCTGCCTCCCGAGTGCTGGGATTAAAGGCGTGCGCCACCATCGCCCGGCTTGGGGTTGTGTTTTAAAGTGAATTTTTATTGAAGTATGTAGATACTCAAAAGAACACAGTATTGGTTGGGCATTCATCCCAGCACTTGGGAAGCAGAGGCAGGTAGATCTCAGTGAGTTCGAGGGCAGTCTAGTTTACATAATGAATGTAAGCCAGAGAGATACACAGGGAGACTCTGTCTCAAAATACAAAAACAAAAATAAAAATTCAGAAACAAAGTGATTTCTAAGCCAGTCAGCCAGCCAGGGCTACAGCACAAGACTATGTCCTCAACAAACACATGAGTTAATTAGTGTTTGGCTTTGATGAGTTTCTAAAAGGTACACAGCTGATAATGTTCAGAGGCTGTGAAACTGAATGTCATCACTACCTGGCTGGTCTCCAGACACATCCCCACCACACACTCCCACCCATTTCTCCCTGCTTCTCCCTTTCCTCCCCATTATATGCTAGGGAGGTACTCTGTCTCTGAGCTGCAGCTCCAGGTCAGCATTATATGTAATGTTATTTACTTATTTTTAAATTTTTAAGATTTATTATATGTATGTATGTGTGTGTGTGTGTGTGTGTGTGTGTGTGTGATAGGGTCTCTCTACATAGCCTTGCTGTCCAGGAACTCACTATATAGACAGGCTAGCCTTCAACTCACAGACATCTGCCTGCCTCTGCCTCCTATATGCTGGAATGAAAGGCACGTGCCACCATACCTTGCATACTTTATGTGTGTGAATGTTTTGCCTGCATATATGTGGATGCACTACATGCCTGCCCAAAGAGATTAGAAAAGGAGATGGAATCCCCTGGAACTAGAGTCCATTGGTTGTGAGCTGCCATGTGGGCTCTAGGAATTGAACCTGGGTCCTCTGCAGGAATGGGTGCTCTTAGTTAAACCAATAAGTTGAGCCAATTCTCCAGCCATGGTTTGTTGTAGAATACATACTTTAACTATGTAAAGATGTGCTACATTTGTTTATGTTGTGGACTATTACTTTAATTATGTATAGATGTATTGCTGTTTTACCTTGCCTGCCTAAAGCGCCTGGTTGGTCTAATAAGAAGCTGAATGGCCAATAACTAGGCAGGAGAGGTGGTGTTACTCTCTTGGTACAGTTTGTGCACCACTGTACCATATGCGAACTGGGCAAGGGCCTGGAGATTGAAAGAACACACAAGAGACCTGGGTCATTCTAAAGATCAGCCGAATGCCATGCTGTTTATTCAAATTTAGGGAAAACCTTAAATACATAGTTGCTGCACAATGGAATACCCTCCAGGCAGGTGGGAAATTACCACGCCCAAGGTGGAGTCAACAATGCCCTGCAGGTAATCACCAGGCAGAGCAGAGGGAGCAGCAGAAAAAACAGGAAACACTGGCTGGCCAAAAACTGTCCTCAAAATGAACCCCAGGAGCAGGAGTAGACCCATGGGCCCTACAGAGAGGGATAGGCGGGATTGTCATGCAGAGAGATTAAGTAGGAGGAGGAATCTAAGCTCAAGAGACTGAGAGAAGAGAATAAGAGAGAAAGAGAGGGAGATGCCCAGGGCCAGCCAGACACACAGAAGCAGGAAAAGTAGGACATACAGAATGAAAGAAAGACAAAAAGCCCCAAGACAAAACATAGATAATGAGAGACAGATTCAATTAAATTATAAGAGCTAGTGGGACAAGCAGAAACTAAGGCTGCGCACTCATAACTAATAATAAGTCTCTGTGTCCTGATTTGGGAGCTGGTTGGTGTCCTAAAGAAAGCCAACTACACAGAGTTTTTGTTTTTTTGGTATTTTCCAAAAAAAAAAAATAACTTACTTTAAAAAAATATTTGGTTTTATTTATTTATTGATTTTTTTTCAAGACAAAGTTTCTCTGTGTAGCACTGGCTGTCTTAGAACTTGCTCTGAGACCAGGCTGGTTTGGAACTGGGAACTCCACCTGCCTCTGCCTCCTGAGTGCTGAGATTAAAAGTGTGTGCCACCACAGAGCAGCGATTTTTTTAAGGCTGTGTGTATGTGTGTGTCTGTATGTGGGTTTGTGTACTATTCTTGGAGGTCAGAAGAGGGGTCACATCCCCTGAAGCTTGAGTTTCTGGCAGCTATAAGCTGCCCAGTGTGTGTGCTGGGAACTGAACTTGGGTCCTCTGCAAGAGCAGTACACATTCTGACCTGCTGAGCCAAGTCTCTAGCCCTGTGGTAGTCTGAATGTCATTGGCTCCCATATGCTTATGAGGAATGGTGCTATTAAGAGGTGTGGCTTTGTTGGAGTGGGTGTGGCCATGTTGGAAGAAGTGTATCACTAGGGAGGTGGGCTTTGAGGTCTCATATGCTCTAGCCATTCCCAGTGTTTCAGATCACTTCCTGTTGCCTATGGGTCAAGATGTAGGACTCTGAGGTCCTTCTCCAGGTCCATGTCTGTCTGTACACTGCCATGCCCAGCCATGATATAATAATGGACTAAACTGAACTGTAGGCCATCCCAATTAAATGTTTCCTTTATTAGAGTTGCTGTGGTCATGGTGTCTCTTCAAAACAATAGAAACCAAATGGCAAGCCATAAAAGTTTTTTTTTTCCCCTTAGTTCCCAAGACAGGGTTTCCTCTGTGTAAGCACCCTGGTTGTCCTACTTGGCCCATTTACTCCAGCCTCTTATTGGCTAACTCTCACATCTTGATTTAACCCATTTCCATTAATCTGTATATTGCCACGTGGCAGTGGCTTACCAGGAAAGATTCTAACTGGAGTCTGTCTCAGGCAGAGGACCCATCGCTTCTCTTTGACTCTGCTTTCTTCCTCCCAGGATTCAGTTCTGTTTTCCCTGCCTACCTAAGTTCTGCCCTATCAAAAGGCCAAGGCAGTTTCTTTATTCATTAACCAATGAAAGCAACACACAAACAGAAGGAACTCCTACACCACAGCCCTAAATGGGAGATCTGTATCCATTCTCAGAAGGCTCAGAGAACAGTCCAGAAGATGAAGCAGAAACTCTGCTTAAAATAATAATTCCTTTATTCTGAGGGATGAGTGGCATAGTACAGTGGTAGAGTACTTGCATAGCATTCTTGGTGCCTGGGTTTGATATCCAGCACCACAAATGTAATAAAATAATATTTTTATGTTTAAGCTGGCTAGAACTTACTGATATCATAGTTTTTTGGTTTGTGTACGGGAAGCATATTATGAGAACTTTCTTCACTGTGACATAAACATCTATCCCTCATAGTATACCAGGGATCAACAAAAGTAGAATTCCACTAAAGTCCAATTTGGGGAACTTACAGATCATGGGTTGGGGGTCACTTGTAGGAGCACTAGGGACAATTTTACCCTAGTATTGATGATTACTGTACCATAGCACCTTCCATGGTTTACATTCTCTGCTACCTGCCAAGATGATGAGGCCACGTGCAATTATAATTAGATATAGATGACCTGGAGGTTCAGGACTGGGTGATTGAGATCAGATGAGGGTCTCATTACCTTCTCCATGACCCTCCTACTGGCAATGGTCAACGGGCCCAAATTCAAGGGTTTCTTGCAAGTAGTCACAGCTGCTTTGATGAAGATGATAGCTGTTATGCTCAAAGAACAGCACTACTCAGCTCTGGGGGGGAGGGGGTGCGCGTGTGCGTGCGCATGCACGTGCATATTTTTGCATACAAGTGTGGAAACCAGAGGTTAACATCAGGATGTCTTTTTCGATCACAGTGGTGGTGAACTTGGTTTTATCCCTCCCATTCCAGCACCCCTCCCTCGTACTCTCCCTCTCTTCCTCAGGTCCCTCATCCCTAAGAAGTAACAAAAAATATCTCCAAGCCGGGTGGTGGTGGCGTACATCTTTAATCCCAGCACTCGGGAGGCAGAGGCAGGAGGATCTCTGTGAGTTCGAGCCCAGCCTGGTCTATAAGAGCCAGTTCCAGGACAACTAGGACTGTTACACAGGGAAACTCTGTCTCGAAAAAGAAAGAAAGAAAGAAAGAAAGGAAGGAAGGAAATAAGAAAGAAAAGAAAAACAATACAAAACAAAAAAATCCCCAAAAGTACAGTTGTACTTGCCAGGTGTTGGTGGAGCACACCTTTAATCCCAGCACTCGGGAGGCAGAGGCAGGTGGATCTCTGTGAGTTTCAGGCCAGCCTGGTCTACTAAGCAAGTTCCAGGACAGGCTCCAAAGCTACAGAGAAACCTTGTCTCAAAAAAAAGAGAAAGAAAGAAAAAAGAAAAGAAAGAAAGAAAAAAAAGAGTCAGTCTTTTCTTTCCACCCTTGGGTCTCAAGGATCAAACTCAGATAGTTAGTCTTGGCAGAACCTCCTTATCCTTAAGACAGGTTCTCACAATGTGGTCCTGCTATCCTGGAATTCACCATAGAGACCAACTGGCCTTGAATTCACAGAGCTCTGCCTGCTTCTGTCTCCTGAGTGCTGGGATTACTTCCTTTAAACATGGAAATCCTAGTGCTGGAACTCAGGCCATCGGGCTTGCTGACTGAACCATCTCACTGACCCCTATTTTAATACTCTGTCCAGAGTGCCTGGCAATGGCAAACTTCTTTATTCACTGAACCTTTTTGTCAGTCTAAGAAACCTGAAGAGTACACTCTGTACCCCACCTTCTGAAGAGCCCATGTGGGCTTAAAACCAAGAAGCAGAAGTATAAGACAACAATCCCACTGACCCCGAGTGCTAAAACAATACGTACACAGCCATCTCCTGCCATCTTTTTTTTTTCCAAGACAGGGTTTACTCTTTAGCTTTGGAGCCTGTCCTGGAACTAGCTCTTGTAGACCAGGCTGGTCTCGAACTCACAAAGATCCGCCTGCCTCTGCTTCCCGAGTGCTGGGATTAAAGGAGTACGCCACCACTGCCTGGCGTCTCTTGCCATCTTAAATCCTCCCCACAGCTCTTAACATCTCTTTGGCTTTACAATGTTCTCCCCCAAGTTTTATATGATTTATTTGTGAAATGAACAATACTATTTGTGAAAATAGTCATAGACTCACAAGTTTTGGAAACAATACCATGTGCCTTATTCACCCGTCTGGTTTTAAATCCTCGACTCCATGTGTATTGGTTACTTCTCTCATCACTGACAAAATGCATGAAGTGGAGAGGAGGGAAGGCTGAATGAAAGTGTGCTGTTGACATGCCCGTGACCCAGAGAAATTGGTAAGCCCAACCGGGGTGGGTGAGGCTCAGGGACAGCAAAGTCTTCCTCTGATCCATGTGCAAGTGTTGATAGTGTGTGCACAAAGTGTACGCCATAGCTTCCTTTCCCCTGATATTTCCAGCCTGAAGACAGCTGCTCCTCTAGAGACTATGCCTGCTCAGGTTAGCTACACCTGCCTCCTTCATGCAGCTGTATACAATAACCCTACCCCCTTGTGTATCTCTATGCAATAACTCCACCACCTTGTCCAACTCTATATAATAAACACCTTGTGTTTCCAGAATCCTGCGGTTTCTCCATCAAAGAGTCCAGTCACCCCAACCTCACCCTTTCTGTCTGTGTGTCCCTGTGTCTCTTTTCTTCATTTCCTCTCCAGGTCTGTCCCAGGATCTCTCCATGCTTAGCAACCCAACAAGAGGAATGTAAGAAGAGTTCATTTCCTCTCCATAGTGCTGGGGAAGGCATGGTGGCAGGGACCGAGGCAGCTGATCATACTACATCCACAGCTAGAAAGCAGAGGGGCTTGACTTCTGGGGCTCGACTTCCGGGGCTCACCTTCTCTTTCACTCTCTCTTCAGTCCAGGATCCCAGCTCATTGAACAGTGCCCCCCACGTTCAGACTTGAGGTCTTCCCACCTCAACCCAATCAAGACATCACCGACATGCCCATGCTTGTTTCCTGGGTGATTCTAGATCCTGTCAAGTTCATAGTCAACAATTACAGAATATAAAAGCGTTTCAAAGAACATAAGCACAGTAGCTGTTGTTTTTCTTTTAAAATGTTATTGCATTTATTTATTTATTTAGTTAGTTAGTTAGTTAGTTAGTTAGTGTGTGTGCAAAGGTCGGAGGATCGCCTGTAGGAATTGCTCCTGTGACCATAAAGGTTCTAGTGATGGAGCCCAGGTCATCAGGCTTGTTAGCCAGCACCCTTGCTGGCTGATCCATCTCATTGACTCTTATTTATTTTATCTATCTATCTCTAGGTATCTATTTATTGTTTTTTTTCAAGATAAGGTTTTTCAGTAGCTATGGAGCCAGTCCTGGAACTCAGGCTGTAGACCAGACTGGCCTCGAACTCACAGAGATTCACCTGCCTCTGCCTCCTGAGTGCTGGGATTAAAGGCATGTTCTGCCACAGGCCAGCAACCTATCTTTCTTTCTTTCTTTCTTTCTTTCTTGTCTTCAGGCAAGCTTTATTTGTTAAAACACAAATAAAATATCAGTATATAAATCTAATTAAACAACAACAAATTTATGAAAAACAAAGTTTCCTATGTTCTGGGCTGGCCTGGAATGTGGCAAATAGCCCAGGATGAGCTGAACTTCATATTCTCCTGTGTCCACCTCCAAAGTGCTGAAATTATGGGCATGGGTTTGTCACACATCTGGCAATTCTTATTTCTTAAGACTCTCTCTCCAAAGTCAGTCACCTACTTGAAACTAGTAACTTGGCTGTTTCTGGTATGAGAAGGAAGGCCAGACCTCATTGCTGTGGATCCTTAGGCATTAGAGCAGAAACCATTGTGTTCTCTGCAGACACTAGTTCACTGAATTCTGTCAACTAGGTAGAAGAGGAGTTGGAGAGATGGCTCAGTGTTAAGAGCACTGGCTGTTCTCCTAGAGGACTTCCCAGTTATTCATAATTCCAGTTCCAGGAACCACCATCCTCTTCTAGCCCCCTTGGGTACTACATGCCTGCGGTGACAGACATACATTCAGGAAAACTAACCATACATATAAAATACAAAGTGAAATAAAGGAGAGCTCTATATTTTTAACAGTTTTCTGTAGATTCACAATCTAACAGATTCAATATGTATAATAAAATAATGTAATCCAGCAGTTATTATATATGATAAAGTAACATAATCCAAAAGTCAATATACCTAAAACAATAACATATTCCAACAGATTCAATATATATAATAACTAATCCTACAGATTCAATATGTATAATAAAATAATATAATCCTACAGATTCATAACCTCAGCCATTAATGAATATTAAGATATGACAACAGCTGGGTGGCGACACACATCTTTAATCCCAGAACTCAGGAAGCAGAGTCAGACAAATAAACCAAAAAGACAACAGATGCAGAAGAGAACCCTCAACACGCAGACTGAAACCAAAGATTCCAGACTGTTCTAACAGCTGCAAACCCGTTGATCATTCGCATCAGTTTTCCAGGGAAACTATTCACATCTGCACCCCAGTCTTGAACAAGTTTCTCTTCTGTGTATTTATGTGATTAGCAACGGGAAAGGAAAATATTACAATCTAAGATTATTTTAAAGGATTAAGTAAATTAAATAAAATAGTATGTATTAAGGTTTTTTTTCGGCCTGACAAACCTCTCTGCCGATGTAATAATCAAAATCAGACCAAATCAAACCAATTTAGAAGAAGCCCGTGTTTAATGGATGCCAGAATTCCTGGGTGGCCCTCCCGGAAAGCACAGAGAGAGAGAGAAGGAAAACCAGGAAGACCATGTGTTCATTCTGGGGGGGGGGGCAGTTTAAAAGCCTATGGGAGTGATCTTGACCATCCCTGGGGAAGGGTCACTGTTTGGTGGGCTTTCTTGGAGGTGGAGTCTGGACTGTGGCAACTCTCAGGGGAGGGGAGCTTAGAACTTTAGACCAAACAGTCCAGACTCCTTGTATATATGGATGCCAGGGGGCTGGGGTGATATTTCCCACCAAACAGTCCGTACTCTATAGATAAAGGGGTGCCAGGGAGCTGAGGTGATGCTTCCAACCAAACAGTATGGGCTTTACTTCTTTCTTGAGAGTTTGAGTTATCACTTTATCCTGTCATAGAGATTTTCAAATAACATTTTTTTTTCCAAGACAGGATTTTTCTGTTGTAACAGACCTAGCTGTCCTGGAACTCCCTCTGTAAACCAGGCTAGCCTTGAACTCAAAGAAATCTACCTGCCTCTTCCTCCCAAGTACTGGGATTAAAGGCGTGCATCACCACCACCACCCAGCTCAAATGACACTTTTCTTTTTTATTTCAGTAAGCACTATCATAAAAAAATTGAACTACCCACTCTCTAATCTCCAGTGCTACCCTGTGGGAGTGGAGGTTAGCACGCAGCTTGACACATCAGAGCAATTTGGCTACCAAATACAACTCATACCAGAACAGAGGGAATTTAAGTACAAAAGTTTTATCAATTTGGGAATTAGTTTTTGGATTTGTTGTTGTTGTTTGTTTTGTTTTTCTTTTTGAGACGGGATCTTTCTATATAGCCCTCACTACTGGCCTTGAACTTGCTGTGTAGAACAAGCTGGCTTCAAACTCACAGAGATCCACCTGCTTCTGTCTCCCAACTACTAGGATTGAAGGTGTGTGCCACCATGCCTGGCTTAGAAGTCTGCTTTTAATGATCATGTCTGGAAGGATATCACATCCAGAGTACATGTTTCAGGACTTTTCTTCTTCATTCCTAAAGGGGAAATTGTTATGAGTTTAGCCAACCAGCATGGCTGGCACTTCTTGGGTTCCAGGGCCATGCACATGCAGACAAGACAAAAATACCTAGCAGCCCTGGGGTCCTTCAAAGGCCCTGCGTGACCCATGTGTGGCATGGTTGCATCACCTATGTATGACGCAGCTACGTCCGTCCTTGCGCGCATGCGTGAGCCCTGTCATCTGTGTATGATGTAGCCATGTTGTCCCCCTGTGCGCATGTGCTAGGCGATCTTTAAAAGCTGGACGCGCCATCTTCCTCCCTCTCTCTGTGCACACTGACTTCACCAGGCCTGTACACGTCTCCTCTAATAAACTCCTAAGCGGGTCTGTTGTGTGTTTCGTGCTTCCTTCTCACTTGCGCCAGGTAATTTCATTGGTGCCTGAGACTCAGTAGGCTTTCCCGCCCCTTTCCTGAGGTCAGGATCCCCGGAACCGGGTATTTTTTCCACAACAACCACATGTTCCATCTGCCTAAGTGTGACCTCTATGCACACCACTGGCTTCAATTGGTGAGTTTCCCCATTCTGGCCAGCTTAACCGTTTCTCCAAATCCGAGGAATTGACCATTGAGCTCCCTGAAATTTTCTAATGTTCCTAGAAACGGTGGGGGGGCTCCGACGATGGCCTTCACGGCTACAGTTGAGCCCTTCGCTGACATTCATTTCTGGTTGCTTCCTATAGCTAAAAACATGATCGAATGACCCAGGGTAGTCCACCTGTGCGAGCACTACACACACTGAGCAGTGCATGCATTCACCTTGGGGCCTAGGGTTCCTCAGATTTCGCTTTTTCTTTTTTTCTTTTGGACCACTTGTAAGTGAGAGACCACTCGGAGCGTCCTCTAGCCTCTCTGGCTTCTGAGTCGCCCAGACCGGAGCCAGTCAGGCTTCAACACCTCACCTGTAGAGATGTCCTCCTATAGGCTTTGCGGTATTGCTGCCCTTTCACACACACCCCGCCTGTAGAGAGGAAACATTGTCCTTCATTAAGCCTTGTGGTGTTGCTGTTCTCACAGGTTTTCACAGTTTCAGCTATGGGGAACAAGCCATTGAAGACTGACAATCCAATTTTCCCCTTAGGATGCCTTTTAGAGGCCCTAAAACCCCAGGCTTTTAACGCCCTACTTACAGATTCCCACACTTGTCCGTCTTTGTTTGAAAAATGGCCTCGATACCATTTAGATAACAACTTAAAATGGCCACCTAGTGGCACCTTTGATTCCAATATTCTGTGGGAGCTTTCTAACTACCGTCAGCGCACAGCGCAAATGAAGGAGCTTCCTTACATCCAAGCCTCTTACTATCTAAACTCTAAGCCTAAGCCCTCCGTCCTTGCAAGTTGTTCACCTGCTCACATGTTCCTGGCTCTGCCATCTGAGCCGGAAGAACCCTCCACTTCTGCTCTGGACCCAGCTAACGAACCCCCACCTTTCTGACCTCAGTGGGCAGCTACTTCTGCTTCTTCAGCTCCCACTCCAGACCCCGCTAAGGAACCCCCACACCTTTCTGACCTCATCAGACAGATACTTCCACTCCTTCACCTCCTGCCGGCTTGCCACCTGGCTCACCACCTCTCTCCGCTCGCACCTGCACCGCGCAGGCTCTGCTGCCCTCTTCAGCTCTCTCTCTCCCCTACTAACGACTCCATCAGCCCTGCTGGATCATTCCTCCTCTCACACACTCATGTGCTGCTAAGGAACCCAACCCTGACCAAGCCAAGCCGGCTGCAGTTCTCCTATTGCAAGAGGTGGCCGGTTTAGATGGATTGGTTAAGTTATACATCCTCTTTTCCCTCCCAGAACTCTCCCATATAGAACAGAAACTGGGGTCCTATACATGTAATTCTATTTCTTTCATAAAGCAATTCCAATATATTACCCAGACTTATAATCTCACCTTTCATGATATCTATATGATCTTATCTAATAACCTACTTCCTGAAGAGTGCAGGTGAGTTTGGGAGCAGGCCACACTACATGCAGACGAGGTTCACCAAACTCACGCAACACACCACCCAGGGGCAGAGGTGATCCCCAAGCAGGAACCACAGTGGGATTATAACACCCCAGGTGGAATTTTAGCTAGGGACCGGATTTTTTTTAAAATTTATAGTTATTAGTCAACATTTTTTAAAGATTTATTTATTTATTATATATAGTGTTCTGTCTACATATATGCCTACTCACCAGAAGAGGGCATCAGACCTCATTACAGATGGTTATGAGTCACCATGTGGTTGCTGGGGATCGAACTCAGGACCTCCAAAAGAGCAGCCAGAAGCCAGTGCTCTTAACCTCTGAGCCATCTCTCCAGCCCAGGGACCGGATTTTGACTTGCCTTCTGGCAGATCTCCATAAGGCTGCCCTCAAGCCAGTAAATTATAATAAGCTCTCAGAGGTCATTCAAGATACAAAAGAAACTCCTTCTGCATTTTTGGAACGCCTCACCAAAGCTCTGTTACAGTATACTAATTTAGATCCAGAAACCATGGAAGGCAGACAGTTACTCATGATTCATTCTTTTTCAGTGCTACCTCGACATTAAGGCTAAACTTAGACGTTTGGAGAAAGGCCACTCCACCAAACAGTCTTAGAGTTGGCTTTTAAGGTGTACCACGCAAGGAATGACAAAGCCCGCAATCATTACTGTCACAAGTTAGGCATGTCCCACCCCGACCGGCCAAGGTGGCAGACAGCCCCATCTGCAGCCTGTGCTGCTGCTTCCTTGCCTCCCGGGGCTCAAGCACCATCAGGCTCGTGTTTCAAATGTGGTAAAACTGGTCACTGAGTCCGAGCATGCCCTAATCCTCATCTTGGTCCCACAAGAGCTTGTCCAAGATGCCATAGGGAAGGACATTGGGCAGCCGATTGTCCTCATGCACATCAGGCATGGTATGGAAACACCAAACCCAGAAAATTCCCAAGTTGACCTTCTAGGCCTGGCCATGGAGGAATGAGGCTGCCTGGGCTCTTTTGACCTGACTACAACCGTCATCTGTAACAAGGAGCCATGGGTAAATATCACAGCATCAAGACGTCCATCTCCTTTCTCTTGGACACTGGAGCCACATACTCGGTACTAAGGGAATTCTGGAGGCCTACCTCTCCTTCTAGTTTCCCTATTGCTGGGGTAGGGTGACAGCCTTATCTACCTCAGCCAACCCTACCACTTAACTGTTTTTAGGGGAATTTATCTCACTCATTCATTTTTAGTTATGCCGACCTGCCCAGTACCTCTTATGGGAAGAGATTTTTTTTTTTTTAGCAAAAGTAAGAGCCTCCATTTCGTTTGCTTCTTCCATTCACCTTACCTCAGACTCACCTGCAGCTCCCCTCCTCCTCCTCCTAGCCTCCCAACATCCTAGCTCCAATGTGTCTTTTCCTCTCTCAGTCTCTCAGGTGGACCCCCCCAAGTCTGGAACACCCCAAACCCCTCTATTGCTAAACACCATTCCCTCCTCCAATCGATGTCCAATTACAAGATCCTATTAAGTACATTACTCAGGCTCAGGACCCCCTCTCTCTCTCCAGAGCCTTAGGGTACTTAATCCTGTTATCTCTGACCTTCTAAAAAAGAGCTACTTTGCTCCACCTCTTCTCCCTTTAACACTCCTATACTTGCCTTTAAAAAACCTAATGGAACCTATCACCTGGTTCGTGACCTCTGGCTCATTAACTCCACAGTGGTCCCTCTTCATCATGTAGTGCCTAACCCTTACACACTTCTTTCCACTATCCCTCTAGGAACCTCCCACTCTCAGTTCTAGATTTCCAGGATGTTTTTCTCTCTATTCCTCTCAGCTCTCAATCTCTAAATAGCTTTTCCTTCACCTGGACTGATCCTGACACTCACCTCTCCACACAGCTCACCTGGACTGTCCTTCCCCAGAGACTCCAGGACAGCCCACACCTATTTGGTCAGGCTTTAGCCTCTGACCTACTCTCACTCTCTCTCCTTAAGTCTAAACTCAAACAGTATGTAGATGATATTTCACTTTGCAGTCCATCCTTGGAGATTAACAAAACCGATACCTCCTCTCTTTTAAATTTCCTGTCCAAAAAGGGCTATAGAGTCACATTCTAAGGTCCAACTGTCTACCTCTCAGGTTATTTACTTGGGATTAACTACTACCCTAACACAAAAAGCTATTACCCTAGACAGAAAAAAGCTAATTTAGTCACTTGCAGTTCCTTCTACAAAAGAAGAGGTTTTTATTGTTCCTAGGAATAGCTGGCTTCCTGCGTTTCTGGATCCCCTCTTTTTCTCTCCTCGCCTGCCCCTTATATGAGGCTGCTCTCGGCTCTCTGCATGAGCCCCTTCTCCATCCCATTACTAAACCCTTCCAGAGACTCCAGCAAACGCTTATCCAGGCTCCAGCTCTTCATCTCCCAGATTTAATGCATCCTTTCTCCCTCTATGTAACAGAGGAGGTGGGATATGCCCTTGGGATCCTAGGACAACAGATGGGACCTTTCTTTGCACCTGTAGTGCACCTGTCAAAGAAGCTGGACCTCACCTCTCAGGGCTGGATATGTGCTTTAGCGGCCACTGAGCTTCTTATTCATGAGTCAAAGAAACTAACTTTTGGTTCACCCACCCGTCTTCTCCCACCACAATCTGTCCCATTTCTTAACTTACAAAGGCTTACAAACCTTATCCCTTTCCCGAGTTCTATTCCTCCAGGTGGAATTAGTAGAAGATGCCACACTCACTTTTCAATCCTACCCACTCCTTAATATCTCAAATTTCCCAGCCAGCAAGCAAGCTTCAGCATTCTGCTCACAGACCACATTCAAATGCTCCGTAGTCAGACTGCCTGACTGAAAGAAAGCCAGTATTTTAAAATGGTGTAGCTTTTTCCTGTTATGGCTGAAAGCTGAAAAGCATGCAGTCAGCTTTTTATCAACACTATTTGTGTTTTTTTGGCAGGACCTCTTAAAAGAGCTGCAAGGCTTATAGCTAAAGCTGAGTGAGGAAGCCTCTCTTAAATGAGAGTGCTTGCTTGCCTCTGGCAAGCAGAGCAGACCCGAGAAATTGCTGCTACCAAGAAGCCTATTTTACTTTATTCTTTTTCAAGCTTTTAAGGCTTTTTGTGGATGCAGTTATCCACAGGGGTGCCATTCTGTAACACGAGGGCCTGCTCGTTGGGGTTTCTGTCCCGCCTGGTACCCCACAGCCGGCAAGCCCCTAAAGAAAATCACACAGAGATCTCCAGAAGTTATAAAACTGATTGGCTCATTAGCTCAGGCTTCTTATTAGCTCTTATAACTTATATTAACCCATTATTCTGATCTATGTTAGCCATGTGGCTCAGTACCTTTCTCAGCAGGGCAGGTCACATCTTGCTTCTTTGGTGATCTAGGCTGGACTGAAGCAGGGAGGAATATCCTGCTTCCCAGAATACTCATGTTCTCATTGCCCCGCCTCTACTTCCTGTCTGGTTGACCCACCTATACTTCCTGCCTGGCCAATCAGTGTTTATTTAAAACATGACTGACAGAATACAGACAATTCTCCAGCACCACCCAAGGACTTAGAGTTCTTAAAAGCGATCACTGCCTCTTATAAAAATCTATTTAAAGTCAGATCCCAAGACCAAATATTGTAGCTTCCCCTTTCCCACCCACCAGACCAGGGGCTCCCTTCCAGGAACTGTCAGCTCGATTTTACTAATATGCCCACAGTCAGGCAAGTTAAATATCTCCTGGTTTTGGTGGACACCATGTCTGGGTAGATTGAAGTGTTCCCTACCACTAACAAGAGGGCCCAGACAGTTTCCGCTGTTCTTCTCCAAGAAATTATTCCCAGGTGTGGAATCGCAACCTCTCTTCAGTCAGATAATCGCCCAGAGTTTACCTGTTTACCTCCCAGATCTCTCAAACTTTATCTAAGGCTCTTAATGTTGTGCTTTCCTGTCGCTTTAAGGGACAAGCCACGCCCACTCCCATTACTTCTGACCTGCCCACCGCCATCTTGGGCCCTTCCTTTTCTGCTTCCTTGATGTGCGCACGCGTTTTCTCTGTCTCTCCTTTTATCTCTTTTCTCTCCTTTTATCTCTTCTCTCCCTCTCACTCTCCCTCTTTCTCTCTCCCTCTTCCTTAATAAATACTTATGGCTGTTTCCTGTGTTTATGTGTCTGTTACCTGCCACCACCACCCACGCGGCGCGTGCCCTCCCGCTGGTGGGAAGCTGTAGCCACTTTTCTCATGGCAGGCTCCGCCAGCCCGCCCGGGGATCGTTTTTAAGAATAACACTTAACATTCCCTGACATTTTCATATCCCATACCGTCCTCAGTCTTCAGTGAAAGTAGAACAAACTAACCATTCCTTAAAAAATGTTCTTGTTAAGATGTCACAAGAACTTCACCTCGACTGGGTAAAACTTTTGCCTCTGGCCCTTCTTAGGATTAGGGCTCTCCCCAAAAGCCCCTTCTTGCCCTTTGAACTCATGGATGGGCTGCCGGTTTTAACCTCCAGCCTCTTACCTAAAACTTCTCCCCTTTCTGATCACTGCTTACTCTACTGTTATCCCATCTTCTCACCCTATTATGGGATTTATTTTACTGACCACTCATTACCTCAACCATGTGTTAATTCACCGCTGGTTAAAAGAGATCAGTTACTATTCTCTCCCCCAAACCAACACCCCTTATCCTTTTCCCCTAAATGGCAGGGCCACTTTAAAGTAATTCCTGTAACTTCTACAGCTGCCAAGCTCAAGGGACTGCCTCATTGGATCCACTTGTTCCATCTCAAACCTTTTACTCTTCTGGCTCAAGATACCCCCTTGTATATGGTAACTCAAATAGGGCCCAGCTCCCTTAAGTTCCAGAGGACACCAAGATCAACTGTTTTTTCTCTAGTTCCAGAAGAATAAAAGTCTCATTGCTGTACTCAACTCTCCTCTGCCAAAAATTCCATATACTCTCTCTTCCTCTCTCTCCTATTTGCTTTACCAAATTCTCTGTATCTCCAATGTCATACTTAAATTTCCAGTTAACCACTCAGATGTTATTACTGGACCATTATTAAACACAGAGCTGGAGGTTAAAGAATTGACAAAAGCTGGCACCGAATAGAAGACCTGGATATCAATCCACACATCTCTGAACACCTGATCTTTGATAAAGAAGCAAAAAATATCAAATGGAAAAAAAAAACATATTTAACACATGGTGCTGGCATAACTTGATATTAACATGTAGAAGAATGAAAATAGACCCATATCTAGTCACCATGCACAAAACTCAAGTCCAAATGGATCAAAGATCTCAACATAAAGCCAGTCACACTGAACCTGATAGAAGAAAAAGTGGAAAGTATACTTGAACGCATTGGCACAGGGAACCACTTCCTAAATATAACCCCACAAGCACAGACACTGAGAGAAACAATTAATAAATGGGACTTCCTGAAACTGAAAAGCTTCTGTAAAGCAAAGTACACAAGACAAAATGACAGCCCACAGAATGGGAAAAGATCTTCACTAACCCCACATCAGACAGAGGTCTGATCTCCAAAACATAGAAAGAACTCAAGAAATTGGTCACCAAAAGATCATATAATCCAATAAAAAAAAATGGAGTACAGACCTAAACAGAGAACTCTCAACAGAGGAATCTAAAATGTCTGAAAGACATTTAAGGAAATGTTCAACATCCTTAGTCATCAGAGAAATGCAAATCAAAACAACTTTGAGATTCCATCTTACACCTGTAAGAATGGCCAAAATCAAAAACACTGATGACAACTTATGCTGGAGAGGTTGTGGGGAAAAGGGAACATTTCTACATTGCTGGTGGGAATGCAAGCTAGTACAACTCCTTTGGATGTCAGAGTGGTGATTTCTCAGAAAATTAGGAAACAACCTTCCTCAAGACCCAGTAATACCACTTTTGGGTATATAACCAAAGGATGCTCAATTGTGCCACAAGGACATGTGCTCAACTATGTTCATAGCAGCTTTGTTTGTCATAGCCAGAACCTGAAAACAACCTAAATGCCCCTCAATCAAAGAATGGATAAGAAAAATGTGGTACATTTACACAATGGAGTACTACACAGAAGAAAAAAATAACGCCATCTTGAATTTTGTAGTAAAACGGATGGAGCTAGAAAACATTATTTTGAGTGAGGTAACCCAGACACAAAAAGACAATTATCACATGTACTCACTCATAGGTGGTTTTTAAACATAAAGCAAAGAAAGCCAGCCTAAAAGACACAATCCCAGAGAACTTAGACAACAATGAGGACACTAAGAGAGACTTACATAGATCTAATCTACACAGAAAGTAGAAAGTATAAAAATCTCCTCAATAAATTGGGAGCATGAGGACCTTGGGGGAGGGCTGAAGAGGGGAGGGGAGAAGCAGGAACGGGAGCAGAGAAAAATGTAGAGCTCAATAAATATCAATAAAAAATGTATTTAAAAAAATAAAATAATAATAATTGACAAAATCCCAGGTGGTAAGAAACAATAACGAGTTTGGGAACATTCACAACCCCAGACTCCAAAAAACTCATAAACCAGACTTTAACATAACAGATTTATCACTGACTGCAGCAGTGTCTCCTAGATGTTAAGGTAATACCATGATGCTAAAGAGAACAGCGCCTTAAGATTTGCTTCAGGTGAAAATTTGAGGGGTCTAATAATCCCCCTTCTTTTCATCCCTCCCCCTACCATCTTCTATTCCAACACTATACTATCATAATCATATTTTTTTTCTTTTTTTGGATTTTTGAGACAGGGTTTCTCCGTAACTTTTGGTTCCTGTCCTGGAACTAGCTCTTGTAGACCAGGCTGGCCTCGAATTCACAGAGATCCACCTGCCTCTGCCTCCTGAGTGCTGGGATTAAAGTCATGCGCCACCACCGCACGGCAAAGATTTGTTTATTTTGTGTGTATTAGAACTCTATCCGCATATACACCTTTATGCCAGAAGAGGGCATCAGATCCCACTAGGGATGGTTGTGAGTCACCATGGGACTTAAACTCAGGACCTCTGGAAGAGCAGCTAGTGTTCTTAACCACTGAGCCATCTCTCCAGCCATAATAATCATAATCTTTTAATATGTCTAAAATTTATTTCTTTTCAAACATTTCTTTTCATAAACTTCAGGGAGCCAATCGGACTTATTTAAATGGACCAGATTTGACCAGAATAAGTATCATTTAATTCTTCCCTTTTCATTCTTGGTCTCGGGAACCCCTGGGAAATTCCCTCCTTCACCCTAAAAATACCTTCTCCATCTTCCATCTTGGGACTCTCCTCCCTCAATCACCAGGATCTAAATTTTTTCCAGACATAATTTTCTGCCTTTCCAGCATCTTGCGAGGTCCAAGCTGCCAGTCAGCCAGTTCACAGAGCTCAAAAAAATCACGAAAGTAATCAGCCACCTTAGGACATGGTCCAGCACCTCAACTCTCCGATGCCCACAAGATCAGCAAAAAGCAGTCACGAGAGACCTGATGATGCCCCATTCCTACCCATTAAAGACCCCAAACTCCCCAAATTTTTATTATAAACAAAAGGGTGGAATGTAATGATTTTAGCCAACTGGCATGGTTGGCACTTCCGGGTTCCAGGGCCATGCATGTGTGCACAAGCCCTCAGGCAAAAATACCTAGCTACCCTGGGGACCTTAAAAGTCCCTGTATGGCCCATGTGCGGCATGGTTGCATCACCTACTTATGGACGTGGTTGTGTAAGCACACGTGTGAGCTCTATCGTCTGTGTATGACATAAGTCATCCCTCACGCACATGGACGCACCATCTTCAGCCCTCTCTGCACACCGACTTCCCTAGGCCTGTACACGTCTCCTCTAATAAACTCCTAAGTGGGTTTGTTGTGTGTTTTGTGCTTCCTTATCACTCGCACCTGGTGATTTCAGAAACAGTACCCATGATGAGGGATAAATTCAAGAAAATAACAAGTTCATTGTTGCCAGAAGGTATTGTGCAAATTACCAGAGTTACAGAAGTGTGCAAAACAATCTCAAGAATCCCACAAAGAAAAATTTGCTTTCATTGGATGCTTCCAACTCTATGATCAGCAGTCCACGCAGTGTGCTTCATACACAGAAAGCAATGCTAAAAACATAGTTCTAACGCAATCATGTAGTTATATATAGTGGTGAAGTTTTGAGGATATTTTTTAAGCCTTTAAAGAAACCAAGTGAGCTAGGCGGTGGTGGCACACACCTTTAATTCCATCGCTTGGGAGACAGAGGCAGGGGGTCTCTGTGATTTCGAGGCCAGCCTAGTCTACAGAGTTCCAGAATAGTCAGGGCTACACTGAGAAACCCTGTCTCAAAAGAAAAAAAAAAAGAAAAGAAAAGAAAAGAAAAGAAAAAAGAAAGAAACCAAGTGTATATAAACGTGCCTGCACATATCTTTGTACAACATTCTCAGATACATATTATTCTTCTCACATTTGAAGACAGAAATACTGAAGCTGAGCCGGGCGGTGGTGGCGCACGCCTTTAATCCCAGCACTCGGGAGGCAGAGGCAGGCGGATCTCTGTGAGTTCGAGGCCAGCCTGGTCTACAAGAGCTAGTTCCAGGACAGGAACCAAAAGCTACAGAGAAACCCTGTCTCGAAAAATCAAAAAAAAAAAAAAAAGAAAGAAAGAAAGAAAGAAATACTGAAGCTGAAAAACAAAGTGCCAGCCCCAAGGTGGTGGCGCACGCCTTTAATCCCAGCACTCGGGAGGCAGAGACAGGCAGGTCTTTGTGAGTTCAAAGCCAGCCTGGTCCACAGAGTGAGTTCCAGGATAGCCAAGGCTACACAGAGAAACCCGGTCTCAAAAAGGGTCACACAAGGAGCTGGCTATCCAAGTTGGTTTAGGAACTGGAGCCCTGGCCTCTTGGTCCAGAACGAGTGGTACCAATTCTCTCCACTGCAGGTCTGAGAAGACACAGAATTCAGACATCTCTAGTGAGTGGCAACAGGAGGGTAGAGATTTAGGCGTCAGCCCTTAACTCATTTGATTTTTTAACTAAATCAAAAGAAAGACCGTGTTTATCTCTTGTCTTGATGAGATCAAGGTCTGTATTTAATTCAAACCTGAACGGCTGCCACAAACCTAGCAACTGCTTGGCACGACTTGCATAAAATAAGAATAAATAATCAGATACAGTCTCAGCTTGTGTTAATTAAATGCACAGTCCCAAGTAAAAGACACATATTAAATAAGCAAGTAGGCAGAGATGGGTAATATTTTATTTTATTTTATGTATTTTTTTTTTCGAGATAAGGTTTCTCTGTAGCTTTGGTGCCTGTCCTGAACTAGCACTTGTAGACCAGGCTAGCCTCGAACTCACAGGCTTAAAAGCTACAGAGAAACCCTGTCTCAAAAACAAAAAAACAAAACAAAACAAAAAGACAGTCGCTGGCCAACTCTTGGGGTGTACCCCAATTAAAAAAAAATCAAGCTTTCTTCAAATTTGGCTTAAATTGTGGTAGTGGTCTTGTTCTTGCTGTTGTTATTGGAGTCAAGATTCCAGACCACCCACCCAAATTTTAAACCTGGACCTTCACTCTAGAACCCTGGGGGACTGGGTGGGTCCCTCAGGAGGCACAATGTAATGATTGTTCTCTCTCTTTCAGAGAAAAGCCATGCCCACTCCCTCCCCCATCTGCTGAGACAGGCTGAGCTTCAGCTTCCAGCCTGAGTTCTCTCTCTTTGCCCTCTCCCTCTTGGAGATCCATCTTTCATCTCTCCATTCTCTTCTCTCTCTCTCTCTCTCTCTCTCTCTCTCTCTTTCTCTCTCTCTTTCTCTCTCTCTCCTCTATCTTACTCTCCCTCTCTCTCCTCCTCTTCTTTCTTCCCTCTCCATAATCCACTGAATAAATATCCAATCTCTGCATGGCCTCAAATTTGGCCTATCCATGTCTATGTTGCCTGCTGCCGCGTGTCTCCCTGCCGGGGACCAGCCACAGTTTGGGGACTGGCTGCTCTTGGGACTCCCTGCCCACTGCCTGTCGCCACATGGCCCACTGTCTGCCGCCACCAGGGATCCTACAGCATATTTTTATTGATCCATTTCACTGGTGCCCTGACAATCACTACACACATGCTTTGAGATGTTCCAAGGCTCCAGGGATGCTTTCAGTTCACAGACTATCAGGGTGAACTTTGGTGTTTAGAAAAACAGTAAGAGGGGCTGGAGAGATGGCTCAGTGGTTAAGGTCACTGGCTGCTTTTCCAGAGGTCCTGAGTTCAATTCCCAGCAACCACATGGTGGCTCACAATGAGATCTGTAATGAGATCTGGTACCCTTTTCTGGCCTACAGGCATACATGCAGGCCAAATACTATATACATAATAAGTAAATAAATATTATATTAAAAAAGAAAAACAGTAAGAATCTATAGAGGCCTTCTGGTGAGTTACAGTCTGGTTCTATTTTGTGGGATCCCTAGATGGGACGTGGAGGGGGTTCAACATAATCTCAATATTCTCCTATCAGGGGCAAAACAAAAATGAAAAGTCACACTCCTCTCCTGAGGTTCTTGGACTGTTTTTATGTCCTGTTTGTCTTTTCTTTGTGTGTCTTGTCTGATCTGTGGTTTCATTTTTACTGTCTTCTTTCTGTCTTGTACTTTCTGTGTTCATTGGTGTATTTTGGACTTGGGGTAACTGAACTAACAGACAGTATGGGTAATAAGACTAGCAAGCTAACAGCTCTCTAACCTGTGTTCTAGAGGATTCTGATAAACTTTACCCCCTGCCCATAGTTAAGGAAGATTAGGATTATCCAACCACTGAGAGTTGTCTCCGAACATTCTGTGACTCTAAATGGCCAATAGTCAGGGTTGACTGGCCTTCCCAGGGTCCTTTTGATTCTCAGACAGCCTGGGCAGTGGTTATATCACCCTCTGTAAGCTTGGCCACTCAGATCAGATTGGATACACATTGCCTTAGGCTGAAGCAACGTCCACCCACCCCCTGGATGAAGGGCTGTATGGCCCACAACAGGAAAGGTGGCCAAGCCCTGTTTGTCAGCAGATAGACCTTTCCAGGACCTGTAGCAGAGACCAACGAGCCCCCTCTGAAGACCGTTCTACAGGCCTCACAGGAGGAAGGACCCCTCCTCCCTCCACACGGCCATCTTTACCCTCTCTTCCCCTCCTTAGCACAACCTCTACCTTTGCCATCACAGTCCTCACCAAGGCCTCACTCCACTCCACCTGTCTGCACCTACCCCTACCCCACCATCTAGTCTTCCTTACCTCCATCTATCTTCTGATCCCCCCCAGCTCTTCCCTTCCCCCTCCTGTCTTCTCCCCTCCCCACGCCCTCCAGGGAGTACCATATGGCCCTTCTGACTTCCCCTCCAGTTCTAGTTCTGGGGTGTCAACCCCTCCAGTCCTTGTTCCTCTATGGTCATTTCCTGACAATCGTATGTCCCTTTCTCCACCACAGATCTCTATACCTGGAAGAAGAGAACCCCGTTTTAAGCACTAGTCCTGAGTCCTGAATTTCTCTAATTGACTCTATCTTTTTCAATCATCTCCCCACACGGGACAACTGTCAGCGGATGCTCTACCCTCTCCACTCCCGAACAAAGGAGACAGATCCTCATGAAAGCAACTGAAGCTCTCCATGGAATAGCTCTATGGCCGGTGACCAGAGGGCAGACGCAATTGACCATGCTCTGCCAAGAAGGAGACTCCCCCATGGGACTACAACACAGAGAGAGGTCAGAGGTCACCCAGTGAACACCAGCAGGTTCTGCTGGATGGGATGAATCTAAGGAAACAGATGTGACACAGAGCACAGATGAAATCTGCTTCTCCTTTCCTGGAATGACCTCTGGACGCCCATCGGTTATACATTCCTACTGACCCAGAGGACCGGGCAGATTGCAAGGCAGTTAACCTGGCCTTTGTTACTCAGTCATTCCCTGACCTGTGTAGAAAGATACAAAAGAAAAGATGAATGGGTCTTCCGGAAAGAACAGGGCAGAGACAGCCCAGAGATTGCTCCGAAGGTGTTTCACGGCAGAGACAGCAAGATCTGATAAAGATGGGGCGTGCCACTGTGGTTACACTGTAGGCCCCAGCTATTTTCAACTCTGCCTGTGTACACCATGATAAAAAGCGGAGCCCTTTACAAAAGGACTGCAAAGAAATGGGTCATTGACTGGGCGGTGGCAGCACCTGCCTTTAATCCCAGCACCCGGAAGGCAGAGGCAGGTGGATCTTTGTGAGTTCGAGACCAGCCTGGTCTACAAGAGCTAGATCCAGGACAGGCTCCAAAGCTACAGAGAAACCCTGTCTTGAAAACCAAAAAAAGGAAAAAAAAAAGAAAGAAAAGAAAAAGCTATGGAGGATTAGAGAGGCTAAGGCTCCTTAGAACTAAACCCCCAGGATCTTGTGGTAACCGTCACTGTAGGGAGCCAAAGTGTAAGTTTTCTGATGGACACAGGGGCTACTCACGTGGTCTTACAGGAGCTCCTGGGACCACTTACCAACCAAACAATTGAAGTACAGGGGCCAGCAGGGGATGTCAAAGAATATAAATGGACGACTGACTGGACTGTTAACCTAGAACAAGAAACTGTGACTCATTCTTTTACGGTTATTCCTGAATGTCCCTATCCTGTACTAGGGCAATGTAATGGTCTGTTCTGTCCCTTTAAAGATAAGCCCTCCCCTCCCCTGCCTGAGTTCCTTCCTTTCCAACTCTCTCCCAAGAGGCAGCTTCCCCCTTGCTCCCTTCTCCCCACTTCTCCCCTTCCTCCTCTCTCTCTCTCTCTCTCTCTCTCTCTCTCTCTGCTCTTCTCCCTTCTCCCCTTCTCCCTTTCCATTTCCCCTCCATAACCCACTAAAAAAATACCCACTTTCTCTGCATGGCTACCTAATAAGTCTCTGTCTCTCACCTGCCACAGCTGCAGCTCCTCGTGGGACTGGCTACCCTGGGGAGGTCTTTCACCTTGCTGTGCGTCTCCCTGCCTGGGACCAGCTACCTTAGTGGCCTGCTGTGGTCTCAGGACCCACTGCCCACGTTTTACCATAACAGGCAGGTATTATTATTATTAATTATTATTATTAGTTTTTTTGAGACAGGGTTTCTCTGTGTTGCTTTGGATCTAGTCCTGGAATTAGCTTTCATAGACCAGGCTGGCCTCGAATTCAGAGATCCGCCTACCTCTGCCTCCTGAGTGCTGGGATTAAAGGCATTTGCCACCACCACCACCGATTCAGGCAGGACTTCTTGAACAAGTTCCAGGCAATAATATCATTCTCAGGAGACTCCCAGGTTGCAATTGGGAGGCCCTGCTAAGGCTTGAAATATAACCTTCCCAGTAAGTGAGAAATACCTGCTCCTCCAAAATCCAACCCATTCCAATGGAAAAAGTTGATGTTCCAGAAAATTCCCACACTTTGGGCAGAGGACAGTCCTCCTGGCTTGGCAAATCATGTGCCACCAATCACAGTGCAACTATCATCCGGGGCAATGCCCATTAGAGTCAAGCAGTACCCCATCATTCCAGAAGCCAGGGACGGGACTGTGATTCACATCAGGCATCTCCTTGAAGCAGGCATACTTACTCCTTGACAGTCAAGCTGCAATACCGCCTTGCTGCCTGGAACTCAAAAGACTACAGACCAGTACTAGACTCTAGAGAGCAGAATCCGTTTTCCCAACTGTTCCAAATCCCTATACTTTGCTCGGTTCATTACCACCAGAGCATGAGGTTTAAACTGTATTGGACTTAGAGGTGCATTCTTCTCCAACCTTCTGTCAAAATTCAGGCGGCCCATCTTCTCATTTGTATGGGGTGACTCTAAACTGAGGATATCAGGACAACTAACCTGGACCAGACTGCAAGGGTTCAAAAACTCTCCTGCCATTTGTTTGTTTGTTTGAGGCAGGGTTTCTCTGTGTAGCCTTAACTGACCTGGAACTCATTCTGTAGTCCAGGCTGTCCCAGTCTGGCCTCGAACTCACAGAGATCCACCTGCCTCTGCCTCCCAAGTGCTTGGGATTAAAGGTGTGTGCCAGGCCACTACCGCCTGACTTTTTTTCCTTTACTTCATCTTAAGAGCCTGTGTCAGAGCTATTATTTCTGCTCTCTGGGCAGATGTGCCCCTGGACAAGGTTTGTGCCCAAATGACCTCCTTCTGGCCTGTAACACACAGACATACACACATATCTGGTTCCTTCTTGAATGAAGCTGCTGCCATCCAAATAGAGATCTGCATCTCTGGTAGTGAAAGGAATGTCTGTCAGGTCAGGTTGCATACCTTTGATGGTATCGGGTATTCCCAGACAGTTATGAATGGGCTCCTCAGGGTCATCATCCTTGCTTTTACCAGGGCTCATGTTCATGGGCAGATAAATAAACCCAGGGCCTTACTCATCTCAGAGGGAAAGACTATTAAAAATAAATATAAAGTTGGGTGGTGGTGGCACACGCCTTTAATCCCAGCACTCAGGAGGCAGAAACAGGTGGATCTCTGTGAGTTCGAGGTCAGCCTGGTCTACGAGAGCTAGTTCCAGGACAGGAACCAAAGCTACAGAGAAATCCTGTCTCAAAAAACCAAACACACACACACACTCACACACACACACACACACACATAATTGTCCAGTTGCTAGAGGCCATCTGGCTACCAACTGAACTGGCCACTATTCACTGGCCAGGACGTCCTAAACTCAAGGTAACAATCGTGCAGATCAAGCTGCCGAAGAGGTTGCTCTTGGAGAACTCAAGCCTTAGATGGTTCTGGAACTATCTGCCTCAATGAGGATGTTCCTGAGTACGATCCAGAAGAGATGAAGTCATGTTCTGACTTGGGGTCCAGGAGAGCCGCAACAGATGGCGGATCTTGCCTGATGGAAGAATCTGCACGCCAAAGGCATTGGGCCAAACCTGCTTGACTCCCTGGCATCATTGCCTCAGGCCATGCACTTGTCACCTAGGAACATCCCAGAACTCGTCTCTCCTCAGGTCTGGCTACCTGGACATTGAGGAAAAACTTCAGAGCATTTTAGACACTGCCTGACCTATGCTCAGGTAAAACATAAAGGAGGACACCCCCCCCATCCCTCCTTAATTACACAGGGACAAAAGATTTTTTTTGTATTTCCTTAATGTCCCTTCTTTTTCTTCTTCTTCTTCTTCTTCTTCTTCTTCTTCTTCTTCTTCTTCTTCGTCTTCTTTTTCTTCTTCTTCTTCTTTTTTTTTTTTTTTTTTTTTTGTGGCTGGAGAGACTGCCGTGGGTGCTGGGAACCGAACTCTCATACTTTAGGTTGTGAGTCATCTCTCCAGGCCCCTTGTCTTTCTTCTATAAAACTACTTGTGATCTTATTACTTAAAGGGGACCCAAGAGATGGATTTAGGACTGTTCTCTTTAATAGGACTTAGGAGGTAGTTGCTGGCCAGTTCTTTAGAGCACCCTGATTAAAAAAAAAAAAATCAAGCTTGCTTCAATTTTGGCTCAAATTGTGGTACTGATCTTATTCTTGCCATTGGGATTTACAACAGAAGCAAAACGACAGTTATGAAGCAGCAATGAAAAGACTTTTATGGTTGGGGTCACCACAACTTTAGAGATTGTATTAAAGGGTCACATCATTCGGAAGGTTGAGAAGCACTGACTAGAGGAAGTGATGTACTGGAGGGGGAAGAATCTAAAGAATGAAGTGGTTAGGTGTGCACTTGCCTATAATTTCAGCATTTGGGAGATAAAGGCAGGAGGAACAGGAGTTCGAGGTCATTCTTGGCTACACAGCACCACTAGAGATCCAGCCTCAACAACAACAAAAGCCTGGCGGGGGGTGGGAGGGTGGGGGGGGTGGGGGGGTGGCGTGTGTAGAATGGAGGCAGGTGGTAGTCCAGCCCAACACTAGATTATGCAGTGCCTTAGGGGCTCTGCAGTGGGCGCTGAACTTCATCCCAAAACACTGGGAAATCATTAACAGATACAAGTGAGACCTGGTACAGAAGAGTTGAAGGTACTGGCTGAAGGACCTTCATGGAGGACACGTTTCTGGGCTGCTTAAGGAGACGGTGGTGAAGAACACCTGCCGGACAGAGAGAGGGCAGTAGGTACTAGGCAAAGGGGACTGGAAAGGTGAAGAAAGCGCTGTGGCTGAAGGGTCGCTGGGTCACGGAAGGAGGAAAACAGTGGAGAAGATTCCGTCTCAGCCGGGCGGTGGTGGCGCACGCCTTTAATCCCAGCACTCGGGAGGCAGAGGCAGGCGGATCTCTGAGTTCAAGACCAGCCTGGTCTACAAGCTAGTTCCAGGACAGGCTCCAAAACCACAGAGAAACCCTGTCTCGGAAAAAAAAAAAAAAAAAAAAAAAAAAGATTCCGTCTCATGTTGTGACCATCGGGATGACCGGTGACGACAGGGCAGAGGGTAATGGTTCTTACGTGGGGGCAACAATGACATGGCTGAGTCCCTATACAGGGATAGAAGCATTTGCCCTTCGACTCCTGCCACTCCACACAGGAGGTTCCGGTGCCCCTTGCACTGGAGAAGTCTGGAGTCCCCTGAAGCTCTGCTTTCAGGTGCTGGACAACACTGCCACCTGCTGGTACATCCTGGTAGGTTCCCGAGAAACTAAGCTGCTGAAACTCCAGGCATAGACAGCAAAGACTACATCACTTAGACGCCTGTCTTAGCTACTTTTCTATTATGGTGACAAAACACCACGACCAAGACAGCATATATAGAAGAGCATTTAGTTGGGCTTACGGTTTCAGAGGGTTAGAGTCCATGATGCCAGAGCAAGCGCGTGGCACAGGAACAGCTGAGAGCTCACATCCTGAACCACAAGAGGCAGAGAGCCCAACAGGAGTGACAGGAGGCTTTTGAGACCTCAAAGCCCCAGTGACACACCTCCTCCAACAAAGTCACACCTAATCTTTCTCAAACAGTTTCACCAACTGGGGACTGGGTGAAACGGTGGGGCTGCGTCCTGCCACCAGGCTCCTGCACGGCTAGTTTTACCTGAAATAATTACACGGAAACTGTATTCTTTTAAACACTGCTTGGCCCATTAGTTTTAACCTATTATTGGCTAGCTCTTACATATTGTTCTAATCCATTTCTAATATTCTGTGTAGCACCACGAGCTGGCTTACCAGGAAAGATCTTAACCTGCGTCTGTCTGGAGTGGGAGAATCATGGCGACTGACTGACTCGGCTTCTTTCTCCCAGCATTCTGTTCTGTTTACTCTGCCTACCTAATTTTCTGTCCTATCAAAGGCCAAGCAGTTTTCTTTATTAATTAACCAATGAAACAACAGATAGAAAGATGACCCTCCTCCATCAACTGAGTATTCAAATATGGGCTGTTCTCATCCAAACCATCACAACATTCTGTTTTGGAAATGTCCTCGGCAGATTTGGGCTCAGAATAATGAACGTCCTCACAACTAAAGCATGCTTTGTAAATAATGCCCATCTTATGTTATCACAGAATGAAGATGTAACATGTGTCAAAGAACATGAACTGTTGTATAAACTGTTTTCACTTTCTTAGTAAAATACTGATAACAATTATGTAATAAAATGCAGACTCTTTTTTGCAGTTTTCTTTTTTGTTTTATTTTATTTATTTATTTATTTAATAAAATGCAGACTCTTAAACTAGACATCTAAATGAAAAATTACAAACAAAATCACCCAGAATAACATACAGAATGTCCCAGTAGCCTTCAAACCTCTCTCTTACCCATCCACTACCCACCCATTCTGATTTCTGTTTGTATTTGTTTGAGACAATGTTCTTTATATACATCCCTGGGCTGTGCTGGTACTCCCTAACCAGCCCAGGCTGACCTTAAACTGTAATTCTCTGACTCAACATCCCAAGTATTGGGATTACAGGTGCATACCACCACAAGTTCAAACAGTAGAGATTAACTCACCCTGTTCTTGACCGTCATATAAACAAAATCAACAGTATGCACTCTTGTATTGTGCTTCTTTGGTTTAACATTAACACATACCTGTGAGATTTCCCAGATTGTATATCGCAGCAATTTCCTTTTAAGATCTTTAAAAATGTTTAAAGATTTATTTGTGTGTGTGGGTGCGTGTGTATGTGCACGCATATGTATGAGTAGGTGCCCTTGGAAGCCAGAGAGCATAGATTCCTGTAGCTGGAATGACAGGCCATTGTAGGTGGCCCTAATACAAGTGTTCAGAATCAAACTCAGTTCCTCTACAAAAGCAAAACTTTCTCAGCCTCTGAGCCATCTCCCCAGTCCAGCGGTTAGTTGCTTTTTTGTTTGGTTTTTGAAACAGGGTTTCTCTGTACAGTCTCTCCCTGTAGACCAGGCTGGCCTTGAACTCATAGAGATCTGCCTGCCTCTGTCTCCCAAGTGCTGGGATTAAAGGTTAGGGCCACCATGCTCAGCCTCAGTTAATTTTTTAATGAATAATTCCTTGCAGAGGACCTGATCCTGGTTCTCAGCATCCATATTGAGGGGTTACAACTGTCTATAAGCTAGCTCCAGGGATTCCAAACCATCCCTAAAGAAGCCTTGGACTCCATAGTGGCTTGAACAAATGACGAGGAAAGAAATGACAGTCTGAGGAGGGACAGGTCCACAGTCTGCAGACCTGTCCCCGGGAAGCCCCGTCTGGGAATGTCTGAGGCTACACAGGCCAGCCCCAGCGGTCTCTTTCCCAGAGAGGCACCTGCACAGATGCCAGTTTTGAGGCTTTCCCATCTCCTAGAAAAGAAGCCTGCATGGGATGAGGAGCAGGAAGAGAATCACAGCAGGCAAAGGGACCAGAGAGCTGACCCCACCCTCACCTTGCTTGGCAGCTTCTCAGCCTTGGAGCAGGCCTGAGCAGGGAGATGGAGAGACTTTCAAGTTAAGCAACAGAATGGAGTTATGACTGAGACAGTCATTTCGTCCTCCTAATTGCTAAATATTCCTGGTACACCTCACACCCTGAAACTGTTCCTCCTGGAGATGTGTTTTCGTCATCTCTCTGGAACTCCATCCTTTATGTTGCTCAAGCCCAAAGCCGTCTCTTTCACCCCACACTGTACCAGTGGGCCATCTCTGTGTCACCATCCCTATGACTTGAAAGAAAAGAGTACTTCAATACAGTCTGGGTGACTTTGTATCTAGGATTCCTGCTTTCAGGAGAGTAAGAATCAGTAGACTTTGCAGAACTGTTTTGTTTTAAACTTTTTTTTTTTAATTTTTTTGAGCCAAACTCTCTTGTAACTAAGGCTGTCCTCAAAACTCTCTGTGTAAACAAAGATGCCCTTGGACTTTTCTGTTCCTCCCGCCTCTATCTACCACCCAAGTGCTAGAGTTACACACACAAGCCATACACCTGGTTGTTTCGTTTTCTGAGACAAGTTCACCGTTAGCCCAGGATGCCCCCAAACTTGCTATGTAGACAAGGATGACTTTGAACTCATGATCCGCCTGCCTTCACCTCCCAAGTACTAGAACTATAGTCACCAGCCAACATGCCAGGTTGTTTTTGTTTTTGTTTCTTCTTTTAGTTCTTCGAGACAGGGTTTCTCTGTGCTCTGTGTAACAGTCCTGGCTGTCCTGGAACTAACTCTTGGAGACCAGGCTGTCCTCCGCCACCCCCAGCATAAGATGAGTTTTCTTACGTAGCTCTGGCTGGCTTGGAACTCACTGTGTAGCCCGGGCTGGTCTTGCATTTGCAGTAACTCTGCCACTTGCGTATTCCAGTGGTGGGTGTGTGCCACTGTGTGCTGTGTAGCAGCTTCTTACCATTGAAGCATTCCATCCCTCAGGGATGCTCTTTCAGACAGAAGGTAAACAACTCAAAAGAGCTTCAGAAAGTCCATAAAACTGACCAGAAACACCAGGCCCCTTGCTCCCAAGACTAAGCAATAAAGAGTGTTGAACATCACTCTCGGACATGCTGAGCCGTAAAGAAGAATCTCAGAGGAGTCAAGCTGCAGAGAAGACGCTGAGTCCACAGTAGCTCCCTGGGAGATGTAGAAACCAGTCACACTTCCTGAAAGAGGTTAGACCAGCTGAGTCGCTGGGAAAGACTCTCCAGCCTGTTGAACTGCCTACAAGCGGTGCAGTGTACTCTATGTTCCCAGATTTTGTGAGCTGCTTTGGTGTGCAGATGTCCTTGAGTCTGCTGCTGTCAGTAACCTAGGTTTCTGTAAGCAACCCCAGCAAAACCTACTGGCTCATTAAGTTGGACTTTGGTGATATCTGTACTTTGGTCTGTTGTGGGCTTCTTATCTGGGGTCGGAAGATATGTGTGTTATTGTGTCTCCCCAGGAAGAGTCTTGTCACACACCACCATGTGTGATAGATTTTAGATTTTTTTTTTAATTTACTAAGAAATGTTCTGTCTCCCCTTTTGTACTCTTGTGTTACTGAAGGTTAAAAAAAAAAAACAAATAACAGTGAAGACCTAAGGAGAGAACTAGAAGCTCATTAAAGTGAAATGAGTGTGGTTGCTGATTCATTTTGTCCTATGTGTTAATCCAAGGAACCTAGAGGCAGTCCACACCGGCTTCAGACAGCGCCCTGCACATCTGTTTCCCCGAGGGCTCAATATCCTCCCCATGAGCCGGGCGGTGGTGGCGCACGCCTTTAATCCCAGCACTTGGGAGGCAGAGGCAGGCGGATCTCTGGGAGTTCGAGGCCAGCCTGGTCTACAAGAGCTAGTTTCGGGACAGGCACCAAAGCTACAGAGAAACCCTGCCTCGAAAAACCAAAAAAAAAAAAAAAAAAATCCTCCCCATGAAGAAGAATGGAATACAAGACCTTCAGAGCTGCACAGCAGGAATTCCCAGGGCCCTTTCCAGTCTTCCTTGAGAATGTTCATTTAAACAACCACCCACATCTTAAAGTGTCTTCTTAAGAGCTCAGGAAACCGGGTGAGAGGGTACAGAACTTAGGTGTAGCTAGGAAATATGGAGCCATGCCTTGAAGCAGGCAGGGAGACAATTTTACCTATGTGTTGTTCCATCCCTTCTCGGGCACCACAGAGAATTGACCATAGTGCTCTGCCTCAGACCCCATGCCTGGGTCTGTCCCTGCTAAACACAGTGACAGACAGGTGCATGCAGATCCAGATGTCGGGTTAGTATTTTTGGTGGTGCCTCCCAGTGTATCCCCCTACTCCCCTACCCCCATCCCCACCCCCAGCCCCCGCCCCTACAAGATCTTTCAGCCTCAAGCTTCAGTCTTGCTCCTGGTACCAGAACAACAGAATCGGGCCTGCTCACACAGCACAGACTTCAGGTACTGTCCAGGGCCTGGGCAGCACATCTCTGTGCTCTAACAGCAGGTGTTGTTCTTAATTCCTGCGGGTTAGACGAGGGTTACACGAGGAAAGACACAGACACGCGGCAGTCCCACGTGGTACACTTTTAATGGGAGGGGAAAACACACTAGGAAAAGTGGAAGGAAGGGACAAAGGGAAGAGACAAGAAGGGAAGGGAAGGGGCGAACTCGTGGCTTGTCCTTGCTTTTAACGGGGGATGCAAAGGCTTCTGGGAAATGTGTCCCGTGCTTGCGTGCGCTGGAGTCCAGAGGGATGTTGGGAGTTGTAGTGTTGCAAGAGAACAACAGCAGGCATGCATCATATTAGGCCATCTGTTTGTGGTGACTGAAGGCATGGTGATACACACGCCTCTAATTCCAGCACTTGGGGGGCAGAGGCAGGTGGATCTCTGTGAGTCCAAGGCCAGCCTGGTCTACAGACAGCCAGAACTACACAGAGAAACCCTGTCTCGGAAAAAAAAAATATTTGTCTACATTGTCTGTGAGTCATGTTTGTCTCCTTTGTTTAGACTAAAATTCTCTAAAGAAATTATATACATTTAATTTATAAACTGTTCTTTATATCATGGACAATTGTCATAGCCTCACGGTTTTGAGCAATGGAGGTGCTTACATAGGCCTTTAATTTTGCCAGGCACTGTGGCACACACCTTTAATCCCAGAACTTGGGAGGCAGAGGCAGACAGATCTCTGAGTTCGAGGACATCCTGATCTACAAAGTGAGTTACAGGACAATCAGGGCTACACAGAGAAACCCTGTCTCCAAAAACTAAAAACCAAAGCCAAAAAAAAAAAAACCCACAAACAAAACAAAACAAAGAACAAACACTAAATTGAAGCATTCATTCAATGTGCTTGAGTGTTTGCTTGCATGCATATCTGAGCATCATGTGATTGTCTGGTGCCTGAGGAACACAGCCAGGCTTTCTCCCAAATAATAATAGGGGGATGTCTTGTTAAATATGAAAGTTTGGCCTTAGGCTTGTTCCCAACTAGCTCCTAAAACTTAAATTAACTAGTTTATATAAATCTAATTTCTGCCACGTGGCTTGTTACCTCTGCTCAGTATTATGTGCCCCACTCCCTCCATGTATGGCTGACAATTCTCACCGCTCTTCCTCCCAGAGTTCCTGTCTCTGCCCAGAGCTCCCGCCTGCCCTTCCTTCTTGCCTAGCTATTGGCCATTCAGCTTTTTCTTTCTTTCTTTCTTTCTTTTCTTTTCTTTTCTTTTTTTTTCTTTTTTCTTTTCTTTTTTTTTTTTTTTTTTTTTTTTGAGACATGGTTTCTCTGTAGCTTTGGAGCCTGTCCTGGAACTAGCTCTTGTATACTAGGCTGACCTCAAACTCACAGAGATCTGCTTGCCTCTGCCTCCTGAGTGCTGGGATTAATGACTGCCCAGCGGCCATTCAGCTCTTTATTAAACCAACCAGAAGTCACCTTAGGCAGACACATCCTCACAATGTACAAAAAGTTTATCCCACAACTTTCCCCCTTTTTGCCTAAACAAAAAGTGAAGGTTTTACCTCTAGCACAGTAAAACTATATATAATAACACTTACCAGGTAAGAATTACATTCACCATCTCTAGTCCATTTGTATTTGGCAAATTTGGAGAAAGTGCTCTATTATTTATTCCATCTTGATGAGTCCAAAGTTTTCTACCTAAACCATTTTCTATCATAACTTATATTATCAATCTAAAAATATCCTTTTAGACCTTAAAACACTTTTTTTGACAAACAACTTAAGCTTTTATGTCTCTCATTATTTATAAACTTTACATTTCCTTTGTGTTTTTTTTTAATTTGGTAACAAAATAGTAAAACTATAGCTATCTAGTCTTCAACCCCATCAGAGACCTGAGGATAAAACATTACCTGGGTAAATAGGAAGTGCAGAGCAACCCATGTTCACAACTTTAGAAATTATAGAGACAGCTGGTTGCCTTGTCTTGGAAAAGTTTGGCAGTCACCTTCTTTTGTGCCCTGCTTATCCAGTTTGGACAGCATACTGTCAGCAGTTGAGGCAAGGGCAGGTTCTTGCCCAGTGGCTAACTTTGTCATAATAAAAGCAAACTCCACAAAGAAAGTTCTTTCATACTTTTCATCTTCTTTGAAGTAGACTGGTGCTGCCAAGAATGTATGTGTCTCACTGGAAATGACAAGCTACAAAGTTCCTGAGGGTGACCTTTCTCTAGTCTTAATTCTTTTGTTGTTGGTTTTTGAGACAGGGTTTTTCTATGTAGTCCTGGTTTTCATAAAACTCACTCAGTAGACCAGGCTGGCCTCAAACTCAGAGATCCACCTGCCTCTGCCTCCCAAGAGTGGGGATTAAAGGCATATACCACCACTGCCCAACTCTGTTCTCAATTCTTATGTGAGAATATTTACAGATGTTCCCTCAATTAATAAGCAATTCTCTTTGGCTTCTGTGACTAGTCTCATGGTGAGCATGTGGACCATGCCTAGGTTTTTTGTTTGACAGGTAAGAGATTGCCAGGTAGATCTAAAGCTCAATGCGTAATGAACATTTTTGACTGCCTAGATCCAGTGATGCCTGAAATTCATTTCTCTGGACTTTCAGTTATGGGAATGAATCAAATCCTTCCTTGAATATATAAAAACTAGTTTTAAACATTAGAAAAGGTCTTAAATACCCAACCACTGACCTATGTGGCTTCCTGCTGTTTGTTTTTTTTCCCTTGAGATAAAGCTGTTAGGTCTCATGAAGTCCATATCTAAAAATTACCTCAAGTTGGACTATTGAAGGATTTATGACTGTTAGATAAAGGCCAGCATTCCTCAGGAACTTGTGAAACGGGTTCCCCATCTCCTTGCCTCTGGCAGAAGGGACATAGCTGTCCATGCACCTGCCGTTTCATACCACAGAAGTCCACGCTGGCCTCCAGGCTCCTCGGTGCTATTCACAAATACTCGTTATACCTTCACCCTAGTCTCCTATACCCTCCCAGCTGCTCCTCCACCCGAAACTCCTCAAGCTCAGGGGTCAGAGCCTAACCATTCTCTGCTCTGTTGCTGTGTTCTTGCTGCTGTTGCTAGCCTCTCTAACTCTCTGCTTGTTCTCCTACCATTCTCTGTCTTTTTCTGTCTCTACTACGCTCTCCTGCTCTTCTAGCCCTGGCCGTGTTCACTTTTTCCTTCTGCTCCGAACTCTTACAGATGCCTTAGGGATGTTTTTCTCCCTCTTATCCACAATAAAAAACCTTTCTCCCTCTCACCCCTTGCTGGACACGGTGGCACATGACTAGGCAGAGGCAAGCAGGTCTCTGAGTCAGGGTCACACAGAGAAATTGTGTCTCAAAAAACCAAACCAAGCCAAACCAAACCAAACCAAACCAAATTCCCCACTATTGGAGCAGTCATTTCAGTGGTTTCTTTACTGCCCCACCCCCGACACACACACACACACACACACACACTCTCTCTCTCTCTCTCTTTCTCTCTGTCTCTCTCTCTGTCTCTCTCTCTGTCTCTCTCTCTCTCTCACACACACACACTCTCTCTCTCTCTGTCTCTGTCTGTCTCTGTCTCTCTCTCCCTCTCTTTCTCTCTCTCTCTCTCTCTCTCTCTCTCTCTCTCTCACACACACACACACACACACACAAACACACACACACAAAAGCTAGCCTGGAACTCCTAAGAGACCCATCAGCTTCTGCCTACCAAGTGCTGGATTTAAACATGTGTACCACTGTGTTGGTTAATTTTACGTCAATTTGGCACATGCTTGAGTCACTGGGAAGAATTCTCAATTGAGAAAATGCCTCCATAAGATTTGTCTGTAGGCAACTCTGTTGTTTTGTTAGTTTTAGTTTCGTTTCGTTTAGTTTTGTTTTGTTTTTCAAGACAAGGTTTTACTGTGTAGCTCTGAGTGTCTTGGAACTCGAACTCACAGAGATCTGCCTGCCTCTGCCTCCCAAGTGCTGGTATTAAAGGCGTGCGCCACCACCGCCTGGCTTTGCAGGCAACTCTGTGGTGCATTTGCTTGATGATTGAAATAGGAGAACAAGCTCCCTGTGTCAGGAGACTGATGGGGACAGGTGCCTGGACAGTTTTATTTTATTTTATTTTTTATTTTATTTTTTTTTTTTTTGGTTTTTCGAGACAGGGTTTCTCTGTGGCTTTGGAGCCTGTCCTGGCACTAGCTCTGTAGACCAGGCTGGTCTCGAACTCACAGAGATCCGCCTGCCTCTGCCTCCCGAGTGCTGGGATTAAAGGCGTGCGCCACCACCGCCCGGTTGCCTGGACAGTTTTAAAAAGCAGGGTGAGGCCGGGCGGTGGTGGCGCACGCCTTTAATCCCAGCACTCGGGAGGCAGAGGCAGGCGGATCTCTGTGAGTTCGAGGCCAGCCTGGTCTACAAGAGCTAGTTCCAGGACAGGAACCAAAAGCTACAGAGAAACCCTGTCTCGAAAAATCAAAAAAAAAAAAAAAAAAAAAAACGAGCCAGTAAGTTGCACTTTTATGGCTTCTGCTTCAGCTGCCTCCAGGCTCTGGTCCTGACATCTCTCCATAATGGAATGTGACCTGAGATAGTCAGTAAACTGAAACAAGCTCACTTTTCCTCAGATTGCGTTGGTTTTGGTTATGGTGCTTTTCTGAGGCAACAGAAATCCCAAGCTAGCCACCATTCGTGGTCTTTTTGTGGCATTTTGATTATATAGCACACATCCATTTTCCTTTCTGTGGTAACAGCAACTCTGGTTCCTTGCTTGCTTGCTGATTCCTTCCATGGATTCAGGAACTTGTCCTGACTCGGAATGAAGGGAAAGTAAGCAGTTACACAAAGTGGAATCAGGTAGTCTTGGCTCTCTGGCAGAGAAGCCTCAGTAACCTGGAAGCTCAGCATGTTGATTATACAGAACTGAACAGATCGGCAGGGCTATTGCCTACGGCTGAACAAGGAGTCTCCATAGGCTAGCAGCCTTCAGGCTATAAACATCAGAGGGGAGACAGCTATGGTGGGCATTTTCTTCACACACTGTCAACATTCACATATGGAGCAAAGGATGGCTTTGCGATTTGTGGCGGTTTAAATAAGAATGTCCCCCATAGGCTCACATATTTGAATACTTAATCAACCCAGGGAGTGGAACTCTTTGATAAGATTAGACAGATTGGAAGAAGTGTGTCACTAGGGTTGGCTTTGAGGTTTCAAAAGCCCATACTAAGCCTAGTTCTTTTCCTCTCTTCCTGGGGTTTATAGATCAGGATGTCGCTATCTACTACCTTCCCAGCACCGTGTCTGCCTGAGTGCCACATTCCCCACCATGATACTAAATCTCTGAACTAGAGAGCAAGCTCCCAATTAAAGGTTTCTTTTCATAAGAGTAGCAGTGCTCATGGTGTCTCTTCACAGCATCAGAACTCTGGCTAATCCATCCCTCTGAGGAGAAAATTTAGCCTGTTCCATTTGCCCATGGGTCTGAGGCTATGGTCCTTGGTGTGGCTGGCTATTGTCAATAGCACATACTTACTCAGGTCTCACACACTTAGGAGTTCCTCCACTCCATTTCCTTCCTCCCTCCGTTCTTGCTCTTCCTTCCTGTCTATACAAAGCCTTATTATATAGCCCGAACTAGCCTGGGACTTATGTAGACCAGGTAAGCTTCTAACTTAGAGATCCTCCTGCCTCTGCCTCTTGAGTGCTGAGATTAAAGGCATGCATGTACCATCATGCCGGCACTGATTTCTTTCTCTTTCTTCCTCCCTCCCTCCCTCCCTCCCTCCCTTCAATGACTGAGGGAGTGCCTTGGCCCCCCAAACTTTTTTAAATGTTTTTTTATTTATTTTAATTTATTGTTTTTTTAAAAAAAGAAAACAAGCTATCTTTTTTTTTTCATTTCACATTCCAATCCCAGTTCCCACTCCCTCCCTTCCTCCTGTCCCCTCCACCTTCCCATCCACTCCTCAGAGAGGGTAAGGTACATTGCTTTGGGAAAGATCCGATGCCCTCCCTACCATATCTAGGCTGAGCAAGGTGTCCATCCAAATAGAATAGGTTTCCAAAAAGCCAGTACAAGCAGTAGGAATAAATCCTGGTGCCACTGCCAGTGGCCCCACTGTCTGCCCCAGCCATTCAACTGTCACCCATATTCAGAGGGACTGGTTTGGACCTATGCTGGTTTCTTCTCTGTCCGGCTTGAGTTGGTGAGCTCCCATTAGCTCAGGTAAGCTGTTTCAGTGGGTGAACCCTTCACGGTCTTGACCTCTTTGCTCATATTCTCACTCCTCCCACTCTTCAACTGGACTTTGGGAGCTCAGTCCAGTGCTCCGATGTGGGTCTCTGCCTCTGTTTCCATCTGTTGCTGGATGAAGGTTCTATGGTGACATTTAACATATTCTTCAGTCTGACTACAGGGCAAGCCCAGTTCGGGCACCCTCTCCTCTATTGCTTAGGGTCTTAGCTTGTGGATTCTTGGGAATTTCTCTAGTGCCAGGGTTTTTGCTAGCCCCACAATGGCTCCCTCAATCAAAATATCTCTCCCTCTCTGTTCTTCCTCCATTTTGACTATCCTGTTCCCTCAAGTTCTCTCCTCCCTCCCCTTCTCCCCTCCTTTTCTCCTTCCGCCCTCCCTTCTCCTCCCCGCCCTCACGATACCAATTTTGTCAGGCGATCTTGTCTATTTCAGCTTTCCAGGTGGATCTCTGTATGCTTTTCTGAGGGTTCACCTTGTCAGTGAGTGTCAAGTTGGGAGCATAGGCCCCAGTCCCTCACATCTATCCCAGCCTCCAGGCCTGGTCTGGACTCCAAATCCCAGCAGGCCAGGTCCTGACCCCCTCCCTGGGGGTGGGGGTCAGGACCACTCCCCAGGGTACTTAAGTGATTTCCTGAAAGAGGAACTCAAGGGGGTTGCGTTTCCACAGCTTCCTGGTTCCTCCTCAGGGCCACCCGAGAGCGCAGATCTCCCATTAAACCTGGATATTTCTTAATTCAGCTTGTTTTGATTTGGCTTGATTAAGAATTTTTGTGTCGGCAGGGAGCTCGCATTAGGAAATATTCCTAACAGTGAGTCTCCTTGGTTTTAAGCCTGTGAGCTGTCTGCTGACTGTGTCACCAGCGCCAGTCAAGTATCTGAACTGCATCCCCTCACCACTCTGACTGGCTCGGAGACAGTCACCTGACTTAACTGTGGTATTTTGAATGCAACTGGCCCCCATAATCTCATAGGGAGTGGCACTATTAGGAGGTGTGGCTTTGTTGGAGGAAGTGTGTCACTGTGGGGACTGGTTTTGAGGTTTCCTATGCTCAGGATACCGCCCAGTGTCTCACCAACTTCCTGTTGCCTACAGGATGTAGGACTCAGCTCCTACTCCAGTGTCACGTCTACCTGAAGGCTGTCATGCTCCTCCCCACCATGATGATAATGGACTGAACCACTGAAACTGTAAACAAGCCAACTCAATTAAATTAGATGTTGTTGTGGTCATGGTGTATCTTCACAGCAAAACAAAACAAAACAAAACAAAAAAAAAACCCACCCTAAGACACTAACTTTATTTATTGATTTATTTACTTTTTTTCTTTTTGAGACAGCACCTCTGACTCTGAACCTGTGGGATTAAGTCATCTTCCTTCTTCAGTCTCCAAAATAGGTATGGTGGTTTGAACGGGGCTGCCCTGCATTTGAATATTTGGTCTCCAGGTAGTGGGTAGCCTTGTTTGGTGAGTTTTAGGAGGTATGGGGACCGGTTTTGAGGTTTTCAAGCCGACCACTTCTAGCATACTTTCTCTGCTTCCAGTTTGTAGTTCAATAGGTGAGCTCTCAGCGGCTAGTCCAGCTACCTGACACCTGCTACCACCCATCTCCATCACAGACCATTATCCCTCTGCAACCTTAAGCCCCAAGTAGACCTTTGTTCTCTAAGTTGCTTTGGTCATGGTGTTTCAGCACAGCAATAGAAAAGTAGCTAATACAGTAGGTCGGACTGTCAGTGTGGTGAGAACAGGAGACAGAATCTGGCCAGGCTGTTGCGGGGACTGCTGGGAAAGGATCAGCTCCGTCTTGGCCAGAAGCCTGGAATGTTCTTGCTTCTGTGAGAAGTTTAACCCTAGTCATAGGCCAGAAATACCAACAATGTTTCGATGCACTGCTTTGTGTACTGGTTTCCTGTGTTTATCTTCTTTCTCTTTTTACACTGTAACTTAAGGAGCCCAGCTGACTGGAAGGGCTGTGTGATCAGATCTCCATTAGCCCCTGAAGCTGTGCGCCAGACTCTAGCCAGACACTGGGATGGGGAGGCATGTGAACACCTCTGTGTGGGTCAACTGTAATAAGGTTTATTTTTATGTGTGGTCAATGTAATAAAATTTTAAGTTCTAATTTGGTAGTAGAGAACTGGACAGTGTTTTCCAGGGGTGGAAGGGGAACTGGAGAAGTACTGATCACAGGATACAGCATTTCAGCTAGGTGAGAGGGATACAGCCAAGGAGCTATTGTGAAATCTGGTAACCAGCTAAAAATAACCAGTGCTATACTTACTAAAAGACAGGGTTTGGGGGATGAAGAGATGGCTCAGTGGTTAAGAGCACTGATTGCTCTTCCAGAGGACCTGAGTTCAATTCCCAGCATCCACATGGCAGCTCTCAACTGTAATTCCTGTACTAGGAGATCTGACACCCTCACACAGTCAGACATACCTGCAGGCAAAACACCAATGCACATAAAATACAAATAAATTATTTTTAAAAAGATTGTGTTTTAAGTGTTTTCACTGAAACAGGCACTGAGAAGCATCTTTTGCTAAATTTCTCACGTGGGCCCAGTGTTTGGTATTGTTCAACTGCTGGGAAGGAACACCATGACCAAAGGCAACTCTTATAAAAGAAAGCATTTAATTGGAGGCAAAGAGAAAGTAAGATTTGCCTTGGCATGAGCTTTGGAAAACTCAAAGCTCAGCCTTAGTGACACTCCTTCTCAGTAAGGCCACACCTCCTAGTCCTTCCTAAACAGTCCACCAAATGGGAAACAGACACTCACATTTTTATTCAAACCACCACAAACACCAAACGCACAGATGCTCAAGTTCTTTAGCTAGAAAGGGATCTTTGCATAGAGCTTACCCATATCCTCCCCCAAAGAGAGAGAGAGAGAGAGAGAGTGTGCATGTGTGTGTGTGTGGGGGGGGGGGAGAAAGACAGAGAGAGACAAACAGACACACACACACACACACACACACACACACACACACACAGAGAAAGGTGGGGGTGTTTCAGTGTTTCCAACCCAGGCAGGCTTGAACTTCTTATAGAGAGAATGACTTTGAACTTCTGGTCCCCTTGCCTCCATCCCCAAGGGATGGGCTTACATGTGTGTGCTACCACATCCAGTTTATGTTGCACTAAGATCTAACCCACGGCTTCAGCCACACTCTGCTGCCATCTGAGATACATCCCCAGCCTCCTCTCACATACTTTAAATCGTCTGTTTTACTTTTAATACCCCAGCATCAGAAAATGTAGTAATGTAAACTAAGGAGGTTGTGTTGTAACAGCTCAGAAGGCGGGCAGAGCACCTGAGACAGTGCCACCCATCACTTAGGGTGCTGAACATCTCCACGTGCTGAACACACAGGGAGTGAGATTTTCCTGTCGGGAGTTATAGTAACAGTCAAAATTAGGAAGCAAAGTGGACTACCAACACCACTGGGCCAAAATGAAATGGAGAGATGGCTCAGTGGTTAAGAGCACTGCCTGCTCTTCCATAGGTCCTGAGTTCAATCCCCAGCAGCCCCATGGTGGCTCACAACCATCTGTAATGAGATCTGGCGCCCTCTTGAGGAAGAGACCATGAAACCACTATGGACAAGTTCTCCCAAAACCCCCATTTATGGGCTGCCCATGCCTGCTTCAGCATTGTCAGTGAATAAGTTTCATTTTTTTTTTCATTTATAGCAGTATTTGCAACCTTCCTGAGGCTGCAATCCTTTAATACAGTTCCTCATATTGTGGTGACTCCAACCATCAAATTACTTTTGTTGCTACTTCATAACTATAATTTTGCTACTGTTACACATTGTAATATAAATATCTATGCTTTCCAATGGTCTTAGGATACCCCCGTGAAAGGGTTGTTTGACCTCCAAAGAGGTCATGACCCAGGGGTTGAGAACTGCTGCTACTTTAGAGAAAGAGCATTAACTTCTACCTTCTCTCCTTTCTGAAACTGGGAATAGAAGTTAGAGAGGGAGGAGGTGCACGGCTCCACTCACCAGGGGTTGTAGGAGGCGATCTCCACGGACATGTGGCCATTGTCTTAGTTACTCTTCCTGTTGCTATGATAAAATATTGTGATAACTACAGCTTAAGAGAGAAAGAGTGGGCTGGAGAGATGGTTCAGTGGTTAAGAGCATTGCCTGCTCTTCCAAAGGTCATGAGTTCAATTCCCAGCAACCACATGGTGGCTCACAACCATCTGTAATGAGGTTTGGTACCCTCTTCTGGTCTGCAGACACACACACAGACAGAATATTGTATACATAATAAATAAATATTTTAAAAAAAAGAGAGAAAGAGTGACTGGGGTGGTGGTGGCTCACGCCTTTAGTGCCAGCACTTGAGAGGCAGAAACAGGCAGATCTCTGAGTTCAAGGACAGCCTGGTCTATAGAGTGAGTTCCAGGACAGCCAGAGCTACACAGAGAAACCCTGTCTCAAGAAAAGCGAGACAAAGCTGGGCGGTGGCGCACGCCTTTAATCCCAGCACTTGGGAGGCAGAGGCAGGCAGATCTCTGTGAGTTCGAGACCAGCCTGGTCTACAAGAGCTAGTTCCAGGACAGGCTCCAAAACCACAGAGAAACCCTGTCTCGAAAAATCCCCCCCCCAAAAAAAAAAGGAAGAAAGAAAACCGAGACAGAGACACAGAGACACACAGAGTGTTGGTTCATAGTTCAAGGGTACACACAGTGCGTGGTGATGGAGATGCTGCACCTGAAGTCAGGAGACAGGAAGAGGAATGCTGCTGCTCCCTCTTTTTTTTTCCCCTCTTTTTAAACAGTCCAGAACCCTAGCCTAGGGAATGGTGCCACCTTCTATTAGGTGCCACTTTCCTTTAGGATGGATCATCCTCTCTCAACCTAACCAAGAAAACCCTCATAGGCATGCCCCCAAGCCCTCACAGATGTGCCTTCAGGTATGTCTTAGGTGATTGCAGACATCAAATTCACAATCAGTATTAACCATCACCCCTTAATACAGGTAAGAAGCCTACAGCAGGGGAGTTAGAGAGAAGGCTTAGCAGTTGAGAGCACTTACAGTTCTATCAAAGGACCAGTGTTCAGAACCCAGCATCCAAGTCAGATGGCTTAAAGATACCTGTAACTCCAGCTCCCAGGGAGCCAATGTCCCCTTCTAGCCTCCACGGGTACCTGTATACACCTTCATTCATAGACACACACATACAAATAAAACAAATAAATCTTAAAAAGAAAAGGCCACAAGTAAGGTCTGGTGTGGTTATTTATGCCTATAACCCTCAAACTTAGGAGTATGAGACAGGAGGATGGCTGAGAGTTCAGCCTAGGCTGCATAGCAAGACCAGTCTTAGATATGAGTGAGAGTTGTCTCAGAAACAAACAAACAAAACAAACCGCCCCCCCCCCCCCCAAAAAAACCTCAGGAATCCCAGGGGAAAATTGACAGAAGAGGTAGGCAGTGCGGGTCTGAGCCCAGTCTTCTTGGCTGTTTTTTTTTTTTTTCCTTTTACCAAGGTCACATTTAGTTGTTTCTAGCTAGACTTCCAGGCCTTGAAACAACGTATGAAAAAGCTGTTTCACAGGCTGTTGCCAGGAGGCTCGGCCACGGAAAGTCTCTTTTTCATTTTCCATCAGAGATTTAAATTTATCCCTGCCCCCGCAGACCTTGTGTTCCTCCTCTTCTCCTGCTGCCTCCCCCTCCTGGGGGAGCTGAGTAGTTTGACAGCTGGGGATGGAACCCAGGGCTCCGTGCCTGATAGGCCAGCCTTTCACAACTGAGCCACGGCCCTAGTCTTTTGTTCTCTTTTCGATTGCAAACTATTTTTAACATCCAGATTCTATACATCCTAGAGCTTTGTGTGTGTGTGTGTGTGTGTGTGTGTGTGTGTATGTATATATGCATATGTATGTATATACACTGTGAGTCCAAGGGATTGAATTCAGGCATCAAGCAGGCTCCTTTACTTGCCGAGCGGTCTTGCTGGCCTAATCACAAATATTAAACTTGGAAACACTAAGCATCAATAATAAGTACTTGAGTTTAGGTAGTAACATATGTAACAAAACCATGAAATTTGAGAAGTTCTGGCAGTAAGGTCATGTAGGGTATCTTTCATATTTACCTAAGGGAGTACTAGGCCTAAAATTGAATTAAATAGGATACACTACTATCTTGCAATTTATATTGTGTAAGGTGATGGAGCCTTGACAGGAGGAAATTAAAAAAGCAAAAGCTTCATCATTCCCTATATATTTAGGACCAAGACCACTACCCTCTTGGCTGTGCCCAAAATCTTTAGGAAGATGTAACAAGCTGGGTTTTAGAACAAGGGCAGTCACAAAAGACAGATGTAGATTTTACAGATAATGAGAACCAGGCTCAGAAGCATGTATTTAATGTTAAAATGCTACCACTGAGCTAACGCTTGCTCTCAGCACAGAATGCTCACAATCACCTGTGCATTTAGAGGTGATTATGTCCCCGCACAAAGTCCTGCGTACACCCCAAAACATTTCACTGTCAGGGCCAGAATCAAAAGTGGAGTTGTATAGGACACGGCGCTGCTTGCCTTTAATCCCAGCACTTGGAAGGCAGAGGGGGGCCCATTTCTGTGTTTCTGTGAGTCAGTGGATTGAGCTCCAGGTCAGCCAAGAAAAGACAGTGAGATTGTCTCAGAAAACGAAAAAAAAAAAATTAAACTTTTTTTTGAGACAGAATTGTGTGTGAGTGTGTAGCCTTGGCTGCACCAGAACTAGCTTTGTAGACAGGCTGGCCTCGAAATCAAGATCTGCCTGCTTCTGCCTCCTTGAGAGCTGGGACTGAAGACATGCGCCCCCTACTAGTGCCTAGCTAAATGAAAATTATTCTTCCTTTCACTGTGACAGGATCTCACTATATAGTTCTAGCTGGCCCGAAACTCGCTACGTAGACCAGGTTGGCCCCAACCCATATCATTCTGCCTGCTTTTGCTTTTTGCATCCAGGAATTAAAGCCACCCCGTCCGGCTTGGAGTTGTCTGATATCAAAACCGAGACTACGTTCGTGTGTGCGCGCATATTTTATTTTTTAAAGAGGTGTGAGTAGCACTCGTCCCAGTTTCTAAGGGAGGCTACGGAGGGTCACGAATTTGAGGCCAGCGCCTGGCAACATAGCGAGTTCCCGTTTGAAAAAGAAGGAAGTGAGAAAGCATCCCGCCGGGCTATACTGCAGCTCCAGCTGGAGGTACTGAGCAAACGCGAGGCTGCAAACAGGTATAGGTGTATCCGCCAAGGCCTAGGAGCAGTGACACATCCCGCCTCGGGAGCTCCAGGTGGCTTTCGGGCTTCCCAGCCGGCTGCTCCACCCCGCTCCGCAGCACACCTGCGCTCCATCACCGGCCAGCCCCGGAGACAGCCAGCCAGGCCGCGCCCTAAGTGCCGGGCCACCTGGGACCGGGCCACCGCCCCGCACGCCGGGCGCAGGGCCGGATGCGAGTGCGGCGAGAGGGCGCGCCGGCGCCGGCCGATTCTCATTGGCCTTCTCGGCTGCCAGTCGCCGCTTGCTGGGCGCGGCGGCCGGGCGGGGACTTCCGGCTTGGGCGGAGCGAAGGGCCGAGGGCGGGGCCTCGCGGAGGAGGAAGCAGGCCAAGCCGGGCGGCGGCTCTCCAGGGCGAACCATGGACAGCCAGGGCAGGAAAGTGGTGGTGTGCGACAACGGCACTGGGGTAAGAGCCGACGGGGCGGCCGCGTAGATGTGCGGGGTGCGCGTGGACCCTCGGCTGCGGGGCTGCGCAGCGGGGGCGCGGGCAGGCACGCGGGCGGGCTCTCGGGGGGACGCCGGCGGGGGCGCGGGCGGTCGGGCGGCTCTCGGGGGCGCGGGCCGGCCCTGAGCCGGTGGCCGGGGGGCAAGGTTGCCCTTTGTGCAGCCCAAGGCAGCGAGGCCGTTTCCCACACGCCCCCGAGCATCCGCCTGCGCCCCGCGTCCCGAGAGCTGTGATCCTGTGTGGGTCTGGGTGGCGGTGGGCCCGGTTCCTGGGTGCCGAGGAGGTCTCCATTTCCGAGCCTCGTCTAAGTTTCATACAAGACCCAGCGGCCTTCCTCTTCCTGTGTAGCTGAAGATGCCGAATGCGAGGCAGGAAACGGGTTCCCGCAGAAAAAAAGGGGAAGTGCTGTCAGGCCCTGGGCCGCGGCCCTAGCCCTCGGCTTCCCGTCTGCCCCTGAAGAGTGTGTGGGCTGCCCCTGCCGCCCGTGGTTTTGGGGGACGGTCGGCAGCTCCTGCTTCACCCTTTTCTCTGCATGCAACCTCTCCTAGATCGTCGACTCTGTGGGAAGACTTAGAGACCTAGGACCTCCCCAGTTAATCTAGTGGGAAGTGGATCAGTCCTTTCCTTCCTGTATTTTTTTCTCTTTAAGTGCAGGATACAGACTTAAAGACTCTAAAATTGTCAAAATCAGACTAGATCACTGATTTGAAAACTATTTGCAAGTGATTTCCTTCTATCCCCATTAAAAAGCCTCAAAGCCCCAATTTTGAAGATGAAAATGTTTCTTTTGAATGAATTCTTTAGTGATTTCTAACTGTTTTAGTATTGCAACATTTTGTGACAGTTCTCCTTTGCCACAAATGTGACATACGAATTAAAATAGATTTTCTTGAGTTATCACTTTGGAAGCTAGGTTGTTGAGGGGGGAAGGACCTGGTATTCACTGCCATTCTTTGACAATTATTGTACCAGCTTCCTTTAAGCTAAGTTAAAATTGGACTAGAATAGGATGAGTATCCTAATACAGAGGGACACCACCGCTGTGGTGATAGCTAAGATTTAGTAGCGGAAAAGTTTTTAAACTCATTTATGTGTGTTCATTACAGATATTTATGTTCACAGACTTCATGTAGGGATACATAAAATGATCTCATTCTTTGAGATAAAGGATAAAGCAGTGAGGAAAGCTAGATAGTATTCCACCTAGCTTCCAATAAAGCTTCTAAATTATCAGGAGAAAAAAATTTTTTAAACAGAGCATGTGTTGTTGCACTATATTTACACTAAACTACAAACATTGAGACTTTCCTAAGAGTCTTATAAAAGTGTTTGTTAAAAAAAAAAATACTACTTTAGAACCAAAGAGATGGCTCAGCAGTTAAGAGCACTTGTTCTTGCAGAAGACCCAAGTTTGACTCCCAGCATCTGCATGGCAGCTTACAGCCATCTGTAACACCAGTTCCAGAGCATCTGATGCCCTCTTTTGGCTTCTGTGGGTACCAGGCACACATGTGGTACACATACAAATAAGACACCTAAAATAGAACTAAGTCTTTAAAATGTTGTTAAAAAGACTGCAGGGGTGGCGTAGTCTTTTAGGCCAGCACTTGGGAGGCAGAGACAGGCAGATCCCCGTTTCTGCATAGTCAGACTCCCGTCTCGTCGTCGTCTTCTTTTTTTTTTTTCTTCTTAAATCCAGTTCTTAGGACACAAAGATCAGTTACTACAGCATAAATGAAAGGAATTAATCCAAACAAAAGGTTTTGTTTTGCTATTGCTCTTGTAGTTTTGTATAAACTATCCGTATTTTGTCGACATTGATGGTTGTGAATGAAATAGCTGTGGTAATCTTATATACTCATACATAGTCCTGGCTTAAATCATGTCACTGCTAGGAAAGTTGTGCTGTTTCTAAAAAATATTTCATGACTAAGCTGCTTAGAGTCTGTGTTTTGTTTCCTCTGAAGTCATCTTGGTGCTGTGTATGTAGCAGTGGACAACAAAATACCTTGTCTCAATCAAGGTGAAAGATGAGGACCAACGCCCCATGTCCTCTAGTGTCCAATAGCATTCACCTGCACTCTTACACATGAACCCTCATATACACTCATGGACCGGAGACCGAGATGTTAGTTCATAAGGTAGAGTGCTTGCCTGATGTTGGAGAAACCAGGGGGTCCTTCTCCAGCACTTCACTAACCAAATGTGGCATATACCTATAATCCCTGCACATGGGAGATGGTTGCAGAAGAATCAATGGTGGCTTCATTTATCTTTTGTATACTTTAGATTTTAAAATGTGGACTATTTAAGAGGTTGATTTTTTTTTTTTTTAAATGATGCTGGGATTGAACCCAAGGATTTAGACACAGGAGGTAAATGCTCTCTCTGAGGTGTATCCCCCAACCCTGAGAAGTTAAATTTAAAAAAAAATTAAGATTTGTTATATTTTTGTATGTATAGGTGTTTTGATTACATGTGGGTATGTGCATCATATGTGAGCCTGGTACCTGAGGGGATTGAATCCTCTGGTACGGGATGATTGGAGGTACCGTGTGCATACTGGGAATCAAACCTAGATCCTTTGCAAGATCAAGTGCTCTTAACCACATCGCTCCAGCCCTGAGAGATGTTAGAATTTTCAGTCTCTCTCGCAGGCCCGTAATTGGATTCTGGAAGCATAGGTGTGTTCTTTTGATCACATGCTAAATGCTAGACCTGCTCTATTTTCCCGTCACCCACAATGAGACTCTTGTTTCAGTAGCCCAGAGAAAGGAACTTCTTTCTAGAATAGGGCTTCTAAAAGTAGCCATTTAGACAAAAGTCAGGATACCACTTTAGCTGTGAATTTTGATTCCTTTCAAAATGAGTCCAAGTTCCTTGTGTTAATATATGTTATCAGACTTCAATATAAACTCACCAACAGTTACTGCATTCGCCAACAAAATGCATATCTCCAAAGTGACGACCATGTTGTTAAAACAATGCTTAATAAAGTTTAATGGTTGTACTTAGACATTTATAGTGCTAGAAGAATGTTATACTTAAAATTCACATTTGTAGTTGGTTATAATCTATCAGGCTTCTGCTCATTTGTATGTTTAATTAAGAAATATTTTAAGTAAAAACAAAACAAGAACTTGAGTTTCACTTGTGAAAGGCAATGACCTAATAAGACAACTGTTGGCCTCAAATAAGAATGGCCACTGTGAAGTTAAAATACAAGCACCACCAGTTACTAATAGAAAAAATACAAAATGAACGAGCTCAAACGAGAGTTTAGAAATCCCAGTGAATGTGACGGAGCATGCCTGCAATCCCAGTGAGTGTGATGGAGCATGCCTGCAATCCCAGTGAGTGTGATGGAGCATGCCTGCAATCCCAGTGAGTGTGATGGAGCATGCCTACAATCCCAGTGAGTGTGACGGAGCATGCCTGCAATCCCAGTGAGTGTGATGGAGCATGCCTACAATCCCAGTGAGTGTGATGGACATGCCTACAATCCCAGTGAGTGTGATGGACATGCCTACAATCCCAGTGAGTGTGATGGACATGCCTACAATCCCAGTGAGTGTGATGGACATGCCTACAATCCCAGTGAGTGTGATGGAGCATGCCTACAATCCCAGTGAGTGTGATGGACATGCCTACAATCCCAGTGAGTGTGATGGAGCATGCCTGCAATCCCAGTGAGTGTGATGGAGCATGCCTACAATCCCAGTGAGTGTGATGGAGCATGCCTGCAATCCCAGTGAGTGTGATGGAGCATGCCTGCAATCCCAGTGAGTGTGATGGAGCATGCCTGCAATTCCAGTGCTGGGGTGGAGAGGCAGAAGGATGAGGAATTCAAGACCAGCCTGGGCTGTGTGAGGCCTTGTCTCAACAGACAAGAAAATCCTGCTGTGGCCACTAAAGCAGGAAAATCGCCAATTCAAGGCTAGCCCCGTCTACATAGTGATACCCTGTTTCTAGAGGCCCAGGAATCATTGCACAAGAGGTGGTGGAAGGAAGAGCCCGAAGCAGTGGGTCACCACAAGAAACAGTACTCCTGGACACTAGGACCTCAGCAGTTGTGACAGCACACATGAGGCCAGATTCCTGCATGGAGAGGATGCTCACTTCCTGAAGTCCCACCCCAGGCAAGGAGCCGTTGGGAATTTTTAGCTGCTGTGGTGGGGAGAGAGTTGGACCATTTTCACTAATAATGTAGCCCCTGATAAGTCGGCCACATTCCTATGGAAGGCTGTATATCCAAGAATAATTGAACATACTTGCCTTGGTGGGAAAAAAAAAAAAGACAAAGTTGAGTGGGAAGGGAAAGGGGTGTGGATCTGGGACAGAGTTGGGGGCAGCAGGGTGAATATGATCAAAACATGTTGCTAGAATTCTCAAAAAACTAATAAAATATTTAAAAATAAAATAAATGTTTTTGAATCTTTTTGTATTGTTTTTAGAGGCAGGGTTTCTCTGTGTTGCCTTGGTTGTCCTGGAGCTTGCTCTGTAGACCAGGCTGGCCTTAAACTCACAAAGGTCTGCCTGCCTCTGCCTTCTGAGAGCTGGGATTAAAGGCATGTGTCATACTGCCCAGCTTTGAATCTTTTTTATTTAAGGAAAAAGTTGCTTTGATATCAAATGTAGGCAGGTCTTTTGTTCATTTTGCCTTAAGGAACATTGTACTTCTTACTATTTGATGACTCAGTAGGAAGTAGAGAGCCTGCTCAAACCACAGTGCTACAAGGAAGAAACTATATATGGTAAAATCTGCTTCTTAAACACCGCCTGTGCACATAGAACTGAGTAACCAGTCTTAAACTGATCGACATGCAGGAGAAATGGCAGTGATTAAAATGATACCAAGAGAGGTAGCACAGAAAGAATATTTTCCTTGTATTTTGTTATATAATGAGCCTTGAAAAATTTTTTTTGAGTTTAGCTTGCCTATTTTATGTTGCTGAATTGGATTATTTTGATATTGTTGGAGCCTAATGCATTTAGATTTGAAATAATGTGAAATTTTAGTATGGTTTTTACTGTTCTATAAGGAATTCATACCTTATAGAAATGCTGGCACTGGATTCTAAGACAGCATCTGCTTCCACCAAGCTACTGTTTAGTCAGGTTAAGAGTAAGTAGATGCTATTGGTGTTTGTTGTTGAATGAAGGATCTGGGCTGGCCTCCAGTTTACCATGTAACTGAGACAGCCTTGAACTTCTGATCCTCCACCTCCACCTCTCATGTGCCACCATACTTGGTTTATGAGTGTTGGAAAACGAACCCAAGGCTTAGTGCATGATAGGTGAGCACTCTATGAACTACATTCCCACCCCCAGCAATAGTTTCTTATTAAGTACTTACTTTTTTTCCCTATTATAGTAGCTTTAATTTGAAGTTAATTTTCTTCCTCCCCTCTTCCCTTCTGCTTTTCTTCCTACTCCTGTTTTTGGTAAAGCAGTGACAGTAGCTTATAATTGTTTCTGTGGCTTCAGGATCTCAATTTTTGTCTTCTGGGCTACTTGGAAAATGTTTTTCCACTTAAAATATACTCAAGAACTTTAAGGGCCCTTGAACTGATTAGCAGGTGAAGGTATTTGTTGCCAAGCCTGAGACTGATTCCTGAGACGTACATAGAGAAGGGGAACAATGTACTAGGGAACTTAGTGTGTACACACACAGTTTTTAAATTGCAGTTTAAATTTTTAAGAAATTGTTATTATTTTACAATTTTTTTATGTTTATGGTGTCACTGGCATGCCTGATGCCCATGGAGGCCAGAAGAGATCTCCTGGAACTGGAGTTACAGACATGGGTGCTGGGAATTGAACCCTAGTCCTCTAGGAAAAGCAGCTAGTGCTTTTTTTTTTTTCTTTAGCTGCATTTATTTTATGCTATACATTTTGTTTCTTCTGGGATATTGCTTTCTGTGCACCCTCCTCTTCTGGCTGTGGAAAAGTTTGTTCCTTCTCTGTAGAGATCATCTCCATGTGAGGGGGTTAATCGGTGTGAGCTCTGCAGCTGGTGCTTAACTCCAGTCCCTAAAAGAATTTTAAGATATGAGCTACCCATTTGCACAATTGTAATCTGAAGACATTGATGTGACCTTTACTTTGCTGTTGTGTATATGTGTGAATGGCAGGGAGATCCATCAACCTTAGCAGTCTCCTCCCTGTACCAGAATTTACCCCTTAGCAGGGTTCCCTTCCCCCCTTTAAACTTAGGATTTCTCACATGACAAAGCTACTTATTTACATTTGTTATAAACTTAAAGATTAGCCTTCCGTTCATACTTTTTTCTTTGACAGCACTGGCATTCTAACCCACTGCCTTGTGCACACTAAGCAAGCACTGTACCATTGAGCTATATATATTTCTAACCAACTTCTAATTTTCTTAGACTATTTTTACCCAGATAAGTGAGCATTTCATCCTGGTTAATGGGTACTTTTGACTTGCCTAATGTTGGTATCTGTTAGTTTTTGAGGTTTTTTTTTTTCTGTTGTTTTGATTATCCTTATTAAACCATTTTGGCCTTGAACTAAGATCTTACTCCTCAGAGTGCTGCCTTTAAAGGCCTACACCTCTTTGTCTGGCTTTCTTTAAGGTTAAACATAAGATTTTTGTATTTAAATAGTATTTAGTTTTGTATATTCAGAATGTATGTGGAAATTATGACAGTAGCCTGGTGATAATGACAGACTTTATACTGAAATTTGTATATGGAAGGGATATGAGTTTATTTTCTCTGAATTTTTGTATTATTTCAGTGTAGTTATCAGGTAAGATGGATTTTGACTCGAACGTAGAAATGTAATGATTTAGGAGAAGAATGTGAGATTTTGCACTCACGAACGCCCGTGCACACGCACACCCACCCACCCCTGGGTAGGGTGAGGTGATAACTCAAGTTGGCCCTTGAACTTGCAGTCTTTCTGGGAGAAGAATGAGATTTCACGCACGCACGCACACACACACACACACACACACACACACACACACACACGTTGATAGCTCAGGTTGGCCTTGAACTTGCAGTCTTTCTGCCTTGCCTCCAGAGTGTTAGGACTATGTGAATGAGCTACCACACCCAACAAAATGCTATTTCTTTGCTCTGAAGTAATCGTTCCCGAGAAAGTCTTTCTAGGTCACATTAATCGGTTATTTGAGATGACATTGTGGGACCATGAACTAGTGTTACTGAATTCTGCTTAACATTCTTTGGGGATTGAACGTATACTCTCAGTTTCACTTCTCGGCCTCTGTCAGATGACCAAGTAGGGTTCTGATGACATATGCCTTCAAAGGTAACCCAAGAGGAATTGGATTTTTATTTAAGACAAAAGGCTCTCTATGGGGGGGCTGGAGTGTGGCTCAGTGGTTAAGAGCACTGACTGCTCTTCCAGAGGTCCTGAGTTCAATTCCCAGCAACCACATGATGGCTCACAACCATCTGAAATGAGATCTGGTGCCCTCTTCTGGCCTTCAGGCAGACAAACAAGACAGAATATTGTATACATAATAAATAAATATTTTTTAAAAAAAGAAAGGCTCCCTATGGGGCTGGAGAGATGGCTCAGTGGTTAAGAGCATTGCCTGCTCTTCCAAAGGTCCTGAGTTCAATTCCCAGCAACCACATGGTGGCTTACAACCATCTGTAATGAGGTCTGGTGCCCTCTTCTGGCCTGCAGGCATATACACAGACAGAATATTGTACACATAATAAATAAATATTTTAAAAAAGGCTCCCTATGAATAAAGCTTTGCTTGGCTTGGCATTCACTATATAGCTCAGGCTGGCCTGAGACTCATGGCTCTCTTAAGTGCTGGGATTACAAACATGTGCCATTGTGCCAGGCCTCCCTAGCCTTATTCCCTAGGGAACCCTAAGTGAGTGCACTCAGTTTATTACTGTGAGCCTCAGCTTATATGGGTTGTGTCATTGCGTGATGTGGGGGTACCTCCAGCCAATGAGAGACAGCCAACCCCTCTCTCTGGCTGGAGTGGCAGCTACCTAGATTTTGCTGTTTCACCCCCCCTTGGTGACAATCTTTCATCTTTTTTTTTTTTTTTTTTTTTGAGACAGGGTTTCTCTGTGGCTTTGGAGCCTGTTCTGGAACTAGCTCTTGTAGACCAGGCTGGTCTCGAACTCACAGAGATCCGCCTGCCTCTGCCTCCCGAGTGCTGGGATTAAAGGCGTGCGCCACCATCGCCCGGTGACAATCTTTCAAACTGAGCCAGACTTTTATCTGTCCTACAGGCCTCTAGGTACAGGCCCTGAGATAGTTTTGGCCAAACACCATTACACAACTTGAACAATAATATGCTTTAGAAATGTGTAGCTAGACCTAGAGAATGCCTGACAGTGAACTAACTAGGATTAAACTTTGTGAGTTTGGAATAAAACTCACGAATAGTTTGTTTTACTTAGGTTTTGAAACAGATGGTAGGAATTAAGGAGGTTCTGAGGATCTGAAATTCTTAGTTTTAGACATTTTTCATGATTACTTTTAGTCACTTTAAATCATAATTTTAACATTTTTGTAAGGTTCTGTTTAAAAAGACAAAATTCTGGATAGCAGAATGTTCTAGGGAAGCTATTTATAATTTAATGGGATTAATCATTTCCAAAAGGGCTTCTGTAGAGACAGTGAAGATGTTCATATATTGGCAGGATTGATGTCCGCTTACATTACAGGTTTGTGGAGGTCAGAGGACCACATGCATGAATCAGTTCTTCCTTCCACCTTGTGCATCCCAGGAATTAAACTCAGGTCTTTGGCAAATGCCCTCACCCACTGAACCATCTTTGGGCCAGGACATTGATATTTTCTAGCCAGCTTTGGAAAAGAAAACTCTTACATTCTGCTGGTGGGAATGTGGATTAGTTGAGCCACTTTGGAACTGATATGGAGATTCCCAGTAGCAGCTGAAGAGATGGATTTATTGGTAGAGTGCTTGCCTTGCAAGCATGAGGACTTGAGTTTAATTCCTGGAGACAGAGACTGGGGTCCTGGGCTTGCTGCCACCCAGTCTGGTCTAGTTGGCGCACCACAGCCAGTAACCTCATCTCAAAGAAGGTGGGTGTTTCTATTATTTGTTATGGGCGAGGTGTTGAGACAGGGTTTCTCTTTGTGCAGTCCTGGCTGTCCTAGGACTCACTTTGTAGATCAGGCTGGACTCAAATCACAGGGATATGTCTGTCGCTGCCTCCTGAGTGCTGTGTTAAAGGTGTGTGCCACTGTGACTGGCTGCATGTGGACATTTCTGCATGCATGTATGTGGGCACATGCACACACCAGGTGGTGGTGGCACATGCCTTTAATCCCAGCACTTTGGAGACATAAGCAGGCAGATCTCTGTGAGTTTGAGGCCAACCTGGGCTACAGAGCGAGTTCCAGGACAGGCTTACCCTGTCTTGAAAAACGGGGCAGGGGACGGAGGAGTAGAACTAGGCTGGGCAGTGGTAACACACACACCTTTAGTACCAGTACTTGGAAGGCAGAGACTGGTAGGTCTCTGTGAGTTCAAGGCCAGCTTTGCCTACAGAGTGAGTTCCAGGACAGAGAAACCCTGTCTTGAAAAAACAAACAAAAAAGGACTAAACTGTTAAATGATAGTAACTCTTGGTATTCACCCTAAAGCCAGCGTCCCACAGATAACTAACTATATTAATTGCTGCACTATTCATAATAGTCGACAAATGATAAAACATTCCTTATAATCTGTCAGAATTTGAGCTCTAAAGAATGAAATTCCATCATTTGCAGGAAAATGGATACAACCAGAGATCATACTAAGTGAATAAGTCAGACTTGGAAGATAAATACCTTTTGTCATTTGTAGATCATAGTTTTTTTTTTTTTGTAATAGATACACAAATCATTTTTTTTAACATGCCATGAGAATAGAAGTGAAACTGAGCCAACAGAGGAGAGGACACTAGCAGGAGGAAGGAAAAGGGGAGGGGATGGAACGAGAGTGTGGTTAAAGTACATGGTATACTCATGCGACGTGTTTGTAAACCCATTATATACATCGAATATGAACCAATGAAATATTTCCTGTTTATCTTTACACTTTCTTTTGTTTGCTTGAGTTAAGAGTGGTATGTTGGACTTGAAAATAATCTTCTTGCCTCAACTTTCTAGGTGCAAGTGTATGTCGCCAGTCTTGGCTTTCTGTCCACCTTTGTGCTGTTACTATCGATAATGTATGACTTTCAAGAAGTGTTTTTCACCTTAGTTCTTCTAAAAGTGTATGCCCTGATGCCACAGAACAATAGACTGTGTAGGGAATGAATTCACCCCATCTCCCTCTTCTTTTACACACACACACACACACACACACACTTGTTCATAAGGTAGCATGATACTTGTGCATGACCTTAGTCTATTATCTAACTCAATGCAATCATAGTTGTTTTATGGTTTTGAGCCAGGGTCTCATTGTAGTTCAAACTGGCCTCAGATTTCATGTTAAGTTTGGCCAGCTAAGACTGGCCTTGAACCTCCAGCTGGAGACCAAGTGTTCAACCACATGAGCCTGTAGAGGGATTCCATCCTCAAACCATAACATTCTCCTAGCCTGAAAGTTTTACTTGTCTTTTCCTCTCAATGTCTGCTCATTTTCAGTCTTTTTTTTTTTCTCCCTTGAGGCAGGGTTTCTCGGTGTAATAGTCTTGGGTGTCCTGGAAACTCGCTCTGTAGGCTGGCCTTGAACTCACAGATCTGCCTGCCTCTGCCTCCCAAGTGCTGGGATTAAAAGCGTGAGCCACCACCGTCTGGCCCATTTTCAGTTTACTGAGCCCTGGATGACTTGGAGATTCCTATGCTGACCAGGGTGGTCTTGAACTTGTTCCAGTAGTTCCCTGTCTCTGCTTCCTTTGTACTTAGATTGTAGGCATGCACTGCCATACCTTGGTGCAGTATATGCTCTTGAAAAATATATCGAGGGCTGTAGCTCAGAGGTGGAGCATATTTGCCTAACATGTCTAAGGTTTTATATCTCAAAAACCGAGAAAGAAGCTGGGTAGAGGTGGCGGCACATACCTTTAATCTCAGCACTTGGGAGGACGAGGCCAACCTGGTCTAGAGTGAGTTCCAGGACAAGGCTCCAAAGGAACACAGAAAGACCCTCTTGAGAAACCATGACAATTTTATATGTGAAAATTCACGTTAGTCCATATATCATTTGGTTTTTTCATTTTTGGAAAATGGGGTTGCTTAAACGAATGAATATTTAAAAGTCTGGTTTTGGGCCGGAGATGTGGCTCAGTGGTCAGAACACATGCCTAGGGCTAGAGAGATAGCTCAGCGGTTAAGAGCATTGCCTGCTCTTCCAGAGGTCCCGAGTTCAATTCCCAGCAACCACATGGTGGCTCACAACCATCTGTAATAAGATCTGGTGTCCTCCTCTGTCCTGCAGACAGATATTCATGCAGGCAGAACACAGAATAAATAAATAAATTAAAACACACACACACACACACACACACACGAGACCCTCTGTTCTATCCCCAGCACTTCAAGAAAGTAAAACAAATCAACATTTTAGGAGTTAGAGAAATGGCTCAGCAGTTAAAAAAAACTCTGGTTGCTTTCCCAGAGGACCCAGGTTCAATTCCCAGCACCCACACAGCAGCTCACAACTGTCCAGGGGATTTGGTACAGACACATATTCATCAAGACACTAGTGCATGTGGAATAAAAATAACTTTTTTTTTTCTTTAAAAAGCCTGGTTTCAAATCAAAGATACTTTTGTTGTTTATTTTATTTTTGTTTTTTGAGACAGGGTTTCTCTGTGTAGCCCTTACTGTCCTGGAACTCATTTTGTAGATCAGGCTAGCCTCATACTCAGAGATCCACCTGCCTCTGCCTCCTGAGTGCTGGGATTAAAGGTGTGTGCCACCATTGCCAGGCTGAATTGAAGCTTTTATTATGTTCATTTTCTATCATTTTTCTCTCTCTCTCTCTCTCTTTTTTTTTTTTCCTTTTTCGAGACAGGGTTTCTCTGTGGTTTTGGAGCCTGTCCTGGGACTAGCTCTTGTAGACCAGGCTGGTCTCGAACTCACAGAGATCCACATGCCTCTGCCTCCCAAGTGCTGGGATTAAAGGCGTGTGCCACCACCGCCCGGCTCATTTCTCTTTAATTACTTAGAATTTGTTGAGTGAATGTGTCTATTCCCAAGTAGTTCTGAGCGAGCACTGTGCGCTGACGCTGCTTTCAGGCAGGCTCCAGCATGAACCACCAGCTTAGCTCCCTGCTTGAGCACTTTACCCTTTGGAGACACTTAGGAAGTAGTTACCCAAAAACTAAATATGAACTCTGTTCTAGATAGTGGATTGCTTTTTGTCTTTGTTGTTGTTTCATTGTTGTTGTTTTATTTTGGTTTTGGTTTTTCAAGACAGGGTTTTTCTGTAGCTTTGGAACCTGTCCTGGAACTCGCTCTGTACACCAGACTGGCCTTGAACTCACAGAGACCTGCCTGTCTCTGCCTCCCAAGTGCTGGGATTAAGGGTTTGTTTCACCACTGCCCGCCCGGCTGTTCTAAATAGTTTTATGTCAGTTTGACACAAGCTAGTCAGCTGAGAGGAGGGACTCTCAATTAAGAAAATGCCTCTAGCTGGGAAGTGGTGGTGCATTCCTTTAATCCCAACACTCAGGAGTTAGAGGAAGGTGAATTTCTATGAGTTCGGGGCCAGCCTGGTCTACAGAGCAAGTTCCAGGATAGCCAGGTCTACACAGAGAAACCCTGTCTCAAAACAAACAAACAAGGAAAAAAAATGCCTCTATAAGATTGGGCTGTGGGCAGCAAGCCTGTGGCACATTTTCATAATTAGAGATTGATGGGGGAGGGCCTAGTGTGTGGTGCCACCCTGAGCTGGTGGTCCTGGATTCTCTAAGAAAGCAGCTGAGCAAGCCAGTATTAGCACTCCTCCATGGTCTGCATCAGCTCTGGCCTCCAGGTCCCAGCCCTGTTTGAGTGCCTGTCCTGACTGACTTCCTTCAGTGCTGGACTATGATGTGGACGTGTAAGCCTTTGCTCCTCCAGTTACTTTGGCCATGGTGTTGCATCACAGCTATAATAAGCCTAATGAATACAAGGTTTGGAAGGACCTGGTGCCTGGGAGAATAAGAGATGATGTTTGGAATAGAGTGGGTAACCACTGTGGATGGTTTGAAAGCAAAGTTATGTCTTCTGATACAGTTTTTAAATACCCATAATAAGTGCTTGGTTACTAACCCACTCTTTACTGTTTCCTTCCAGTTTGTGAAGTGTGGCTATGCAGGCTCTAACTTTCCGGAACACATCTTCCCAGCTTTGGTTGGAAGACCTATTATCAGATCAACCACCAAAGTGGGAAACATTGAAATCAAGGTAATGTTTTATTCATCGCTATAACCACGAGGATGTGTGAAGTGATCTTTGAATTAAGTAGTGTAAAGTACAATGTCAGGAAAAGCAGAGAACTGCTGGTAATTGTAATGTATAGTAACACTTCAACAAAGGCAGAAAGACCCTTGGAGTTAATTTTATCTTTTTGTTTATGTATAGCAAGGTGCCATTACGATTTGGAGTATAAAATACCAGCTTTAAAATTAAGTAGAAAATTGATACATATTAGTCATCTTAGTGTTTCTGAGACTTGGGGCTTTTCTCTCCATGTTCCCATAGGCTGACCCTCCTACTCTTATGCAGTCAGTCAGGAAAAACCCAGAAGTCTAGAACTGGTTCCTCTTCTCACTATTACAGTTGATTTTCATAGTGCGGGAGGAAGTCAGGTTGATCTTTATTTGGTCTTAACACTATTTGTCTTACTGTAATGGGCAGAAGAGGGCAAGTTGCCATTAGCCAAAGTACTTTGTGTGAGAGACTCAACCATTTTTTCTCCCACTGATCTAGAGATCAAGCAGGAATCACATTATTTTATAAGTAGATAATTAAAAGAACATTTTTCAGATGAACAGGGTCCAGATGATGTAAACCAGTAGAATTTAGGGGCTTTTTTAATGAGGCTTTCTTTTTTTATAGTTAGCATTGTTTGGTCCTGTTTGGGCAGCCTTTGGTAAGAGTTAGGATGCTGGGACACTTGTTTGGGTGCTAAGAAAGGTGACAGGTGTAATGGATGATAGAGATTCCTGTGTTTTAGGTCTCTACTGTGGGAGCCAGAGAATTTAGTTACATGATAGATAAAAATACACATGGAAACTTAGGGTCTATGTTTGTTTTAAAAACCTAAAAGTGAATTCTGGCCTTTGGTAGGTTTCAACAACTAAGTGGTTCACTCACTATAAGACATTTTAGGATAGGCCTTGCAGGGAAATCTTGTTGGAATCCTTTTTCTTTTCATAAATTTTCATTCTGATTAAATTTTATCTTTTTTTTTGGAAACAAAGCCTTACTATATAGCCTGGCTGACCTTGAACTCGGAGAGGTGTGCATCAGGAAGCCTGGCAAATTCTGTCTTGAAAGAAGTTCAACTTGAAATTCAGCTAGTACTGTGATGAGGGAAAACTGAGTGTAAATAATGCATTTTATTTAATGTCTGGCTTTTAAACATTTTTATGAATGATAGCATTTTTGAAGTTCAGAAAAAAAAATATATAGTCATTTTTAAGTCTCCAACACAACAAAAACAACACATTTCTTCTCTCTTATTTTCTTGCTTCTTAGAAAGCCCAAGTAGTTAAAAATCAATAGTTTTCTTATGAGACGTTTTTCAGGGACGGCTCTAGTAGCGATTGCTGATATAATTTGTCATTCTGTGTTTACGTCAGTTCTTTTCACGCTGCTGTCTTTGAAGCCTTTCAAGTTAAATTGCTTTTCTTTCACTTGAATACAAGGGCTTAGTTAGATAAACACACCTGAACTAAATTCTTAGTGAGCTAGACCATGTATTTTCCGTGTTTTCTTAATTGAAGTTCAAAGTTCAATTCAATAATTTTTGGAATCCCCGTGCTTAGTGAGTTGACTTATATTTGTAAGTCTTGTTAGTTAAAATGTGATGGTAGACTAAGACAATGAAAATTTAAATCATCTAGTTAATTTTCATTTAGAAGTAATTACTGTCCGTGATCATTGGCCCTGATAATTAACATCATAAGATATAGTAGTACTGCATCTGACCTCAGCCTAATGTCTCTGTTGCTTGTATGTTTAAACATTTCAGTGAGGATTTTATGTAGGCCTTTTCTGACTCTTGCTTCTACCTTCTCTTTCTTCACCTTTCTTGACCTGTTGAAGTAGAATAACAAAAAGATGGTAAGTGAGGTTACACACATGCTCTGTTTGTTTTCCACTTTTGCCTGGCGGGACAGTAGTTGTTGTTTTGTGTCCCTTTAGTATTGGGGAGGGGGAAAATCCATATTTTTGTTTTAAGTACTTTAATTTTTAACCTTTTTTATTTCTTCAGTTTTGTAGCGACTAATAGTTCTATACTTTCCTGATTGCATACAATGAACCAAACAAGAACTAATTACTAACATAGTTTTTAATTTTTTTAATTTTTTGTAGATGAATGTTATAATTAAAATGGAATGTGGTGTGCATAATACAGAAATGAAGTAGCTATGTGATACAGATAAAAAACGGGTGAATTTGTTACATTTGGGGACTTAAGTTTATCGATTGATGTTATATATTGCCTATTATACTGAATGCATCTGTTTGCAGCCAGTATGATAACATATATGTATTTGATAAACTGAGTAAATTTTTATTTTATACATGAATCATAAGAGAAAAAAGTAATAAAATCTGTTTCCATGTCATCCTTACTGATGAGTAGGTTTGACATTATCTGAGACTAAATAAGAAAAAATTACAGTCCTGTCAGGCTTTTCCACAAGTAAAAGCCCCCCCCCCCCATGAGTAAATACCATGCATAGACCTCCCTTCTATCAAACAAGCAAACAAACAAACAAACTAGAGGCTTGCTGGGCCTGTCCCAGACATTTGACTCTTATTACATTTTTCTGTGGTAGTCTTTAAGTCTGGAATTTTTTTTCTGAGTAAAAGAGCATGCATTGTCTTAAATACTGAGGAGAGTATTAGACAGGGCGTACTTGTAGAGAATAGTATAAGCATAATTTTAAAGTTCTTTTTAAATCAGGAATAGAATATCTAATTGGTATTGTTCTTTCAGTGTAAAAGTAAAATCCGCAGTATGGTGGGTGAAGAGAAAGAACGTGTTTTGAGATGTAACTTCACTCTGTAATCCGAATTCCAGCCTGCATGTCCCTGATTACAGATACTTTCCTTATAGGGATGTAATTGTGGTTTAAAGCTTGTAGTTTTTTCTATTTTCTGGTTGAGAGTGACATTGTTCAAAACCATTCTTGGCAAATATAATTTATTCTAAATAAATGACTGTTGCCCGGTGTCCCAGTTCCTTTTTTTCTCCCTCTCTTTTCTTTTTCTTTCCTTTCTTTCTTTCTTTCTTTCTTTTTTTCTTTCTTTCTTTTTTTTTTTTTGAGATACAGTGTTTCTCAGTAGCTATGGAGCCAGTCCTGGAACTCACTCTGTAGACCAGGCTGGTCTCAAATTCACAGAGATCCGCCTGTCTCCGCCTCCCTAGTGCTGGGATTAAAGGTGTGCGCCACCACCGCCTGGCTTCCTGTGAGTTTCTAAGTTCCAGGTGAGGTTTAGGCTTGAAGTCCAGTGGTGGGCAACAGTAAAATTTCAGGGCTGCTCTGAACATTTCCTGCTTGCTTCTGAAGGGAGGAGGGAACTTAAGATTCTTTGATTTGATTGTTGGTTTTTTGGTTTTCAAGGCAGGATTTCTCTGTGTAGCCAGCCTTGGTCATCCTGGAACTTGATCAGTAACAGGCCACAGAGGTCTGCCTTCCTAGAGCAGGGATTAAAGATGTGTGCCACCACCGCCCAGCTGGGTTATTAGCATTTTTGACATTTGAAAGTTGAAAGGTTCTAAGGTAAAGTTTATATATGGTCTAGGTTTTGTTTGGAGGTTTTGGTTATTAGTTGTGTGTGTGTGTGTGTGTGTGTGTGTGTGTTTCCTCAGACAAAGTTTCATATAGCTTAGGTTGGAATTAAACTTTCTGTGGAGCCTAGGAGATAGCCTTGAGGTACTGATCTTCCTGCCTCTATTTCTTTGTTTTTGGTTTGGGTTTCTCTGTGTAGCCCTGGCTGTCCTGGAACTGACTCTGTAGACCAGTGCCTCAGTTGTTTGAGTGCTGACATTACAAGCTGTGCCACTATTCCTGGCTGTTTGGTGTTTTGATCTTCCTATGCAGCCCAGGCTGAGCCTGAACTCTGACAGTCTCCATCTTCTACCTAGACCTTTGAGGTACTAAGATTGTAAGTGTGTGCCACAATACCTACATTCGTTGTTTGTGTTCTGTTTTTTGTTTGTTTTTGTTTTTTTTAATTTTTTTCATGGGTTATTTTTTTTGAGACAAAGTTTCAGATATCTCAAGCAGGCCTTGAACTTCTGATCTCTTGCCTCTCTCCCTTCCAAGTTCTGTGATTACAACGTGCCCTCCTACCTGATACTGGGCCATACTGGGATGGAGCCCAGGGCTTCATGCATGCTGAGCAAGCACTATACCAGCTACGTAACATCCCTGGCCTGTTTGAGGGCTTAAAAAACAATTTTATCAACAAATTTTTCACTAAGTCACTTAGTCATACATCTCAATTTTTAAATGTCCCTTTTTGTTCATAAGGGACTAAACTCAGTGTCAGATGTCCCTTTTAGTTAATAGTTCATAATATGTGTGATCCTAGAAGAAGATTCATAAAGCTTTTATTTTGAGTTGCTATAAGCCTCTGGTTTTGGTTTTTGTTTTTGAGACAGGGTTTCTCTGTCTAGTCCTGGCTGTCCTAGAACTACTTTTGTAGACCAGGCTGGCCTTGAGTTCACAGCGATCCACCCGCCTCTGCCTCCCAAGTGCTGGGATCAAAGATATGCGCCACCATCACCACTCAGCAATAAACCTCTGTTCTTTAGAGGAATAAAAGTAAGTGTAATTTGTTGATATTGTATTATACTTACTCTAAATTGGTTGAAATAATAGTAACTATCAATCAACTAATTATCTAACTCAGTTGTCTTGTATAGTATAATAAAAAATTCATTTATCATAGGAACAAATAAATAACAAATTGGTATGAAATTATACTTAATAGCTAAAAGTAGCATATATATTTGCAGGTATAGATTTTTTCTCTGCTTTTAATTAAGAAATTTTTGTTTAACACATATAACTACTTTAAACAGGTTTTACAGACTCTCCATATATCAATCACCTAGATTTCAGTATTAATATTTGTTACTTTAAACCAGGCGTAGGAGTAATACTTCTATCCAACTTTAATCCCAGTACTAGGGAGTCAAAAGGGAAACAGATCTCTGTATGTTTGAGGTCAACATGTTCTACATAATAGAGTTCCAGGACAGCCAGGGCTACATAGATGGACCCTCTTTCAGAAACAAAACATTTATTATTCTGGCTAATTACATAACTATACATCCATCAAAATGCCCTGGGTTTTTTTGTTTGTTTGGTTTGGTTTTTTGTTGTTGTTTATTTTTGATGTTTCACTAAGGAACAGATAGTAGTAAACTTCTCCCTAAATACTTCACCATGCATGCCTGTATCCAGAGTTCACAAGTAGAGATCTTTCCAGTTTTCCATTTTCTTCCTGAAGATTCTGAGTAGTTAATAGTCAAGGAACTTGAGTGTTAATTTTGGGAAAACTGACTTTATAAGAAATTAGTTGCTATAGAAAGTTTTAGTGATCTTTGTTTTCCTTTGCCATTAGTGTATCTTTCAGAAATCTGACTTTTAATAGACTCCTTATCCTGGTTTTCAGGTTTAAAATTACTTTTCTGGGACATTTCTAGGCCAGTTTTTTTCCCCCATTATCTCCAGCATTGCAGATTGAACCCTACCACCCCTTAAGATTATTAAAAGCCTCATTTTACATCTTCTCATGTTAGTTTTGCAGTTTCTTTTCTTCATTTCCTCATAATTCAAACTTTTATTATACCAAATAGCTATTTCTGGTACTAAATTTTAATTGGATTCATTAATGTAGAAATAATATCTGGATTGGTGATTTCTAAAACATTTAAATATTAAGATACTGTTTGCCTTGTTTTTATGTGGGTCTCCTTCAACTCTTGTTGAAGACAGGTTATGAGTATTGTGCTTCATGAAAGATAGCATTCATTTCCAGTATTACACTTCAGGATTAAAAATGTTGCCCATGGGAGAACTTTGAAGGAGTTGTTTTAATGTATACATTATGGATAGACGCTTGTGAAGTCCATTAATGGGTGTGCGTAAGTAATGCATTGTTATAGAGAAATGAACAATCATGATTTTTGCATCTACATTGATATAAATCATTTTGATAGAAAGAAATGTGCTTGTGTTCATTGAGCATTTTTCAAGTTTTTTCCCCCGATGTGCTATTTCACATATCACAGGACTTATTTTTTGAACATTTGAGCAAAAGAAACAGATGAAACCTCATACAAAACCCTTCAAAATATGAAAATGTGGGGTTTATTTGTGCTAATGCTCTTCTTTTGGAAACATTAAAGGTAAGGTCAATTTATTGATTTAAATACATAGTACATAAAATATTGATTGAACTTTGTAAGCTGTTCTTGAAAGAAAAGAGTATTAGCTTTGGAATAAAATACTTGATCTGCAAGTCCAAGAAAAGTTAAAATTCAGTTATTCTCGAGCTTTTAAAATCCAGGAATATAGTTGTCTAAAGCTTCTTTACATAAAACTTTGTTTTAAAGCTTTGCTATCCCGTCCTCTAGGATCTCATGGTTGGTGATGAGGCGAGTGAATTGCGCTCCATGTTGGAGGTTAACTACCCTATGGAGAATGGCATCGTACGGAACTGGGATGACATGAAACACCTGTGGGACTACACATTTGGACCAGAGAAGCTGAACATAGACACCAGAAACTGCAAGATTTTACTCACAGAACCTCCCATGAACCCAACCAAAAACAGAGAGAAGATTGTAGAGGTAAGTTTTTGATGGGCTGGATAACCTTGTGTACCTCTGTGATAGAATGTAAAACAGATTTTTTTCTTCTTGCTGCTTCTGCTGCTAAGGATAAATAAAAGTAATCATTTCTCCCTAGATCTTGATTGTTTTGAATTTCCTACAAATTGACAGTTGCTCATCTGAAATCTGAAATGCTTTGATCATGTTTATGATGCTTATGAAATTATGAATTTTGTAACATAAATTTTGAATATTATCAGGGAATTCACCTGATAAATAGGCAATATTTCAAATTTAAAATTAGAAATCCCAGCTGGATGGTGGTGGCATATGCCTTTAATCCCAGCACTCTGGGAGGCAGAGGCAGGTGGATCTCTTCTGAGATCAAAGCCAGCCTGGCTACAAAGCGAGTTCTAGGACAGGCTTCAAAGCTACAGAGAAATCCTGTTTCGGAAAACCAATAAAATGAATGAATGAACGAACATCAAAAATCTCTTTGGTCTCAAGCATTTTGAATAAGGGACAGTCAGCATGTATATGCTAGTAGATGAGAACATTCCCCTCCCCAAAAGTTAGGTGATTAAATTAAGTAGTTTATTAGAAAGTAATAAGACTAATGGAAAATAGTAAAGCGTGTGTGTGTGTGTGTGTGTGTGTGTGTGTAATTTAAGACAAAAATCTGGGATTCAAGGTAAAAACTAGGAAGTCTTTGAGATAATACTTTTCATTAAAGAAATGAGAGGAGACAGTGGAGATAAGGCTGGGGGCCAGAGGGAAGAACCTGCTGAAAGATTAAAAAGGCTACTGAGGTGAGGGCAGGAGAACTTTGTTATTGATTTAAATAATGGACTTTGGAGAGCTTTGCATTTTGTTGGTATATGCACACACAGCATTACTTTATTAAAGGGTTGTTGGAATAAAATGTTAGAATATTCCAGAATTGTAAAATTGAAGTTCTGTATAGTTCTCATTTCAATCAATTGTTAAATATATAAATATTCAGAGTGATAGCCCTATCAGTCAGTGAGTGATTACAATAGAAGACCAAAAGAAGTCATTTAAGATTTTTCTCAGCTGACGTGGGCTGCAGAGAACGAATGCAGATATGGCCAGGGAGGGCCCAAGAAAATACCTCCCTTCAGTGTAATTCAGTGTGAAGTAGAGTTACAGTCTGGACTCAAGTAGAGAGTCAGTGGGCTGGGCAACTGAGCAGTCTCTACATCTGACAACTTAGTGTTTTAATTTTTGTCTTCTCCTCTGTAGTAGGAGGCTGCTTGTTTGATCCTGGCTGCTCAGCCCCCCAAAAAACACATAGAAACTGTATTAATTAAATCACTGCTTGCATATTAGCTCTAACTTCTTATTGGCTAGCTTTTACATCTAAATTTAACCCATTTCTATTATTTTATATTTTACCACAAGGCTCATGGCCTACCAGCAAGATTCCAGCTAGCAGCTTGCATCTTTGTTCTTTGGTGGCTTCATGGTGTCTCTCTGACTCTGCCTTCTTTCTCCCAGCATTCAGTTTAGTTTTGCTGGCCTAAGTCTATTCTGCCTTGCCAGGCCCAAGACAGATTCTTTGTTAACCAATAGTATTCATAGCATACAGAGGGGAATCCCACATCACACTTCATTTTACCATTCATTCATTCCACTGGTAGGGAGTCAGATACAGAGTCTCATTGAAACTAGAAAGAGCTCTTCTGCTGGATTACATCCCCAGTTCTATTTCTTTTATTATTTGTTTTTAACTGGGGGGGGGGGGTAGAGCCAGTTTTGACTTAGTTTGGGGGAAATAGATATTTTTTCCTCTTATTTATGTGGTGTGTGTTTATGTATAAATGTCCGTGAATGGGCAGATTTTGGGGAGTTGGTTTTTGTTTTTTACCATGTGGTGGGTTCTGGAGATTGAACTTGGCCTTTCACAGCTGAGCCATCTCTCTGGTCCCAAGAAGATATTTTATATTGGGGTGTGTGTGTGTGTGTGTGTGTGTGTGTGTGTGTGTGTGTGTGTGTGAGAGAGAGAGAGAGAGAGAGAGAGAGAGAGAGAGAGAGAGACACCTACGCGCATGTGAGCTAGCACAGGCGTGAAGGATTGCCACCCTGTGTATATGATGGTGAAAGGCACTTTACAAGAATCATTTCTCTCTACCTACCATGTGGGTCCTCGGGCTCAAATTCAAGTTGTTAGACTTGCAGACAAGCACCTTTACTGGCTGAGCAATCTTGCTGGTCCCAGACAGGTAATTTTTAAAAGGGATATCAATTTAGGAAATTTTGTGTGAAATTTGCTTTCATACTGATTAGCCACTGACTATATTGTATTCAGAAATCTTTGCTTGTAGCACCTACAAATGCTCTAGAACTTGACTCAGGTGTGCATACATGCTTGCAGGCACACATGCATGCGTGTATCTAAAACTCTGCCCTAATAATTGAAATTAAAGCTAGGCTTTATAAGGGCAAGAACAACTCGTTAGAATAGATGATTCCTCGGGGTCCTTTGATTGCATCTTAATCAACTGATCTGCCATGTGAGCATGAAGGAAGTATATAAATAGATATAAAGTTTTCTGTATAAACCACCTCCCTTTTTTCCTTCTCTTTCCATTTTCAGGTAATGTTTGAAACTTACCAATTTTCTGGTGTGTATGTAGCCATCCAGGCAGTTCTGACTTTGTATGCTCAAGGTAAGTAAAGCTTAGCTTTTAAGAAAATTAATTTAGCGAGCACTAGTGTGTATATGTGTTTGTGTATGTTGTTTTGTTCCATTTGTTTTTCAAGAAAGGGTTTCTCAGTGTAACAGTTGTGGCTGTCCTGGAGCTTGCTGTGTAGACCAGGCTGGCCTCAGACTCAGAGATTCGCTTGCCTCTGCCTCCTAAGTGCTGGGATGGAGTGTTGACTCAGTGGTTAAGGGCATTGACTGCTCCTGCCAAGGACCTAGGTTTTCTGTTTCTCCATTTGGAGCCGTTTATGACTGCAGTTCCAGGGGATCCTGTGCCCTCTTCACACCAAAGGGCACTGCAGGCATCTGGTAAACAGACATTCAGGTAAACACTATTATAGAAAAAAATAAATAAAAAGTGAAAAGACTTTTACTTATATAAGACCACACTTCAAAACTTGACAGTTGTATGTGTTTGTCCATTTGTCTGTGTGGCATATGTATGTGTGCACAGGGATACATGCTTGTGGAGGCCAGAGGTCAACATTAGGTATCTTTCTCATTCTACGCTTCCTCTTTAGAGACAGGTTCCCTCTTTAGTTGACCTGGAATTCACTGATTGATGAGGATGACTGGATCTTCCAATCTCCTTCCCGGTGCTACTACACAGGTGTTGCTACTACACCTGTTGTTTTATGTGGGTGCTGGGGTCCAGACGCTAGTCCTTTTGCTTGTATAACAAGCACTTTGCCTAGCTACCTGTAGTGAGAGCTGCAGGCAGGCCTGCTTTTCGTCCCACCAGGCTCCCGCATGGCTAGCGCTACACCCGAAATAACAACACACAAATTGTATTCTTTTAAACACTGCTTGGCCTGCTAGCCTTGAATTCACAGAGGTCCACCTGCCTCCGCCTCCCAAGTGCTGGGACGAAAGGCACGGAAATTATTTTTTAAAGCTGTATTTATTTACCTGTTGTAATATGTCTTGTGTTCTATTTGATATAGAAAATGTGTCTAACAATTAGATAAAGTTTCCTTGCTCTTAAGGTGGTTGATTACAATCTAGCTGCACTTTTTCATTGGAAAGAAGAAATCTGTCAAGTGAAAGAAAGTATTTTCCTGGATAAGTCTGCATTTGGATAGTTTTGCTTTTTGAAAATTTGTTTATGTGCATGAGCATGTGTGGCCACAGCACTTGTGTGGTGTTAAGCTGGCAACTCGGAGGAGTCGGTTCTGTCTTCCTCTCTACTGTGAGAGTCCCAGGGATCAAACTCAGGTCGTCAGGTTTGGCGGCAAGCACTTGACATCTGAGCCATACTGTAGGCCTATACTCCATTTCTTCCTCCTTCCCTTCTTCCACACACATTTCATTCTAAAGTGTGACTTTAGAGGGACTGGAGAGAGTTAGTAAATAAGAACACTGGTTGACCTCCCAGAGGGTTTGAGTTCAATTCCCAGCATACAGGAGACTGGGTACTCTCTTCTGATGTCTATGGGCACTGTACTCGTGTGCACACATATATACCTGCAAACACACACAAATACATGCTAAAAAAAATTTTAACAAGAACAACAAACAATACTATCATTCAAACCTGCAGGAGGTTTTTAAATAAGAAGTGACCTGGTATTTTAGGAAGATATGTCTCTTTTCTTAGTCCAGTCTGAGTGGATAGAAGAGATTGAAATAGGGAAATCTCAGGTTGAAGTATGAGTAGTCAGAGAAGACACAGACGAAAGGGCAGGAATTGAAAAGACAGACAACCCAGTGATGAAAGGGTATAGCACTGCTAAGAGTCCTTGCTTTGTTGTTTTGTTTTGCTTTTTTCCAGTAGAAAGTCTTTGGGGCTAGAGAGATAGCACAGCAGGTAAATGCCAGCTTCTCAAGCCTGGGGACCTGAATTCAGGATCCCAACACCCACGTAAAGGCCGTGTGCAGCAGCACATGCCTGTGATTCCAGCGCCAGGAAGGTCAAGCAAGACAGGAGGATTCTGGGGGCTTGCTGGCCAAGTAGTCTGTACCGATCAGTGAGTCTGGGTCAGTAAGAGATCCAATTTCCTCAGATACCAACACCCATGTACCAAACAAACCACATATTCCTGTAACTCCAGTTCTGATGGATGTGGAGACAAGAGATTGCTGGGTTTGCAGGCTTCCAAATTACCAGAGAAAACGCCAGCCCTGGACCCTTCCTCAAAGGAGTAGGCGGGGGAGGGAGGAGGATACCTGGTACCCACAAATACATAGATACACACAGAAATTTAGCAAGTAAATACCTTTGAAAATTTAGTAAGGTAGCGAGCAATTGAGGAATACAGCCATATCAACCCCCTGTCCTCTGCAGGTACATACATACCAAAACAATATCTTGGAAAGATCAGGATAGCAGTATAGTGGTTTTATCAATCTGTCACATTAATCAGGGAAAAACAAGTTATATCAGCTTAAAAATGGGACTGTTTATAAATTTATTCATTTGTCAAAGATAAACAGATATGACAGTGCATGCATATTTATATAATAAGGTGAGAGTAAGCATCTTTACAGTGCTTGATGCATCCATAGGCAAATGGATGTGTATTATACGTAAATGATATGTAATAAGAAAGAAAAGGGGCAAAATAAAGAACAGCTTAGCCGGGTGGTGGTGACGCACACCTCCCAAATACTGGGAGGCAGAGGCAGGCAGTGGCTAGCCTAATCTACAGAATGAGTTCTATGATAGCCAGGACTACACAGAGAAATCCTGTCTCAAAAAACAAACAAACCAAAAAAAAAAAAAAACCGAAAGAAAGAGAAGGGTAGAGAGATCATTCAAAGATGAGGAAATAATAAAAGCAAATTATAGATAATGTATATTCAGGGAAAAAGACAAAAATGAGTTATAAAGGGCTGGTGAAGAAGCTTGCCAGAGTTTTTGTTTGTTTGTTTTGTTTTGTTTTGTTTTGTTTTTGAGAGTATCTGACTGTCCTGGAACTTGCTCTGTAGATCAGGCTGGCCTCTAACTCACAGAGACCTGCCTGCCTCTGCTTCCCAAGTGCTGGATTAAAGGCGTGCACCAGCACGATCTGAATTTTGATCCCCTGAGCTGTACATAAAGATGAAAAGAAGAATATTTTTCTATAAAATTGTCTTCTGCATACATGTACAATATTAATATGTAAGACTTTTTTGTGTGTGAGTTTTTAAAAGTTCTGTTTTTCTCGTTTTTTAAATAGTGTTTCATGCAACCCAGGCTGGTCTTCAGCTTCCAGTATAAGCCAGGATGACTTAGAATACTGCTACATTATTTTTAGTCAGGATCTCATTGTCTAGCCTTGGCTAGTCTAGATTTTGCTGTGTAGACAAGGCTGGTCTCATTTGCATCTGTCTCTGAAGTGCTGCATTAGTACCACACTCAGCCTGACCTGGACCTTCACATCCTTGTCTTCCCAGTGTGCCCAACCAGAAAAGCTTTCTTTCCCTCAGAATTGACTCTTGGGTTTTTTCAAACATTTTTTTTTTCCTTTCTAAAAATTTTATTATTGTAGCCTGGAGAGATGACTCCGTGATTAAGAGTACTTGCTACTCTTCCAAAGGAGCTGAGTTCAATTCCAAGCACTCATGTTAAGTGGCTCACAATTGCCTATAAATTCGTAGTAATATGAGCGTTGGGTGCTGTTCTGTTGTATTAGGAGCGGCGGGGCTGCGTCCCCAGCACCCCGGCTGCCTGGCTAGCTTATGCCCGAAATAACAACACACAAACTGTATTCATTTAATCACTGCTTGGCCCATTTCTATCTAGCCTCTTCTAGGCTAATTCTCACATATTAATTTAGCCCATTTCTAATCATCTGTGTAGTGCCCCTAGGTGCGCTTACCGGGAAGATTCTAGCCTCAGGAGAGCTGTGGAGTCTGAGCTCACTTCCTCTTCCTCCCAGCGTTCTGTTCTGTTTACTCCTCCCACCTATCTTCTAACCAATGAGGGCCAAGCAGTTTCTTTTTATTTAACTAATGACCTTCCTCCATCATATAACTACAGCTTCAGGCACTTTAATGTCCTTTTGTGGCTATGGCAAGCACGTGCATGCGCACACACATACACAAATAATATAAAAGTAAATATTTTACTAAAAATTATTAGTGTTTGTGTGTGGGTGGTGGTGGTGATAATAATGCCATGCATGTGTTTAGAGGTCAGAGGACAACTTTGCGGAGTTGGTGATTTTCTCCTATCTTTACATGGGGTTCATAGATTGAGCTTAGGTCACCAGGCTTGCTTTGCAAAGTGTTTTATTGTCTTGCCAACTTCTGTTCCAACTTTTCAGTTGTAGAGGCCAGACGTTGTGCACACCTGTCATTCCAGTGTATAGCCCATTGCTCAGGCTGCTGGGGCAGGATGGTAATGATTTCTTGACTAGGGTGAGACTGCCTTAATAACAACAAAAGTAAAATAAATCTTTTCGGTGGCAATCAGGAAACACAGCAGCAGCTTCCTTCCCTTTTTGTGTGATGGGATATGTGTGTGTGGGGGCGGTGATGACAGGGTTTCTCTGTGTAGTCCTGGTTGTTCTGGAACTTGCGGTGTAGACCAGGCTTACCTTGAACTCAGAGATCCACCTGCCCCTGCCTCTCAAATACTGGGATTAGGGTGTGTGCCACCATTGCCCAGCTTCCTTGCTCTTTTTTTATTGTTGTTATTGTTGCTGTTGCTTATGGGCTTTTGGCTACAACCTACCAGGCCTTACAGGTTCTAGGCTCCCACTCTGTTGCTGTACTACACCTCAGTGATGCTTTTCTTCTGTCGTAGGTTTAGTTGTGGTCATTCTTGATTGGGCTCCGTAACTGAGCTGGTACTTTGCCTAACCAAGAATGACCGATGTAGTGATGTAGTATTTCTATGTATTAGACATTTCCTCAAGATTGGTGTTTGCCTGTGCAGCTCTGGCCGGCTGGGGAACTCTCCAGTCATCCTGTAAGTGAGCAGTGAGGATAGGTGTAGTTCTCAGTTGGTGCTGGCTTTTACTTTCCTTTGGTGACTTTTGTTTTTAACGTTTATGAGATGACCTCTCACCTCGTAGTCCATACTGGCTTTGTTTTCTTTATTTTTAGGTTTTTGAGATACATGACCTAGAAATTTTAGTCTATCACAAGTTTCCTGAGAGCTCGATTTTGAATATGAGCTACCAGGCCTGATGATTTTAGCAGATTTATTTAAACCATCTTGTAACTTGGTATAAGAATCACTTTCCACAATTTCCATAAATTATTCGTTATACTTTAGAAAATTTCACTTTAAGGGGCTTTGATTAGGTTGAAAAGAAAACTGTAGCAGGGTCTTTCTTCCCAAGTTCTTAAAGCAGCCCGTGATTGAACTAGAAACTCTACAGGGAAAACACCAGGGCAAGATGACCATGGATAATGGCACTTACCACTGAGCCTGACAACCTGAGTTGGATTCCCTTGGCCCCAAATGGTGAAAGGGGAGAACCCATCCCCATAAATTGTCCTCTGACCTCACATGTGCTGTGGCGTACATGTGTCCTCTTTTCCACATGTGTACCCCATACAAAGAAAAATGTAAAGAAAGGAAATCATTGAGGAACAGACGCTTCCATCTGTGATTAGAAACTGTGCTGAAGCAAGCGTAGTTGTGCAGGCGGCACTAGGGCAGAGGCAGGTGGATCTTTGTGAGTTCAAGGCCAGCCTGGTCTACATAGTTTTGTGATAGGCAGAGCTACATAAAGAGACCCTGTCTTGAAAAAAACAAAACAAAAAAAAAAAAAAAGGAAAGAAAGGAAAGGAGTACTCACTAATTACTTGATTTTCCTTGGGTGGCATCTCTGCTATATTTGAGATTTTCTGGCTTTGATTTTTCTGAATTGACTCTAAAAACCTTCTGGTTCTTGTGCAGGTTTATTGACTGGTGTAGTGGTGGACTCTGGAGATGGTGTAACTCATATTTGCCCAGTGTATGAAGGCTTTTCTCTCCCTCACCTTACAAGAAGGCTGGATATTGCTGGGAGGGATATTACTAGGTATCTTATCAAGGTAAGTGCAAGGAAATTATAAAAGCTCATTTTCTTTTTAAGTTTGTTTACTGACTTACACAAAAATCAGTGTCTAAAACATTTAAGTGCTGGAGAGCTGGCTTGCCAATCGAGAGCACATGCTTGTCTTGTGGAGAAACAGTTCTCTTGGCCTTTCTACCGCTGTACCTCCAGCTCTGTGGAATCTAATGCCTTCCTCTGGACCTTTCAGGCACCAGTATTTGCATGCACATACCCACACACAGACATATAATACGCATAATTTAAAATAATAAAAAATTTAAAATATTCATGTACAGCGTTTCTAGCATCACCCAGGATGTCATTATTGACCTTGATAGAGATTCCAGGGATGGAGCTCAGGCAGAGACAGCGAGTGCCTTTTACCTGCCCAAACATCTTAGTAGCCAACAAGGGTTTAATTTTTTACAGTGGAACTTACTTGCATGGATTATTAATTTGCTGGGTTTTTTGTTTGTTTTAATGGCAGCTGCTGCTGTTGCGAGGATATGCCTTCAACCATTCTGCTGATTTTGAGACAGTTCGCATGATTAAAGAAAAACTGTGTTATGTGGGTTACAATATTGAGCAAGAGCAGAAGCTGGCCTTAGAGACCACAGTGTTAGTAGAGTCCTATACAGTAAGTATCCTGTGTGAAGTACATCTGTGGGCTGAAAAGGGGTATCTCTGTTTATTAGCATCACTTAGAGGTTGGGTTTGTTTGGTTTTTGTTTTGTTGTGTTTGCTGGACATCAAACCGAGGGCCTTGTATGTACCCAGCAGATTAGTCTCTGCCTTCTGAGTTTGTGGTTTGGATTTGTGTAATATGTTTTCCTGACTTCAATATCTCCTGCTACATTAAGATTTCATGATATAATTCTTGAAGACACCATGTATTGAGAATTAAAACAAGAATTAAATTAGAATGTAATTAGAAATGGAAGTATTAGTTGAGATTCTAGCATCTTCAGAATATCATTTCTCAACATGTTTTGTGCAGTGTTATTTGTCTGGGTGCTACTTACGAGTTACACAAAATAGAATAAGTTATAAATGTCAAATAAGTTGTGGAGATAATTATTATCTCATTGCTGTGTGACTCCCAGGCCCTTTGATGTGCCAATATATATGCAGTTGTGAAAATTTAGTATGCCTGTTTCTCAGATTCTTGGGTTTTTGAGACCAAGTCTTACTATGTAGTACAAGGTCCTCCTTCCTCTGCCTCCCACATGGTGGGATTGCGATTATGCATTCCCCATATGAACCTCAAAATTTTGTAGCACGTCATGGAGCTGATAATCTGAGAAACATATCTTGGACTTTTTTTTTTTTTTTGGTTTTTCGAGACAGGGTTTCTCTGTGGTTTTGGAGCCTGTCCTGGAACTAGTTCTTGTCGACCAGGCTGGTCTCACAGAGATCTACCTGCCTCTGCCTCCCAAGTGCTGGGATTAAAGGCGTGCGCCGCCACCACCACCCGGCATCTTGGACATATTCATGCCTTGGTTTTTCTCAGACAGGTTCTCACTGAAACCCAGCTGGGCTGGAATCCAGGCTGCTTTCAGACTTACTTTGAAACCCATTACATTTGCACATATTTTGTGAATAGTGCCAACATGGATCCCAGAGTTCAACACTTGCTCTGCTGGGCATAGTGGCACATATACTTGGAATACTGTCTGAGGCGAGAGCACCCATAAGTAATGAGGCCCGCCTGATAAGGCCTCCCAAAAAATCCAGAATAGCTGGGTATAGTGATGCCTTTAATCACAGTACATACACCCAAGGGTACATAGTGAGACCCTGTCTCAAAAGACATAAAAGGGAGATGGGGTAGGGATATTGTTAGAAACCAGTGGTGGTAGCACATGCCTTTAATTCCAGTTCTTGGGGGAGAGGGGAGCAGAGGCAGGACGATCTCTTTGAGTTTGAAGCCAGCCTAGTCTACATATTAAGTTCCAGGCCATCCAGGGTTACATATAGAGACCTCCTCCCCAAAAGATACCATTCTAAACATACAACAAAACCTACCTTATAATTTCTGATAACCTCCAGGTTTGCCCTGATAGTTTCATCCCAAAACCTTTCCTGGAAGATTTTCTAGAGATCCTAATTTTCAGTCTTAATTTTTTGGAAGGAACTAGTATAAGTTAAACAGTGAGAGAACTAACAATGTAAGACATGGCTTATGTTGGACACAAGAGTCATCAGTGAATTAGTTTGAGGTCAGCCTGGACTAAAAGTAAGACCATGTTAACACCATCTCCACCTCCTCCAACATCTCCCAAAAACCAAAAGCCAGACATGGTGGTGTGCCCATATGTAACTTGAGTAATTGTGAAATGGGGCTGAAGTATCAGTGAGTGTGAGGTCCACCTGTGCCTATAGTTTAGCCTCAGACTCCCAATAAAAGTCAGGCAGAGTGGTGCCCACCTATAAATAATCTCAGCACTTGGGAGGTAGAGACAGAAAGGTAGGGATACATGGGTCATCTGGGCTACGTGAGATCCTGACTCGGGGGGGTGAGGTGTGGAAACAAAATATGTCTTATTCCTTCCTTCCTTAAACAGTTGGAGATAGCTTTGAAAAATATATTCAAGTGCACAGCCGGGCAGTGGTGATGCACGCCTTTGATCTCAGCACTCAGGGAGGCAGAGGCAGGCAGATCTCTGTGAGTTTGAGGCCAGCCTGATCTACAAAGTGAGTTCCAGGACACCCAAAGCTACACAGAGAAACCCTGTCTCTAAAAATAAGCAAACAATAAAAATAAATAAATTTAAATAAAAGGGGTGGCTGGAGCAATGGCTCAGTGGTTAAGAGCGCTGACTACTCTTCCAGAGAACCATGGTTCAGTTTCCAACACCCATATGGCAGCTCACAACTGTCTGTAACTCCAAGATCTGAGACCCTCACACAGATGTATATGCAGGCAAAAAAATAAAAATAAATAAATTTTAAAAATAAGCAAACAAACCAATACAAACTAAATGAGTAAATGGAAAGAAGCAAGTTTGGGCAAATGTAGGCTAGAATAAGATGTAAGAAATTCAATGTTGAGGGCTGGAGAAAAAACTCAGAGGTTAAGAGCACTGTCTGCTCTTCCAGATGTCCTGAGTTTAATTCCCAGCAACCACATGGTGGCTCATAACCATCTATAATTTGATGCCCTCTTATGGGATGCAGGCATACATTCAGACAGAACACTATATATATATATATATATATATATATATATATATATATATTTTTTTTTTTTTTAAAATAAGAAAATGCAGCTGGGTACATCAGGGAATGCTTGTAGTCCTAGCTAAGGCTAAAGCAGAAAGGTTGCTAGAGTCTAGTTTGTTTGTTTGTTTTGTCTTTTGAAAAATTTTTTTTTCAAGATTTAGTTTTATATATAGTGCTGTTTTGTCTGTGTGAGGGCACCATATTCCCTGGAACTGGAGTTACAGACAGCTGTGAGCTGCCATGTGGGTGCTGGGAATTGAACCTGGGTTCTCTGGAAGAGCAACCAGTGCTCTTAACCACTGAGCCATCTCCCCAGTCCCCATGCCCAACTTCTTAAACTTTTTTGTTTGTTTGTTTTTATTGAAATTATTTGGTGGTAAAATGCTACTTGCACCACATACTATTGAAAGAAAATTACTACAAGTGCTCGATGTCAGCTTTTTATTTAAAAAAATCTTCTTAAAATCATAGTTGTGTTGAAATAAGACAGCTTGCATTAGCTTTTCAAGGAATAATCAGAATGTGCTGGCTAGTCAGCACATTTGGATGTCATACATGTATGCATTGGTCGCTTCTCAAAGAATTTTCTAGTTGGCAGCATTTGTACCATTAAAAAAAAATAGATGGAGTAAGGTGTTAATGAGAGCATCATCTGAGATACTTTGTTTTACCCAAGAAACATTTTAGGAAAATTTATTGCTTTTAATAATTTTGGTTACAGAATAGATGTATTTAAAAGAATCACTGTTATGGAGACTGCTGGGAAGTTGTGGGGCTTTGCTGACTAGCACTGGGTTATTTTCTGTTTCTAGCTCCCGGATGGACGCATTATTAAAGTTGGAGGAGAAAGATTTGAAGCACCGGAAGCTTTATTTCAGCCTCACTTGATCAATGTTGAGGGGGTTGGTGTTGCAGAATTACTCTTTAATACAATCCAGGCAGCTGACATCGATACCAGGTACAGTAGACAGCATTTCCCCGCCATTTATAAGAAGTGCGTGGGCCACAGATATAACCCAGCAGTAAGAGCACTTGCTTCTCTTCCAGAGGACCTGAGTTCATGCATACATATGACACACGCACACACACACACACACCTCAACATGGTTCAAAATAAGAATACAGTTTTTTTTTTTAAAGAAAGAAATGTAATGTAATTTGAATGAACAAATTGTCTGACCTCATTGTGTTTTTAGGAGAGGTTATTTTGTTTTTAAACTTTAAATATTATATTACATTGTTTATTTGTGTCTACACATATGTATGGTACATACATGGCCTGCACATGCCATGGTACGTGGGTGGATCTTGGTTCCCTTCTATCAACGTGGGTCCCAGGGACCAAGCTCATCAGACTTGGCCGCCCACGTTGTTAGAACTGAACCATCTCTCTACCCCTCACTGTGTGTTTTTTTTTTGTTTTTTTTTTTTTTAGTTTTTCGAGACAGGGTTTCTCTCTGGTTTTGGAGCCTGTCCTGGAACTAGTTCTTGTAGACCAGGCTGGTCTCGAACTCAGAGATCCACCTGCCTCTGCCTCCCGAGTGCTGGGATTAAAAGTCATGCACCACCACCGCCCAGCCTCTTCACTGTGTTTTAAAGACATATTTTTTTCTATTTTATGTTCATGAGTGTTTGTCTACATGCATGGTTGTGTACCGTGTGCATACGTCGTGTCCATGGAGGTCAGAAAATGGCAAACTAGAGCTACAGATGTTTGTAAGCTACTGTGTGGGTCCTGGGAACCAAAATCAGGTCCTCTACAAGGACAAGTGCTTTTAACTGCTGAGCCGCCTCTCCAGACCCCACTTTAAACTTAGTGTTTTGAAACAGTTTAAAATCTACAGAAAAGTGGCAAGTGTGCCCTTTCTATAATTTTACTCTTTTGCTAATATTAATATTATATTTATTTGCTGTGTTAATTGTATTTTTGGGGACCATTTGAAAACAGACTGAATATATAAATTCTCTTTAGCAGTTTGTATTCCTGAGAAAAGATACACTTATGTAGTTGAATATGTCATACAAGAGATTTATAATTGATGTACATAGCATCATATCTCAGTTTCATACAGTGTCCCTGTAGTGTTTTTTGTACAGTTGTCTTCTGTCTGAAGGATCAAGGGTAGACTCATGCATATTTAATCATGGCTCTCCATTGCTTGTTTTCTGATGCAGTTCACGGTATTGACATCTTTGCAAAGTCGGGCTAGTTATTTTAGATTTTTTTTTTAAATTTGGGCTTTTATATTTTCTCATTCAGGCATGCATTTCTGATTAGAATACTCTGTATATGGTGTGTCCTAAGGGTATCAACATCCAGAAGTGATGTTTGTTATTGGTGATATAAATGCTCTTACTGAAGCATTACTTGAAGTTTACTGTTTCCTCTGATGGTCTATTTCTCTTTTCCTAGTTAAAAACTTGTGGGGGGGGAAAAACACATTGAAACTGTATGAACGGGGCTGGAGCGATGCTTCAGAGGTTAAGAGCACTGACTGCACTTCCAGAGGCCCTAAGTTCAATTCCTAGCAACCACATGGTGACTCATAACCATCTATAGTGATGATACCTGGTGCCCTCTCCTGGCGGCAGGTATACATGCAGCAGAACAGAGTATATGTAATAAAACACCTTCAGAAAAAAAAAAACTCTATGAACATCCCACTCTGCTCTGTCCCTTTAGTGTCCCTGGACGACCCATCCTGCTCCTCTAGAGTCATTGATAATCTGTCCCTTTCCTCAGCACACTCTGCCCCTAACATCCATTGTTAGCCTTGCCTAAATTCATTTTTATTACCAGTTACTATTTTACCCTAGTACATATCTACTTTTTGGATTTAGTTACAGTACTTGACCAGCATATATGAAACCCTGGGTTTGATGCACAGCACTGCATGAATTTTATTGCATTTTTATTTCCTTTAGTCTACATGTGTGTGGGTTGGGGGTGCCATGGCACATTCTTGGAAGTCAGAGAATAACTTTTGGAAGTTGTTTTTTACCTTTCCCCACTGAGCCATCTCACCCAACCTTTAAATTTATGTATTTGTTTAGTTTTCTTTTTTGGACAGGGTCTCATTGTGTAGCCCTGAAAATAGGCTGGCCTTGAACTCAAAGAGACCCTCCTGCCTCTGCCACCATGCCAGCTTAAATTTATTTTTTTTTAATTGACGAAAGTTCTGTTTATGGTATGTGTGATATGAGGTCTTGAATGTACATTTTTAATTAAGTTAATATTTATTGTATATACAACTTTTGTGATGATCACACTTAAAATCCAGTACTTTTGCATATATAATATATTTTGAAATAGAATCTGTGTGTTGTGTGATAGGGCTCCTATCTAACCAAAGTTGCATTTCTTTGATCAACATCTCGCTTCAGTCACCAGGTCATCGTCCCTGGTAACCATCATTGTACTCTGATACTGAATTCGACTTTTGAGATTCCATGTAAATAGGACCCTGTAGTATTTGCCTTTCTCTGCCTGACGTTATTTAACATAATTTCTTCCAGGCCTATTTACATTGCTACAAATTACAAGATTTCCTTTTTAAAGGGAGAATTACATTCCATTGTATATACCAAATATTTTTTTAATATTTACTTATTTATTCATTTATTATGTGTACAATACAATATTCTGTCTGTGTGTATGCCTGCAGGCCAGAAAAGGGCACCAGACCTCATTACAGATGGTTGTGAGCCACCATGTGGTTGCTGGGAATTGAACTCAGGACCTTTGGAAGAGCAGGCAATGCTCTTAACCGCTGAGCCATCTCTCCAGCCCCCCAAATATTTTTTTAAATATTCATTTATTATTATGTATACAATATTCTGCCTGCACACCAGAAGATGGCACCAGATCTCACTATAGATGGTTGTGAGCCTCCATGTGGTTTCTGGGAATTGGACTCAGAACTTCTAGAAGAGCAGCCAGTGCTTTTAACCTTTGAGCCATCTTGTCAGCACCCCCAAATATCTTTTTTATTTATTCATCCATAATAGTAACTCAGGTTGATTCCATGACCTGACCATTGTGAACAAAATTGCATGAATGTGGGCGTTCAGGCATCTTCTCAGCATGCTGATTTCCAGTCTTTGAGACATGTGTTTACTGCTAGGTTGCTGAATCATTTGATAGTTCTGTCTTTAGTTTTCAGGAGAGTTTCAATACTGTTCTCTGTAATGGTGATTTTAGTTTATATTAGAGCTCCTTAAACTTTTCACTTATGATACACCCTGTGTTAGTGAGGGTGTTAGTGAGAACTTATAGAACGAATCTATTTACAGGAGGGGATTTACTAGAATGGCTTACAGGCTGTGTTCTAGCTAATCCAACAATGGCTGCCTTCCAGTTCAAAAATCCAGTGCCTGTTTAGTCCACGATGTCTCAGCTGGTCTTCAGTATACCCTGGAATCCTGAAGAAGTAGGCTCTAATGCCAGTGAAGAAATGGGCTTGCTAGTGAGGAGAGAGCAAGAGGCAAAGAGTAAAGCACCCTTCTTCCATGCCCTTACGTAGACTTCCAGCAGGTGTGGCCTAGACCAAAGTTGTGTGTTCTCACCTCAAGATCTGGATTAGAAATGGGTCTTCCCTCTTAAATTTAAGCAAAAGCCCCTCACAGGTGTGCTCTGTCGTTTTTGAATTTTAGTTAATTCCAGATAAAGTCAAGTTGACAACCAAGAATAGCCATCATATCCCCGCTTTTTTGGAGGAAGGAGCTGAGAGAGTATTTCACTATGCAGCTTTGGATGGCCTGGAACTCATATGTAGACTAGGCTGGCCTTAAACTCAAACTCTACCTGCCTCTGCCTTCCAAGTGCTGGGTTTAAAGGCACATCCCACCATGCCTGGCTGTGGCTCTTTTTTGATTGAGAATTTTTTACATGATTCTCACAGTATGTAGGAATATAAGATAGTTACATAGGTAAAAATTTTCTGATAATGAATCATGAAGAAATTTTGTGTGTGTGTATTAGAATTGAAAACAAATTCCATACTAATCAAATGAATGAGCTTGTTTGTTTTTACCTAAAGAATTAAATCTTTTGGGGAGAGGTGACTCAGTGGTTAAGAGAATTTGCTACTCTTGTAGAGAAACAAGATTTGATTCCCTGGGGGCTCGAGAGATGGCTCAGAGGTTAAGAGCACTGACTGCTCTTCCAGAGGTCCTGAGTTCAATTCCCAGCACCCCACATGGTGGCTCACAACCATCTGTATTGATGTATGGTGCCCTCTTCTGGCCTTCAGGCATACATGGAGGCTGAACACTGTACATAATAAATAAATAAAAATCTTAAAAAAAAAAAAGATTTGATTCCCTGCACCCACATGGTGGCTCAAAGCAATATGTAACTCCAGCTTCAGAGGATCTGGTACCCTCTTCTGACCTCATCAGGCACCAGGCACACATGAAGTACACATACATATGTGCAGGAAAAATACTCATACATATAAAGTAAAAATAAATCTTTAAAAAAGAATTATATCTTAAGCTGAGTATGGTGTTCCACACTTGTTTAAGGCCAGCTATAGCTACACAGAGAGTCCTTCTTAGACTATGCGGGACCCTTTAGAGGGGGGGGGGGAGGAAGGAAGGAAAGATCAGTCGATCTTGGGCTAGCACTTGCCTTGTGTGTACAAGACCCCGAATTTGTTCTCCAGCATTGCCCCTACACATAACAAAATGCTCACACACACATCAAAAGAAGAAACCTTGACTGAATATTTGATACTGTAGGATGAAGAACACTGCCAGTGTTTTTTAACTGGCCAGAATTTTGATTATCTAATCAGTGATAACTGGATATGATGGTAGATGTCTTTAATCCCAGCACTTGCCAGGCTGAGGCAGACAGATCTCAATTTCGAGTCCAGAATGGCCTTCGTAGCAAGCTGGAGGCAGCCTAGGCTACATAGTGAGATCCTGTCTCATTAAAAACACAGCAGGGCTGAGGATGCGTCTCAGGTAGAGTGCTTACCTGTAGTGTGTGAGGACCAGCTTTAGTCCTCACTACTGTAAGAAACAACAGAATGGCAGAAATGTGTTTAAGCTGTTTCAGAAATTATTGGAGATTCTGGACTAATCTCCAGTCAGATTCACTTAATGATCTCCCCCTCCCCACCCCCACCCCCACACACAGAGTTTCTCTGTAGCTTTGAGGCCTGTTCTGGAACTCTGTAGACCAGGCTGGCCTTGAACTCACAGAGATCCTCCTACCTTTGCCTCTCAAGTGCTGGGATTAAAGTCATGCACCACCACCGCCAAGCAATGTTTTTTTTTTGTTTTTTTTTTTTTCAAATGAAACTCAAAAGTTAAAATTCATACATTGGGGTTATTTTCAATGATTTGGTTATTTTTACTTTCTGTGTGTTAGTGTTTTGCCTCCATGTATATCTGTGTGTGTGAAGGTGTTGGATCACCTGGGACTGGGATTCCAGACTATTATGAGCTGCCACGTGGGTGCTGGTAGTTGAACTCTGGTCCTTTGGAAAAATAGCTAGTGCTCCCAACCTATAAGCCATCTTTCTAGCCCCTAGCTTTATTTTTGGTTCTAGTTTTGTTTTTTTTTTTTTAAGACAGGTTTTCTCTGTGTAGCTCTGGCTGCCCTTGAACTCACTGTATAGACTGGACTGGCCTTGAACCTGGAGATGTATGCCTGCCTCTGCCTCTTGAGTGTGTGTTAAAGGTGTATACCACCTCTGCCCAACTAACATTGGTTTTTAAAGCCAAGTGTTCTAGCCCAATATAGCTAAAAAATATTCTGATTTTATACTTAATATACCAAGAAGTGATGATAGAAAAATAATCTTCGTTTTCTATATAGTTTTCCTAAGAACAGAAAGCTGTACATAACAATAAAAATGCATGGTTTTCTAACATATCATAGTCTTAAATTTGAGCCCAGGTGCTGCATGGCTTGGCTGTGTGTGTATTCCAAAGTAGTCGTGTGAGTTGAGAAGTTGTGGTGAAGTTGCATGAGGAAACACGGATGTGCATTGCCACGAACAAAACACCTTAGATTCATTGCATGTTTGCTTTTGAATTAAGTTTTGGTTTTTGAACTTTAGGGAACCTTTTACTGTTGTCAAGTTACGTGACCCTGGGTGGGTTGTAGCTCAGTTTAGAAGCTGTGTTTTGTTACAGTGGTTGTCTGTCAGTGTACAAGGCTTCCCTCTTCTGTACATTCTCCCTTCCTTCCCCAGTTTCTGTGAGTCACTGTTCTGGTGTGCAGTGATAGATAGCTCATGCCACTTAATTGACACGCCTGTGCTGATGGGGGATGTTGAGCTTTTTCCTCCCTCCATATGTCTACTAGGTATATCTTATTTTTGCTGTATCATTTGCGACAGCCTTATCTGGCAGAGATTTGAGCTTCTGATCTCCTTCCACCACCTCATAGTGTACCCTGTTGATGCGGTGCTGAGGGTGGAATACAGGCTTTGTGCTACTGGGCAAGTGCTCTGCTGAGCTGCATCCCTACCCCAACAATTTCAAACAAATGAATAAACTGTAAATACCCACTGTGTCTTCCTAGATCTGAATTTTACAAGCACATTGTGCTTTCTGGAGGCTCAACCATGTATCCTGGACTGCCATCGAGGTTGGAACGAGAGCTTAAACAGCTTTACTTAGAACGAGTTCTAAAAGGAGATGTGGAAAAACTTTCTGTAAGTATCTCCAGTAACTATTGCCATTGTTTAATAGTCTGTAAAGTAACTTATGGATCTTGACAACCACTAGATGGAGCAAGAAGTCTTGTAAATGGATTCCTATACAGTCAGCCTCTGCAAGACTTGAAGAGCCTCAAGAGAAATTGTCCATTTGTTGTATGTCTTGTCTCCCCTGTCATACTGTGTTCCCAGAATTACCACAGCTTTTGAAATGGACATTATTGGTAATTGTTGCCATTCACTAGAATACAATTGCTGGTGGTTCTTTGGCATGCCCTTTTTCCTAGCTTTGGACTGTGAAGTATACTGTCTGCAGTATGGGTGTAACCCAGGTCCTTTAACCATGGCTTAGTCTCTGGGTTTGTCTTAACTATCCATAGCTACCTATGTTAGATAATATTATCCATTTCTGAAAACTGTGTATAGAGACCCTGAAACTATAGTGCTTTCTAAGTATTTCACTCGCCTTTCTCATTTCATTGGATTATATAGAAAATTTAAAGATCCATCTCTGGTGACCATTTATTCTGCAAACTTTTGAGGAAAAGAGATTATAAAGCACTATATTCTGGTAAAACCCCACTGATATTGATTCTGCATACTCTGATCCCCTCCTGCCCCCCCCCACACACACACACATTTTCTCAGGTCTTCAGAGCTGTTGGACCCAGGACCACACACACACCAATAAGCAGTCTAGTACTAAGCCACACTGTAAGCCCATGAAGCATTTATTGAACTCCAGCACTGCACCAGAACTGATCTAGGCCATGGGAACAAAACAGTGGTAGACAATAAAAATTGCTGCTGTCAGTTTGAGTAACTTAGCACTAGTAATAATAAATGGCTGGGGTGGGGGTGGGAGATAGAACACGGTTGTTGTTGGTAAGGGGTGTGCTCCCTCATACTTACCAGAAAAGGCCTCTGAAATGCCTTTGGCTCATAGACCTGTGTCAGGTTAGGGCTGAGCATTTCTAGTCGAGAGTAGTACAGAGGGTCTGAGTTGGGAGGAATGTCTGTGTGAATGGAACAGAGTAAACAGGAGGTGAGAGATGAGGTCAGAAAACCAGCAAGCAGGACACGTCAGCTATGGTAAAGATGAGGGATCCTGAGGGTTCTGAATAGAAAAATGATAGAATCTGACTCACCCCTTAACAGTCCAGAAGCCCAGTTTGGACTAGGAGGGTTCAGACAGAAAGCCATGAGAGAGAAAGAGCTGGTAGAGGTTAAATTAGTGGTTAAAATGGTTGTCATAGAGAGTGGGGAAATAGACAGCATGAAAGACGTGCGCCATCACTGCCTGGCATGTTGAGCTGTTTGAAAAAACAGGTTCAGGTGATTACCTGAGTTGGTATTTTGCCAGGTGAATGAATGTAAGGAGGAGAGAAAAAAGTCATCAATGATAATGTAAAGAAACAAGGGGAGAGGGCTGGAGAGATGGCTCAGTGGTTAAGAGCGTATGTTGCTCTTGCAGAAAAGCCAGGTTCAGTTCACAACTATCCATAACTCAAGCTGTAGGGGATCCAGTGTCCCCTTCTGACTGCCTCGAGCACCAGGCATGTACGCATAAATGCATACAGCCAAAACTCATACATACAAAATAATTTTCTTTTTCAGTTTAGAAGGAAATGGAGACACTAGGCAGTAGTGGTGCCTGCCTTTAATCCCACCATTTGGGAGGCAAAGACGGGAGAATGTTCAGATTCGAGGCCAGCCTGGTCTACATAATAAGTTCCAGGACAGCCAGGACTACACAGAGAAACTGTATCTCAAGCCTATTCACATCTTTATCCCACAAGGAAAGAAATGGAGGCTAGGACTTGTGAGGTGCATCAGTGCTTGAATTCACAAGCCTGGTGACCGGAATTAGATTCCTGGAATCAACACCTGCTAGTAGGAAAGAATTGACTCCCAAAAGTTGTATATATACTTACAACACATAGTAACAGCTAAAGGAGAACAGAAGATAGAGGGGATGTGTGCGTGTGTCAGTGAAGAATAGGGACGAGAAGAAACAGCTGGAGATGTCTGGGGATCTAGAGAGACTGAAGGAGGAGTGGTGGAGTTGGGGGCAGAGGCGGGTAGTAGAAGTCGCAGTTAAGGAAGGCTGCTGAAAGCCCTCCTGGGTGAGAGCACAGCTTGGGAAGCAGTGTCTTCTCTGAGAGCCTCGTGAGCTCCCCAGAGCCCTTAGACGTTTCCTTGAAGGTGCTGGAAAGATTAAAAGCAGGTGCTATTGCAGAGGACCAGCACACCCATAGGCTTTTAAGAACTGCCTATAACTCCCGCTCCAGGTACTGCAGTCAGATAGATATACATACCCACATGCAGATACACACATAGATATAATAATAATTAATTTTAAAAATTTCAGCAAAACAGAGCCAGGCCCATTTGTTCACATATTCATTATTGTTCACATTATTCATTGTCAAACATTATAACTATCTTACAGCTTCACGGAGGTCTTTGTAGTCAGAGACATGAAAAGCCCCAAGCATTTACTCTGACCCTTATGAAAACATTTGCAAGTTAGTGGTACACATAGGAGTATGTGATGGGAGGATACTGAGTGTAAGGTCAGCCCAGAGTCTATAGCTAGACTCTGTCTTTGGGGGTGGAGGGGAGTGGTAACTAACCTTTTAAAAAATTGAGAGGAAAAAAAAGGTAGCCTGGTGGTTATATGCGCCTTATTCCCAGAAGTTGGAAGGCCAGTCTGGTCTACAAAGCAAGTTCTAGGACAGCTTAGAGCTGTTACACAGAGAAACCCCGGGGGGCAGGGGAAATAAATAAAACAGAATGGTTTTCAGACTTAACTGAAACACTATTGTTTCCCATGGCATAAATACCTACATTTTATATATGTGACAGAAACAATTTAGAACTCATGGTTCCATTGTCTCTTGTAGAATTTGTGACTCTAGAAACTGACAGTCTTTCATGATTGGTATGGAAAGAAACAGCTAGAGGTCTGTAGATGTCTAGGAGTCTAGCATTATTTATTATGTGTATGGGTGTTTGCCTACATGTATGTCTGTGGTGCCTGTGGAGGCCAGAACAGGGTCTCAGATGCCCTGGAGTTATAGATGGTTGTTAGCCACCTTGTAGGTGCTGTTGTTGGGAATTGAACCCATGTCCTCTGGAAGAATAGTCAGTGCTTTTGCTAAGCCTCAGATTCAAATATAGTTCTGATTATTTTTTCAACATATAAACTATTTCTGTGTAATGGTAGTTTCCTCTGAGCATCTTAGACTCCAGAAGTTGAGTCAACTGGGAAATGGGGAGTTTGAAGACTGAGTTGGTTCAATAGTTTTTCTTTCTGAATTCTGGGTTAGAAAAACTTGTTTTTGTTTTTTTTCAGTTAGAAGATTTTTGTTTCACAGTATCACAAGCAAATAATAGCAGTATATTTAGTATAAACATAAATCACCAACACTGTGTCCTTTTATAAGGTGTCATCAGGTATTTTTAGAATTAACTTTTAAAGTGTTGGATGGCCCATGTACCATCTTTGAGCTTTGGGGTAGAAGGCTCACTCCTTTCCCACAGTTTCTATGGTAGTCAGTCAGGGGTCAGTCAGGAATGTGTGCTAAGGACGGGCCAGTGCTTGTCTGTCTTCTCCCTAGTGGGTTGAGAAACAGTGCCCACTTGTCAGGCTGGAGCTGATACACTGCACACTCCAGAGGTGGCCTGGACAAGAAGTCCCATAGACCTGCAGCTTCACTAGTAAACTTAACATTTCAGTTAACATTTTAAATAACCTTGCAGAGGTAAAGTCCAGAAACTAGTTCCCTTTTTCTTTTCTTTTTTTTTTAAATATTTATTTATTTATTATGTATACAGTGTTAGTTTCCATGTCTGCCTACAGGTCAGAAGAGGGCACCAGATCTCATTATAGATGGCTGTGAGCCACCATGTGTTTGCTGGGAATTGATCTCAGGACCTCTGGAAGAACAGTCAGCATTCTTACCCTCTGAGCCATCTCTCCAGCTCCTAGTTCCCTTTTTCTTAAAAATAAATTTTTTGAATTTCAACACTCATACAGTCATGATTGTTAGTACACGGTGAGTTAAAAATAATAAGTGCAAACCTTAAGTGCCAAGAGTTTTCTCTTTAGGGACTCCAGGGACAGAGACTGGTTTTTGTCCTATTATGTTCTTAGAAATCTTCCCAAGTTTATAAAAGACTAGTAAGCTGCGCTTCTCCCTAGGTGGTACCAAGTAATGAAAACTTAATCTCTTCCATTTTCTGAAGATTTAAGAGCCTTCCCAAACAGAAATCCCAGACAAGCCCCGACCTTGTTGGGAGTTAGATAACACATCTGTTCTCATCTCCCATAGGCTGGGAACTTCCCATCTTCTCCATCTCATTGGTTTAAGATACACAGCCTTATCTAATGAATAATTTGGCGCTTAAGACTTCCCATTTTTTGTGATCATGGACTCAGTCACATATGTACCTGCATAGGACTTTCAGAGTTTTGACACAGCAGGTACCCACCCAGCTGACTAAGGGAGGGACCTCCTGCATGTCTGTAACTCTGTAACTCTGGTGATCTTTAAGTGTGCCTCATATTGGAAGTACATCATAGCAGACAGGTGTAGTGTGCATGTCTTTTTTTTTTTTTTTTTTTTTCGAGATAGGGTTTCTCTGTAGCTTTTGGTTCCTGTCCTGGAACTAGCTCTTGTAGACCAGGCTGGCCTTGAACTCACCCGGCTGTGTGCAAGTCTTTAAACCAACACTTGGGAGGCAGAATCTGTGAGTTTGAAACCAGCCTGGTGAATTCCAGGGCAGTCAGAGCTATATGGTGAGGCCCTGTCTCAAAAACAAACCAAAAAGAAAAAAGGAAATGGACCATAGCATTCTATTACAAACCTATCTGGCCTTATTGTTTTGAGTGCATTTTACTTGAATTTAAAACAATAGAATCTGAGTTTTGCATATTAGAAAGGAGCTGGAAGGTCTGGGGTGGATCTCAGTGGTAGACCACATGCCCTGGTGTGAATGAAGCCTTGACTTCAGTCCTGTATCAGGGCTACTCTTGCTGTGATAAACCACCATGGCCAAAAGCAGCTTGGAGAGGAGTTTATTTGGCTCACACACCGTGAATCACAGTCTGTTGAGTGAAGCCAAGTCAGGAACTCAAACTGAGCAGAAACCTGGAGGTAGGAACTCATGCAGAGGCTATGGAGGAGTGCTGCTTATTGAGTTGTTTATCCTGGGGTTTTGTTTTTGTTTTGTTGATTTTTCAAGACAGGGTTTCTGTGTGTAATAGCTGTGGCTTTCCTAGAACTCATTCTGTAGACCGGGCTGGCCTTCAACTCACAGAGATCCACCCGCCTCTGCCTCCCAGTTGCTGGAATTAAAAGCCTGCCTGTGCCACTACCTTCCAGCCATCATCCTGTTTTTTTCTTATAGAACACAGGACCATTAGCTCAAGGGTACTCCACACACAGTGGTCTGCCCTGCCCCATATCAATTATTAATTAAGAAATTGCCCTACAGGTTTGCCTACAGCCAGGTATTATGGAGGCATTTTCTCACTAGAGGCTCTTCCTCTCAGATAGCTTTAGCTTGTGTCAGGTTGACTTAGCCACCTCCCAAGCCCCAGCCCCACCCCTGACAATCCCCAATGCCAGACCAGTCAGTTCAGTTTTACTGTGTTGCACTGAACTAGAGTCATGGTGACTCAATTTGACCTGGAAGAAGACTGCTCAGGCAAACTGGTTATGGTCTTGCTTCTGGTTCTTGGGCTATGAGTACAGTGATTGGTTGTCACGATTTATTTAATTTGGGTAACAGGTGTGAATTAGGATTCTTGTCTCTAATCATGAACTTGGGAGGAATTACTAAATGTTTCTGTGTCTGAGGAGACAGACCCGGCTGTTGTCCTGTGTAGACTGCTGAGAGATTCAAGGATACACATGCAGAAGTCTTCCTGAAATGGAGCATTGTGCACACATGATCTCATTACTCTCTTTTCTCCTTCAGAAATTTAAGATACGAATTGAAGATCCACCCCGCAGAAAGCACATGGTGTTCCTGGGTGGTGCAGTCCTGGCCGACATCATGAAGGACAAAGACAACTTTTGGATGACTCGACAAGAGTACCAAGAAAAGGGTGTGCGTGTGCTGGAGAAGCTCGGTGTTACTGTTCGATAAATGCCAGGCTTGTTCCCATCCTGCCTCTAATGCATTCTTTTTCTGGTTTTTTTTTTTCCTTTCTTTTTGATTTTTTTTCTTTATTGCCAGTCTTTGAACTCATTCAACTCCAGGACTGAAAGAAGTCTCTCTGTCCCCTTTGACTGGAAAGGTCAAGTTTATTCTCTGTCTTGGAGAAGAATTTGTTAATGTGGATAAATCTGGTTGTTTAATGCAACCACTCCTCTATCAGCATCACCCGCGGGCAGAGGGTCTCTGCTGCTTTCTTCCTTTCTAAGTAGGCATTTCGCTCTTTCCTGTAGGCTTCATATTTTTCCTTTATTGCTTTAATGCTGCTAGTTTTAGTTTTAGCACTCTAGGTGGTGTGTCTTTATTAGCATAAGAGAATACTTTCACATGAGCTTTTACATATTCTGGGTGGGGGTGGTAAGGGATGGGTGGGCAGCCCTGAGTCCTTCGGGGCATTTCTTCTGTAGTGTTAGTTTTCAGCAGCCAGCTGCTGCCACCTTGTCCTGTTAACATCTTCACTTTGTGAGTGCCCTGAAGCCTACGTCTTCGGGAATAGTAAGCTCAGAACTAAGGTGTTTGGGTAGGTTTTGTGTAGTGGAACAATTGGGTGGTCTTCCTGGTGTGGCTTTGAGGATTTCTGCTTCTGGGTATGAGATGAACCTCAGTTACAGCACTCTGACTTGGTAAGCTTCTTCTTTTGGTCTGCCTGGAACTGTTTCCATATGGTAGAAAAAGCAAGCTTAGTGTTTCGTTGCCATGAAGCTTAGGAATTAATTCCTTATCTCACCTGGGAGTTTATTTCCTAAACTATCAGAGAGAAAGTAATATTTTAAACAAGATGCTTTTGCTGAGTCAAATTACAGATAGAGCGTTCCTAAGGGCTGGTGTTTTCTAAATGCTGTTGTTTATTTTGAAAGCATTGAGGTGATGATGCTTAGTACCATTCTTGAAAGTTGTACTTTTATGTGCCCATCAGTGCTTCTTGACTAAAACAGCTACATCGTACACACAGCTACTGGCAGTGGGTTATAATTGTTGTATTAACAGAAACAGTGGGACTTGTTGCCAGTTTGGTTTTGTTTTTTAACGAGACCTGGAACTAAAATTTTAGCAACAACAATAGAAAATTTACCGGGAGTCAACTATGTTTGTACTGAAAACTAATCATGATTGCTACTTCCCAGCCGTCTTTTGTTCTTGAGATTGTGGATATGTTTGCAGACTTGTCAGAAAATCCTGTTTATAAGTCCTGTTAGTATTGTTTGTTATCTCAAAAAATATCAGATAGTACCTAGAAGTGAGTGAGGTCTTTCTAACATTGAAAAATGAAATAAGATGTTGTATCACAATGAATACAAAAATCATGATTCTGAGAGAAATATTTTCCTTCATTTCAAAATATTTTTTGCTAATGATAAATTTGGAAGAATGACTTTTTTCCTTTTTCCTTTCTTTTTGGATGCTTAAAATCAGAATTTTTAGTGGATTTTTTGAGATAACTTTAAAATTAGTTTATATAAAATCAGCAGCAAAAGGAAGTTAGTCTTAATTATGCAGCTTCTGTGATATTAAGTATTTTTGCCTATTTTACCTCAATTTGAACAAATAGGAGATGTCTGTGTGCATGCTGGACATGCTCAGTACACAACCACCTGCCAGTGCCGGCTGGTCGGTGTTGGGTGCATGACTCAGAGTCCTAAGCCTTCCTAAATCATGTTATCAGATACCCTATCTTGGAAGTCCTGGGCCCATTCCAGGACACCTACTGTGTATAGGACTGGTACCAGTGACTATTGAGTGCAGAAAAATGGTTAATTCTTGGCTTTGAGCATGGTTTTAAATACAGGGGTAGAAAACAAGAAAGAATGGGGTAGAATCCTAAACAAAACCTGAAAGAGCATTATCATTTGTACCTTGAATGTAGAATTTGTTTTTATTTCATAATTCTGCTAGCAAACATGACTGTTAAAAATGATGTATTTATATATGTAATAATTTAGAAATTCCATTTTATAGTTTTCCTATTCTAAGGTGAAATAATGAATTTAATAATCTGGGAGTTGGGACATTCTATTGGAGGTGTCAGGTTTGAGTCCTTCAAAAACTAAAAAAAAAAATCTGTTTTTTAAAGGATCTGATTTTTAGCTCTTGAAACCCATTGTCGCTTAGAATTCCAATGCTAAAGTTCCTTTTTTATTTTTGAATTAAAATTACCAATGCCTTGAGGGATTTCTTAGAAAATGTGGTATTGGATGTTAACTTCACAGTTCTGAGCACTGTTAGTGTCTATCTGGCAAGTATTTGAGAGATCAATGGAAAGCTAAATATTCTAAATTTAACACGAATATACTTCTTTTTGATTAAGAAAATAAAATCAGATTTTTCAAAGTAATTTGAATTTTGTCTTTGTTTTTCCTTTTCTCTTTAATTTTTTTTATTTGTACTTTCAGCTTTGCTGTGCCTGATGGGTTTAGAACTCTAAAGCAGTTAGTCCAAGGTCATTCACTTTTCCCAACCTTTGCTGTTGTTTGTCTGTCTGTTTTATCTTATTTGGGGCAGAGGCTGAGACAGAGTGTTATAGCCCAGGCAAACCTGGAACTTGGGTGTAGCCACGGAGGACTTGAACTCTTGATTCTCCTGCCTCTTCCAAGTGCTAGGATTATAGATGTGCACCATGATGCCCAGCTCTGGTTCAGTGTTGATCATTGACAAAACTCATTATTTTTAGTGAAGTCTTTATTTACATAATTTTGTTTTATGAGGCAGGGTTTCTTTATGTAGTTCCAGCTGCCCTAGAACTGGCTGTGCAGGTCAGGCTGCTCTGCCTGCCTTTGCCTCTACCTGTAGAGTACAGGAATTACAGTTATGTACCACCACTCCCAGCCCTTCTAGTAGGGATTTTAGAGGATGGATTAGAGCTACATTAGAATTTGTTCTGTTTTATTTTTTTTGTAAGAGACTGTTAATTTCCCAAGAGATTGCAGGGTACTTTTACAGAATCAATTCTAGATAGACTTTATGTAACATGACTCTAATGACATTGTAGCTGATCTGTGTGAAGATTTTTAGGTATATTGTTTTGTTTTAAACTCTTTCCTTTATTTTCATTTTATATGTATGAGTATTTTATTTGTATGTATGTGTGCACACCATGTTTGTGTGTAGTGCCCTTGGAGGCCAGGAGAGGATATTAGATTTCCTTGGAGCTAGAGTTATAAGTGTTTGTGAGCCACAGTGTAGGTGCTGGGAATTCAACCTTGATTTTCTGAACTTGAATTGTCTCTTGCACTGATAGATTGTTTTTGACAAAATCATCAAAGCAAGAGGAAAACTAATAATTAAATGGCCTATTCTTGAGCCTACATTGGCCTTGAGCATGAGGGCTAGGGAATTGGTATCAGTGTTTTTGTCTCTCTTATAAACTGTATGCTCAAAATTCATTATCCTTTCGTGACCAGAGTCCATTAGGATATCCCGAGTGTTGTGTCTGGTGCCTTATCCCGTGTCTTGAGTTGCTAGAATGATGTGGTATCTCTTGTCCCTAGATGATAGAGAAAGAATATTCCTGCCGTTTTGTAGTGTTTGCTGTTGGTGGAGTGAATGCCTTTGTACTCATTTTTTTTCTCCACCCATATACTTTGCTGTACAATTTAGTTTATTAACTGTTGCTAATTTTAATTAATTTATTTTTAAGACAAGGTCTCTTGTTTTAGTGTTCTATTGCTGTGAAGGGACACCATGACCAAGGTAACTCTTATAAAAGAAAGCATTTAATCGGGAGTTTGCTTAGTTTCAGAGGGTTAGTCCCTGAGCATCATGGTGGGAAGCATGACGGGAGGCAGGCATGCAGCTGAGAGCTTATACCCTGATTCACAGACAGGCAGAGAAAAACAGCCTGGCATGGGCTTTTGAAACTTCACAGCCTACCCCAAGTCACATACCTTCAACAAGGACACACCTCCTCGTCCTTCCCAACAATACCACTAACTGGGGACTAAGCATTCAAATATATGAGTCTGTGCGGCCCATTCTCATTCAGATCATCAAATTCTACTCTCTACTCCCTTAGGCTTATAGCAGTGTCATAATACAAAATTCATTCAGTCCAACTTAAAAAGTCACCATAGTCTATAACCGTCTCAACACTGTTTTAAAGTCCAAACGTATCTTCTAAGACTCAAAGCAGTCTTGTAATTATAAGCCTCTATAAAATCAAAAATCAGATCACGGGCTGGAGAGATGGCTCAGTGGTTAAGAGCATTGCCTGCTCTTCCAAAGGTCCTGAGCTCAATTCCCAGCAACCACATGGTGGCTCACAACCATCTGTAATGAGGTCTGGTGCCCTCTTCTGGTTTTCAGGCATACATGCAGACAGAATATTGTATACATAATAAATAAATATTAAAAAAAAAGTCAGATCACATATTTCGAACATACAATGGCACAGAATGTACATTACCATTCCATGGGACATAGTGAGAAAATACTGGAGCAAAGCAAAGCTAAAACCCAATCAAGCAAACCCTGTCTGGTGTTCCAGGCTTCTTAGCTGGCTCTTCCCTAGCAGCACGGCCGACTACAGTGCACTTCCCCCTCTCACAGGCAGCTTTCCTTCACAGGTATCCCACAGCTCTGGCGTCTCCAATGGGGTCTTCAAACCCATCCAGGCTTCATCGTCAAGCAGTGTCCTCTTTGGGCCTCCGGGTAGTGATTCCCTTGCCACACACCTAGCTTCTGTGGCTTTCATCCACGGAGATAAAGACTCACAACTTTCCTTCTGTATTCTTAAATCCAGAACCATTGGCCCAAGCTGTCAAGTTTTGCTGCTTGCTGGAACTGAAACAGCCCCTTCAAGACTTACATTTGCGTAAGCTTCAACTTATTGATGGTTTCCCTTGCTGCATAAGCTTTACTTGTCACAAGCTGAAAGCTTGACTGGGTGGATCTTAGCCCTGAGGTCACCACTCCCTTTATTCCATTTAGAATCAGGCTTTTCTTCTTGAGTCTTTTCTTCCCATTTCCTTGAGCACAGGACTTGGCTCCAACATTGTTTTTCCTGCTTTTTTTCTCCTCAAACTGTGTTTTTTATTTCTTTTTGCCCTGCTTGCTCTTTTCATTGTGAATACGCATAAGAGTGAGCACTAGTAACCACATGACACCATCAATACTAGTCTGTCTTGAAATCTCCTTGGACAAAGACATTAATCCAAAATTTGTCATTTTAGCCTTAGGCAGGTTCTTAGGACAAGGGCAAATGCAACCATACCCTTCCTAAAATATCACAAAAATTGTTTGCAGCCAGCTGCAAATATTAATATTGTTTCCCCCTAAAACCCGTTGAGCTGGCCTATGTAGTTCAAACTTCCCTTGGTTGTACTGTTTTCCTAGCTCCTACTACGATGACCCTTTAAGCCTCACTTACAGTATTCAACCACTTTTCTGGTTCAGAGTCGCAAAATCTGCTATGTTTCCCTAGCAACAGTGTAGTCAGCCGCTTCGCAGCAATAGTGTCTAATCTGGACTGGTCTCAAACTCACTGTGTAGCTGACAACAACCTTGAACTTGTGACCTTCCTGCTTTTATTCCCCTAGTACTGTGATCATAGCTAATATTGCTAACATATGCCCACAGTCAAATGTGTCAGGTACCTTCAGGTCTTGGTGGATGTACTCCAGGGTGGGTAAAGGCATTTCCCACCACTGACAAAAGGGTTCGGACATTTCCCACTCCGAATCCCCACCTCCCTCCAGTCAGACAATGGTCCTGAATTGTCTCCTAGTTTCCCAAACTGTATCTAAAGCCCCCAACATCCCTTGGCATTTCCATATCTTAACACCATCCCCAGCTCTCAGGAAAGGTAGAACTAACTAGCCCCTCCTTAGAAAACACCCTGGTCAGACTCTCACAGGACCCTCACCTGGATTGGATGAGATCCTGCCACTGGCCCTTCTCAGGCTGTGGGCTCTCCAAGTGCCCTCTTTCCATCTTGCCATTTGAGCTCATGTACGGACAGCTGGTTCTGACCCCTGGCTTTTCACACACCCTTGCCTCTCTCTGATCACCTACTCATTCCCTTACTCTCATCCCCGCTCCCTCCTGTGGCAGTCTGCTGACCACTGCCTACTCTGGCCTTGGAGCAACTCCGTCTGTCCCCAGTCAACATCAGGATCGGGTCCCTCACCCCTTTCCTGTAGATGGCAGGGCCCCTTCGTGGTAATTCTTGTAACCTCCACAGCCACTGAGCTTGATCTCCCTCGTGAATTCACCTATCCCACCTCAAGCACTTTCCTCCTCCTCAAGACAGTTTCCCTTCCTACACATCAACCCCAAGAGGACCCTGTTCCCTTAAGTTTCAGAGGACACCGGGATCAACCACCCTGTCCCCAGGTTCAGAAGAACAAGCCTTTATCCCGCAGCCATGCTTGACTCTACTGGCTTGGACACAGACTTCCTCCTTTCCTGCTTGTCCGATTCTGTCTAGGGCAGCTCTTAACATGAGATTTGAGGTTCAAGAAACCCTCTTTTAGAACAAACAGTCCCTCCATATAAGGTTGGGAAATTGTTCATAGCAGGCTGTCAGGAGCCATCATTGCTGTGTCCACCTCTCCTTCATTTCCTGACCTTTTCACTTGCCCCCTCTATGACCAGATAGGAAGCTGTTGTCAAGAGTGGCCAGACAGATGTGGGGGCTGCCGTACTGTCTTGTCAAGAGTGGCCAGACAGATGTGGAGGCTGCCGTACTATCTTGCAATTCCATTCGCTACGTGTGCATCGCCACTCTGATTCCCCCTCTGTCAATGAGATGGGGCCTTTCCCTCTGTATCTGGGACCCATGGCATTCCAGATGGGGAATGGTAAGCTCTACCCTTTCTTCAGCTCCCGGGTCCCAGTGAGCGTGGTTAGATTCCAGAGAAAATATATAGCAATTACCCAACCCCTGGAAATAGGGGGAGTAGGGAAGGTGACTCAATGTTCTTCAAGGTCAAAACCTCTAACGTCCCCTCTCCTAAATAATATAAATCTGTCTCCTGCTAAGGACTCCGGCCTCGCCCTACTGGCTCCTTAATGTCACCGACCAAGCCACTTTGGAGATTGCTGGCCATGTGTTTCTCGTAGGACTAGCTCACAACTGCTGTCTTTCCTATAACCTCGTCAAAAAAACATACCTTGCCATTTGCCAGCTGCCCCGAGCCCAGGGTTGCACAATGCCCTGCCTTTTCCCTAACACTCTCTTTGGCATGCAAACTGCCACAAGGCATCTGGGGCACATTTCGTAAGAGTGTTAAATCTGTTAGACCGCAACAAAACCTTAGCCCTCCACACCCCACCTCAGCCCCAGTGCCCTGCCGTCCAGAACACCTTGCTTCCTTGTGGTACTCAGATCTACCATTGCGGCCAGGCAGTGGTGGCGCACGCCTTTAATCCCAGCACTCGGGAGGCCGAGACAGGCTGATCTCTGTGAGTTTGAGGCCAGCGTGGTCTACAAGAGCTAGTTCCAGGACAGGCACCAAAGCTACAGAGAAACCCTATCTTGAAAAAACAAAACAAACAAACAAACAAACAAACAAAAATCTACCATCGCCGGCCAGCTAGTTGGTCAAGAGTTTGCCGATCCAAATTTGGGGGTGATACATGGAGAAGAGCCCCTACCGATTCTAGTTGGGGACTCAATAGCTGACCAACATAATAAAAGGGTGGTTCAAATCTTGCTCCTTCTGGCTGTTGCGAGAGTAACAGCAGAGTCACCACCAGGACAGTAGGACCAACCACCTCCCTGACTTTGTACCCTCAGTTTTCTTCCCAGTTCATCCAGGACCTCCAGCAGGTGGCTCAGACCACACTCAGCCTTCACGGACGAACTGACTCCTTGGCAGTGGTGGTACTTCAGAGCCAGCTGGGAATAGATCTTCCTATGGCTGGAAAAGGTACCCTCTGACTCTTCCTCCAAGAGGAATGCTGCTTCTATGTCAACCGATCTGGTATAGTAAAAAACAAAATCCAGAGACTTCAAATAGACCTATAAAAACGTAAAGACCAACTTATTGCCTCCAGCCCCTGGAACTCTTGAGAATCCCGTATGGAAGTGGCTTCTTCCCTTCCTGACCTCTTTCTTATCTTCCTGCTTTTACTAATGGTACTCTGCTTTATCAGTTTTTTCTCTGTTTTTCCAATGACAAAAATTTAAAAAAAAAAAAATCTCTAACCAAACCATCAGTTATTGTTACAGGACTGCCAACTGCTTGCCGCAGAGCAGGAGGCTCTTGCCAGTGAGGACCAAGAGTGCCTTGAAGATGCCAGTGCCCCCAGACAGCAGGAGCAGTCTAAAGCATGCATCCCCCTGCCTGCCTCGCCAGTCACACCTAAATATTTCCTCACCTTCTATAATAAATAAAAGGGAGGAATGCTGGAAAACCACACCCCCTAAGCCTACCTTCAGCAACAGCAGCCTGTCATCAGTAGCAGCCACCAAAAAGCAACACATTTCCCCCATCATGAGTTGCATATCCTTGCTATGCATGTGCACTATACCCCCTCATAAATAGCCCATGCCTCCTCTTCCCACTCTCTTTCCCCTTCCACTCTCACTCAGAGACGGCCTCTGCCTACCCATCTCCCACAATAAACCTCTCAAGTGAGAATTGTTGCGTGGTGTGACTTTGTGGCATTCCTTGGCTCCAGTCTGTCAAGGTACATTCCACTGCTTAAATCATAACCTCTGCTAACAGGTTGATAAGTACATTGGAACGGGATGAGTGCACATGGTGCATGCAGCTAGAGGTCTCAGTCTGCCATGTGCCTTTCGGTAGGTGCATAGTCCCAGCAAGTGGAGTACCGGGTTGCTCAACTATTTCCCCGTGCTGGCATGCCTCACTTGGATGGTTTCTTTTGGCAGTTCTGTTGGAATTGAGGCAGATTCTTCTCAAATTTAGAATTCCGTGCTTGCACTGGATTTGTACCCCAGTGAGTCTTGCTTAGGAAGCATGAAGGATCAGTCCCTAGCCCAGCAAAAATAAAGTTTCATTTCATGTTGGCTCGCTGGAGGGGCTCCCACCTGTAATTCCAACATGGAGAAGGTTGAGACAGGAGGATGAATGTGAGGACAAGGCCACCTGGGGCTACAGTGAGACACTGTCTCAAAAAAAAAAAATTTAAAAACCAGTTAGTATCATCATGCCTGCAGTTTAGTATTCTAAGATGAAGTCAAGATAGATGGAGGTGTAGCCAGCTCAGTAGTGGAGAACGTGCATTCTATACACAAGGCCCTGGGTTCACCAAAAGTAAGGTGAAATTAGGAAAAGATGCCCAAGGGAGAGCGATAAAAACTGCAAGGGAAGCATTGCTTCTTACACAGACCTGACCAGCAGGGCTTGAAAAGGCCAAAGTGGACTGTAGAGTTTAGAAGAACTACCAGGAAATGACTTATATGCCCTCCCCCCCCCCAACAAAACCAGGACTCCAAGAAACACAGGCTCTAGAAATTAAGGCTCTCCCCACCCCCTCTCCCACACAGCACCAAGTAGTGCCTGCTTAAGCCAGGGGCATCTGAGGCTGTCTTTTTGGTTTTTTCCTTCCTTCCTTCCTTTTTTGGAAAGGGTTTCTCTGTTTAATAATCCTAGCTCTGTAGACCAGGCTGGCCTCAAACTCACAGCAATCTACCTGCCTCAGCCTCCCGAGTGCTGGAATCAAAGGCCTGCGCCACCACCGCCCGACTGAGAACTTTCTGGTTCTATCACACTATCATCAACTCACTCCATAGGTCAGTGTTGGTTCCTGTTTCAGTTAGAGAAGCTTTTTACAGTGAGCAAGTGACTGTTGAGAGCTCAGCCCTAAGTGGGGCAGTTATTTCAATCCCCTGTTCAAGGTTCAGAAATAGCATGCGAGAGGGGGCAGGAAGAATAAGAGCCAGCCAGGCGGTGGTGGCGCGTGCCTTTAGTCCCAGCATTCAGGAGGCAGAGGCAGGCAGATCTCTGAGTTTGAGGCCAGTGTGGTCTACAGAATAAGTTCACGGACAGCCAGGGCTACAAAAAGAAACCCTGTCTCAGATTATAAAAAGAGGGGGCGAGAAAATAAGGCAGAAGTGGGGAGGGATGCTGGCATGGCTGTTGAGCTCATGGTATGTGTGCTTACCTTCACAACATTCCAGCAGGAATGGGAGGGCACTCACAAGGCCCCGCCCCCAGCTGAGGAGCTGTTGGGATTGATGGCTGGGGAAGGGAGGGTCAATTTTCTTCAGGAGTATTGCTCCTGCTGGGTTGACCATATGCTAGTGGATAGCTCCACACCCACAGCTGCCCAACGTTTGACATAAATGCTGCAGGATCTGCACAGACACAGTTGCACACACCTACCAATGCACCGAAAACCCTTTGCAGATGGTTGTTCCAGTGAGATGCTAAGGGCGTAAGAAAAGCCTCCTTACCTGAGCACGCATTTTTCATCTGTGGTTGGTTGCATCCTCAGCTGTAGAACCCTCAGATACAGAAAGCCAGCGGTGGAGTAGCATGTTGCAAGGAGGGGGCCCACTTGTTCATCCCGGCCGCCCTGCTAGCTTAACCCCAAAATAACCACACAGAAATTGTATTAATTAAATTACTGCTTGGCCCATTAGCTCTAGTTTCTTATTGGCTAATTCTTACATCTAAATTTAACCCATTTTTCCTAATCTGTGTATCGCCATGTGGCAGTGGCTTACCAGGTAAAATTCCCAGCGTCTGTCTCCAGTGGATCCATGGTGTCTCTGACTCTGCCCTTCTACCTACTTAAGTTCTGCCCTATCAACAGGCCCAAAGCAGTTTCTTTATTAACCAATGAAAGCAGCACAAAGACAGAAGGCCCTCCTACACCAGTACCATGAATAAGTATAGATGATAAACATGCTTTTACTGTATTTTGTATGTGTTAGATGGAAATATGTATGAAGAGTAACCAGCTGCAGCTACATACATGAACAAGGTGCCTATTTGCAGCGTGGGACCATTCTCTGAAGAACAGTTTAATGACTCCGCTGGATAAAAAGTAATTTTGCTTTCTGAACCTATGTATACGGCCCACACAAATGAGCTTTGAGTCTGTAGATAGTGTGTGTATTTTCTTAGGAGTTTTGTCTGTCGGTAGTGTCAGGTTCTCACTACTAACCCAGGCTGTCCTCCAGGTTAGTCTTCCTTGGAGAAGGTTAGTTTGCCCTTTGAGTGCTGGGATTTCAGGCACAGGCCCTCACATCTGCCTCTCACTTCCTTGCTATCTGCTGCTGTTATCATGGAGGCTTTTCTTAAATACACTGTTTTATTCTACACCATACAAACACCCTAGAGCCTTTTAAATACTTTTGCCTAACGTGTTTGTCCGCTCTTTTGAAGTTCATATGTCCTGAAATTTGTCCAAAAGTGAGTGTTTACTTGTTCGTATCAGTAGTTCAAACATGGGTTGGTTTTGCTTATTTACTTGTGCAGTACTAGAGATCAAACCTAGTGTCTTGTCGCTAACTTTAATGACTTCTGGGGGCTGGAGAGACGGCTCCGTGGTTAAGAGCACTGACGGCTCTTCTGCAAGACCTCGGTTCAAGTCCCAGCACCCACAGGGAAGCACACAACTATCTCTAACCCCAGTTCTAGGGGATCTGCCACCGTCAAATGTGTACACAAAATAAAGTATTTCAGAGTGTAGCTTTTCATTTAAAAAATATTTGGATAAGAATGTTCACTGAGGGCTGGAGAGATGGCTCAGCGGTTAAGAGCATTGCCTGCTCTTCCAGAGGTCCTGAGTTCAATTCCCAGCAACCACATGGTGGCTCACAACCATCTGTAATGAGATCTGGTGCCCTCTTCTGGCCTGCAGACATACACACAGACAGAATATTGTATACATAATAAATAAATAAATATTTCTAAAAAAAAAAAAGAATTTTCACTGATTACTTACTGAAATGCATGAGGTATAGGTGTGAAGGAAAACTTGCCCAATTTAAGCTGCTCTTTTTTTATTCTGTATTATTTTGTTTTAATTTTATTTGTTTTTTTTCTGTTTACTTTTACATATGATATAGTATGTGTGGTTCTCTCTCTTGCTCTGTGTGTGTGTGTGTGTGTGTGTGTGTGTGTGTGTGTGTGTAATCTCAGAAGAGGGCATTGTACCTCATCTAGCTAGAGTTACAGACAGCTGTGAGCTGCCCAACATGAGTGCTAGGAACTGAACTTGAGTCATCTCGAAGAGCACCAAGAGCCCTTAACCACAGAGCCATCTCTCCAGCCCCTTCCTTTCTTTTCTTCTTTCTCTTTTTCCTTTTGAGACAGTGTCTCTCTGTGTATCCTGCATTGGCCTCCAACTTGTGGTGCTCCTCCTGCCTCAGCTCCTGAGTCCTGGGATTACATGTCTGTCTGTTACTATTCTTCAAAGGGTGTGAATATTCCATGTTTCTGTAGTTCTGATTAATTCTGCCGTCTCAGGAGAGTTTATTGAAAACACTCTCGCTTTCCTCCTTTGTATATCACTTTATGCCTTCAATATTTTTACTTGTTCATGCCATTAAAACGAAGGTCAGCTATGTGAGCCAGCAGAAATCCTCCAACCTGCATGAAGCCTCTGGAGCCTTCCAAATGGAAGTTCTCTGTCTCATTGCCTCGTAGCTTTGTTGAATATCTGTGAAAGGAGTGGTCTGTGTAATGGAATCCCCATGTCTGAAGAGTCCAGAGAGGCCTGCATCCATGTGCTTCCCAACCACTTCCACCACCCAGTCACTGAGACATAAAAAACTTAAATGTGACCCAGATGGCAAAAACCTCAGCACTGTCCAGCCCCTGGGCTGTTAGGTTAAAATGCAGCGCTAACGAAGCACCTTCAACTCTTAAGAGCAGTTTGCTACCCAGTAAACTCTCCACCTTGGGGGGTGGAACTTTCAGGACCACCTTCCCTCATTGTTACCGCCTCCCAGGATGCACCGGTTCCTTCCGCTCCGGAGCTGTCTGCTAAAAGAATTAGCTGTGAGGTCGTCGCGGATGAACAGCATCTGTGCAAGGCAGGAACGCAAGCAGGATGGGAAAGGGGGAAGAGACGAACACTTCCCTGGACTCAGCGCTGCACCTCCTGCCCCTGCAGAGGAGCCAAGCCTGCCAAAAATACCACTGATTTATGGACGAGAAATGAGGAAACCATTTACCCCAGATATCTTGAATTTCTGAAGTGTCGCCATAAAGGATTTCCAGCTAGACGGGGATCTTTCCCCACCTCCGTCCTCTTAGCTCTACCAGCAGGATTCACGCCAGTGTGCCCCACGTTCAGGGGTGTCTGAGCGTCTCTTGGGGTGCTCATCACAACACAAACAACTGTATTCACTTCCAGACATAGAGGCAGCAGTCTGAGAAGGGGGGCTTTGTAGTCAGAAGACCATGGATCAGAAACAAGGGCGATTTTGTAAGGATTTTAGTCCATGGTAACATTTGGGTTTGTTTTTATAACCAGCCTAAGGTTTCACTTTACTGATGGCGGCAGCGAAGGGCTTTCCTCCTAAGTCAGCCGTCAGAGACCCACCCAGGACTCCCCTGTTTGCTCTCCAGGGTACCTACTGTGTGCCTGGGAACACAGTGTTTGTCGGAATTGTATAATTCTGTAGTCCTGCGCTTCTGGGAAACAAGAAGTGAAAAGGAAAGGACGTGACTGTGCCTAGGAGCGGAGGAGAAAGTTCACTGTAGGTAAAACGGAGAGCATAGCCAGAGGCAGGGACAGCTGGGAGAGTCCAGAGTCAGCGTGACCAGGCTGATCTGGGCTGTGTGGGGAGGGGAGGGAGAGGGGAGAAGAGAGGGGGACCAAGTGCAGCAGCCAAAAGGGCAAAAAGATAACTGAGTGGGGGGTGGGGGAAGAATGTGTGAGTGTCTGTGACCAGAATGTCTGGATCATATAGGAAAGAGCCTGGGGAAAGGGAAGGCCAGTCCAACCCCTGGGCTGGATAGTTTGGAGTTGTAACAGGTAGGGACTGAGGGATGCTGGGAGAACCTGGAGGCCAGGTTCGCTTTGATATGTTAAATAGGCACTTAAGGGGCTCAGAGGTTAAGAGCACTGTCTGCTCTTCCAGAGGTCCTGAGTTCAATTCTCAGCAACCACATGGTGGCTCACAACCATCTGTAATGAGATCTGGCGCCCTCTTCTGGCCTGCAGACATATATGCAGGCAAAACATTGTGTGTATATATAATGAATGAATGAATGAATGAATGAGCACTTCTTTGTCCCAGGGTTTGAAACTTAACCCTAGCGTCATCTGTTTAAAGCACTTTTGTTTCAAATCCCTTTGGAAAAAGGATTCTCCCATCTTGATTTACTGGCCTTTGGAGGCCAGAATGCATCTTGAAGTTTTAGGAGAGCCACGGGAGGTCATTAAAGCATACTGGAGGCAGGAGGAACCATGGGGGAAGCTGTGATGGTCACCATTTATGGCACACTAAGTGCCAGGCCCTCCGCCTTAACTGATTTTGTTTGTTCTTGGGACTCACTGTGTAGACCAGGCTGTCTTTGAACTCACAGAGAGCCTTCTGCCTGGGACTAATGGATATGCCATTATGCCCAGTTCTGACTATATACATTTTAAAACAGTGTCTAAAGCTGAACAGTGGTGATGCACACCTTTAATCCCATCACTTGGGAGTCAGAGGCATGTGGATCTCTGTAAGTTCAAGATCAGCCTGGTCTCTAGAGGGAGTGCCAGGACAGCCAGAGCTGTTACACAGAGAAACCCTGTCTTGAAAAACAAAACAAAATAAAGCCATGTCTAAATATTGAAAAACCTAAGAGAAAGCTGTTGCCAGGACTTAAACCAAGTCCTTCCCACACCACCAGCTGCTTTTGCTTGGTGTTCCATCGTATGTGAAAACGTTTAATCCAGGTTCTGATGCAGTTCTCCCAGGAGCGTGTGGCCTCACAGACCCTGTTCCTCTAAAGCACCCTCTTGCTGCTGGTTTTCGGTTTTGCTTTTTTTCTGTTTATCCTACACATCCTTCCTTACTTCCTGCTCTCTACTCCTCGGGGCTTTTAGAGATAGGCTAACCACAAATCAGGGGCTCCTCCTGCAGCAGAGACAGCAGAACAGGTCCGGGCTCCTGTCCTGGAGCTGTAAGTCAGCTGTGCAGTAACACAGCTACTCCATGTAGAAGCACAATTCTACTTCTCTCGAGGCCTTCTAATGGGATCTTTCCACTAGCCCCAAGAGCTTGCTTACCACTAGGCCAACTGTCCTGGCTGGTTTTATGTCAACTTGACACAAGCTAGAACATCATCAGAGAAAAGGGAGCCTCAGCTGAGAAAATGCCTCCCTAAGATTCAGCCGGAAGACCTTTTCTTAATTAGTGGTTGATGGGGGAGGGCCCAGCCCATGGTGATGGTAGCATCCCTGGCCTGGTGGTCCTCGATTCGACACAAAGGCAGGCTGAGCAAGCCCCAAGGAGCAAGCTGTTGTAATAAGGGCGGCGGGGCTGCGTCCCCAGCACCCCGGCTGCCCACATGGCTAGCTTATGCTCCGAAATAACAACACACAAACTGTATTCATTTAAACACTGCTTAGTCCTTTAGCTCTAGCCCTTACAGGCTAATTCTCACATCCCCATCAACCCATCTCTAATAATCTGTGAGCACCGGTCTTACCAGGAAAGATTCAGCATGTCTAACCTGGCGGCTTGCTTCATTGCGTGCATCTGCCCAGGAGAGTGGGAGCATGGCGTCTCTCTGAGGCGTCTGCTCCTGAGAGGAGAGCTGTCGAGTCTGAGCTCACTTCCTCTTCCTCCCAGCGTTCTGTTCTGTTTACTCCTCCCACCTATCTTCTAACCAATGAGGGCCAAGCAGTTTCTTTTTATTTAACCAATGACCTTCCTCCATCATTTCCCCTTTTTCGGTTTAAACAAAAAAAAAAGGCTTTAACTTTAACATAGCAAAATTACATATAACGAAACAGTTATCAAGTAAAAGTTACAATAATCTTTATTATAACTAAGGAAAACTATAACTATAACTAACTATTCTTAACTCCATCAAAGACTCCAGAAAGATACAATACTACCTAAGCAAACAAGAAAAAAGCAACTTTTTTTTTTTTTTTTTTTTTTTTTTTTTTTTTTTTGGTTTTTTCGAGACAGGGTTTCTCTGTGGCTTTGGAGCCTGTCCTGGAATTAGCTCTGTAGACCAGGCTGGCCTCGAACTCACAGAGATCCGCCTACCTCTGCCTCCCGAGTGCTGGGATTAAAGGCGTGCGCCACCACCGCCCGGCGAAAAAAGCAACTTTTAAAACTCGAGAAATGACAGAGACATCTCGCTGCCTGGACAGTCACCCAAATTCCCTCTGTACCATTGGGGCATCCATCTTCAGCCTTCAGGCCCATGGTATCCAGCAGACATTTCCATAAAGCAGGAAAATTCAAAGTCAGTTCAGTCACTATCTGTTGTATCCTGCAGAATGTCTCGCAGACTCTTTCATGAATCAGGAACCCTGAAAGATCATCTCACCTTAGGCAAGTTCAGTAGTCCTCTCTCTGTGGGTTCTCTGTGTCCAGTTTATGCAATAGTCCAGGCAAGAGCAGTTTCTTGCCCAAATGGCTATCAAACTCCATAACGAGCCTCTTCGATGCCAGGAGCAGAGTGTCTCATTGTCATGAAAAGTCCTAAGTTATTAAAACATTTAAAATGCCATATTCTATAATCTTTGAAAAATATGAAGAATGCCTATCTAAAATATATCTACGCACATCTAGAAAATATTAACTAACATGACTACAAACGACTATTATTTATGATTATCCATCAACAACCTATATTTCCTAATTATACATTACATTTTAATAATGAACTACACAATCATAATACCTTAATAAAGATCAGAAATACATATACATATAACAAAATTGACCGTAAATCTCTATCAATAAAGCAAAATCTATACTAATGCAAATTATTCATACCTATATCAGCAAGCCATAATCAGCACTCTTCCAGGGCCTCCGCATCAGCTCCTGCCTCCAGGATCCTGCCCTGCGTGCGTTCTGCCCTTGCTGCTTTGGAAGTGGAACCGAGAGTGAAATAAACCTTTTCCTCCCCAAGTTGCCTTTGGTCCCGGTGTTTCATCACAGCAAGGGCAACCCTGACTAAGACATCCTCAGTAAATTCCACAGACACAGGCAAGTTTTTTGGTTTTGCTCTTTTTCTTTTTTTGTTTTTTTTTCAAAGACAGGGTTTCTCTGTATAACAGCTGTGGCTGTCCTAGAACTTGCTTTGTAGACCAGAATGGTCTCGAACTCATAGAGATCTGCCCGCCTCTGCCTCTCGAGTGCTGGGATTATAAAAGGTGTGGTGGGGGGGGCAGGCAAGTTCTTGATTCAGGCAATTCAAATGTTTTCTCTCCCAGGGTTCTCAAGGACTGTCAGGATGCCAGTGGCTCCTGCTAATTAAAGAACCATGATTTCCCTTTCCTCCCTGTTGTGAGTGGAGAGTTTATAGACACAGTGGCTTCTCTTGTCATGTTCCGATCTAAATCCAGGGCCTCAGACTGCAAAGGTCACACCTCCTAAGGACCCTGAAAGTGTGGCCAGCCTCCTGGCTCTCAACACCTGTGACTAGAAGGCCACGTGCTCATTGTAGTAAGCAGGGCCCTCTTGTTCGTCCCAGCTGCCTGGCTAGCTTAGCCCCAAAATAACCACACAGAAATTGTATTTATTAAATCACTGCTTGGCCCATTAGCTCTAGCCTCCTATTGGCTAACTCTCACATCTTGATTTAACCCATTTCTATTAATCTGTATATCACCACATGGCAGTGACTTACCGGGAAAAATTCAGCATGTCTGACTCTTGGCAGCTCCACGTGGCTCTCTCTGACTCTGCTTTCTTCCTCCCAGAATTCAGTTCCGTCTTCTCCGCCTACCTAGGTTCTGCCCTATCAGGCCAAAGCAGTTTTCTTTATTCATTAACCAATACACGCCACACACAGAGGGGACTCCCACATCAGCTTGTTCTGAGGGGGTCCACTTCTCTTTCTCCACAGGCTGGGTTTACTAAAAGTGTAAGAGTAAAACAGTCCTGTCTGTCCTGGAACTCATTCTGTAGACCAGGCTGGCCTCGAACTCAGAGGGCCTCCTGAGCACTGGGATGGAAGGTATGTGTCCCCTGGCAAGAGTGAGTTTTTACAGGGTACTTCTTATCCAGGTGCCCTTCAGCTGGCCCTCCAGGCACTAGCCTGAGCTTTCCACATACTAAGACAAGCAAAGGCACCAGGAAGAAAAGGGCTGTTCCCGAGGCCTCTGAGTGAGAGGCAGGGACAAGATAGGCTGCTGAACTGACAGAAACTTTGACAGAGAGGGAAGGGCACCCCAAAGACCATTGAGGGGTGGGAACAGTGTGTTGGGGAGCCCAGGCGCAGTTCTGACTCTGAGTCCTTGCTCCTTCCACCTTTTCCCATCTGTCAAATGTTGGCTTTAAAGGCGTGTGCCATTGCACCTCGGATTATTCCAATCTCTGAAGTGCAAAATCGTGACCTCTTGAGGAAGGCACTATGTAGACTATTTGGTGCACAGTGACTTTCTCATTTCAGTACATTCTCTAATTTTTTTAAAAAAGATATATTTATTTATTATGTGTACAGTGTTCTACCTACATGTATGTCTGCCAGAAGAGGGCACTGTTATTCTTTTTTAAAGATATAAGGGAGGAAGGTGGGTCCCATGGGAGGTGGTGGTTCCACACGCCCATCCCATGAGGGGTAGCAGTGGGTGATCCGAGGCCTTGGTGAAGAGTTCCCTGAGGTCTTGGCGGGTCACCTTGGTGGGTGGGAGACAGACAGATATAACATGCAGAGAGAGTTTGAGTATAGAGTTTATTCAGTGGGTTATGGAAGGGAAGGGGAAGGGGGAAAGGAGGAGGAAGAGGGGAAGAGGGGAGAGAGAAAGAAAGTGAGAGAGAGAAAGAGAGAGAGAGAGAGAGAGAGAGAGAGCAGAAGTTACCTCTTTTTTTGTTTGTTTTTTTGTTTTTCGAGACAGGGTTGTAGCTTTTGGAGCCTGTCCTGGAACTAGCTCTTGTAGACCAGGTTGGCCTCAAACTCACAGAGATCCTCCTGCCCCTGCCTCCCAAGTGCTGGGATTAAAGGTGTGCACCACCACTGCTGGGCCCCATCTCTTTCTTATAATAAAAAGGCACAACAAGTTAAAGAAATTTGGACAGTGGATTGTCAAGACTCCTTCCAGTTTATTTGTGGACATTGTCTTGGGGGGACCTGAGAAAGCTGGGTACTGGTCATATCCTGGCGTAGTTGGTTGCTTTACTCTTGTCCAGGGTTTGTGGTATGGAACTGTCTGGTGTCTCCTGGACCTGGCAAGGTTTGGCAGAACAGAGGACAAAGTTAAGTTTAGAAAGAGAAAAAAAATTTTAGGACTGGGTAATCGAGAGGGGTCTATCTGACCTGTTTAAGGTGAATTCTTCAATTTGGCTCCCACGAACTCACAAAAATTCTTTGGGTTTGTGAAAACATAAGATTTAGACACATATATAAACAGTAGCATATTTATGTCGGAATGACTGTGACAGGTGTTTTGCACAATGAAAAGTATTTTTAAGACTATGAAAAGCAATGTGAGAGGGAAATTTGATAGCTTGTACTTGTCTTCACACCTTCATAACTTGTAGGTACACACCGTAATAACCTGTATTTGTATTTTACTGAAATTTTTTTGGTGAGGTTGTCCTTGTTGTGCTTTCCTGTCGCTTTAAGGGACAAGCCACGCCCACTCCCATTACCTCTGACCTGCCCACCGCCATCTTGGGCCCTTCCTTTTCTGCTTCCTTGACATGCGTGCTTTTTATTATAAGGAAGACCTGGGAATGTTATGGTTTTGGTCCCTTTAAGAGACAAGCCACACCCATTCCCCTCCCCATCCGCTGAGGCAGGCTGATCTTCAGCTTCAGGCCTGAGCTTGTTCTCTTTTCCATCTTCCTCTTGGAGAGGCAGCTTTGCTTCTGCCTCTCTCCCCACTTCTCTGCTTCCCCCTTCTTTGTCTCTTTCTCCTCTTCTCTCTCTCTCTCTCTCTCTCTCTCTTTCTCTCTCTCTCTCTCTCTCCCTCTCTCTCTGTTCCCCCTTCACCATTCCTCTTCCATAACCCCCTGAATAAACATTCGACCTCACCCTGCATGTTGTGTCTATCCATGTTTCTGTCTTCTGCCCGCCCACCATGTGTCTCCCTGCCTGGGACCAGCCATTGCTTGGGGACCAGCAGCCGTCTCTGCCTGGGGCCCACTGCCTGCTGCCACATGGCCCAACACCACTGCTCTGAGACCAGCAGCCATTTCTGCCTGGGACTGGCTGCTTGCAGGGCCCGCTGCCTGCCACCACATGGCCCGCCGCCACCATTTGGGACCTACAGCATTTCTGCTGCCTACTGCCATGGGGATCTTGCAGCATTTCTTAAAAAAGAATAACAGTCCTTTTAAACTGACAAAACCTTTCAGCTATCAAACCGCATCAGAGATCTTTGAGAAGGGTAAAATTTTACTTGAGTTATTGATTAAAAAACGACAGAGAACTTACTTGGTTGGCACCTAGAGCCCCTCATCAGGGTCCTCCATGATCACTGAGGATCATATTTACATTTTGCTGTTTAGCACAGGGCCTGCCAGGCTCCAGAAGATCCTGTGAGCTAAGAAATCTATAGGAAGACAAGCCTACCCTTTACCTGAGCAGCTAGGCTGTCGATTCCAGTGATTCTGTCTACCTCTGGAGATCTTCAGTTTAGGTGAAAGGCAGTTTTGCCCAGTGGTCAGTGCTTGGCAGTTGATGAAGCAAATTGTGGATGGACGTTGTTCTGTGCCCATTTGTCTTCTGTCTTCTTTGGAGGAAATAGAGTGCTGCTGCCAGGAGCCAACCTGTCTCTGTTATGAAAAGTCTTTTAATAATTAAGCACGTAAATGCCATATTCCTCAGACCTCTGAGCAGTTGAGGGCATTCCGTTTATGGGAGAACCAGAGAAAGGGAGATCGTGCAAGAGGCTCTAGGCCAAAAAGGGACCAGTCTCACCAATTGTCCCAGTGGACTGATGGAAAGTTGGGAAGTGTGTAGTAATGAGCTGCGGGCAGGCCTGCTTTTCGTCCCACCCAGCACCTGCTTGGCTAGCTTAGCCCCAGAAATAACAAACTATTCATTTCTATTAATGTGTGTAGCACCATGAGGTGGTGACTTACCAGGGAGATTCTAGCCTACGTCCATCTTGGGTCAGAGCTTCATCGTATCTGACCTGCAGAGGAGCAGCATGGCATCTGCCTCACTTCCTCCCAGCATTCTGTTCTGTTTACTCGGCCTACCTAATTTTCTGTCCTATCAAGGGCCAAGGCAGTTTCTTTATTAACCAATGAAATCAACTCAAAACAGAAGACCCTTCCACATCAGAAGTGGGTGGTAGAAGGTTCAGGTTTAGGATCTTCACCCCCATCGCAGTGGTGGTATGAATGGAAGAGGGACAGATTCTGATGCTGCAGCAGGAGGTAGCATAGGGAGGGGGCGCTGGTGGGACAGAATGCCTGGATCCCATTGAGCTGGGAACCAGTCAAGCCCATGAGACAGAGCAGGGCCTGGTGGCAATGGGAGAAGAGGGGAAGGGGAAGAAAAAGGCGGGGGGGGGGGGGGGGAGAAGGGAGAGAGGCAAAGTTGCCTCTCCAGAAGAAGGGCAGAGAGAGAGAGAAGGGGGAAGAGTAAGAGGAATTTAAAGACAAAATGTAAGTAAACCATGAGACTAGGCAAGGAATACCTCAGTAAAGATAGCAGGACTTGGTCACTTGACCTGCTCTTAGTTAAGATGGTGGTGGGGTCACCTACCTTAGTCAAAGTGGCGGCAGTCACATGTTGTAGGGAGAAACCATTTTTAGAGCCACGGGAGTTTTAAATATAGTAACAAGAGAGACATAGAGGCTGTGTAGAACATACATTTGAAACAGAATTACATCTGTGTGTGTTTGGTTGGAAGTATCACCCTAGCCCCTGACATCCATTTTAGAATGTTGGGGAAAACTCCATTTCAATCTCCACTCCCTGGGAGTGGCCTCAGTCCAGACTCCACCTCTGACAAAGCCCACCAAATGGTGACCCCCCTCCCCAGAGAGGGTCAAGACCACTCCCACAGGCTATTTAAACTGCCCCCCCCCACAGAACAAACACATGGTCTTTCTGGTTCTCCTACCCCCCTCTCCGTGTTTTCCCGAAGCCACCCCAGGAGTGCTGGCATCCATTAAACCTGGGCTTTTTCTAATTTGTTTGATTTGGTCTGATTTGGATTACTGTGTCAGTGGAGAGACTTATCGGGCTGGAGAAACTTTACAGTGTGGCCACAGCATTCACACATTCTTTCATACATGAAGTGGAGAGGAAAATTAGTACCGTGAGCTGCCGTGTGGCCGAGCTGCCATACCACCAGCTGTGGTGGGGAGTGAAGGCTGGAACTGGAAACAGCTGCCTCGCGGATCCAACTAATCTTGCCAGTTTCTGCGGGACCAGCGGTAGCAGTGGCAGAGATAGAAGGAAAAGAGCATTTACAGGTGGGTGGGAAGGGGATGCCCAGCGAAAGGAAAAGCATAGAGGCTTGAAATGCTGGTGGCAGGACACCGGCAGTCCTGTTTGCTGGTAGAAATTACAAAGGAGCTGACAGGGAACCTCACCATTTGCAGCAGTGGAAAGTGGTCCACATCTAGGGTCCCCACGAGGGAACGTGGAGAGAGCTTGGACGAGTCATGCACCAATGTTATTCTTTTTTAAAGATATAAGGAGGGAGGCTGGTTTCATGAGGGCCAGCAGTGCCACAAGGGGTAGTAGCGGGTGACCTGAGGCCTTGGCAAGTCCCCTGAGGCCTTGGTGGATCACTTTGGCAGGTGGGAGACCACGGCAGGTGTCAGACAGACAGATACATCAGACAGAGAGAGTTTGAGTGTAGAGTTTATTCAGTGGGTTATGGAAGGAAAGGGGAAGAGAGAGGGATAAGAAAGAGGAAGAGAGAGAGAGAGAGCATGCAGGCTGGAGGAGGGGCAGGATATCCACTTGGCAGAAGGGGAGGGGTTGGGAGAGGGCATGGCTTCTCTCTTAAAGGGACAGGGTACCCAGGTGACAGACCAGGCCAGCAGATTATAACAGGCACCAGATATCATTATAGATGGTTGTGAGCCACCATGTTGCTACTGGGAATTGAACTCAGGTCATCAGGAAGAACAGCTAGTACTCTTAACCTCTGAGCCATCTTTCCAGGCGCTACATCCTCTAATTTTTAAAAACTCATTGCTACATTTGTTTGTTTGTTTGTTTGTTTGGAGAGTGTCTGGGCACCTGCATTCCAGATGCACCTGGCAGAGGACAACCTGTAGAAGTCGGTTCTCTTCTTCCACCATGTGGGTCCCTGGAATTGAACGCTGGCCCTCGGGCTTGGCAACAGGCCAGGGATTTTCTTTTCTTTTTTTTTTAATATTTATTTATTCATTTATTATGTACACAATATTCTGTCTGCATGTATGCCTACAGGCCAGAAGGGGGCACCAGACCTCATTATAGATGGTTGTGAGCCACCATGTGGATGCTGGGAATTGAACTCAGGACCGTTGGAAGAGCAGGCAACGCTCTTAACCACTGAGCCATCTCTCCAGCCCCAGGCCAGGGATTTTCAAAATCCTCAATGGCAGCACTGGTTGCAGTGTTTCCCAGGAAGATGCTATGTCCTGGTGTGCTCTGTGGCAGGGATGTGGGAAGTGCCTCATAGATCGTCTGGGAAGGAGTAGGGAAAAGATCTAGTAGACTTCATCCAGGATAGAGTGTTGCAGGAGGGCCCGCCTGTTTGCCCCGGCTGCCCAGAACTGAAATAACCACACAGAAATTGTATTAATTAAATCACTGCTTAGCCCATTAGCTCTAGCTTCTTATTGGCTATCTTACATCTTAATTTAACCCATTTCTATTCATCTGTATCTCACCACAAGGTCGTGGCCTACCAGCAAAGTTCCTGCATGTCTATCTCAGGTGGCGGATCCATGGCGTCTCTCTCTCTGACTCTGCCTTCTTCCTCCTAGCATTCAGTTCGGTCTTCTCCTCCTATCTAAGTTCTGCCCTATCAACAGGCCAAGGCAGTTTCTTTATTCATTCATGGAAATCACTGCACACAGAGGGGACTCCCACACCACAAGAGGTCTCCCCACTGCCTGCCAGTCCTTCCCACTCTGCCTCCGGGCCACCATAACTCTCCAGAGCACCTTCTGGGGAACGCAGATCACAAGAGCCATTCTGGCTATGGCTTTACCCTGCATTCCTGAACCAACAGGTTCTCAGGTGCCTGACATGGTTTCCAGTTACCTTTGCTCCTGATTCCTCCATTCAAGGTCTCACTATGTAGGCCTAGCTGGCCTGGAACTCACTTTGTAGACCAGAGTAGTTTTGAAAACTATACACCTTTTAAAGGTTCATCCAGCAGAGGAAGAGGTGGGTGGAGTTCTATCTGCATAGTGAATATCGGGCAATTGGGGCTAAATAGTGAGACCCAGTCCATAAACACAAAACAGCCGGGCGGTGGTGGCACACGCATGTAATCCTAGCACTAGGGAGGCAGAGGCAGGTGGTTTGAGGCCAGGGCTATTACACAGAGAAACCCTGTCTCAAAAACCAACCAACCAACCAACCAACCAACCAACCACCCCCATTTACTTATCCCACATCTGTGCGTGTGCCTGTGCACATGAGCACCCAGCTCTTCTGCACCGGGTCTCTAGCATGATGGCATCTGCACTACCAGAGAAAGACACCATTGCTTCTTTCTGTGTCTTTTGTCACGCTGAAAAGTTTGGAGAACAAAGGCCACATATTTCACGGACTGTCCTCCAGTTGAATGCCTTGGGTATCGCAGATGCCGGACAGGCATCTGGAAACAGTCAGTGTGGCCTCAGGTGTCCCCACTGCATGACTACTGCTTTTTCCTGGCAACTAGCCAGCCACTGTGCGGCCAGCTTGTCCTTTAAGAGGCTGGACATGGCGCTCTGACGGAGGAGTTGCAGGGGACTGGGACAAGAACTGGCTTGACTATTTCCCACTTGGCCATTACCTAGCTTCAGGTCCTTACACAAACTACCAGCTTCTGGGAGCCGCCTTCCCTTGTCTGGGAACGGGGTGACTTCTTCTTCCGGTTGTTGACAGTATCGCACATGGCATTCCCCAAGTGAGAACTTTCCACGCTCCCCCCTCCTTGGTCCGATGACTTCAGAGCTGAAGCTGCAGACTGTTCATTAAGCTCTCATTGTTGTTTGCAGCACCGTGGAGGGCCAGCAACAACAAGCAGATTGTATAGTGCACCTCATAGCACAGGGTACAAAACAACACAAGATACATAACATACTAGTAGCCACAAAGATATCATTCGGGGCACTCTAGAAAAAGCCAGGGGGAGAGAAGCAGCAAAATGGCCTTCTCAAGAGGCATCTCTGTGCTCAGCTTGGAAGCCAGTTTTCGGGGAAGGGCCACAGAGACAGAGGCTGAGACTACCCTACGGGGTGTCGGGGACCAGCTTTGACAAAAATACCACTCGCCAGGATAGGGGTGTGGGGAATACAAAGATGCATGAAAAATAATAAAACAGAAAAACACAGAATAGTATCAGGAGGGAGTTCCAATGAATACTGAAATTGCCCGCGTTTAATTTCCAATTGCCTAAAATACCCCAACCCTAAGAGGTAGGAGTAAGATTTAAAAAGAAAAACTGCGCCGGGCGGTGGTGGCGCACGCCTTTAATCCCAGCACTCGGGAGGCAGAGCCAGGCGGATCTCTGTGAGTTCGAGACCAGCCTGGTCTACAAGAGCTAGATCGAGGACAGGCTCCAAAACCACAGAGAAACCCTGTCTCGAAAAACCAAAAAAAAAAAAAAACCTGCATTATTATGACACAGGGAAATGAATAGACCAGTTGAAAGTCGCAGCTATGTCCATAGTTAAACAATTCTGTTGCTAGAACAAAACAAGTCACTCTTATACCCTAGACCAAAACATTCTGCAGGCAAACCACTCCCTGGGTGGAATTCCAAGTTATCTTCTTAAAGGAACTGGAACCTTAGTTGGATCCTTAGACTTTTGTTTGAGGTAGAAACAAACCTACTTCTCTATTCCTGAAATAGAGGGCTGACTATTAGTCACACTTGTTGACGATGACCTTGAGAGAGCAGAACTCTGGTCTAGACCTAGGTGGGACCTTTGTTTAAGGTAGAAGCACAATAACCTTGAAGGAATAGAAGTTCCAACTCTCTGACCTTTGGTCAACATGGAAATAGGCTCATATTTTTGGGCCTCCACAAAGGGGCAGCCAGGACTCCAGAGCTACCACTTCTAAGGATATAGGAGTTTTGCATCACCCCATGTGAGACAAAACTTTCCCTGCTGCCAAGTAACTATGTTCCCGGAAAACACCCGTCTGCTCTAAGCCTTCATTTCCTTATCTTAAAATGACAGGCTTTGGCCAAATCTGTAGTTCTAAAAATCATCCATGTGTCAGAAACTGTAGGGGAGCTGGGGAGGGATGCGACAGAGTCATCCCTGGGACTATCCCAGCACACCGGGGAGGGACCCAGCACACTGGAGAGGCATACGACACAGCCATTCCTGGGACTACCCCGGCACACTTGAATCAGAACCCAGACATTAAAATTTGGAATTTTCAAAAGTTCCCCAGACGATTCTTCTGCAAGCCAAATGCGAAAGCCAGGTCCTGAATGAGCTTAGACGTCTGTCTGGGCTTCAGGTACTATGAGCCCGTGAGTGGAATTTTCTGAGGAACTGGCCTTTCTGGTGAACTTAGAATTCACTGCCAGGAATTCCTTTTCGTTTCTGTTCTGTTTCTCAGATTTCCTCTAAGGTGAACACGTGCAAAAAATCTCCAGGGTCCTTCCCACCTCAGGGTTTCTATGGCTACACAAGAAGGGTCGGTACTTGGAAGAGGTGAGTTTTCTGGTAAATTTAGGTTTCATGGACTGGTTATATTGTTGTTTGTTTTTGTGAGTGACCAGGTCTTATCTAGCCCAGGCTGGCCTCCAACTCACTGTGGCTGAGGATAACCTTGAACTCTAGATTCCCCTACCTTCGTCCCTCCCCCCCCCAATGCTAGGGTCACAAGCATGTGTTAACTATGTATTAGCACCACTGAGAATTCTTTCTGCTTTCATTTCCATTTTTGCATTTTTGCGATCTCTTCTTAAGTGTACAATTTGAACTTCCAGCTTAGGGACCACCAATTCATAACATGGAACCTACCCATGTTGTCTCCCTAAACAGAGCACAGACGTTTTATTAGCGAGATCCTGCCTCTCATGGATTTACCTTAAAAGTCTTTAGGGGGCAGTCACTACCAGTCAGCTGAAGGTGACACTCTACACGAAACCTGTTTGACAGTCTGCGCATGATGCATTTACCTCAACTTTTCTTTCATAACCGGGTGTTTCACAGCCTTTAAGACAAATTTCCAAACAACTGCTCCTTCCCTCCAAAGGCTTGTGAGGGCTGTGGGACAGATGGGCCTGGACTTAAGTATATGTACTAGATCTGGATAAATAAAACTTTGCAACGCTGATGATGAACCCAGAGCCTTGTGCATGTTAGGCAAACGCTTTTAGCACTAGGATAATATACTCAACTCCTAACATATTATAGAGCGAGCTTCGCTGGCCTTTGTGTGTGTGTGTGGTGCTAAGGTGGAGCCAGGTCATTCCCACGCTAGGCAACTGCTTTATCACTGACCCACATTCCCAGATGGTATTTTCTGCAGCCCCATTTGCTCGTCATAAGTGGGTCTAGTACCAAGGATCTACCTCACAGGGTAACTGTGGTCGCCCGAGTGAAACAACAGGCCTAACCCCCGGGGGCAGATGTTGGGAGCAGTGAGCCCCCAGATCCTGAATTTCTTGTAAACAACTTGTTTTCCCCTGATATGAGCACGCTGCTCTGAGCACGAGACCCTCAGGAGTTCCTGATGGCAGGGGAGTGGTTTCTGGTAGGTTTGGCTGGGGCGTGGCTATCAGTTAAGGGTCCATATATAGGCTACCCCTGGACACAATAAAGGGGGCATTTTTGGGGCATTCTGGCTTGAAGGATGACTCGGGTCTCTGTCTGTGTGTCATTGTGGGCTTCTTACCAGTGACTAGAGGTCCGTGTCTCTGTCTGTGCTGTCTCTGTGTGAGTCTTTGTATGTTTTAACCTCCAGCCCTTGCCTGAAGCTTGCTAACTTTCTGGTAGTGCACAGAGCACAGACAGGCGTCGTGCACTGCAGGCAGACACACTGGGAACTCAATAGCTGTCAATACCACACTCTGAGAAGCTCACTGAGTGACTTCTGCTAAATCAGAATTGCATAGAAAGGCCAGGAGTAGAAGAACAGTAGTCGGGATACTAGAATCCCTCTACTATATTCCAAATCCCAGACTGCATAAGGACCTCAGTCTGTCCATTCAAAAGACTGACAATGTAGTCATGGGTGTGGCCATACAAGAGCTGTGGTGGCCCAGAGGTCACATTTTAGAAATTGGCAGATATGAATTTTGGTTCATAATACCATTGGAAACAAGAACAGGGAAGATGCATGCCTTTAATCCCATCACTGGGAAGGCAGGGCCAGGCAGATCTCTGTGAGTTTAAAGCCAGCCTAGTCTACCTAGTGAGTTTCAGCCAGAGCCGCATAGTGAGACCTCAAAATAAATAAATAAGTAAAAATTAAAAAATAATAAAAATAAAAGACCAGCAGAGCAGGTGGCAGCATTGTGACCTCCTGTGCAGCTGTGCATGGGGGCTTTTATTTTGAAACACATGCTACTTTATTATACATTATCTTCTCTTATCCTTTGTGTCCAGAAGAGTGGTTCCTGCCTGGTGGTAGTGGTGCGTGCCTTTAATTCCAGCAGTTGGGAGGCAGAGGCTGGCAGATCTCTGTGAGTTTGAGGCCAGCCTGAGTTCCAGGACAGCCAGAAAGGGACCCTGTATTGAAAAACTCCAAAAAAAAAAAAAACCCAAAAACAAACAAAACAAAAAACAACACCCCCCCCCAAAAAAACATGGTTCTCAAGTAGAGGTGTCTTGTCTTCCTCCCCCTGAGACACTTGGCAGTCTCCGGAAACATTCTTCATTACCACGCCTAGAAGCAGATGTTGCTGGCATATCGAGGGCCTGGGATGCTAATGAACCCAGTGGTACACAGGGCAGTCCCCGAACACCCATACTAGCTTGAGAAACTCTGGCTTTGGAATCATATGAATTGTTTGTTTTGTTTTTTTGAGACAGGGTTTCTCTGTGTAGCCCAGACTGTCCTGAAACTCACTCTGTAGACCAGGCTGGCCTCAAACTCAGAGATCTACTCAAACTCAGATTTCCACATGAGCTTCCTTTAATGTGTATATGCAGATCATATCATCTATGAGTTTCAGGTGAGATGTTAGAGTCTACAGATTATTTATTATAAAAGGCTATAAAGCCCCTGGAACAACAAATTGTGGGCTGGGAGCGTAGCTCAGTGACATTCGCCTGAGACGGGGTTTCCACCCCAACATGGGGGGGGGGGCTCAAAAGGAAATGGTTTGGGTAGATTTCAGATTTCCCACTTCTGCCATAGCCACTATGTAGATGGAAACCTGCCTTGGCAACAGTGCTCTGCCCCTTGATGCGCCGGGGAACAACGTGCAGTGCGTCTGAATTGCTGGGTTCATCACAGCGGTGTTTGACGACATTTGCTCAGAACTTGGTTATTTCATTTTCTTTTCCTCCCATATTCATGGTAAGATTTTCAGGCATGTGAGAGGGTCGAAGGTTTCTATAGAGTCGTCTGGTTGCGACACCCTTCCAACGGTACCAGCTCTGGATTTCGCCGCGCCACAGTTCCTAACCTACAGGGCACAGCTGCAGTAAGGGCTTCCTTTCTCCGCCACAAATATCCGGAGAAGAATGCCTCATAATTAGGGGAAGGCGTGGCATTTTATGTGACCAAAATGTGGGAGAAGCTAGCTTGCGTATAGAGCCATTTAGCGCATTCCTGCTCGAGATGATGCACCAGAAAGCCTCCTTGCAAGTGGCATTTAACAAATGGAATGGAAAATTCCAGAGTGCGGCACAAAAAAACGGAAGGAGCCGGGCGGTGGTGGCGCACGCCTTTAATCCCAGCACTTGGGAGGCAGAGGCAGGCGGATCTCTGTGAGTTCGAGACCAGCCTGGTCTACAAGAGCTAGTTCCAGGACAGGCTCCAAAACCACAGAGAAACCCTGTCTCGAAAAACCAAAAAAAAAAAAAAAAAAAAAAAAAAAAACGGAAGGAGCGGACAGGTGGAGGCGAGCTTTAGCATGGGGGCTCCGACAAGGATGCTCGTCTTCTCTGTGTTGCTCAGTGTTCCCTTCTGGTAAACACCACGAGGTATAGCGCCTTGCAGGTGTTCCCACACGAGCTACCCTCCCGCTCCGTCTTTCTCTCAGTGAATACATCCAGAGATGGCCCCCATCGGTCAGAAAGGGAACCTAACCGGGGAGAGGTTCTCTGGGGAGGAGTCAATGCTGCGGAGGGGCGACTGCCGTAGGTCTGGGACACAGCATTTTGAGAGCAGTTATATGCTAATTAAGCTCTCATTTTATTCCCATTATAAGGCAAAGGGGAGGCCCTACTGTCGCTGCTAAGTTGTGCCCAGGGCAGGGCAGCCGCCCGCCCAGGCTGCCAAAGCGCCAGGTATGGCCCCTGCGCACTTCTTGCCCGGCCAGTGTCCCATCCTTTATTCAGTAGTACAATCACTGTTGGAGCCAACTTACTCCATCTCTGCAGGGCAGGGCAGGCTCTGTGCAGTTAACCAGGCCCCTATTCAGGACCCCAGCTCCCTGGCTCGATCTTCTTCCTGCTGTGGGCCCCTAAGCCTTGACTTCGGAGCACATCTGTTTGGTGGAGAAATGGGTGGGTTCCAAATAGCAGCTTAGTGTACTCCCAGAGCCTGGGGCTCCTTCTCAGCTTCGCAGAATTAGACTGGTGACAGGGACAAACATGTATGACTCCAGGCTCAGTCACCCAGGGTTTAGTTAGTACCTACAGCAATAAAAACAGCCGCACAGGCGGCACACAGTGGGATGGATCCTTGCTCCCTGCATGCTTGCATTCTGGCCTCCTGGTTCTACAAGTACCCCAGAAAGGAAAGAGAAAGTGGGACATTCACCTTTGAGATAAGGTGTCTTAGAATTGCCCCGCCCCCAGTCTTTTCTTGTGTGCCCTTCCCATTAAGATAGGGTCTTACTATGGGGCTCACGCTGTAACTCGGTAGCCCAGGCTGGTATGCAAATGATAACAATCCTCCTGCCTCAGTCTCCCAAGTGCTGGGCTACAGGCAGGAGTCCTTATGGCCAACTAAGAGGTTAAGTTTTTCCCTAGTAGCACAGCTGGTGAGGACCGCAGCCAAGGCCGCTGATCCTGCGGCGGCATGCTGATTCCCTCATTCCCTTCCTCTCATCTTTCCTCCTTCTGAGACAAATGTTTTCTTCCACTGTTGTTTTGTTTTTGGAGACAGGGTTTCTCCGTCTAGCCCTGGCTGTCCCAGAACTCGCTCTGTAGACCAGGCTGGCCTCAAACTCAGAGATCCTGAGTGTGTGTGTGTGTGTGGGGGGGGATAATGATTAAAGGTGTGTGCCATCACCAGCTGTCCTTCTAAAGCAGATGTACAAGAGCAAAATTCAATGACAAGACCAGCGTGTCGGCGACCCAGGCAAGAAGAGTGCCATGAGCTTGAACTCAGTCGGGCTGCTTAGTGAGACCCTGTCTCGAAAAAGGAAAAGAAGGAGGGGGAAAAGGAAGGGCCAAACCTAAGGGGACAAGGGAGATGGCTCAGCAGGTCAGCGGGCTTGCTGCCAAGCCTGACAACATAAATTCAATCCCCGGGACCCACATGGGTGAAATAAGAGAACCAACTCCTGGAAACTGTTCTTTGACTTCTATAAATGCATCATGGAACTCTCTCTAGAACTCTCTCTCTCTCTTTTTAAAAATCAAAACTTAAAACTATAGCTGAGCTGAAGGCGCAGCTCAATGGTAGGGCTCTAGCCTACTAGCCTAACCTGTATAAAGATCCTCAACCCTAGCATGTGGAGAAACTACACTTATAGCTAAGTGCAAGAGAAACCACCACAGATCCCACCACCTAGAGATAAGCTACCATCGCCCTCACAGAGAACAGCTCATTTCTCTATCTCTGGGAATGAATGCTTGAGCAAGTCTGCAAGGGCATGGGTTGTCAGAAGGCCGCCCAGACTCCCAAAATAGTCACATAGAAACTATATTATTTGCAATACGGTTTGGGCAATAGCTTAAGCATATTGCTGGCTAGCTCTTACAGCTAGAATTAACCCATTTCCATTATTTTATATTTTACATTGAGGCTTGTGGTCTACGGGCAAGGTTCCAACTGGCAGCTTGCATCTTTCCCCTCTGGCAGCTATATGGCTTCTCGCCACCTTCTTGCCACTCCGCCTTCTTTCTTCCAGCATTCACCACCCCCCAGCTCTACTCTGCCCTATCACAGGCCAAGCCAGCTTCTTTATCATTAACCAATAAAAGCAATCCATATACAGAAGGACTTCCCACACCAGGCATGACTTTGCCAGATCGCATCATCCGCAACTGCGGGCATCTCCCTCCCCATATGATGTGTCAGCCATTCAAGTGACATCTAGGGGCCATAGGGGGTGGGGGATGGATGAGCTGCTGGACAGGGAACTACAGGGAACTCCTGGACAGTGGCTCTCCTCCAGAGATGGGAAGCCCCACCTTGGTTTTCCGGTCACTACAGCAGCAGGGTCTCCTGAGACTTCCTTCAGCCCACTCAGCAAGTGTCCTGCCAGCAAGAAAACACAAAACTGCCTTCATCCACACGTCTCTGAAGCCAAAATCACAGAAAGAACTCACCAAAGACATTTTTTTTATTTCTCTTTGAGACAGGGTTTCTCTGTGTATCCCTGGCTGTCCTAGAACTCGCTCTGTAGACCAGGCTGGCCTCGAACTTATAGAGATCTGCCTACTTCTGCCTCCTGAGATTAAAGGCATAAACCACCATTACCTGGCCCTAAAAAGGGTATCCCTTTTTAAAAAATAAATATTATTTTTAAATCTTAAAAACAAACCGACAGACCAGCCGTCTGCACGCTGCCCCTTCTTCATCCAGGTGTGCTGCTATGCACACGGATCTGCTCCGGTAAGTTTCACTCAGGGTTCCCCGAGTGTTCTCCGAAGAACACCTAAGCATCCGCAGGGTCCCCTCTGGCTCCCAGGCCTAGTGGTGCTCGGGTTCCAGCTGTCCCTCACGGAGGCAGATTCCTTACAGTGCACCGAGTGTAGGCCTGGCAGGTGGAAAGGCTTGTGGGCTCCAGGCTGTGCAATGTCAGAAGGCGACTGGGCCACGGTCCGCTCCAGCCCGAGCACTGTATTTCTGTTTCTGAGATGGGTGGCCATCAAGTCCAGGAGACGAAGCGGCCAGAAACTTGGGTTTCCCAGATAAGTCCATTGACTCAAGTCTTCTTGGAGTTCTGCTATAGGCCAGGAGCTCTTCTAGGCCCTGGAGATCCAGGAGAAAGAAAATCTGGGGAACAGCTGAAATACATAACCACAGACTTCAAGGGGAGCGAATTATGGTTCAGCCACTATGAGGCAGAGATACTACTTTATAGAACATGATGTGAAGAGACAGGGATATTGGAATTCAAACCAGGGCCTCCCACATGTTAGGCAAGCACTCAGCCCTGGAAGCCTTTTGTCTCTTGCTTAACAGGATCTCAATATGTATTTCTGGCTGATCTCACAGTGGAAACTTGTGGGAATCCTTCTGCCTCTGCCTCCATATTGTTGGGATTATAGGTACATGCCCCAGTGCCCAGGGGGAAATGCTTCAAAGAGACATAGTTGCCAGGTATAACAACACAGGTCTTTAACACCCAGGCCTTAGGAGGCAGAGGCAGGTAGACGTCTGTGAGTTCCAGGCCATCCAAGGCTATGTAGTGAGACCCCTTGTCAAACACACACACACACACACACACACACACACACACACACACGATAAAAACTGATCAGAGAGGCTTGTAGAAATAAGGGTTGAAGCCATGCAGAGATGGGAGGGCAGTGTACTTCAGACGGCAGGAACAGCAAGCTCAAGGGTCCAGACACAGGAACACGTAGAAGAATAAGGAGACAGGTGTGGCTTGAGGGAATGAAAAAGGGAGCAGGCCGGAGAGACGTCTCCAAGGTTATTAGGAGCATTTGCTGCTCTCACAGAGGATCTCGGTTCAATTCCCAGCACCCGCATGGTAGCTCCCAAACACCTGTAATTCCAGTTCCGGGGGGGGGGGGAGGGGTCTCTGTTGTCCCAGAGAACCAGGCACACACGTAATATATAGACATACACATTAAGTATTTTTTTAAAGAAGTAAACTTGAAACTCTGGCCAATAGGAACTCAGAGGAGAACCTAGGTCACCTCCGGGGTGCCGCAGTGACTGCTGCAGGAGAGCTTTGTCGCCTCCGTGCGTAGCATTTCTGCAGAAAGGGTGCAGTGTGGACTGGCAGCTTTGCTGCATGGGAGGAAGTGCTTAGCTGGGGAGAGCTGAAGTAATTGAATCCTTGCCAGACTCATAATGGCTTTCAGAGCCTTTTCTTCCCCGTGGGTAGGAGGAGTTCTTCCTTAGCATCCTCCATGAACGCTCCAGGAGATAATGATGCTCACCCCATCCACCCCCACCCCGCCCCCACACTGAGCAGTTTTGGGAAATCACGTGGGGAAGCACATGGTTTAAGCAGGCTTTGGGGACTGTTAATAGCAGGCTGAGCGGGGCACAGGAAGAGGCTGCAAGGGAGTGCCTCCTCGGAGGTGCAGCCAGGTGGTGAAATATTAAAGCAGCCCTGACTGGGGAACGTTCTTAATGGCTCCATCCGCTCTCCAGGCAGGGGTTGAGTGTGCAGTGAGTTTTGGGCTCTATCAAAAATAGTTTAAGTGGATGCTAGGGCTGGACGGCAGGAATGTCCGTGGGCAGCTTGCCTCCACCTCTGCCTCAGAGGGCTGGGGTTATAGGCGGGTCTATCGCAACTGCTTAGATAGATTATCTATACCTTATGTACCTTTAGGACTTTTTGTTGTTAATAGTGTCGTGGGAACATCTTCAAGAAAATGTCACTGCACAGATTCAGGGGCAACATTCTTTTTTGAGACAGTTTCTTATTTAGTCCAGGCTGGCTTCAGAGTCCCCAGAAAGTTGAGAATAAGTTTGAAGTCCTGATTCTCCCGTCTGCACCTCTAAAGGGCTAGGACTACAAGCACGCAGCAGCACACCAGGCTGAACACCGCCTTTAGTTGTTGTTTTGAGGCGGGGGTTTCTCTGAGTAGCCCTGGCTGTCCTGGAACTCACTCCATAATCTATGCTGGCCTTGAACTCAGAGATCCACCTGCCTCTGTCTCCTGAATGTTGGGATTAAAGGCGTGCCCCACCAGGCTTAAGAGTTACAACCACATTTCTTTTGGGGGGCTGTAGGGCTCCCCCTTTATTATCTTCCCATCACTATGATGTCTGTGGTATAAACTGCAGCTATCTTCTGTCAGTCAGAGGGTGTCTCGCTGGTGAACCAGCCCAGGGTTATACTGGTTTAATACCAAGACTCGTTTTCTTCTTGCTCAATCCCTGCCTCTGGTTTCTCTGTCTCAACTGTCCATCACCCTGCAGGACAGAGCGACCCAGTATGCTTTCGGCTTGAGGGACCTAGATGGGGTGCGGAGCTGGAGTGGGGAGGCCCTGGGAGGATCCTATACTGACATGGCAGTATCTCACCACTGGCCAGCTCGTCAAATGACCATACCAACTGTAAAAGACAAGGAATTGGGGGAGGGGCCTATGGCTTGAAATTATACTGAGCATCAAATCCCTCTGCTATGCCCTGAGGCTGGTGGAACAAGGGAAACAGGAGGGAGTGAGTAGAGGATTGTGGAGACTTGTCAACAGCTTTGGGGACCATAGTAGCATTTTCTTAGCCATCCTATAAAATAAAGCACACAAAAATGCTCCAAGAGCCAGGTGGTGGTGGTGCACGCCTTTCAGCCTTCAATTCCAGCACTCGGGAGGCAGAGGCAGGTAGATCTCTGTGAGTCTGAAGCCAGCCTGGTGAGTTCCAGGACAGGCTCTGAAGCTACAGAGAAACCCTGTCTTGAAAAACCAAAACCAAAAAATCAAAAAACAAAAAAAAACCCAAACCAAAAAAACCAAACAAACCACACACACACACAAAACAAACAACCCCTCCCCCCACAAAAAAATCAAAAACTGACCAAGATACAAGCTGAGCTTAAGCTCAATAAATTATTACCGGGCAAATATTCCAACAACTCTGCCCAAAGCAGGAAGCATAACCCACAGCAGGCCTGGGAATGTCAATTGTTAGACGCAGCATTCTCGATTGCTAGACTTGGGATCAACCTGACTTCTGCAAAGTAAAGTTTTAATTCATTTTCAGAGAAAGATCACTGCCTTTTTTCATTTCATTTTGTTTTGTATGCTCTTGAGCCAAGGTCTTACTGTGTAATCCGGACAGGCTGAGGGCTCACTTGGTCCTCCTTCCTCAGCCTCTTCAGTTGCAGGCGAGAGAGTCAGTCCCCAGTGGTTTACAGAGCTCTCTTTAAAAGTGTGTGCACGTGTGTGCATGCATGCGTGTGCGTGCTGGTGCAGAAGCACACAGGTGTACTGCTGGACCACTCTTCACTCTTTGCTTCGTTCTCCCACTGAAGCTGGGTGCCAGCAAACTGCAGGGCTCCCCCTCTCCCCACCCCTCACAGTGCTGGGGTTACAAACATACATGGCCAGGCCTGCCTTTTCATGTGGGTTCTTAGGATTTGAACCTGAGTTCTCATGGTTATCCACTGACTTACGTCCCAGGTCCCAGAGCTCCGTGTTTACACAGGAGGAAGTGAACCTGCCATGTGACAGTGAACATGGGAAGGGAGGCCATCTGTCGCCCATCTCCTGAAATGAATGAAGAAATGAGAGAGGTTTTCTGGGTCATGGGCCAGCCTCCTTATGGCTTTGGCGCCAAGGAAATGAGACTGCCCCGGAAGACTGTGGTATTTGCTATATGGTGGCTGCTTCTGGAGACTCCCAGCTCTGGGCAGATGCCCTGTGACCCCTGCCAAAGGATGTGTGTGTCTCGAGTCTCGAGTAGCACATGACGTTTGTAGCAGGGAAGGCAGAATCCTAGAAAGACTCCCGTCCCGGGGCTGGCCACCAGCCTTGCTGATGCTCACCCTGCCCGGGGCTGCCTCAGGCACCCTCGGTGAGCCTTGCCAACCCAGATTTCTAGGCTCAGGTCAGACTCCAGAACGCATGTATTTCTTTCCTTTTCACCCTGTGGCCTTTGGACCCACGCTGCCACTGACCTAGTTCTGGGTAGAAAAATGGAAAAGATCCCTAGTCAAAGAGAGGGGATGAAGCAAATGCTGAGATGCTTAGGAGATCAGACACAGCCCTCCCGAGGAAGGGGTGAGAAACGTGGGCCTGGTTTCTTCCCAGCATTTGGAAAAAAACTTCCAAAATCCCAGAGGCTGAGTGCAAAGTGTTCTGTCATCCAGAGAGGAATGAGTCACGCAGAACCCGTGAATCGTCTAGTCTTCCAAATGCTGCAGTTCTATTTACATTTAGTGTTATTTTACATGCGCACCCCGTCTCTTTCCCTCACCTTCGTCCTCCCTCCCATACCAAAAACACCAGCTGAAAAACCCACTCTTTCTTTCCCTGCCCAGCTTGCTGCAGCAGGAGGTGATGGCAGCAGATAGCCAGGCCCCCCGTGCTCTGAGTCAGTCCTCCTCCTTGGCAGCCTGCTGACGACTGGGTCTTATGGGCTTGCATGCATCCAGGGAGGCCTGAGGCCTGAAACCATTTGCAGAGGTGCACATTAGGTCTGCGGAATGGAAGGCCACTAGGCAAGTCTCTGGGCTTTGCTGGGGTGATGCAGTTTCAAAGTGGCAATGGGCTGGCAAAGAAGCGAAGACAGTCACTAAAAAGCACCATGCAGGAGCCACAGCACACTTCCGGGGTCCAGATGGGGAAACTCAAAATGACCAGCAGTCTGGGGCCCTGTGTGTTGACCTTTCTCTGTCGCTGCACTGCACAGAATGGTTTTGTGACTGTTGTACTTGTCTGCTTTTAAGGCTGGGCAGACAAGATCGATTTTCTTTCTTTTGGCAGGCAGAAGGATTTTTTTTGGAAGCTACCCAATAGGCAACCATAGCTGCCTAAGGAACATGGCGAGCATGAGTTGGAGGTAGTTATTATCCGGGGCTCACAAAGAGGGAAACTACGTGGGTTGGCTTTTGCACCGAGCCACAAATGATCAGTCCCGAGGATTCCCAGATGAGTGTGGCTGCGGAGCCAGACGCACCTGATACGGCTTTAAAAGTCGTCCTGTCAGAGGGCCAGGTGGCTCTCAGGAACCGGAAACCTGGCAGCAGCTCTCGAGCACAGGCAGGTGAGGAGCCAAAGTCCTGGCTGAACATTCACTTACCGGCTTGTCCCGGGGATTCGTGCAGGAGGACCGTCTCGGATTTCCTGCCATTCATGTTGGCCCCTCTGAGCCAGACAGGCCCAGACAGGGTGAAAGGAACATTTTATTTCACTCAATCCCTTTGTTGGTGACCATCTTCCACCTGGGTAGGTTAGACAGCTTGGCCTTTTCCTTGTTGGTGGTGGTGCCGAGAGGCAAACCAACTGCTAAGCAAGCACTGTATCCATTGAGCCACAGTCCCCCCTCCCAAGGCAGCTCTGTGCCCGTGTCAATTCCTCAAGATGTTTAGTCGCTAGAGAAAGTGGCAGACGGTGGGAGAAAGGTAGGGTGCGGAATGTTGCTGCTCAGAGACAGGGAGGACAGGGCAGGGGTGCTGCTGAACTCTCTCCCTTAAGGAAGATGGGGAACAGATCCAACGGTTGGCTGGCTCGGAAATATCCTGGGTAGCTGTCACCAGGCACGGACATCTAAGCTGGGCAGGCTTACATCTAGAAAAGAAGCTGCCAGCACCCATTTGGAAAGCGAAGGCTGCTCACCGCATTTGCCTGGTCTGATGACCAAGGTTGAGCCACGTGGCTCCCTATGCAATGGAAAAACACCAACAAAGGGCCAGCAGGAAGATAGCATCCCTGTCCTCCCCGGAAGTCACACGGCTCCCCGGGAGCTACTGTGAGGCGTGAACTAGATGCCGGCTTTAGACAGCTGCTGGGTGCTGGGCCAGAGCTCAGTGATTGATACAAGAAGGAACTTAGAACAAAGAGATAAGATACAAAGGGCCTCTGATGAAAATAAGAAGGGAATACGAAATAACCCAAGCCAGAAGAGATGGAGCGGCTCTGTACTGGAAGAGAGCTAAGAGCAGCGACACCCGGCTGGGAGATGGACGCCGGAGGATTAGAGGCTCAAGCCCGTTCCTGGCCACAGGAGGAGTTCAAGGCTAACCTGAGCTACAAGTGACCCTGTTTCCTACAAGAAACAAAATGAAGGTGGAGGAGGCTGTGCTGGGGAGGTAGAGCGCCTGCCAATAAGAGGCCTTGGGGGCGGGACATAGCGGGTCATGGGGACAGGTGGATTTCTAAAGCTCATTGGCTGAGGGATAAGTTCCTGGTTCAGTGAGAGAACTTATCTGAAAAAAAGGTGGAGAGAAATTGGCCCCTCTTTTAAAATTCTGGTCCTACACACACACACACACACACACACACACACACACACACACCCCATGGGGAAAAAAAAGGGCTAGAAATAGCCACAAAATAGTCTGTTGACTGGAAGAGGAAGAGGACAAACACCTTTTGTTCTCAATATTTTTTTTTGGTTTTTCTTGAGACAGGGTTTCTCTGTAGCTTCGGAGCCTGTCCTGGAGCTCCTGTAGACCAGGCTGGTCTTGAACTCACAAAGATCTGCCTGCCTCTGCCTCTGCCTTCCGAGTGCTGGGATTAAAGGCGTGCGCCACCACCATCCGGCTCTCAATACTTTATTTTCCTAAAAGTTATTGTAGGTTCTGTGTAGCTATGCATAGCTATTTTCAAATTCAATTTTTTTTTAATCATATGTGTATAGGTGTTTCGCTCGCATGTGAGACACCACATGAACGCATTGCCCAAGGAATCCAGAAGAGGGCATCAGATCCCCTGGAACTGGAGTTACAGCCCAGGGAGAGCCACCATGAGAGTACTGGGATTTAAACCTGGATCCTTTGGAGAGCAGCTAGCATTCTCTACTGCTGGGCAATCACTCCAGCCCCAAAGTTCCTTACAATTCTGTTTTTGTTTCATTTCTCTTAGACAAAGTCTCACTATGGAGCCCTGTCTGGCCTGGAACTCTGCATTTAGAAGACCAGGAGAAGCCGGGCGGTGGTGGCGCACGCCTTTAATCCCAGCACTTGGGAGGCAGAGGCAGGCGGATCTCTGTGAGTTCGAGGCCAGCCTGGTCTACAAGAGCTAGTTCCAGGACAGGAACCAAAAAAAGCTACAGAGAAACCCTGTCTCGAAAAAAAAAAAAAAAAAAAAAAGAAGACCCATCTGCCTCTCCCTCCAGAGAGGTGGGACCACCATGCCCAGCTTTCCCTGGCTATACCTATTAATACAACTACATTAGAAATTAAAACTGGCTGGTCATGGTCTACATAGTGAGCACCAGACAGGCCAAGGCTGCATAGTGAGACTGTCTCAAAAAAGACTAAGAAATGAAAACAAAACCAACCAAACAAAAAAAAAAAAAAACCCTTAAAACTCCCAAGCAAGAGAACTGCCCTAAACTTCCAAAACCCAAGCCAACAATAATAAAAAAAAAAATCTTTCAAAAAAAATTAACAGCTAGCCTTGGTGGTGCAGGCTTTAATCTCAATACTCAAGAGGCAGAAGCAGGCAGATCTTTATGAGTTCAAGGCCAGCCTCAGAGATCCACCTGCTTCTGCCTCCTGAGAGATGGGATTAAGGTGTGTGCCACCACGCCCAGCTATAAAAAGATTTTTATTTTGCAAATCTTTTAACATGGAAGACAGCTGGATTCTCATAACTGCTTATGAATTCAATCTGTTGTGTTTTTTTTATAAATATCTTTTTTATGTGTGTCCCCAAGTGTGTATGTATGGACACCCATGTTCGTGCAATGCTAGCGGAGGCCAGAAGAGGGCAGCCGATACCCTAGAACTGGAGCTCACTGTGAACCACCAGGAAGTGCCAGGAGCCCAATCTGGATCCTCTGCAACCAGGAAATGTTCTTAGCTGATGAGCATCTCTCCAGCTCCTGTGGTGTTATTTTTTTTTAATTTATTTATTTATTAAGGATTTCTGCCTCGTCCCCGCAACCGCTTCCCATTTCCCTCCCCCTCCCCCCGAACAAGTCCACCTCCCTCATCTGCTCGAAGAGCAACCAGGGTTCCCTGACCTGTGGGAAGCCCAAGGACTGCCCACCTCTATATGGCTTATATGGAGAAAATCTGACCTTAGACTGATCTGTTATGGGAAAAATAAGGTGATTTGTGTGTGTGTGTGTGTGTGTGTGTGTGTTTTAATTTCTTTTTAGACAGAGTTTCACTATGTAGACTGGGCTGCCCTTGGATTCATAGAGATTTACCTGCCGCTGCCTTTTGGGTGTTGGGATTAAAAGTGTATGCCGCTAAGTCTGGCTAGTAAGAGGATTTTTAATAACCTGAACTCTTGTGGCTAGTTCTTTGATACTATCCTAAGACTCACAAGTGACAGTTAGTTGTACAGGAGACTCTGAGAACATTATTTTGTCACATCAGATTTGTGTCCTCTGATCTTTGGCACACATGTAAATATAGATGCATACTTTGGCCACTTGGCATAAAATAGTACAATGAATGACACAGCTATTGTGAGAGTTTACCCACTTCATTTTTATTATTTTATAACACACACACACACACACACACACACACACACACACACGCCCACTACCCCTCATCCTAGTGGTGCTGGGGAGTGAAATCACACAAGGGTTCATCTACCACTGAGCTATACCCCTGTCCCCCCCCCCCCCCTTGTTTTATTAATCTAGGCTGTCATCTAGCCCAGGCTCAGTTCCAATGACCTTGAACTTCTGATCCTTCAGCCTCTGCCCCGGAACAAAGAGATCACAGCAAGGATTACCCTACATCTGCAGAGACACCATCATGCCCTAGTAAAACCTCAGTTTTTCCTGTTGTTCACCTGACCCTCCCCTTGCCCCACCCCTGTCCGCTACCCAGGAAGCCTTGGGCGAATATGCAAAGTGACAGCAACTCTGTAACCAAAGATGAGGTCATGAGCAGAAGGCCGGGAGAATGCTCATTGACTGATTCTCACGAGGAAAATCTACTGGGCAGCTGTCAAGCATATTTTTCAAAACTCAGATATGTTTGAGCATCTAAATTATTAGATTCACTTTACTAATTTTTTTTTAATTAAGAACTCCCCCCCCCCACAAGACAGAGTATAACAGCCCAGGCTGTCCTGGAACTCGATCTGTAGACCAGGCTGGCCTCGAACTCAGAGATCAACCTGCCTCTGCTTCCCAAGGGCTAGGTGTGCACCACCACCACCTGTCAAAAAAAAAATTTTTTTTTTGAGACAAGTCTCACTCTATGTAGTGAGACCTCCAACTGGCTGGCCTCAAACTCACAAAAATCTACCTGCTTCTGCCTCCCGAGTGTTGGGATTAAAGGCGGGCCCACCGTGTCTGGCACGTATGAATAGTATGAGCCGTCACCGCTCTGTTTTGTGTGAGGGAACGTACCCAGTTCCTCATGCAGACCAGCCAAGCTCTGCCCGAGCTAAGCCCCTAACCACTGAAGCTTGCCTCACTTGGCCCTCCCTTTCATTAGTTCCTATAACTCTGGATCAGAGAACTGAGGAGAAGAAAACACTTTAGAAATCACTCATGACATCTACACTCAGGAATAAAGCATTCATTGTTCCTGGAGCAGGGTTAAAGACAACCCAACCATTAAATAGATTAGCACCACTGCAGGGCAACCTGGCAGTCTGCACTGGGGCCATAGGAGGGGTGTCTTGAAGGCAAACCACACCCTCTGGAGGTTCTATCCTGTGGATATCCCAGTCCTCTGAAAGGCAGAAAGAATAAGCTGAAGAGGTTCTTTGAGCCTCAAGAGCAGTTGCCTGGGAAGGCGTTTCCCCAGTGTTGGCACAGAAAAGCTGCGGTCTGGGGGTGGGGGTACAGGGGTGCTCCATTCTAAGTTGGCCGCAAAGCTTGGCAGTGTCATCCATTGGTATTGGTTTGCAAGACATGGAAGATGCAGGATTGAGAAGCCATGGAGAGCAAGCTGAGGCCAGACTGTGTGGCAGGGTTGGGACCCTTCATTTCAAGAATCTGGCTTTGCCTAAACACACGCGGGCTGGGTTGGAGCTGTAGGAGCCCAGAATGTAGAAGGCCCTGGGTTTGACCTCCAGAACTGCCACCAGGAAAACAAAGGTCACCCCCACCCACCCACCCACCCAGTGTGGTACCGATAACCATCTCATTCCACCCTTCAGAGCCCAGAAGGCCTGCAGTAAAAATGACTGTAGCCAAGGGAGACTCTACAAGCTCTGGTATCCATTTACAAGACTGCTTGCATTCCACGACAAAAACCAACTGGGCTGCAGGTCCCTTACACAGGGCTCCACAGCCCGTGCTCTTCTTTTTGGAAGCAATCTAATTTTCAGGATGAATTTCCATGATTCAGGGGGAAGTAGTTGTGACCTCACTGGCAGAAGAGCATCAGGGAGGACCCCAGAGTCCACAGAAATGTTCAGGCAGGCAGTGCCCTGAAGACACCGCGCCCTGACGTTGGGCAAGTACCTTTTGAGCTGGGACCAGCTCTCTCCACAGAACGGCTCAGACAGGGGCCACTGGCTTCTTCCATGTTGCACATTCTGGCTGTCCAGAATCCAGCCAGCCCTGTTACCTCTGCTGGCAGCAGCTGTATACATCTATGGGCAGCAGCTGGCTGTTAGGCTATTTGGAAGCATCAGCGAGGAAGTGCAACCAAAGGGAGAATTGCTGTTAGAAGAAGAAATACGGAGTAAGTCGCCGCTAGACTAACAAATTGTCCGCCCCATGCTGCAGCCTCCTGTGCCTTGAGCAGGGCACCTTCTCCAGTGGATGATCTTTCCTCAAGGCCCAGAACAAACAAGGAACCAAGGAAGTAATTTGCCTCCTGTGGCTCACATTACGGAACCACCTTCCAGCGCAGGGGTTACTGTACCAGTTGTCAAGGCCAGACTTCATATGGGTACTGCCTCTCCTCACCTGACCCTTTCCACAACCAGGCGAATTTGTTTTCTTTGGACAGCCGGCCACTCCTCCAGCCTGTCCACGTGGAATGGACCGAGCAGAAAGGGGAAACGAAGCAGAGAGAATAACCCTAGGAACGGTGATCTGTTCCAGGTTTGCAGGAGTGCAAAGCATCTTGGGACAAGCTGATTAGGATCAGATGTGTCTCTAATCACAAAACTCCACCTGTGAGAAGGCGCCTGCTAGCCTGCACTCCCCCTTTCTGGCTTCCTGGAAAGATGGCCTTTGAATACTTTAGCTCAGGTTGGCTGGAACTCACTATATACCCAGGCTGACATTGAACTCAAAGCAATTCCCCTGTCTCAGGCTTCTTTGTTTGTTTCTTCAAGAGAAGAGTGAGCGGTCATGTGGTTGGGTGCTGGGAACTGAAGCTGGGTTTTCTGCAAAAGCAGCAAGCACTCTTAACCCGAGTGGTTTTTGTTGTTTGTTTTCATGATCTTTGCCTCAACCCTTTGTCTCAAGTTAAGGAAGGTTCAATAATTCCCAATCATTTTAAAGGTAAATGTTTTTGCATCACTGAATAAATGCAACAGATGTGGGGGCGGGGGGCGCAGAAAAGATGCTGGGTTACAAAGGTGGCTCAGAGGCTGGGTGCCTTTCCAGTGGCTGCAGTTCAGTTCCCAGCACCAGTGTTGGTTAGCACCCACACTGGATGGCTTGCAACCACTTGTAACTCTGGCTCCGGGGATCCGATACCCTCTTCTGGCCTCCAGGGACACGTGCATACATTTATACCAATATATAAATTCAAAAACAAAACCAAACAACAACAACAAAAAATCCCTTCAAGCATAAATATAAAACTTCAAAAAATATTAAGGTGGTATGTTTTGTGGTATAAGACTTGCGGCTTAACTTCCTTGACAGAGCAGCTCTGTAGATTAGAACCCTACTTCTGGTAGGATTTCATCCCCCTTAGCAAGTGGAAAAGGAAGAGCGAGTAGGAGAGTTGGGGTCCTGTGATATTTCTGCCAGAGGAAACCGAGAAGGGTAGTTATCTGCCTGAGGACCACTGAGGACCACTGGCTAGTGATGGGAGAATGAACAAGCAGCATCTTTTCTGCATAGGCCTTCTTCATGTGACTTGAGCATGAATGCTTCATTTTACAGAGACTAAAAATGAGACTCATAGCCAGTCTAGTTCCGGTACCTGGTCCGTGTGCCATTCCTGAGGCAATTTGAGCAGTGGCCTAGTTAGTCCCGGCTCACTTTTGAAGCAGGGATGGACCCAGAAGCTTGGGACAAGGCCCTTTAAGAACTTGGGGTTTGTCACTAGACAGCCTGACCAGGCCCTGCCTTCTGACTGTAGGGTCACCTTAGCTCCCATTCTTAGCTTTGGTGTCTTATCTGTAAAACGCCAGGATGGTGAAGGTCAAGTGAGGTCTTACAATGTCTCCTCCCACACCAGCTCTCAGGGAGGGGGCACAGAGTCCCCCATTACCTAACCTTTAGCACCCATCTTGTATTTGACCTCTGCCAGGGGCTTAGAAAAGTGCCCCCCACTTCTGGTGAACATCAGAACAAGGATGGGAAGTCTGTACACTTCTTTACCGTTCTATGGAGAAGTCATTTTCTTTCTTTTTTTTTTTTTTTTTTTGGTTTTTCGAGACAGGGTTTCTCTGTGGCTTTGGAGCCTGTCCTGGAACTAGCTCTGTAGACCAGGCTGGTCTCGAACTCACAGAGATCCGCCTGCCTCTGCCTCCCGAGTGCTGGGATTAAAGGCGTGCGCCACCATCGCCCGGCTAGTCATTTTCTTTATAACCCTCAAACATCTATTTTATATTCTCCTGGGGACTGCCACTGTAGCTCTGTGGCATCCAAGAGATCCATTTGGAAAGTGGGCCAAGAGCAGACTTGGAACCAAGTCTTCGGAGAACTGTCTCCTGACCCCATGCCCTCTGTTGGGGCTTTAGCAAGGATGTGTAGGAAACAGCTCAGAGAAAGTACAGCCCTCTCTCTGACGAGTACTTGTAGGGAAGACAGGAGGGGAGGAAAGGGCATTCTTCCTGTGGATGGAAGGGACACACAACCAGAGGCAGGAAGGACAAACAGATCCACATCCTCGTGTGCTGCCAAAGAAACCTCAGCCCATCCCGTGCGAGGACTCCAGTCAGACCAGACAAATACCCACAGCGAACGGTCTCATAGGATGTGTTTATATTTACATGGTACATTTGAAAGCAATGGCTACATTGGTCATACATATTAGAAACCATAAAAAAGTTAAGAACTAAAATGTACATCATACACTTGTATATATATATATATGTATGTATATTTTTACAGAGGTAAAAAGGCTTATAAAAATCAATACAACAGGGGTTTTAGTATACAGGTGAATGAATTAGGCTTCAGGCACTTTAATTTGTTAATGAGAGCAAATAGCTTGGGTGGGGGGGGAAGGGGGAAGTCAGGGAAACTTCTGAACAGGAAACCTTTTGGCTAAGTTTTGTTACCACAGATACAAAAATAAAATCTGAATAATTTCTCTCAAATGATTGACACCAGCATGGCAAAGCTGACTGGGAAAACACTCCACACCGTTCAGCTGCAGTGTGGCAATTGAACATATTTACATCGGCGTCCCCACGGCTGTCTTTGTGCCCTTAACCGCTGCCTTCACAAACCAAAAAAATGGTGCACGGAGTAAGATCTGCTAGCGTAACTCTCAAGAAGGGAGGAAATGAGCAAGGGGGTGGGGGAGAGAAAGAAGGAAGAATGCCAAAGGCAACCAACGTGAAGCAACTGGGATCTGGGTTCTTAGTGAAATAAATAGGGGCACTTGAACTGAGGTCTGAGGAAGAGATTAGTGTTGTGCTTTGCAGATAGGTGCCTTGGAGAAAAGGCCGAGGACAGGCAGTTTCTCCACAGCACTGGAGGCTGGTTGGAGGCAGTCTAGGTCTCCTGGCCTGGAGACCCCTCCATCGACAATGATGGTAGTTCTCTGCACCTTCTGTACAACAGATAGTCCCAACCAGTCATCCCAGCAAAGGAAAACATCTACCAACTAACTCAGAAGCACGCCAAAGAGCTAACTGACAATCCGTCTACAGAAACAAGACAGGCTGTCAAGGCCAGCGGAAGAACACACTGCCGCAACGGTAAGAGTGGCTAGCGTTTTCCCAGTATGACCAACACACTGGAAAAAAGTCCTTTTCCTTGAAGACTGATATCCTGTGTGCAATAAAGGGAGAAGGAAGAAGTAGAAGGGACTGGGCCTGCCTTCCGCTGGTGATTACCACGGAAAGATCTTGGCGGGAAGAACAGTCAGCGGCAATGAGCATGTCCCTTATGGTCCCCACAAAGTTCTGATTGTACTATGCTAGGTATAGGTAACCACTTTCACGTTTCCTTTTTCTTCAAGATTTGGCTATTCCTTACAACATTATATATATATATATGTATATATATATATACATATATATATATATATATATATGTTGTTCCTTTTCTTCCTCTAGCAAATTAGAAGCCTCTTATGTGGCTCAGCGATAGGTAGAATCGGTTGGTGATCTACCCTTATCTGTGCACCCCAAGCGGCAAGTGTGGGTGAGGAGCTGTAGGAGAAAAGAAGACACTTAGGCATCGGAAGGGTTTTTACATATGGCCTTGTTTTTTCCTAAGTATAAATGAATCGAGCCCCAAATTAAAACCAAAACGTTAAGCCTAAAACAAAACGCAAGGCACCACAAATTTTATGGTACTTAAAGTTCCCCCTGAATAATAGAAAACAGTTGCAGAGGGCGGGGAGTGGCTATAATTTTATCTACCACAACTTCTAGTGTTTTTCAACTGGAACTTGATCACAGAACACTGGTTTGTGTTTGAATAAATGTATTTGGTTTGCGAAACAATGAGGAAAATTTATTTCATTGATGTGTTATTCTAATATTGCTAAGGTTTTTAGAAGTGGTAATATAATTTTAAAAAAAAGTTCTATTTTAGGGGTAAACTGGGCAGGCTCATAAAAACCCAAAATCCCCTTTCTAACCCTGGTCTAAGAGGATGCAATGCAATTTGAGGAATTTTTTCCTGATTCTCACAAGTTAATCTGAAGTTAAGGCTCAATTCTCAAGTCATTTTAAAGGTAACTGCTTTGCATGAGTGAATGAATTCAACAGGTGGGGGAGGGGCAGAAGATGACGATGGTCGAAAGACAGAAACTGATGGTTGAAAAGACAGAAACCGCAGTAGCTGCGGGCATTTGGCTTTCGGAGTTAAAGCCCTATTATTGTTTAGTTTTTCTGCTCACCTCCCGAAGTTACAACACACTGCAGGTTACAACACTTACGGTAGGGTCTCACCATTCGGTCACATCTCCGACGAACCTGTGCTTGTTAGCGACAGGCAAACCGGATCACAGAGGAAAAATCAACTCTAAACCCCTCCGAATCTACGTTTCTACTGAACGTTCCTTAGAACTGGAAGAGGTGGGGAGGCAGGACAGGAAATCAACACGTGGATAAGACGGCGCGATCACAGGCTGATAACATAACACAAGTCTATGAGAAGGCTCCCCTTCTCAGAACATTGCGAGCGAACGAATGGGTTATGTGGCTGACACAGGAGTGGTAGATTCCCCAGGTTTGGAATGATGTTGTTAGAGACCAGGAAAGCCTGGGGAGAAGATGTGGGGTGGGGTATGCAAGAGACAAGTTCCCTGTGGCTGTGGCCGTGAGACGGGGAGAGCAGGAAACCGAGTCACACAGCGGCTTTGTGCTTCCCGCCGCAGCACCTGCACATCACTCCACAGTGATAACAGGCCCGAAGGGGAAGGTAACAGCACATACAGGGGGCCAGGAAGGACAAGGCGATTAATGCCAACCACCGGAGGCAAAAGTTCTCGTCGCTAGTGTCGCACGAGCAAGGGTCCGTGTAGTCTCCCTCGGGGTCCGACATACAGTGGTAGAGCATGCTGTCTGCGCACCACATACAGCTCACGCGGCGGATACAAGTTCTCACGGCATCGGGGGCATCCTGGCAGTGGCCCCTCCGGTTCTCCTCGTGGTTGAACATGTCCCTGCAATACACACAGCGGGAGCGCTCGCCATCCTCCTTGCGCCGCCGGGACTTGCCCCTGGCTGGCTGCGTCTTGATAACGCTGCTACCACGGCCTTTAGGATCCTCGCCGAAGCCAAAGTCTGTGGAGTCCACATAGGGGTAATTGTAGTCGTGTTTGGACACCTCGCCCTTGGCAAAGCGCACATAGGAGTCCGCGTCCTCCGCGGTATCCAGGAATTTGTTGCGCACAGGCGCATGCCGGTAATCCTCATAGCCGCTGGTCATCCAGATCCTCTCTCTAGGATTGATGCGCACAATCTCCTCATCGTCCTCCGGGAAGGTGACCTGGGGGTAGGACCTCGGCAGCCGCTGTCCAGGGAAAAACCAGAGACTGTTACAGTCGGAGGCTCCACAGTCAGCCATCAGAGAAAGATCTACCGGCCCTTCCTTCCTTCAAGGATTCGGAGAAAGCTGACAACCTTTTACGGACAGCTTGTCACTCACTCCCAGATGAGCCTCAATTATGAGCAGAGCCCCGAAATTCTACGGTTTTCGTTGGAAGGTTTGCCCACCCTAAGAGCAGTTTGAGCTCAGCTGTTGAATTCTTGCCAAGCAAGTAGAAAGCCCTGAAGTTAAGCAGTTCTCAACATCCCATAGACCAGGTGCCGAGACCACCCCTTTAACCCCGGCAGTTGGGAGGCGGAGGCAGGAGATCAGTGTATTCAAGGACTTTCTCTGCAACACAGTGAGTTCTCTGCTAGCTTGGGCTATGGAGTCTGGCTCGTAAAGGAGTACAGTCGGGTGAGTTCAGCATTCCCATGTAGAGGAAAAAGAGGCCCTGCCTTACAAATCTCACCTCCTATCCCTCACTCAGGTCAGCTGCGCTCAGGGTGCCCTGTGCTGAGTGGACCTTGAACAGAGTACAGCAGTTCTGTACATTTTTATACAGTGTGCCAGATGCTTATTTATTTAGAGGTGAGCTCTTCTACCAGGCTAACCTTGAGCTCACAGAGATCTGTGTACTTCTGCCTGGGATTAAGGTTTGAGCCATCACTCCCTAAGGTGGGGGTAGGGAGGAAAAAAGAAAGTACAAAGTCCACTAGCCTGTGTCATAAGTGTTATCTGATTGAAATCACAGGTGCGCAAAAGTGAGAAAGATAAGAAGATTCCAGATTGGAATCCTACAAGCACCCTTGAGGGTTAATCTCAATGATCAACCTGCTGAGTCACTAGGGAGACAGCCTTCAGGGGAATACCTTGATAAAGCTAATTGAGGAGCCTTATCTACTGCAGGGCTGGAATCCTGGACTGTATATAAAGGCAAAGGTCAGCCAGGTGCAGGCATTCTCCTGGCTGCTGATACACTGTGGCCAGGTGCTTCAGGCTCCTGCTGTCCTGACTATCCACCTTGACCACTATCTACCACTCTTAGGCAGACCCTCCCATCCCACTGCCCCCTCCCCCTCAATGTATTTGGATCACACAACAACCACCTCCCAAGTGCTGGGATTGCAGTCCTAGTTTAAAATGGAATATTCTGTTGTTGAGTTTTTTTCATTTGTTAAGATGGGAATCTCATTTTCGGTCTGGGACTCACCACGTAGCCCAGGCTGGCCTACCTCAGCCTCCCAAATTCAGTACTACAGGTTTATGCCACCATGTCCAGTTTAAAAAAACAAGACAACCAAAACACACTTTGATATCAAAATATTAAGAAGCACATAGCATAGTAAAACCATCTTAAAACAGCAACAAAAATGAAGCAAAATCTCGCTGCCCAGTGCTTGCTTCTTTTCATTTCAAGTCAGCCAATGATATGGGATTCCCCTCTGTACGCTGTGAATACCACTGATTAATAAAGAACTGCTTTGAGCCTATGGCAGGGCAGAACAGAACTAGGCAGGGAAAGCTAGGCTGAATGCTGGGAGAAAGAAGGCGGAGTCAGGAGACACCATGTAGTCCTGCCAGAGACAGACCAGGGACTTTAGCTGGTAAGCCACAGCCTCGTGGCGATACACAGATTAATGGATATGGGTTAAAAGATATGAGTTAGCCAGAAAAACGCTTAAGCTACTGGCCAAACAGTATTGCAAATAATATGGTTTCTGTGTGGTTGTTTCGGGGCTGAGAAGCTGGGAACAAACAAGCGGCCTCCTACTACAAGCCCAGAGGCCACATAACCCACAGGGGCACCTGTCTATTTCCCATGATTTGAGAACCTGTTTTAGAAAAGAGCCACTCAGTACATATGTGTTGAATTATTGAATTCAGACTGCAGTTACATCTCCCTGAGCAAGACTGGGCCTGCAGCCCGCATGCCGGGGGTGCGGACCAAGTCTGCAGTGTTCCTTGACTGGACCCTGTGTTTTCACAGCAAGGTCCTTTGGATGGAGGAACAGAGGGAGTCCCACACCCTGTCCAAGTACTCCGTGGGCCTGGACCTCCTTCTCCTAGGCACCCCACAGCTCTAAACCAGAGATGCTGATGCCCCGCCTCATGGGGAGATCTGGATAGAAGCAGACAGAGCTGTACACACAGGGGGAGTGAGGCAAGGGGCTACCACCTGGACTTCCACCATGGCCGTGGGTCATGCGGGGGAGAAGGAGGGAGAAGGCCAGTGCGGAGCTGTCCTCTGCTCACCTGGTCGGGGTGGTAATGGTCCACAGGGTATGGGTCAAGGGTATAAATCCTCCGGTGCTCACAGGACGTGGGGGAGGAGACTGTTCTTGTATGCTGCTCCCTCTTCTGTGAGGAATTAGAAGAACTGTCTGTGGCTGTCTGTTTGGAGAGAAGCAATGAAGATTTCATTAAAACGAAACAAAAACCCAGCAGGGCCTGCCAGGTGATTCGGCAGGTGGAAGTGCTAAGTGCGCAAGCCTTGACCACCTGGGACCTACAGGGGAGAGAAGAGACTTGCAAGGATGTCCTCTGACTTCCGCACTTGCCATGGCACACACAAGTACATACGAACAAGCATGCACACTCTCATGCTCACACACACAAGTAAGTAAACAAGGACAAAACACACTATCCAAACACCATCTGTTGCCTGGCTGGGGCATCTTCCTGGACCTTCCAATCCCTCTTTAAGGATTCATTCCTTTATTCATTTATCTGGGATAGGGTCTGGTTATGGAGCCCTGGCTGGCCTGGAACTCAGGTTTGCCTTTACCTCCCCCATGCTGGATTAAAGGTGTATGTTGGGGGCTGGAGAAATGGCCCAGTGGTGAAGCACACTTGTAGGGTTTTTGTTTTGTTTTGTTTTTTGGAGACAGGGTTTCTCTGTAACTTTGGAGCCTGTCCTGGAACTAGCTCTTGCAGACCAGGCTGGCCTTGAACTCACAGATATCCACCTGTCTCTGCCTCCTGAGTGTGGGGATTAAATGCGTGGACCACCACTGCCAGGCTTGACACTTGCAGTTTTTGCAGAAGACCCAGGTTGGACTCTTAGCGTCCATATCCGACAGCTCCACTGCCTGTAACTCCAATTCCAGGGATATGATGCCCTCTTCTGGCCCCCACGGACACGTGCATGCATGTGGCACACATGCAAACAAGGCACATGTACATACACACAAAATACACATACATGCACTTAAAAAGAAAAAAAAAAGGTATGTGTCACCACACCTCACTTATTTCATTTCTAATATGTGTGTGAGTGCAGGTGCCCATGGAGGCCAGAAGAGGGCACTGGATTCCTTGGATCTTGTGAGGCACCTGAGCTGGGTGCTAGGAGCAGCAGTGGATAGTCTTAACCTTTTAGCCATCTCTCTAGCCCCAGCGGACTGACTAGCGGACTGACTAGCCACCCACGGTGGCTTGACCTTCTGATGACCTCTTGTGGAGTATCTGTACACTATGTCAAGATATACTGCTGTGATTGGTTTAATAAAGAGTTGAACTGGCCAATAGCTAGGCAGGAGGTATAAGCAGGACTTCAAGGTGAGAGAGTAAGTAGGAAGAGATAATCAAGGCACTTGGGGGTGGCCAGGAGACAAGGAGAGGAAACAGGAGGTGAAAGATGGAAGAGAGGTAACACCAAGTAATGGAACACAGACTAATATAAATGGGCTAATGTAAGTATAAGAGCTATTTAGGAATAAGCCTAAGCTATCGGCCAAGCTTCCTTCCATAATTAATAATTACTCTCCTTGTCTTTATTTGTGAGCTGGTGGCCAAAGAAAAGTCTTGAACTATAACCTCCCAAGGGCTGGGATCAGAGGTATGGACCAACACTCATGGTTTTCCAGTAATGAGTATAATGGTCTGTCCTGTCTCTTTAAGAGACAAGCCCCACCCACTCCCCCCTCCCACCAAGGCAAGCAGATCTTCCTTTCTTCTTCCCTTCCAGCCCAAGCTCCTTCTTTTCCAGCTCTCTCTTGAAGAGGTAGCTTCTCTTCTCTTCTCCCTGTACCCTCTGTTTCTCCTTCTCTCTGTTCTTCCCCCTTCTCCCCTTTCCCCTCCATAACCCACTAAATAAACACCCACTTTCTCTGCAGGACATTCCTATCCATCTCTGCCTCTCACCTGCCATGGCTCCTCATGGGACTGGCTGCCCCGCTGCCGCCACTCAGGGAACTGCGCTGTTTTATTGTTATCATTACAGTGAGTTCATCTTAGACATGCCAAGGACCATCTGTCTCAACATGTAGTTAGCTCAATGGGCAGAGAGGCCCAGCAGCAAGGCCTGGGAAAGACAAGTTGGTTTTCTAAGCGCAAAAACAGTACTGGCTCATGGCAAAAGGGCTATAGATGGTTTCCACCATCCCCTCAGGTGACTGAGCAGGGTTGCTGTGACCTGGGTGGCCAGGCTCCATGATAAGAAGAGGAGATATACGTTATATGGAAGTTTCCCTCACCCGCCCCTTTGGAAACAGGGTTTGTCTAAGTAGCCCTGGCTGTCCTTGAACTCATGAGACTGGCCTGCCTCCTCCTGGTGAGTACTTACAAACTTAATGGGTCACCCTTTGTGGGATCTTGGAAGCTAAGAATGCTTAGAGAAACACGGGACAATGGAGGCCTGTCCTGTGGGGCTTCAGAGAATAGCAAAGGCAATATTGAGGTGTGATGGTAGGGGGTGTAAGCGTGATACTTTGATTAAAAAAATGTGTGCACACTGATGATCTGGTGTTGAAGAATCAACAGTGACTAACAAGATCAATAGTACTGACAGGTTAATGTTGGGATGCTGGGTGGGCTGGGGCCAGAAACCCCACTGTGACCAATGAAAGATCAGCACCATTGAAGTAAGGTCTTCTGAACGTCTTGGAGACAACAGAGAACTATTTCTTCACAGTGAGAGCGAAGAGCTGGTCCATGGGAGGCAGGCTGTATTTTGCATTTGCAGTAGAACTTGGCAAACAGTATGTTAAGTGTTGTTCGGGTGGAACTGGTTTTGAAGGCGTGAGGCCGTCATGGAGGGTAGCTGAAGTCTGGTATGCCAGGCAAGCATCAGAGGCCACTGGTGAAAGTGCAGCCTCAGGTGCAGTGGAGACCCCTGGATATCAGAGACGATGCCAGGAAAGCAGTTGGTATGAGAGGAGCCAGCTCAAACCTACGAGCTGTGCTTGCTGCTGACGGCGGAGCTGGAGAAGTGGGACTGCCCAAGCCTGTTAGAGCTGGAAGACTACACAATGTGTGAGTTCCAGTTGTCAGAGAGTGAGCTACACGATTTCTGACTTACACTGCTGGGCTTTGTTTTTGTTTTGATCTAATCATTTTTATGGCCTGGTTCTTCCTTTTTGGAATAAGTAGGAAACTTCTTAGTTTTACAGGATCCCCGAGTTAAGAGGCTTTGGCTTTTTATAGCTATAGTGTGTTTTGTACTGTGATACTAAGAACTTGAGACAAGGTTATGTTTTAAAGGGACGTGTTTCTGCGTGGGGCTGACAAGGGTGGGGTGTCCTAGTCAGCTGTCTGTTAACTGTCAACTTTACAGGCCAGTCACATTTGAGGGACTGTCCACATAGGACTGGCTGTGACCATGAATGTGGGGGACCTGTTAACTGAAGAGGGGGGCTCAGCCTACTGTGGGCGACACTGTTCTTGGGGCAGGTGAGCCTGTGAGGAAGTCAGTAGACAGTACTCCTTTTGTGGTTACTCCTTTAAATTCTGCTTCTATACTCCCAGATTTCCCCCAGTGAGTGCTGTGATCAGGAAGTGAGAGCCAAATAAACCTCTCTACCGTCTAAACTGCCCACATTCACGGCATTTATCACAGCCGTGGAAGGGAACTAGAACAGAGGAAACGCGAGAGAGATGAGGAAGGTCAAAATTTATTCCAGGTCTGTGCTATCAGATAAATCTTGCCAGGTGCTGATACGACGGAGATATGTGCCTCGGAACAGGTTCACTTATTATCCTGTGGGTGCCCAAGCAAAGGATAGTGTCACACAAAGCAGGCACACATGCATGAGTAGGAAAGACCCTTAAGTATCCCACTGGTTTGTGTCAACGTCAACTCCAAAACCCGACCATCAAGGCTCTTTCTAATCTGCCTTGCTCTTGGGGAGGTTCGCTGAACTAACATTGGGAGCTCTCTAATTCCTCTGGGCCTGGGGCCCGAACACTTAGGAGAGGCGGCTTTGGAAACAGGCTTCCCAGTAAGCAGGGGCAGCAGGGTCAAAGCCACTTCCTTCATGCCTCCGGCTGGATCCAGGGAAGCTGCCACTGGGTAGAGGAGCCTCCTCAGTGCAGGAAGCACAGCCCCAGTCACCTGCATGTGTTACTTTGTCAAAACCCATTTAGTGAAAGGATGTTCGGTGAAGGTACACACAGCCTACAGAGGCACCACCGCAGAGGGAACCGCAGTAGGATAGTAGGCTAACAGGAGTAGGATCCCCCTCCCCGGCTGGATTTGAGTGACTCTGTTAATTACAATTAGTAGGTAGAAGCTGACCTTTTTTTTTTTTTTTTTTTTTTTTTGGCTTTTTCAAGACAGGGTTTCTCTGTAGTTTTAGAGCCCATCCTGGAACTAGCTCTTGTAGACCAGGCTGGCCTCGAACTCACAGAGATCCACCTGCCTCTGCCTCCCGAGTGCTGGGATTAAAGGTATGCGCCACCACTGCCCGGCAGAAGCTGACCTCTAAACTCCAGTTTTTATTTTTATTTATTTATTTATTTATTTATTTTTTGATTTTTCGAGACAGGGTTTCTCTGTGGCTTTGGAGCCTGTCCTGGAACTAGCTCTGTAGACCAGGCTGGTCTCGAACTCACAGAGATCCGCCTGCCTCTGCCTCCCAATAAACTCCAGTTTTTAAAATTGTAAAATGTAGCTAAACTCTTCAAGGTTATTTAAAGAAATGGAACAAGGCTCATGATGTCAGTATTAGTTACTTTTCTACTGCTGTGATCAACATGGGGACCAAGGCAACTTATAAAAAAACAAGAAGAGCCTAGAGCTCACATCTCAAACTGACATCAGGACAGAAAGACCGAGTGCCTCTTGAGACCCAAAAGCCTGTCCCAGTGACACACTTCCTTAGCAGAGCCACACCTCCGACGACGTCACAAACTTCCCACCAACTGGGGACCAAGTATTCGAAAGCCTGACAATTATAGGAGATTTCTTATTTGAACCACTTTCTACCCCCCATTGACTCACGGACATATCATAATGCAAAAATGCATACAGTCCACCTTCAAAACTCCCCAGTGTTTTGGTCTTAAAGCTGTTTGAAAGTCTGAATTTTAAGTTGAGTGGTGGTGTCACATCCTTTGGGAGGCAGAGACAGGCAGATCTCTGTGAGTTTGAGGCCAGCCTGGTCTACAGAGTGAGTTCCAGGACAGTTCAGGGCTATGCAGAGAGACACTATTTCAAAACAAAACAACAAAAGTTCAAAGTTCAAGGCAAACTCTTAACTGTTGTTATTCACTGAAAAATCAAAAGCAAATTACACACTTCTGACATACAACGGCACAGAACATACGTCACTCTTTTTTTTTTTTTTTTTTTTCGAGACAGGGTTTCTCTGTGGCTTTGGAGCCTGTCCTGGAACTAGCTCTGTAGACCAGGCTGGCCTCGAACTCTCAGAGATCCGCCTGCCTCTGCCTCCCGAGTGCTGGGATTAAAGGCATGCGCCACCACCGCCCGGCTACAGCACTCTTTCAAAAGGGAAGGGTTAGGGCATGGTGAGGGAGGACCGGACCAAACCCAGATACAAATTCAGCAATACAAACTCTCGTAGCTTTATGTTCGGCGTCAGGCCTTACATGGCTGTTTTCCAGCTCTGCAGGCTCCAACACACTTATCTCTCGAGGAGGTTCTACCCTCTGCGTGCAGCTCCCCCATGGCCCTGGCAAGGCAAACATTTTGGGTTCTCTGATATGATTCAGGTTTTGTTTTTAGAGCTTTACACAATGGCCTCTTAGGGTCTCTTGCCCTCTAAGGGCCTTCGTGCAGGGACTGCCCTGCCATGCACTTGCCTGGCCTGAATGGCTCTCCTTGACCACAGAGGAAGATTCCACAAACCCCTTACTCCAGTACACCCTTGCAGGACTCTTAGGCCAGAAGCGTGTGAACGACACGGTCACGTGCAGCTGCCTGCCTGGGACAGAGCCTGGACCCCTGGGTTGACATCTGCAGTGGTGTTCCTTTGTTGCCTTTTTTAAAAAAAAGATTAACGTATGTATGTATGTATGTATGTATGTATGTATGTATGTATATGAGAACTTTATTTGCATGTATGACTTCCTGATAGAAGTGGGCATCAAACAGAAGAGGGCATCAGACCCCATAATCAGTAGTTTTGAGCCACTATGTTGTTGCTGGGACTTGAACTCAGGACTTCTGGAAGATCAGGCAAAGCTCTTAAAGCCTGAGCCATCTCTCCAGACCCCATTTGTTGTCTTTTAGAAACCGAAGTTCCTTGGCTTTTTCCTTTCACAAATTAGAAGCACCTTCCCTTTGCCCCGCTGCAGACCAGGGCTCTGTGTGCACCTGCCCTTTGCCCTGCTGTAGACCAGGGTTCTGTGTGCACCTGCCCTTTGCCCCGCTGCAGATCAGGTCCCTGTGTGCACCTGCCCTATGCCCCGCTGCAGACCAGGGCTCTGTGTGCACCTGCCCTTTGCCCCGCTGCAGACCAGGGCTCTGTGTGCACCTGCCCTTTGCCCCGCTGCAGACCAGGGCTCTGTGTGCACCTGTCCTTTGCCCCGCTGCAGATCAGGGTTCTGTGTGCACCTGCCCTTTGCCCCGCTGCAGATCAGGGCTGTGTGCACCTGCCCTTTGCCCCGCTGCAGACCAGGGCTCTGTGTGCACCTGCCCTATGCCCCGCTGCAGATCAGGGCTCTGTGTGCACCTGCCCTCTGCCCTGCTGCAGACCAGGGATCTGTGTGCACCTGCCCTTTGCCCCGCTGCAGATCAGGACTCTGTGTGCACCTGCCCTTTGCCCTGCTGTAGACCAGGGTTCTGTGTGCACCTGCCCTTTGCCCTGCTGCAGATCAGGGCTCTTTGTGCACCTGCCCTTTGCCCTGCTGCAGATCAGGCCTCTGTGTGCACCTGCCCTTTGCCCCACTGCAGATCAGGTCCCTGTGTGCACCTGCCCTTTGCCGCGCTGCAGACCAGGCCTCTGTGTGTCTCGTTTCTTCCAGTATGTGCCTTCCTCTTTTCCCCATGTATATTTTTGCATTTCATTCTGCCCATTTGATCATTTTTAATTGTACACCTGCCAAAGAGTGATTATGAGTGACCAAGCGACGGAGTCAGTATTAGGCTGTTTCGCAATCTCTTTTGCCAAAGAAATTAGTCCATTACTTTTAACTTTAGCCCCAGGCAAGTTCTTCAGACTGTAGCAAGAAGCAGCTGCATTCTTTGCCAAAATATCCCAGGTCATCTCCAGTTCCCTTAACTTGGTTTTCTATTGCTGTGAAGAGACACCATGGCCATGGCAACTCTTAGAAAAGAAAACATTTAATTGGGGCTGGCTTACAGGTTAGAAGTTTAGTTCATTATCATCATGGTGGGAAACACACCAGAGGGAGAAGGAGTTGGGGGCCCTATATCTTGATCCGCAGGCAGCAGGAGACAGCCACACTAGGCCTAGCTTAAGTATGAGACCTGAAAGCCCGCTCCACAGTAACACACTTCCTCTATAAAGGCCACACCTCCTAATAATGTCACTGCCTATGGGTCAAGCGTTCAAGCACATGCGTCTAGAGGGCCATTCCTACTTAAACCATAACAGCCCGGTAGCTCCTATTTCTCCCTCTGAAACTCTGGAGCTGGGCCTCCTCAGTCCTCAGCTCCGAGCACTGCTGTCTTCCGCGTCTCTGCTGCGACAGCCCATTGCAATTTGCTTATATTATAGCACGCAAAGTCCCAAAGGCTTCCTTGTTCCTCCAAAATGGCATGGTGAGACACATCTCCCAACTTCTGTATTAGTTATGCCCCTGCTGCTGGGATGAAACACCACGACCAAGGTAACTTTAAAAAAGCATCTACAAGTTTCCTTCCATAACAGACTTCTAGATCTTCCACTGGAAGACACTGGGTGTCACGGCTGACTTCTCTGGATTTGCTGCTATGACGACACAGTCCTTCAGCTCACACGCACGAGCTACAGTTTGTTCCCCTCCACACACGTGCCTGGACAGTCTATTGTCCTTTATTATGTGTGTTTTACTAATATTTCAAATAACTTTTTAAGGTCACAATATAAAAATAAAACATTAGGCCGGGCGGTGGTGGCACACGCCTTTAATCCTAGCACTTGGGAGACAGAGGCAGATGGATCTCTGAGTTTGAGGTCAGTTTGGTCTATAGGGTGAGTTCGACAGCCACCCTGACTCGAAAACAAACAAACAAAAACCCAAAACTAAACAAAACTAAAACTTTAGAATAAAATTAAGTTACAAAAAAACTCCCTCCAAAACAAAATCTAGAACTCAAAAAACAAAACAGAAAAAAACCAGCAAAAAGCAAGTTCTTAGAAAAATATCAAATAAATACCCTCCTCTGCATTCTGCAAACTGGTGGTCATAGCATTCAAGAAGTTTACTGAATCAAGACTGAAAAAGAAGCACAATTTACAAATACTCAAAAGCCCAACCTGGTGGGTGGGAGGGATCAAGAAGTCTTGGGGGGCAGCTGCAGTGGTAGGAGGGGCCAAAGAGTCACATGGGGGCAGCTGTAGTGAACAGCCAGCAGGTCATAACAAGCTTACAAAAACCAGTGTGTTACAGGTTCAAGCACAGGGTCTGAGGATGGACTGAGTTTTCCATGGGGAAAATAAGATAGAAGCAGAGTCAGCTGGGACAGAAGCGGACTCTGCTGGGGTTAAAAAGGTGTCCTATTTCCCGTGGGAAGGGAGAAAAATAAGGAATAATGAAACTCCAAAGCATACGTATACAGTTCTTCCTGCTGGTCTCTGATGCTCACACAGAATGAGCCGAGAGTCTTCTCAGTTCAGGGACGGGGTAGTTCACTGTGGGGACCTGCTAGGCACATGGGAGAGATGTCACTGTGCCGGCATCCTTCACTCTCAGCTTGCCTGTTGTAGTGGTATTTCAAATGTATTTTAATAAATACAGACTGCCTGAAGATCTGAGAGTAAAACAGTCCCACTGGTCAGTCTTACAGACCAGACCTTTAATCCCAGAAGCCACCCTAGTTGCCATAGAAACCAGGTGGTGCACTCCTTTGATCCCAGCCCTAGAGTGGACTATAAATGGGGCAAGGCAGCTCTCGGGCACAGCCTCCTTCTAAGATTCCAGGAGGCAGAATTGCCATTTTAGTCCGAGGTCGAGCCAGTGGCTGGCTGTTTTGCTTTTTGGGTCTTCAGGTTGAACCCCAATTTCTGACCCTGAGCTTTTATTAATCATACTTTAGCCTGTTGCCTTTGCTTCTGGCTTGCGTGGGCATTTATTCCACTGCAGCTGCTACCACGCATCAGAACCCAACTTTCTCGTCCTCTACTGTAAACCGAGGACCAGCAGGCCTCTAGGCATGCTCCAGGCCTCAAGCATCAGACAGGAACTACCAAGTTCTCAGCCCTGCATGGCAGCTACCTACTGCTGGACTACCCATCCCACAGCGTGTAAACCAATCTGATAAATCCCCTTCATGACACTCCATCATCCGTGTTCCTCTAGAGAACCGTGGGTAACAGTGTGGGAGGCCTTCCTGTGGTCTAGCCTTCAGTAACTGTTATGGGATTTCAAGGGTATAACATTCACTGCAGCAGGTCTTGGGCTCACCACAGGACCAGACGATGGAGAACACTGACCAATGCTTAGCTTGTCTTATCTCCTTCTAAAGAACTAGAGTCCGAGACAATGTTCAAACATGACTTGTGGATTTGGTTATTGTTTCTAAGATGGAAGAGCTGCTGATTGTGGTGGCGCATGCCTGCAATTCCAGCATTTGACAAGTGGGAGCAAGAAGACCAGGAGAATTCAGGGCTATCCTCAGCTACACAGCCAGTTCAAGGTACCCAGCCGGAGGTTTTGAGACCACGTCTCAAAAAACGATGGCCTGGCATAGTAGCTCATAGCTTTTTTTGTTTTTATGTTTTTTTTTTTTGGTTTTTCGAGACAGAGATCCTCCTGCCTCTGCCTCTTGAAAGCTAAGACTAAAGATCCTGGCTGGCTGTCCTGGCACTAGCTCTTATAAGCCAGGCTTGGCCTTGAACTCACAGAGATCCGCCTACCTCTGCCTTCGTGTGCTGGGATTAAAGGCGTGCGCCACTACCGCCTGGTGGTAGCTTAGATGTTTAATCTTAGAGAGACAGAGGCAGGAGGATCTCTGTAAGTTCAAGGTCAGTCGGGTGTAAGGGTGGACAGCTAGCACTGCTAGAGAAACCTTACCTAAAACAGTAACAACAACATTAACTTAATGATTCAATCAAGGAAGGAACAGCACTAGTGACGGGTTCCTAGGTAGTGTTGGTTGCTTGCCCACCACGAACCAGCACTGTGACCTTATGTAATCTGCCCATCTGAACCCTGGCTCCTCCGATCTGTAAAACCACACACAACTGCTTCATTTCCCAGAAACAAGGAGGCCAGAGCAGATGACCTCACCATTCTCTGTCTGTGCGTTCAGAGGATCCACTGTGTGGCCACTGTTTTAGTTACGGATGCAACCAACTGCATTAAAACACACACACACACACACACACACACACACACACACACACACACACAGCCAGGTATGGTGATGTAGACCTTAGTCCCAGCACTTGGGATGAAGAGGCAGGCAGATCAAGACCAGTCAGGGCTACACAATGAGACCCCATCCCAACAATAAAAAAACAGAAAAACAAATCATACCTTTGTTGATTAGTTACAGATATCTTTTCTTGCCACAATTCCCTAAATAATAGTTAAACAAATGCTTATAAAGTATTTGCAATGTGTTAAGTATTATAGGTAATCTAGAGATAAGACAAAATATACTCAAAAGATTTGTTCAAGTTACACACAGGAAGTAAATACTATGCCGTTTCATGTAAGGGCATGAGTACATGGTTCTTAATCCATGTTGTCAAGGTGGGGTACATGACAGTACTCTACAGTGACAGTCGCAGAGACCCAGGGCTTTGGCACACACTCTTAGCCGAACTCCAATTTCTTTAAACCCAGAGACAGGAAAGGATGGGGAGAAGAGTTGTCTGATGGCTGGAAGGCAGGGCCCTCTTCTTAGCCTCACCTCTCCCTCATCTCTGTTCCTGGTGTGGGAGGTTCTGCTATGTGTTGCTTTTATTGGTTAATGAATAAAGAACTGCTTTGAGCCTATGGCAAGGGCAGAACAGAACTAGGTGGGAAAAGCTAGAGTGTATGCTGGGAGAAAGAGGGCGGAGTCAGAGAAGCCGTGGAGCAGCTGCTGGAGACAGATGTGCTAAAACTTTGCTGGTAGGCCACAACCTCATGGTGATGCACAGATTAATAGAGATGGGTTAAATTAATATGTAAGAGTTAGCCAATAAGAAGCTAGAGCTAATGGGCCAAGCAGTGATTTAAATAATACAGTTTCAGTGTGATTATTTCGGTTCTGGGTGGCTGGGACGAACAAGCGGCCTGCTCCTACACGCTCCCTCACACCTTCCTTTCTCTAACAGGCCAAATCTTCCCAACAAGAGCTTGGAAAGATTTGCTAAGATGGCTCCCATGTCCGGGAGGGGCTCCTGTCTCCTCACCAATACCCACCTCTTCTTTGCTGGCTCCAAACCCCTTTTCCTCTGAGCCCCGAGCTGCGGGGGTCCAGGAGGAAGTCAGCTGGAGAGCAAACCAGCTAAGCGTGTCCATGGAGCTAAAGTGTCAGTAGCTTTACACAGGATTCCTCAAGACTGGCCAGTAGCCAGTGCAACAAAAACTGACTTCGGCAGAGCCAGCCGAACTCAAGTCTCAGCTCTGAAGGGAAAGACGGAAGGGGCAAGAAAGAAGACGCTGGAGGGACAAGAGAAAAGAAGTCTACTTTCAGCAATGCCAGAAAGTCCCCATCCCCAAATGTTCGCCTCTTTGTTGTCTGGCATGGCTGCAGATAGAACCCAGGCCCTCACACAGCTGGTGAGCATGCTGCTCACGGGCTATGCCTCCAGCCCCTTTGTTGTATGTTCTTAACATGCCTCAGCGTATGAAGGTTCTTGCTGCCCCACGGCTGGATCCCTGGAACCCACATGCGAGACAACTGACTCCACAAATTGTCTCTGACCACACACCAACATGCACGCATACAGTAAAAAAAAAAAAAACAATACGAGAAATAGAATAAACAACAAAAACTCACACAGAGCGGTAGCTAGTCAAGAACTTCTGGTGGGGCCTCTGACAGGAAAGACATGGACATGCACGGCCTTGGGTAATGAAACAGGGGACAGGCTCAGGAGGAGTAGGAGCCAGGGAGAGAGGTGGGCAATGTTGGCCAATGATACAATGTACACTGGCAGGTATCTTTCCACAGGAAGACCGTCTGGTTTCTAGCTGACAAGGTGACTCCGAGAGATCACTGGGACAGTTGAGAAAGTGTTGGGGCAGAGACAGCCACTGCTTTGTGAGCCCACAAGGCTGTACGGCTGACTCCACAGGGCAGCTAGGTGGGTGTCCCTTTGTCTAGGTTTAGTACTCGAACTTGTCTACTTTCCATTACTAAAACAATAGCAGAGGCTGTCTACAATAGAAAGGCCTCTTTAACTCCACAGTTCTAGAGGTTCGACTTCATGGTGCTGGTACCGGGCAGGCTCTGGTGAGGGCCCTACCTTCGGAGATTCTAATGGTGGGAACACGTGTGAGAAGCCACAGGGCAAAGGGGCAGAGGGAAAGGCTAGGAAGGGGACAGGCTAAGGACTCTGAATACTGGCCAGGGTCTTACAAGAACAGCATTACTCTCTTCTGAGGCACTATCAACACTGCCACACTGGGGACGAAGCTGCAACACGCGAACCCTTGGGGGACACACTCCTACTGGTGTCCCCAGGGCGAAGTTCAGCAATGTGTGTGTTCATAAGCACCCACACAGTGTCTGGAGCATCCTATGTCCCTCAAGTCCCAAGGAATCCTGAGAACTAGGGAAACCTCTGGCCCCAATGGCAGACACGGAAAACAAGCATTTGACAGCGCAGGTTACAGCGCCGAGGGCTCCAAATGCCAGCGGCTGCCTCTGAAAACCATGGCAATTCTCAAGACTCAGAAGAGGGGACGCCTAGCAGCATTTAAACCCTTTCTGATAGAAATTCCAACTTCTAAACATCTGTCTTCCAGAAAACGTTTGAGAACACTGTACCCACTTGGGAAGTGTCCGGCTCAGGCTGTAACCTAGCGGCTCGTTTCCTTGGCTCACACTCCTTTACTGTCTTGGGGCAGAATGTCTAAATTACAGAGAGCTGGTCAATGAACAGGAATCTGGCATGTCAGCCCCCCACCACGTGCCCATTTTCCCACAGCCAACAGCCTGGAAATAAATCTGGGCCTTTCCTGGGGAAGGGAGGTACCATTATAAATAGGCCTGTGTTTGTAAACAGGCATGTGACCCTATACACCGGCTCTATGTGGAATGAAGTCTGTAACGAGTGTCTTTCCCCAGGGCACGGCTTAAAGGACGAAAGCTAGAGGATTCGGGTTTCCGCCCTGCCTTAGTCTATAAATCCTTGCTGGCAGGTAGCTGGGAAGCAGCTGCCGATTCCGGTTGTGCTCTGGATCACAGGAAGCCACCTTTAACCTCCCCGCTGTTGTCTGTCTCCCCAAACGTGACAAAAGAACAGCTGTAAGCACATGCCAGCTGCTGAGAGGGTCTGCACGGAGCACTAGAGGAAGCCTGTTCAGCCGCAGCACCAGCCGCTCCAAGGGAAGACAACCGAGCTCACTTCCTGACGGTCTCACTACACAATGTATCTGCGGCATCTGGACCATGATGCTCCACAGTTCCCACTCCCCCTCCAGCCTTCGTCCCCGAGCTCCCTCGATGAGATCTCTTTCCAAAATCCTGTGCAGATGTCAGTGAAGTCCTGTTTAGACACCGCCCCCAACTCCCCCATAACCTCCTGCCTTATGTGTAGGCAGGACTACCTTTCACTGCCCGCCTTCTGCCCATTCTCAGGTTTCCTGTGGGTCAAACTCAGTTCTGCAAGCTCCGCCATTGGTTCTGTGATCGTTGGTGCCTGGGCTCACACATTGCACACTCTGCACAAACTGTTAGCGCAGAGATATGAATTTATTCAATTACTCCCCATATTTTAAAATGTGAAATTAAAAACAAAAAAAACTTACAAAAGTCAGTCTGGGGGCAACTAGGTAATTTATAAAGGAGATATTAGACAATGGTCTGAATTTTAGTGCTCTATGGAGGAGGCCTTATTATATTTAAATACCTTCCTTCCAACTTCATTCCTTATTTTATTTTAGGTTTACAAACCAACAAAACTGAGCTAAAGGAACTGAGAGCACCTATACATTTTTTTGCCTCCCCTCTGCAGTTCTTCTATTAGCAATGTTGCCCACCAGGCTGTGTATTTGTTAAAAAAAATCAATAAACCTTCCAAGTGTGCTGGTGCCCTTAATCAATCTCAGCACTAGGAAGGCAAAGACAGATGAATCTATGTGAGTTCAAGGCCAGCCTAGTCTACAAAGCAAGTTCCAGGTCAGTCAAAGCTATACAGCAAAACCCTTTCTCAAACAAAA